>NC_137770.1:82235959-82835959 GCF_963455305.1 Plecotus auritus | reverse complement strand
AATCTGTGCCCCATACTGCTTAGTCTGATGGTGGTACAAGAGACTCTGTCATTTGGCCAAGTGGGAGCCAGCCAAATGAAAAAAACAGAGTGCCAAGCAAGGCTGAAATTTTTTAAATTGTGTTTCCTCCTACTTGGTGTGGTGGTGATGAGGTGCCAGGGAGCCAGGCAGAGCTGTGTCTCTGGGCTGGGCTTCTGTCCAGAAGACAGGTGGATGTGTGCTGGGCCCTTCATATGCAGAACAGGAAACCAAAGACGAGCTCACCAGTGAGTTCAACCAGTGCAGCTCTAGGAAGGACAGGAAATGCCTGCCTCCACTCCTACAAGCTATGGGCACCACCCCCAATACAAAACTGCTTAAATCACCCCAGCCAGATCCCGAATACCCCTGAAGAGCACAGTTCCATGGGTGAAGGGAGAGCGGGGACACTCGAGGTGCGAGACACAAGGCAGACCCAGCCTCTGGGCTACAGAGGCCCTGTTGAGCTTAGGTCAGGTTGCCAAGGGCCACGCAGGCACAGCAACTGCACCAGAGAATATCCAAGGAGGCCCAGGAAAAGCACACCAAGTGGCCTATTCAGACAACACCGGAGCAAAATCCAAAGAGCTTCACAAATAGCAGAACCAGAAGGTGATTGCAGTAGGCACAAAAATCTGCAGAGTCAAATCCCATCTTTTTAATCTTTTATTTTTATACTAGAGGACTGGTGCATGAGATTTGTGCACTGGTGGGGGTTGTGGCCTGCAGGATCAGCCTACTGTGGGAGCGCCACTCATCTTGGTCAGCCGAGTGGCTGTGGACCTGCCCTCTGAGCAGCTGCTCCCACTGTGGGAGTGCACTGACTACCAGGGGGAAGCTCCTGCATTGAGCGTCTGCCCTCTGGAGGTCAGTGCACATCATAGTGACTGGTCAACCAGTCATTCTGGTCGTTGTGCCATTTGGTCTCTGCACTTCTATTATATAGGATATTTTATATTATTGAAAGTAATACATATGTCTTTCAAAATGAGGGTTACCAAATATATATATAAAAATGGAAACAGAGAAATGAGGGTTACCAAATATATATTTGGTAACCCTCATTTCTCTGTTTCCATTTTTATACTATTTTCCTCTCTTTTTCAAAAAATTTCCCATTTTTCTTTTCCTATTCTATACTTTATTTATCATTATTATTTATTTTTAATTATTATTTTATTATTTTTTATTTTAGCTTTTATTCTTATTCTTTTTCCTCTTCCCTTTTTGTCTTTCATAGTCTCATTTTTTGTTTCCTTTTCTTCTCTAATTCTTTTGTCTCTTGTCTTATAGTGTTCTTTTTTTCTTATTCTTTTCTTGTTGATTTTGTTGATGGTGGTTTGTTTGTTTGTTTTTTGTATTGTTTTCAGAATAGACTTGTTTTGTCTTCTTTTGTTCTGTCAGCATCTGTACATCTACACGATGTGACTGGGGGTTGAGCTTCACAGTCAGCTGGCCCAAAGTCTGAGCCCTCCCATGAATGAAACAACAGCAATCAAGATACAATTACAGGAGGGCCCACATAACTCATACAAGGGACATTACTAGAGCACACAGTTCAGAAGATGTGACTACACCACTGGGTCCCATAAGACACCCACTATAGAAGGCCTCCTCACCAAGAAGTTTATAATACTCCTATCCAATACACAGAAACAAACACAAAGAAACAGCAAAAATGGGGGAACAAAGAAACAGGATGCAAATGAAAGAACAGGAAAAATCTCCAGAAAAATAGCTAAATGAAATAAAGGCAAGCAATTTATTAGAAAGAGAGTATAAATTAATGGTTTTAAGAATGCTCAACAAAATTAAAAAAGACAAAGAAACTATAAAAAAACAACCAGTCAGAAATGAAGAATGACATATCTGAAATAAAGAATACACTGCAAGGAATAAACAGGAGGAAAGAGGAAGCTGAGTATTAAATCAGCAAATTAGAAGACAAGGTACAAAATAATCACTCAATCAGAGCAGCAAATATAAAAAATAATTAAAAACAATGAGGATAATTTAAGGAAACTTTGGAACAACATGAAATGTAACAACATTCTTATAATAAGGGTACCAGAAGGAGAAGAAAGTTGGCAATGGACCAAGAATCTGTTTGAAAAAAATAATGACAGAAAACCCAATGAAGTAACAAATCAACAAACAACAAGTACTGACAAGGATATGGAGAAAAGGAACCCTCCTACACTGCTGATGGGAATGCAGACTGGTGCAGCCACTGTGGAGAACAATATGGAGTTTCCTCAAAAAATTAAAAATGGAACTCCCATTTGACCAATAATCCCACTCCTAGGAATACACCCCAAGAAATCAGCAACACCAATCAGAAAGGATATATGCACCCCTACGTTCATAGCAGCACAATTTACAATAGCTAAGATTTGGAAGCAGCCTAAGTGCCCATCAGCAGATGAGTGGATTAAAAAATGGTGGTATATCTACACAATGAAATACTATGCTGCTATAAAAAAGAAAGAACTCTTACCATTTGCAACAGCATGGATGGAACTCGAGATCATTATGCTAAGTGAAATAAGCCAGTCAGAGAAAGATAAATATCACATGATCCCACTCATTTATGGAATATAATGAACAACATAAGGTGATGAATAAAAATAGATACAGAGACATAGAAGCATCGAACAGATTATCAAACCTCAGAGAAAGGAGGGGGGAAGGGTGTTAAGAGAGCAACCAAAGGACTTGTATGCATGCATATAAGTATAACCAATGGACACAGACAGTAGGGGGGGGGGTGAAGGCATGTGTTTGAGGGTGGGAGCAGCTGTGGAGAGATCAATGGGAGGAAAAGGAGACATATGTATTACTTTCAATAATAAATAATTTAAATTAAAAAAAAGCAACAACTAAAAAGAAAACCTAATGAAGGAAAACATCATACAAGTTCAGGAAGCACAGAGAGTCCCAATCAAGATGAACCTAGAGAAAATTACACAAAGACACATCATAATTAAAATGACAAAGGTTAAAGACAAAGAAAGAATCTTAAGGGCAGCAAGAGAGAGATAGTCAGTTATCTACAAGGGAGCTTTCATAAGGTTGTCAGGGTATTTCTCAACACAAAAACTACAGGTCAGAAGGGAATGACATAAAGTAATCAAAGTAATAAAAAGCAAAAATCTAAAACCAAGACTACTCTATCAAGCAAGGCTAGCATTCAAAATTGAAGGTGAAATAAAGAACTTTCCAGGAAAACAAAAGACTAAAGGAGTTTATTACCACCAAATCAGCATTGTAAAAAATGTTAAAGAGACCACTGTAAGAAGAAGAAATAGAGAGAGGAATATAGGCATAAATAATAAAGCTGGCAATAAATGAGTACCTATCAATAATAAACATATATGTAAATGTATTAAATGCTCCCATCAAAAGACATAGCATAGCTGAATGAATGAGAAACTATATATATGCTCTCTACAAGAGACCGACCTCTGAACAAAAGACTCATACAGAATGAAAGTGAAGGGATGGAAAAAAATATTCTATGCAAATGATTTTTTTAAAAAAAGCTGGGGTAGCACTATTATACCCAACAAAATATACTTCAAAACAATGACCATAACAAGAGAGAAAGAAGGACACTACTTAATACTAAAGGGATCAATACAACCAGAGGATATAACCCAGGTAAAGATATATGCACCCAATATAGAAATATATATTAAAGTAATAGTTTATTGATTTTCAGAGAGAGAGAAAGGGTGAGTGAAGTTCATAGCATTACAAGCCTACCTCAAGAAACAAGAAAAATCTCAAATAAACAATATAACTCTACATATTAAAGTACTAGAAAAATAATAAGAAAGACCCAGAGTAAGTAGAAGGAAGACAATAATAAAGATCAGAGTGGAAATAAATGAAATAGACATTTTAAAAAACAATACAAAAGATCAATGAAACCGAGAGATGGTTCTTTGAAAACATAGAAAGATTGGTGAACCATTAGCAAGACTCATCAAGAAACAACGAGAGAGGTCCCAAATAAATAAAATCAGAAATGAGAGAGGCAAAGTAACAACAGACACCACTGAAATACAAAGGATTATAAGAAAATACTATAAACAACCACATGCCAACAAATTTCACAACCTGGGCTAAATAAACAAGTTTCTAGAAACATACAATCTTCCAAAACTCAATCAGGAAGAATCAGAAAACCTGAAGAGACCAATAACAACTAATGAAATTGAAGCAGTAATAAAAAACTCCAGCAAACAAAAGTCCTGAAATGGATGGCTTAAAGGCAAGTATTACCAAATTTTCAAAGAAGAACTAACACCTATTGTTCTCAACCTATTCCAAAAAATTCAGGCGATAGGAAGACTTCCCAGTTCTTTTTATGAGACCAGCATTATCCTAATTCCAAAACCAGATAAAGACACCACACAGAAAGAAAATTTCCCTGATGAACATAGATGCTAAAATCCTCAACAAAATTTTAGCAAATTGGATCCAGCAATACATTAAAAATATCATGCACCATGACCAAGTGGGATTTATCCTGGAGACCCAAGGCTGGTACAATATTTGCAAAACAATAAAGGTAATACATCAGAAGAAAAAAAGGAAGGGTAAAAATCATCTGATCATATCAATAGAAACAGAAATAACATTTGACAAAATCCAGCACCCATTTATGTTACAAACTTTTAGCAAAATGGGAATTGAGGGATCATACTTTAGCATAATAAAGGCCACATATGACAAACCTACAGCCAACTTCATACTCAATGGGCAAAAACTATAAGCATTTCCCTTAAGATCAGGAATAAGAAAGGGATGTCTGCTTTCACCACTCTTATTCAACATTAGTGGCCCGGTGCATGAAATTCGTGCACATTAAAAGGGGATTAATTAGAGGAAATAATTTAATATGCTATTTGCCCTTTCTCTATAATAGAAGTGTCAGAGATGAAAGAAAATTAGTAAAATGTATATGAAAACCTTCCTCCTATCAGAGTCTGGGGCACACCATGGGACCCAGAATCAAGTCCCCGCCCACCCACATGTGCCTCAAAATCACATGAGACCCAGACCTGGCCGGCCCCCGCCCCCATTGGGCTAGATCCAGACCTGGCCAGTCCCACCCTTGTCAAGACCCACTGGGCAGGGGATGTAGCCTCAGGTCCCCTGGCCCGGCACCAGGACAGGGGCGTGGCCTGAGGTCCCCCAGCCCAGATCAGGGCAGGGGGCGTGCCTTGAGTTCCCCCGTCAAGCCCCGCCAAGTGGGGGACATGGCCTGAGGTCCCCCATCAAGCCCCACCAGGTGGGCGGGGTGCAGCCTCAGATCTCCCGGCCCAGCACTGGGAGGGGGACACAGCCTCAGGTCCCCCATCAAACCCCACTGGCAGGGGGGTGCAGCCTCAGGTCCACCATCAAGCCCCGTTGGGTGGGGAGCACAGCCTGAGGTCCCCTGTCAAGCCCCACCAGGCAGGGGGGCACAGCTTCAGGTCCCCTGGCCCGGTGCTGGGGCAGGGGGTACAGACTGAAGTCCCCTGTCAAGCCCCACCTGATGGTGGGCGTGGCCTGAGGTTCCCCTGGCCTGGTGCTGGGGCGGGGGGTAGCAGCCTGAGGTCCCCTAGCCCAGCACCAGGATGGGAAGCGCACCTTGAGGTCCCCCATCAAGCCCCACCAGGGGAGGGAGGGGCATGGCCTCAGGTCTCCTGGCCTGGCACCAGGGCAGGGGGTGAGGCCTGAGGTCCCTGTCAAGCCCCGAGGGTGGGGGGCGTGGCCTGAGGTCCCCCAGCCTGGCGTTGGGGTGGGGGGAGCAGCCTGAGGTCCCCTAGCCCAGCACCAGGATGAGAAGTGCACCTTGAGGTCCCCCATCAAGCCCCACCGGGCAGGGGGCATGGCCTCAGGTCAGGCGGGGGGCACAGCCTGAGGTCCCCTGTCAAGCCCTATGGGGACGGGGGAGGGCATAGCCTCAGGTCCCTGCTGATTGCTCATTAAGGCTCCTTATGGAAACTTGGCTTCAGCTGTGGGTGCAGCCATCTTTGTGATGGAGTGATGGTTAATTAGCATATTCCCTCTTTATTAGATAGGATAGTACTGTAAGTTCTAGCTACAGCAATCAGACAAGAAAGGAAAAAAGGCATCCAAATTGGAAAGGAGGAAGCAAAACTGTCATTATTTGAAGATGGCATGTTATTGTACAAAGAAAACCTAAAGACTCTCCAAAAAACTACTAGATTTAATAAATGAATTCGGCAAAGTAGCAGTATACAAAATAACATCCAGGAATCAATGGCACAGTTATACACCAATAATGAACTCTCAGAGAGAGAAACTAAAAAACATTCCATTTTTCATTGCCACAACAAAAAATAAGGTACCTAGGAAGAAACTTAACCAAGGAGGTAAAAGACCTTTACTCACAAAATTGAAAAAAGAAATAGAGGAAGGTACAAACAAGTAGAAGCATATACCATGTTCATGGATTGGAAGAATTAACATCATTAAAATGTCCATACTACCCAAAGCAACCTATAGATTCAACACAATCCCTATTAAAATACCAATGGCATATTTCATAGATCTTGAAAAAATATTCCAAAAATGTACATGAAACCAAAAAAAGATGCAGAATAGCCTCAGCAATGTTGAGAAAGAAGAACAAAGTTGGAGGGGTCACAATACCAGATATCAAACTCTACTACAAAGCCATTGTAATAAAAAAAAAAAATAAGCCTGGTACTGACACAAGAACAGGCATAGAGATCAATGGAACAGAACAGAGAACCCAGAAATCAACCCATGCCTCTATGGTCAGTTAATATTTGACAAAGCAGGTAAGAACATACATTGGAGTAGAGATAGTCTCTTCAATAAATGGTGTAGGGAAAATTGAAAAAATGCAAAAAAAATTAAACTAGACCACAAACATATCATACATAAGAATAAACTCAAAATGGATAAAAGACTTCAATATAAGTGGCAAAACTATAAAAATCCTAGAAAAAAGACAGTAAAATCTCAGACATCTCACATAGCAGTGTTTTCACAGATACATTTCCTAGAGCAAGGGAAACAAAGAAAAAAATAAATGGGAACACAAAAAACTAAAAAACTTCTGCACAGCCAAAGAAATCATCAGCAAAATGAAAAGGGAATCCACTTTATGGGACAACATATCCTCTAATGATACATCTGATAAGGGATTAGTTTCCAAAATATAAAAGAACTCATAGAACTCAACACCAGGAAGACAAACAATCCAATAAAAAATGGCAAAGGATCTGAATAGACACTTTTCCAAAGTGGACATGCAGGTGCCCAATAGACATATGAAAAAATGCTCAAAATCACTAATCATTAGAGAGATACAAATTAAAATGACAATAAGGCACCACCTCACACCTGCCAGAATGGCTGCCATCAATAAATCAATAAACAAGAAGTGCTGGTAAGGATGTGGAGAAAAGAGAACCCTAGTACACTGCTGGTGGGAATGCAGACTGGTGCAAGCATTATGGAAAACAGTATGGAGTTTCCTCAAAAAGTTAAAAATGGAACTGCCTTTTGACCCAGAGATCCCACTTCTGGGAATATATCCTAAGAATCCTGAAACACCAATCAGAAAGAATATATGCACCCCTGTGTTCATTGCACATTATATACAACTAGGGGATCACTCAGCCCAGCCTGCACCCTCTCCAATCCGGGACCCCTCGGGAGATATCCAACTACCGCAGGGATGGGGCCTAAACCATCCCTCTTGCAATCTGGGATCACTGGCTCCTAACCACTTGACTGCCTACTGGCTTGATCGCTGCCTAACCGCTCCCCTGCTGGCCTCATGGCCCCCAACTGCTCTCCCCTGCTGGCCTCATGGCCCCCAACTGCCCTCTTCTGCCTGTCTGATCACCCCTAACCATCTCTGCCTCTGCCCCCACCACCGTGGCTTTGTCTGGAAGGAAGTCAAACGGTAGGAAGATGTCCGGTCACCAGGTCTAATTAGCATATTACCCTTTTATTAGTATAGATAGCTAAGTCCTGGAAACAGCCCAAGTGCCCATCAGTAGATAAGTGGATCAAAAAGTTGTGGCACATTTACACAATAGAATCCAATGTGGCCAGTCAGAGAAAGACAAATATTACATGATCTCACTTATATGTGGAATCTAATGAACAAAATAAACTGGTGAACAAAATGGGTCCAGAGGCATGAAAATATGAAATAGACTGACAGATGGCAGAGGGGAGGAGGGAAAAGGGATCGGAAGAGATTAACCAAAGAACATATCCTATATAATAAAGAGGTAATATGCAAATTGACCATCATGCCCTCAGAAGATGGTGCTGTCCACAGCGGGGGGCGGGCCGGCTGTCCGCGCCTGCCACCGGAGTCCCCTCAGCCCCACCGGGGGCCTCGGGTCCTCCTGCAACCCCCACTGACTGAGGATCAGGCAAGCAGGGCCAGCCAAGGCACAGGCAAGCCTCGGCTGGCGGCTACCCAGCCACCCAGGGCCAGCCCAAGGCTCAGGTAACCAGGGCCGGCCTAGGTTTGCGCTGCTGGCAGTGGCAGCAGCAGAGGTGTGATGGGGTGTCACCTTCCCCTGATCACTGGGTTGCCTCCCACCCCTGAGGGCTCCCGGACTGTGAGAGGGGGCAGGCCTGGCTGTGGGAACCCCCACCCCGCACCCCGCTGCTCTAGTATGTATATATATGCATAACCCATGAACACAGACAATAATGTGGTGAAGGCCTGGAGTGGGGCAGCCACTGGGTGGATGGGGGAAAAGGGGGGAAATGAGAGACACCTATAATACTGTCAACAATAAAAAAAAAAAAAGATTTAAAGACAGCTATGGTGAAGAATCTCAAAACATAGAAATACCAACATGTAAATATAAAATGTGTGTTTTTACACATATAAAACTTTTCGTTCTGAGGATCTTCCCCTAGTCTCTCATCCATCTCCCACAGGCTAGAATTCCCAAATCTTATATTGTGCAAATTTCCCTCTTTACATAAGTATTTGCCCTTTTGAGTTATGTATCCAAAACTGAATGTTATAGTTTGACTATGCTCTGCTCAGCACAGTGTTTCATATAGTAACAGTAGCATAGGTATAGTGATCCCATGGCAAAATTTGCTGCTCTATGACTATTTCATTGAAAATTTCCTGACTCATCATCAAAAAGTGTCGACCTGGAAAGGCTTTTTCTAATTCTTTCATAGACCTCAGCTGAGTGAGGACAGTGTTCCCATTAGTCTCCAGCTTACAATGATCATTTTTTATAACAATGTATTAGTGATGCGCTCTATTCCTATCCTGCCTTCCAGAAATGTCCACCTAGGACAGTGGTCGGCAAACCGCAGCTCGCGAGCCACACGCAGCTCTTTGGCCCCTTGTGTGTGGCTCTTCCACAAAATACCACGTGCGGGCGTGCATGTACAGTGCGATTGAAACTTTGTGGCCCATGCGCAGAAATCGGTTTTATGGCCTAGGCGAGGCCATTTTGAAGAAGTGGCGTTAGAACACTCAAGGGGTCAAAGAGCTGCATGTGGCTCGCGAGCCACGGTTTGCCGACCACTGACCTAGGATAATGAATATATTTGCTGTTTCTAGGAAAATCTTTTTACTTTCTCCTACAGAAGCCAGTGAGTGATGAACTGATTTGCTGGTAACTACAACAGCTTAGCCTGGGTCATCTTTCCTGCCCGAAGTGTCAAACATTTCCAAAAAACTGGAATTCTCCCTTCCAGTGTTCAAATTGATTGAACCAAAGCTTTCTCAGACCCAAACTGCAGAGTTCTAAGTGACTGGGCTTGCATTACAGTTTCTCTTTGCTCAGCATATGGTCCCACAGGAAAGACGCAGGGAAAATTATGCTAAAAAATAGTGAGGTAATTCCATTTCTTTCTACTCCCAGTTAATTTACTATCTAATGGTTTCATAGTTGCATTTTGGGTTTAGTTTCTGTCTTTTCAAGTGAAGTTGTACTAAAGGATTTCTAAGTGCTCTTCTAGCTCTAAAATTCTCTTCACACTATTTAACAACAACAAAAATTTGTTGCGGACTGGTTGTGAACAATGCAGAGTGGTATGAGAGTGGGGAGATATTGTCCTAGAACTTGGAATCCCAAGACCATTTCCACATCCACATGTAATCTAGTGGGTCTGAGGTTGCCCCTAACCAACCCTGAGGCCTCTTCAGTGGCAGGGTCCTCAGGATGGGTTCTTATTTGGGTTGTCAATTCTCCTATAAGATCAGTGGTGGATCAAGGACAACCTAAATCCATTCTAAAATGGAATAAAATGGGACTTTACCACTGAGTGTAAAGATTACATAGACAGTGCAATGAGGAGAGACTTGGTGGCTGAGTTATGGGTAAACAGAATGTTCCTTTCTGGAGAAATATGTTTCTTGTAAGAAAAAATCTCAGCCATTTGTAGAACCTGGGGGAGGTAAGGTACTCATATGCCAAGGAAAAAGTGCTTTCTCAAACAGTCTGGTTGCTTTCTGGCTTCTAGCTCCGTCCTCCCAAGTTTACCAGGGTGTTCAAAATTCCCAGCTAGGCCAGCTGTATCATTTGTGGGACCCAGTACAGAATGAAAGTTTGGAGGCCCTTGTACAAAAAAAAAAAAGAAAGAAAGAATAAGAAAAGGTGATATCTACACTAATAAAAGAGAAACATGCAAGTTGACCATCACTCCGCTATGCCCACCAGCCAATCAGAGCGAGTATGCAAATTAACCCAACTAAGATGGGGCCGCCACGGAGCTGGAGCCAGCCAGAGGCTTGGGTTGCCCCCGGCAATGGAGGAAGCCAAGCTTCCCGCCCGCCCTGGCCTGCCCTGGCCTCCACTCAAGGATACAAAGTTTCAATTATAGAAGATAAATGAATCCCAGATACCTGCTTCCAGCCAGCCCTGGCCTATGCTTGGGTCACCGGGGGGCGTGGCTGAACTGAAAACCACCACAGGCCCCTCGCCCAGGCTGCCCCATACCCCAAAGGAACCACCAACCTGATCTGGGACACCCTTCAGGGCAAACCAGCCAGCCCCCACCCATGCACCAGGACTCTATCCTATCTAATAAAAGAGTAATATGAAAATTGACCATCACTCCAACACACAAGATGGCTGCCCCCATGTGGTCAAAGATCTTGCCCCCATTTGGACACAAGATGGCCATCACAAGATGGCCAGCAGGGAAGGGCAGTTAGGAGGGACCAGCCTTGCAAGGGTGGGCAGTTGGGGGCAATCAAGCCTGCAGGGGAGGGCAGTTAGTGGTGACCAGGTCAGCAGAGGAGGGAAGTTGGGGTCGACTGGGCCTTCAAGGAAGGGCAGTTTGGGGGGGGGGGGAACAGGCCTGCAGGGGAGAGCAGTTGGGGGGACCAGGCCTGCAAGGGAGGGCAGTTGGGGCGATCAAGCCTGCAGGGGAGGGCGGCAGAGGAGGGAAGTTGGGGGTGACTGGGCCTGTAGGGAAAGGCAGTTGGGAGGGACCCAGGCCTGCAAGGGAGAGCAGTTGGGGGGAACCAGGCCTGCAGGGGAGAGCAGTTGGGGGCGACTGGGCCTGCAGGGAAGGGCAGTTGAGGCAATCAAGCCTTCAGGGGAGGGCAGTTAGGGGTGGCCAAGCTGGCAGAGGAGGGAAGTTGGGGGGGACCAGGACTGCAGGATAGGGCAGTTTGAGGGGAGCCAGACCTACAGGGGAGGGCAGTTGGGGTGGGCGACCAGACCAGCAGGGGAGAGCAGTTAGGGGCAATGAGGCTGGCAGGGGAGGACAGTTAGGGGTGACCGGTTTGGCAGGGGAGGGCAGTTGGGGGGATCAGGCCAGTAGGGGAGGGCAGTTAGGAGTGACCAGGCTGGCAGGGGAGGGCAGTTAGGGGCAATCAGGCTGGCAGGGGAGGGCAGTTAGGGGCAATCAGGCTGGTAGGGGAGCAGTTAGGCATCAATCAGGCTGGCAGAGGAGTGGTTAGGGGATGATCAGGCTGGCAGGCAGAAGCAGTTAGGGGCAATCAGGAAGGCAGGTAGGTGAGCAGTTGGGAGCCAGCAGTCCTGATTGTGAGAGGGATGTCCAACTGCCCGTTTAGGCCCGAGCCTACTGGGATCAGGCCTAAATGGGGAGTTGGACATCGCTCAAGGGGTCCCAGATTGGAGAGAGTGCAGGCTGGGCTGAGGGACACACACACACCCCGTGCATGAATTTTGTGCACCGGGCCTCTAGTTATGTAATAAAATATAAAGCTCTCTTTTAAAAATACCTTCTTATAAAATGCTAGAGACCCGGTGCACAAAATTACTACACTGGGGGGGGGGGTGTCCCTCAGCCCAGCCTGCACCCTCTCCAATCTGGGACTGCTGGCTCCCAATTGCTCACCTGCCTGCCTGCCTGCCTGACTGCCCCTAACAGCTTCTGCCTTCCAGCCTAATCACCCCTTAATGACTCCCCTGCCAGCCCAATTGCCCCCAACTGCCCTCCCCTGCTGGCCTGATTACCCCCAAATGCCCTCCCCTGCCAGCCCAGTAGCCCCCAACTGCCCTTCCCTGTTGGCCTGGTCACCCCCAACTGCCCTACCCTGCTGGCCTGGTTGCCCCCAACAGCCCTCCCCTGAAGGCATGGTACCCCCAACTGCCCTCCCTTGCCAGCCTAGTCCCCCCTTAACTGCCCTCCCCTACTGGCCTGGTTGCCCCTAAATGTCCTCCCCTGCAGGCCCAGTCGCCCCCAACTACCCTCCCCTGCTGGTCTGGTCACCCCTAACAGCCCTCCCCTGCTGGCCTGGTTGCCCCCAACTGCCTTCCTCTGCTGGCCCAGTTGCCCCTGACAGCCCTACCCTGCCAGCCTGGTTGCCCCAACTACCCTCTTCTGCCAGACTAGTCCCTCACAACTGCCCTCCCTTGCCAGCCTGGTTGCCCCTAACTGTCCTCCCCTGCAGGCCCAGTTGCCCCCAACTGCCCTCCCCTGCTGGCCTGATCACACCCAACTCCCCTCACCTGCTGGCCCAGTAACCCCCAACTGCCCTCCTCTACTGGCCCAGTCGCCCACAACTGCCCTTCCCTGTCAGCCCAATAGCCCCCAATTGCCCTCCCCTGCTTGCCTGGTCACCCCTAACTGCCCTCTCCTACTGGCCTGGTTGCCCCCAACTGCCATTCCCTGCTGGCCTGGTTGCCCCCAACTGCCCTCCCCTGCCAGCCATTTTGTTGTGGCCATCTTTGACCACATGGGGTGGCCATCTTGTGCATAGGTGTGAGGGTCAATTTGCATATTACCTCTTTATTATATAGGATAATTGGATTTTTAAAATTTCTTTATTGATTAAGTTATTACATATGTGTCCTTATCCCACCATTTCCCCCCTATCCCTCCCACTCATGCCTTCACCCCCCTGTTGTCTGTGTACATTGGTTAGGCCTATATGCATGCATACAAGTCCTTTGGTTGATCTCTCCCCCTCATCCCCACCCTCTTCCACCTTCTCTCTGAAGTTTTATGGTCTGATCAATGTTTCTCTGTCTCTGGATCTGTTTTTGTTCATCAGTTCATGTTGTTCATTATATTCCATAAATGAGTGAGATCATGGAATATTTATCTTTTTCTGACTTGCTTATTTCACTTAGCATAATGCTTTCCAGTTTAATCCATGCTGTTGCAAATGGTAAGCATGATGTAAAACAACATAAACTTACATTGCAAAAGGAAAAAAATTGGGAATTATAATTGTAAATAGTACAATAACTAAGAATACTTTATTAATGTGATATCTTTCAATATAATATTTTTCTGGCTTGCTATTCTTTTTTTTTTCTGTTAAAGCATTCACCCCCCCCCCCCAAAAGGCTTTTTGTTGTGTGTGTGTTAGAGGGGGGGAGGTTTCCTGGCTTGCTATTCTATGAATTAATTTAGTAAGCTATTAAAATTCATACTTTTAGTAACACATTTCAATCAATATAATTGAATGAAATGTCAATTGCAGTTGCCAAATGCAAGATTGCAAACAAATTTTTTGATGGTTTTTAATTTTGAGAAGGATATTTCTGTTGATGCAAATGATACTAGGGATTTTAGGAATATTTTCTATGCTGTTCAACATTAGCATAAATGTCTGCTAAGTGAGTTTTAAATATAAATTCTAGTAAATCTACAGCTGATGTCTCTAGTGGGCCAGTTTTTCTATAAAATATTTAACTCTTGCCCTAACTGGTTTGGCTCAGTGGATAGAGCATCAGCCTGCAGACTGAAAAGTCCCAGGTTCAATTCTAGTCTAGGGCATGTACCTTGGTTGCGGGCACATCCCCAGTAGGAGGTGTGCAGGAGGCAGCTGATTGATGTTCCTCTCATCGATGTTTCTAACTCTCTATCACTCTCACTTCCTCTCTGTAAAAAATCAATAAAATACATTTTTTTTAAATATTTAACTCTTCAGACGAATCAGCTTCATGTAAGTCAGAATTAATTTTAAATGTAAATTTATACAGTGGCATTATAATGTTTTCTCTGACATTTTCTATAATTGTGGAGGACTTATAAGAAACTAAAAGAGGCTTAATTATTTGTATATAATAATTCAGAATGCTTGTTTATGCATCTCAGGACTGACTCTTTAATTATAAAAAAATAATTTTTAATTATCTTCTGTGTTAATAGTTTGTTGAAGTAGTTCAAAACTTCACATGGAAATGGTACTTTTCCTTGAAGGCATTATCTTTACATTTAATTTCTATATCTAAGCCTGTGAATATTTGCTTTCCAATTTTGCAGCAATTTTTAAAGCAATAGTCTCTAAACTTTTTGAAAATTATAATACCTTTCTGATATGCTTTATTACAATGTCAACATATACATTTTTATTTTGTAACTAGAGGCCTGGTGCGTGAATTTGTGCACAGGTGGGGTCCCTCGGCCTGGCAGGCAATCAGGCCAATTGGGGCCAACTTGCCCAGTCCAGATCGGGGTAATTGGGCTGGCCAGCTGGGGGGGAGGAGCCAATCAGGGCCAGTGGGCAGGGATGGGGGGGAGGAAGGGGCCGAGGGAGGTTAGTCAGCAGGCCCCAATTGGGGCAATCGGGGCCGGCGGGCCAGGGGAGGGGGACCTCGGGAAGTTGGCCAGCCAGGGGAGGTTGGCTGTGGGAGCACACTGACGACCAGGGGGCAGCTCCTGCATTTAGCATCTGCCCTCTGGTGGTCATTGCGCCTCATAGTGACTGGTCAACTGGTCATTCCAGTCATTCCAGTTGTTCAGTCACTTAGGGTTTTATATATATAGATAATTTACCAACAAAGTTTACTGCCATTGTCTTTGGGGGCCCTATAAGAGCCCAAGATTGCCCCAAGCTTACTGTGCAAAGGCTACTGTGGAGCAAAATGCCTGCCTGTGGAAAGGGTGGGGCTGCAGGCCCAGCTGCAGTTTGGGTACAGACTGCAGATCACCTGGCAGCACTGTGCCTCTGCTGCACAGAGATAGGTGGCTGAGTCCTCCGGTTGGGAGGCTGTGATGTTCAGGGTACTGTACAGGTCCTTAGAATTCAATGTGGAGCTTAACCTTCCCTTGCGCTTTGTCCGTGAAGTCACGTAAAATAGATTGATGAGGCCGCCCCCAGGATTCTGTCGGAACCACTGAATATAGGTCACTGTGGTTGAAAAACTGCACCTCAGAGTAGAGCTGGTTCCGACCTGGAGGCTCAGGGCTGAAGGACTCTGCTCCACCTTCATCCCTCTCACCCCTGCTTGGAAAGAGAAAAACAAACAAACATAATGGTACTGGGAGTGATTGATAGAGCTTCTTTTTTTTCTTTATTGATTAAGGTATTACATATGTGTCCTTATGCCCCCATTACACCCCCCCTAGAGTTTCTAAACCTGTAAAATATCCCAAGAAACACCAAAGAAGGAGCTCTGTGTCAGCTCTCCCTCTCCCCCTCTCACTGTCAGCTGTGGAACACTCCCCAGCTCCCCATCTGGGACACGCAAACTCACAGCAAACCTGGGCCCACAGAAGCCCCAGCAGAGCTCCCAGGTGTCTCTCCATTATTTCGTTCCAATTGCTGTGGTGCCTTTGCCCCTGCTCTTGAGGGTATAGAGTCTTGGATCCAGGTAAATTTTGTCTAACAGTCAATATGTTCCACCAAACTCACTGAGCACCAATCACATCCAAGTCTGTCATTCATGTTAACAGGAAACTCCACCCACAGTGGCCCAGTGAGAGGGCACAGTTGTAGTACACATATGGAAGAGGAGCAGTCAATATTTCCAATATATGAAGTTATAAGGTGCTTTTTAAAAATGCTTTATGGAGGAGAAGTTTGTGTTAGTGTATGAGGAAGGGTAGATGATACTTTTGAGCAAAATCAGAGTGTCAGCTGGATTAAGGAGAGCCTTGAAAAATCATGAATCTTTGAAGTAGAACCTGGAAGAATGACCTCATTTTCAAATTGCATAGTTTGACATAGAACTTAAGAACCCAGTTAAAGAAGAATCCTGATAAAGAAAAATGATATGATAACATGCATTGTGTACTGAAGAAGTAAACATATTATCCTGAAATCCGAAGAGTTTTACAAACCCAGGACCTCAGTCACCACAAACATAAACAATTATTCCAACAGAAGTTCAGTTGGTGAAACATAAGTATGTGTATAATGTCCACTCTTACTTAATTTCCACCTCTTCTCTTCTTCTGTCCAACTCTTGGACACCCTACAGACCCACGCAGTGCTGATAAATTAAATATTGTCCTTTCCCCTTCCTTTTTCTATTGAAATTTCTTATTTTTTTTCCCACTCTCCTTGTTATTCTTGTTTCTTCTAGTCTCAGGGGCGATATTTGAAAATGAAGGAATCCTGGCCAGGTTACTCAGTTGGTTACAGCATTGTCCCAAAGGTTGCAGGTTCAATTCCAGTCAGGGCACATACAAGAATCAACCAATGAATGCATAAACAAGTGGAACAACAAATCAATGTTCCTCTCTCTCTCTCTCTAAAAATCAATAAAAACAAAAACAATTTTTTTAAAAAAAAGGTATCTGGGGTATTGGAATAATTACTGCCTATAGATTTCAGAACCTTTAATCATAAAAATTGAAAACAGGTTATACAGATGTTTACTGTTGAGCTTTCATGTTCACAGTGACCATTCCTGCTCCCTTAACTCAGCTGAGAGAATCATTCTCATAACGAAGTTATAGAGTATGGACTCCAGCTTTCTGAAGTTTACATAGTGGCAGAACTGAAAATTGAGATGAGTTTTACATAAACACTGTTCCTCCTCTCCCCACCCTTTCTGTCTATAATATGACTGGCTCACATGCTCTCTGGTCTCCTCTCTTAACTGTTCAACTTTCTGGAACCATCAGAAAAAGCCATTTCTTGTAAAGCTTACAGTGTCCCCTAGTGGACTAAAACTGTAAATAAAGAGGACTTCAGCCCAGTTAACTCAACTGTCACACCACCCCAATCCCATTCACTCTATGTTTCCTGAAGGAAATGCAAATAGTCAGGAAACAAAATACATCATTAGATTAAGTGGGATTAAAATGAATGACTTTCTTCTTTGAAAATGTCATTTCATTAAGTGAATATATTAAAATAATGTGGCATTTCTCATCTTATGCTATTCAATATCTTTTACTTAGTTCAAAATAAATCCATAAACATTTGCTGAAGTTTTATCATAAATGAGGCAATTTACTAGGTCTTAAGGAAATATACAAGAAACGAGACAGTATTTACAGGCTACTGGGGGAGCAAAATTATATGTAACTATATTACAGTCAAAGAGTAGGACCCTAAGAGGAGTGAAAACGAAAAGTTATATGATCCCAAAGAAAACTACTTATAATTGGGATGATTGAACAAAAATCTTATGAAGAAAGTGTCACTTTCTCCTTTTCCCTTTTCCATGAAAAGAATAGAGGAGAATATGGATATGCCTTTACAATGGCTTGTATGACTTTTTATCAATTTTAACACTAAGAAGAACTCATGACTATTTAAATTATTAAAATAATAAAACTTTACACATAGACTAAAATCCACTTTGACTACCACTCCCAATTTTGACCTTTTCATCATTCCTCAACTTGGAGTTGATGTTTCCAGGTGTTTTACTATAGAGTTACATGTGTATACCAAATATGTAAATCAACAAAAATATGTAGTATTTCATTTACAGTGTTCTAGTTCATACAAATATACATATTGTATATAACTTTCTGTAACTTGCTTTATAAACTCAATAAATCTTGTAGGTCTTTCTGCTGCATTATATGATGGTTATACTGCTGTATATAAAGCCCTTTCCCTATTGATGAACAGTAAAGCTGTTGATTTTTTATCCATGAAATACAACACCATAATAAACCTTTTTGAGCATCCCTATTTATTCACCCCCAACTGCCCACCCTGCAGGCCTACTCGCCCCCAACTGGCCCCACCCCCAGCCAGCCTGCTCACCCCCAACTGCCACCCCCCACCAACCTGCTCACCCCCAACTGCCCCCCCTGCTAGCCTGATTGTCCCCAACTGCCCTCCCCCTTCCAGCCTGATCACCTCCAACTGCCCCTCCTTCCAGCCTGATCACCCCCAACTGCCCTCCCCTGCAGGCCTGATTGCCCCTAACCACCTCTGCCTCAGCCCCACCACCATGGCTTTGTCTGGAAGGACATCCAGAAGGTCTCCTGGAAGGTCTCCCAGTCTAATTAGCATATTACCCTTTAATTAGAAGAGATTACTACACAGAAAAACAAAGAATCAATTGAAAAAGAATTATTGTTACAATAATTGTAGTTACATAGATGACTCTCACAGGCATAATGATGAGTGAAAGAAGCAGACACAAAAGAGTGCACACTGTATTATTCCATATACATGAAGTTCAAGAACAAACTAAACTAATATTCAAAGACAAAAGTCAAAGTAATGTTAAGATGGAGGTGGATTGACCAGGAAGAAATTCAATGCTTTCTTGACATGAGTGGCAGTGACATAGGGGATATAATGAAGATGTGTGTACTTTATTAAGGTATGTTATATCTAAGTAATGTTAATAATAAAATATTATGGTGCCATTGGCTTAAAAAAAAGTATAGCCATTGTGTTCAGAAGGTGGGTTGATTGAAAAGGGACACATGAAATTTTGTACAAGTGATTGAACTATTTTGTCTTCAGACTATTTTAAAACTACTTTTGCCTTTTAACCCATTTTAAAGATCTAGCCTGGCTGACATGGTTGAGCATCGACCTGTGATCCAGGAGGTCACGGTTTGATTCCCAGTGAGGGCACATGCAGGTTGCGGGCTCAAGCCCCAGTGTGGGGCCTGCAGAAGGCAGTCAATCAATGATTCTCTCTCATCATTGATGTTTCTATCTCTCCCTCTCCCTTATTCTCTGAAATCAATAAACATGAATATTTTTTAAAAGACCTTAAAAATTCAGAAATAAAGATACATTAAGAGAGTTACATTAAAAAGATGACTTGGAACTACAGTCTTCAAACACATTCTCATTAGTGAATAAATGCTCATTTGTATTTAATTTAAAATAATCTCTTTAAGTTTATTACAATTTGCCTTTTATAATGAAATTTTCTGTCAAATAAGCACAAAATGTGAAAAATCAAAATTATGTTCATTGATATATTTCCAAATTCTTCTTAATATCGGTTTTTATTATATGAATTTTTTATGATTATATTAATAAAAACCAATAAATAATAAATCTGCTTTACTTTCCCAAATAGAGTTGGAGGTGAAGAAGTGGAGGATGCTTCCTAGCTGATTGAGTTCCTTGATAAATTAATGAATTTGATGAAATCTGGAGAGAGAAATTACACAGTAAATTGAATAGGAGAAGCTTAATATAAATAATTATTGATTATAACAGAGTACTGAACCTCAAGAACATGATTATAAAGAGGAAAAGAGACCTTTTCTAAAGGCAATTTTAGCTTCAGGCTCATGAGAAACTTCTGACCCTCCCTTTAACTACCTAGGAGAACTTGAATTAACAGAGATAATCTCTTTTGACCTATGTACAGGATAGGACAGGACAAACTGCTGTTTACTAAATAGAAGTTGACTTTATCTATCATCCTACAGGACACTTTGAAGCCCCTAACGCATTTTACCTCATCCCTAGTTCCAATGTCTTATATGCCCATGTTCCCTTTCTATGTCTGAACCTCTCCTGCATGTGGCGTCTCTGTCTCTCATATATGTAAGGTTCCCCTACATATGTGTATATTACATTTAGTTATTTACTCTTGTTAATGTGTCTCGTGTCTATCTGATGTTAGAACAGCTACAAGAACCTTAAGATAGAGATAACTTTGTTCCTCCCCTACACCACAAAACCATCCTCCCTGGGTTGGGAAAAGATATCCACGGATAAGTGTCTCACTGGAGGCACTGTTCAACAAAACCACTAAGCATGGGGATGCTGGGGGAAGCTGCTGTCCTCTGGATGCTGCTGGTCACTGCACTGCAGGAACCTGGTGCAGGTGCACTGTGTGAGCTGCTCACTGGCAAAGTCTCCCATGTTGCACGATCCTGCCAAGAGGGTAAACAGAAACCAGGAAAAAACAAAACCTTTCCTTCTGTACCCTCTACTAACAAAGTTTAACATTGTGCCACTGGCCAAAGAAAATACTTGAAGGGTCTATGTCTATTGTCATAGAACAAGCAAATGGTGAATTGGGAGCTAAGGGACAATAAATCAATTTGACTACTCAGCTTCTATATACAATCTTTTACACACATATGAAACACATATAGATACAGCTACCCTTCTTACAAGAACTTCTCGCCCTTTCCCCAAAGTGACAAAATGCACAGTTGCAATTGTGCCATCACTGATTATATAAATAACTCTTCAAATTCAAATTCCCTCTGAAAATTCTGTTACCTTAAGATTACATTGTAAAGTTACTTTCCAATGACTTGTATATAAAATAAAAATACGAAGGGGAGAAGAAATGTTTGGCACATACATATATAACAAGCAAATAAATAAATTAAAAATATGCAAAAGTACTATAGTTTTTGTTTCTGTCATGGATCACAATGGCTTCCTTCAGCCATTCCAACTTCATATTTCCACTACCCTCAGGCAAAACTTTTGTTGGTCTGGGCTCGTTGTGTAGTTGAGTGATACAAACTTTTATTTCTAAAAGATCTGTATTTAATTGTCCTATTTCCGTTTTGGTTGCTACATTCTCTATTAGCTTTACCATTGGTCTCAGAGTATTCCTTGCTTTCATTATGTATAAGCAAAACAATTTCCACTTGTTAATCCGGATCAATCATTCCATCCAATAGATTTTTAGAAAGCGAGGGTGAAAGGAAAGGAGGGGAGAGAGAGAGAGAGAGAGAGAGAGAGAGAGAGAGAGAGAGAGAAACATCAATGTGAGAGAGACACATCCACTGGTTGCCTCCTGCACGTGCCCCGACTGGGGCCAGGCACAAACCTGTAACTAAGGTATGTGCCCTTGACCAGAAATTGAACCCATGGTCCTTCAGCGTTCGGGCCAACACTAACCACTGAGAAACACCAGCCAGGGCGCCAATAGTTTTTTTTCTTCCATGTTGGTTGGATGATTTGGGCCCAAAATGTCCAGGAGGTAGTCTCATCATCCATTGAGTGGACACACTTTTTGTCACCTGGTATAAGATGTCTTCCCTTAGGGACTAAACTCTCAAAATCAACACAGCAAAAAGATGCCAACGTACAAATCTAAAAGTCTATTAGTGGATTATCAGGCATAATAAGAGGAGCCAATCCACATCTACCTTTTGATTCCCAGACCCATGTTTGATGGCTTTGTTGTACATATAAGGGTCACTGATTCAAAGCACATGCTGAATCCTGTTAACAAAGTCCCATCCTGGCAGGATATTGTCTCCCAACTGACACTGTAACTCACTCACCAGTAAGCTATTCCACCTTTCAATTAGGCCAGATTGGTGGGGTATTTAGTAAGACGAGTTAATCACATGAAAAGTCAGAATTATTCATTTCATTCATAAAATAACTCAGTATCTTCACTTTATTCTTATAAAATTTTATTGTAGACATCGTCTCATAAAAATTGTTATTATATAAATAACAAATTATTAATAAAAGGAAGGAGAAAATGGAGGGAAAGTGGAAAACTACTTGGCTTTCTCGGGGTACGGGAGTAAGGATATGATCCCCCTGCTGCTTCAGGTCCTTGGTGTAGAACTTATTTTTTCACACTCTGCTTGAGTTCAAAATCAAAAGAGACTGCTAGTTCTCCTTCTCATGGCAATCTACATAAAGCACCCACCATAGTCCCTTTGGGCAACTAGCTGAGCCAATGACAGTGAGTCACCTGGAAATAGTCAGATGTAGAAGAGAGTCTGGTCCAAAATTAGAAAGGAAGGAAGAAGGGAAAGAAACATTAATTGAATATACATTTCTTTTTTTTCTTTTTTTAAATATATTTTATTGATATTTTACAGAGAGGAAGGGAGAGGGATAGAGAGCTAGAAACATCGATCAGCTGCCTCCTGCACACCTCCCACTGGGGATGTGCCTGCAACCAAGGTACATGCCCTTGACCGGAATCGAACCCGGAACCCTTCAGTCCGCAGGCCGATGCTCTATCCACTGAGCCAAACCAGTTTCGGCTTGAATATACATTTCTTATGTATAATTCTATGTTTCTAACATCCCTTTTGCATGCTTATAACCTTATAGAATGACACAAACACATGTATTACTGTTGGATCTGAGTCCCTCTGCCAGGGGCTGGACCTCCTTGGACACCAGGTATTGGACAGAGAAGACATAAGAAGTCATAGGCATATAAGAGAGTCTTTATTGCAGCCCAAGCAGGCATTGCTACTAAGGAGCCATTAGACAAAGCAGTTCTTCAAAGTAGCCTTACAGAGGCAGCTCTTACTAATACAGTAGCAAGTACAGGAGCCATCCTAGTAAAAACAGCCAACACTGGCTGGTCAGTAATACATCTTCCCCACAACACAGCCCCACACTGGCTGGTCAGTAACATACCTAACTTAGACAAAAGAGGCTTCTTGCCAAAATAGTGACAGCAGTCTTTTGGGTCAATGTATAGCTTGCTGTGTCCTTGCTTTTGCACCTGCATCTGGGAAATTAGCCTTGATTAGGATTCCCATGCTCAGATTAGCCTTGAGTATCTGATGTACTCTGGACAGGGCCCCCCACACTCAAATTGGCCTTGAACATCCGGCGTACTCTGAATAGGGTTCCCACAATTACATATAACCATATCACTATGTCTTAAAAATTACTCTTCATCTCCTGCTTTGTCATTGGGCTAAGATGACCTATTGGTCACAATCTACTTAATATCTTTATATTTAGGGGGCTCCTATGCACGTCTCTTTTTATACATTACAGTGTAAGCTAAATAGTAGATCCTCCTCCTCCTCCTCTTCCTCCAAATTATTTGTTACTCTCCAAGGCTTTAAGAACACAAGGACTATAGCAGCTTCTTATACAGTTCTTTCCATCCTAGACAAAAATGTTTAAACTGGACAATAAACTTAAATTGGGTCCAGTGAACACCTACTATCCACTGCAATTTTAATCAATATTTCTAGCAGAGTTTGGCAATGCTAAACTTACTATGTGATTAATTCTG
Organism: Plecotus auritus; assembly: GCF_963455305.1. NCBI lineage: Eukaryota > Metazoa > Chordata > Mammalia > Chiroptera > Vespertilionidae > Plecotus > Plecotus auritus. The sequence continues at coordinate 82,812,326 of NC_137770.1, read as the reverse complement.
ACAATGTTAACATATCAGAATCCTTCTCTAATATTCCAACAGTGAAATCATGCAAAATTAGCATGAAGGCAAGAGAAAAATGTCTGTAGCTGGAAGAAAGCAGCAAAATAAATTATAACCACAAATTTCTGGTGTAGATTTATAGAATTTAAGATATTAAAAGACTAGAAAGCTATGTACATAACTGAGAAAAAGTATTTGGACAAATAATGATGAACTCTATACCTTTATTCCCTTTCTACACTGTTCTTAAATAGTTGCCAGAATTAACATGACCATGACAGTTTTCAAAGCCCTTCACACATTATCAATCTCTTATTGTTGACCAATAATTTTTCAAAATCCCTGACTAGATGTACTTAAACTCAGAGAAAATATTCTGACACATTGTGACTGGCACAGAGAGACCCAGGGGATAATATTACCCCCCCCCCCCCCCGCAAAATTATCTGAGAATGACCAAGTAGACATGGAGGCAAACTTATAAGAAAATAACTTGAGGGGTTTACCTTTTGTTTTCTGGGTTGAGAGCGAGACAAAATAATGAATAAAAACCCACAGAGTAAATCCCTTAAAGCAGTCAACCTCAAGGCAAGTAAGATTATTATGTGATAGGAACACTGTCTCCCTCATCATTCTAGAACACTATCTTATCTAATAAAAGAGTAATATGCAAATTGACCATACCTTCCCTACACCCACAAGCCACGCCCACCAGTCAATCAGGAGTGAGTATGCAAATTAACCCAACCAAGATGGCTGCAGCCACAGAGAGAGCAGGAGGCTTGAGTTGCTCCCAGCGATGGAGGAAGCCAAGTTTCCGGAGCCCTGGCCTGCCTTGGCCTCCGCTTAAGGCTACAAAGTTTCAATTATAGAAGATAAATAAATCCCAACAAAAATGGCTGCGGCCACGGAGCAAGCAGGAAGCTTGGCTCCACTCAAGGCTACAAAGTTTCAATTATAGAAGATAAATAAATCCCAGATACCAGGGCCTCCGCTTGGGTTGCCGGGGGGCATGGCCGGCCTGCAAACCACCACAGGCCCCTTGCCCAGGCCACCCCACGTGCCAAGGGAACCCCCACCTGGTCCGGGACACCCTTCAGGGCAAACCAGCCGGCCCCCACCCATTCACCAGGCCTCTATCCTATCTAATCCTATCTAATAAAAGAATAATATGAAAATTGACCATCACTCCAACACACAAGATGGCTGCCCCCATGTGGTCAAAGATGGCTGCCCCCATGTGGACACAAGATGGCCAGCAGGGGAGGGCAGTTGGGAGGGACCAGGTCTGCAAGGGAGGGCAGTTGTGGACAATCAGGCCAGCAGGGGAGAGCAGTTGGGAGAGACCAGGCCTGCAGGGGAGGGCAGTTGGGGGGGGGGGGCAGGCCTGCAGGGGTGGGCAGTTCAGGGGGACCAGGCCTGCAGGGGAGGGCAGTTGGGGGGGGCAGGCCTGCAGGGGAGGGCAGTTGGGGGGGTGACCAGGACTGCAGTGGAGGGCGGTTGGGAGGGACTCAGGCCTGCAGGGAAGGGCAGTTGGGGGGACCAGGTCTGCCAAGGAGGGCAGTTGCGGGTGACCAGGCCTGCAGGGGAGGGCAGTTGTGGGGGACCAGGCCAGCAGGGGATGGCAGTTGGGTGGGATCAGGCCTGCAGGGGCGAGCAGTTGGGGGGGACCAGCCTGCAGGAGAGGACAGTTGCGGGGGACCCAGGCATGCAGAGTAGGGCAGTTGGGGGGAACCAGGCCTGCAGGTAGGGCAGTTAGGGGTGACCGAGCCAGCAGAGGAGGGCAGTTGAGGGAGACCAGGTCAGCAGGAGAGGGCAGTTGGGGGGGACCAGGACTGCAGGGGAGGGCAGTTGGGGGGACCAGGCCTGAAGGGGAGGGCAGATGCGGGGGGGGATCAGGCCTGCAGTAGAGGTCAGTTGGAGGGGGTGGAACCAGGCCTGCAGTGGAGGACAGTTGGGGGGGACCCAGGCCTGCAGGGGAGGGCAGTTGGGGGGACCAGGCCTGCAGGGGAGGGCAGTTGGGAGCCAGCAGTCCTGGATTGTGAAAGGGATGTCCGACCACCCCGTTTACGGGTGGTCGGACATCCCTCAAGGGGGTCCCAGATTGAAGAGGGTGCAGGCTGGGCTGAGGGACACTCCCCTCCCCCCCCCCCCCCCCGTGCACGATTTTCGTGCACCGGGCCTCTAGTCTATTACAATGTTTATCAGGTATGGGATTGTGGAATTATTAAAGTACCTGTGTCTGCACAACTCTCTTTGCCTCGTTTGTTATCATATAGCATAAGATCTTTAAAGATACCACAGGAACAGATCTTAAGTCTCTGAAAATGCCACTATGATGAGTGGTTTGTGCTCAGCTCCCCCTGCAGCCTCAGGCATTGTGTCACTCAGAGCACAGAAGTACATAGCTGAGTCGCTCAAATGGGCTGAAGATTTCCTCAGGTTGAAGGAAGATTCATTCTTCTTAAATTCAGCCTCAAAGCCTTTAATGCTTTGAACCAGGGTCTTTCCTGAGAAGTTCTTGAGGAGAAGCTCGAGGCCTTGGCTGGGGTATTGGACGTACCAGAAGAGAAAAGGAGTTGCATCATAGACATACTTGCACCTCAGCTCCAGTGAGGCTCTTTCAGAGACACTGATGTGGTGGTCAGGCTGGCTCATTGACTGGGCTCTGGCATCTTCTGCAAATCAATGTTTTATTAGTAAAAGCAGTACCGACTTTGCTATGAGAAGTAAGTACTTCTAGTCAGAATCTGTAGAACTATAGACTATGATGAAATTTTACTCACTCAGGACAAATATCCCCAGTATTAAGAAAAGCAATGGGTGCATGGCTGAGCAGTAGAAACGCTGTGGGCTATTTTCTGGAAAATCTCCTCAGAGCAGGCAGGAAAGTGGCTGCAGAAACCAAGCCCTTGAAAGTAAGAGGTGTAGGGAAGGGCAGGCTTAGATAAGCTTGGAGCTTTCTGACGTTTGATTCTAGTCACCTGTCTCTGTCTGTAAAGTACTCAGCCCGCTGCCGGGAGGGGAACTGAGCAGATGATACTGATCCACAAGCTCTCTAGTTTGCACAGCATCGCCCTCTGGAGGTCACCTTCAGAACGAAAGGTCCAGAGAACTAATCAGTGTTTTCCTTCTATTTTCTGAACTATATCAAAACTTCCACACAACATGTTTTGTCCTTCCCAAATTGTGATGGTGCATTAGTCCTAGAGTCCTCTGCAAATGAGGTGCCACATAAAAGTAAACTAACAAGTTACTTCAATGAGAAATCAGGATCTGAAAAGCTTATCTGATGTGAAATTCAAGTTCATGAGAGTGTTTGGAATCAGAGCAATTACCTCAGACTGACTTTTGAATGACCCAGTGCTGCATAAGGTGATGGAAGATGGCAGAGGTATTTCCCTTGCCTGGTGCTCATGCAACCACCAAGATGCTCGTGAAACCCTAGAGCAGTTGTCGGCAAACCGCGGCTCGTGAGCCACATGCAGCTCTTTGGCCCCTTGAGTGTGGCTCGGCATTAGAACCACTTCTTCAAAATAGACTCGCCCAGGCTGAAAACCAACTTCTGCGCATGGGCCACGAAGTTTCAATCGCACTGTACGTGCACACCCGCACGTGGTATTTTGTGGAAGAGCCACACTCAAGGGGCCAAAGAGCCGCGGTTTGCCGACACTGCCCTAGAGGAAAACAGAGAGAGAGCCTATAAAAGGAGAGCAGTGCTGCTATGTGGCAAAGAGTAACTCTGGGTGGGAAGACATGTTCTGAAGGACATACCAAGAAAGCTGTCTCTGAAAACCTGAGAATAGAGAAGTTCTCTGCTTTCTCTGTGGCTAATAGGGCTCTTTGTCAAAAATCGAAATATTTATTTTCTTTGATTCCAGGAGCATGAGCCCAGCCCACTTTGGGGGTTCTTCATTCACTTATTTATTCCTGTTAAGATTGCCTTCCACATAAAGATTTAGTAATGCTGTCAATTTTTGAATTTGTAGTATGTACATGTGAACTTCTATGTTCTAGGGCTATATACTCACTCCCATTTCTTCTAAGTGTGCTCCTAACTAAAAGAATAAAAATGCAAAAGGGAATATACCCAAATTCATAAGTAAAAAGAGTAGAGATCATCTGAAGCAGAAGTATTTATACCTATTTTTAGAACACAGAAAGTAGATGGGCTCATATTGAGAACTAAAGTTAGGACAGAAAAGAGGCATAATAAAAAAGCTATGAGGAGTCATCCCTGCTGCTTTTCAGGGTGGTGGTCATTTCAACTCCTGTCAGTGTTGCTGGGCATTGGCAAACTCTAGCATGTACAGAGTCAAAGGCCACAGGGTTTTTTGGTGCCTTGGCACAGTGCTGTTTCCTCTGAACTGGAAGAATGCAAAGGAATTCTCCAGTTTTTAATGGCGGTAAAAGAAGCATCTTATAGTTGAAGAAGAATAACGTCATAAATGGAATGTTCTCCTTTAAGAATTTTGACAGGACCTTAGATGGTGTGGCTCAGTTGATTGGACCGAAAGGTCGCGGGTTCGATTCCCAGTCAGGACATATACCCAGGTTAAGGGTTCAGTGCCCAGTTAGGGTGCGTATGGGAGGCAACCAGTTAATGTTTCTCACATCGATGTCGCTTTCTCTCTCTAAAAAAAAAAATCAATAAAAACATATCCTTAGGTAAAGATGTTGACAGGATTATAAGAAATGCATACTGTATATTGATTGCCAGAAACATTAAAGAGTCTCCACAGACAGCCTAGAACACCATAAACCATGGTCCATTAAAAACAAGAAAATATTAAAACATTTTTTAAAAATAGATAGAGGAGAAAATTGAAAACAAAACAACTGTTTTAGGTACTGAAAAGACATAGTCTTTGACCAGTTGTAGCATATTTATTGTGCTCTTAGAAGTTGATGCATTATTCAAAAAAATTTTAGAATTTTAGCAAAAATTTTAGTACTTAAGGCATGGGCAAAAACAAGAAAGCATTCCCATTTTCAAGTGGACCCTAAAAATTATACAAAAGCAGGCATATTGTGGAGGGGAGTCAAAAACTGGAAAAACAACCTACAGAAGGATGAATTTCACACTTTGGGGGCGGGGGCTTTTCTGTGATGTCAGACTGGTGATGGCACGGTGGCAAAACACAAAGCTAAAATTGAAAGAAACACCCTCATGAAAAAACATGGAGAACAGGTTAAGTGCCAGGCTAATCCCAAAATTGGACACAGCAGGAGAACAAAGCTGCGATGTGAATCGCTGTCCAAGTCTCAGACTACTAGTAACTTCTGAGTGGACGTGTGCAGGACAGACTCAAACCAATGTAGTAGCAGTTTCAGAAACTGACCTGAGGTTAGATCCACCCAAACAAGTTTCTTAGCAATCACTGAGCTACACATGATGGAGAAAGACCCAAACCAACATAACAAAGGTTAGACAATTGAACTGAGATTTGAGCAACCACTCACAAAAGGAGAGACACAACTTCTTTCTTCTTTCTTTCCTCTTCTCCTTCTTCTCCTCCTTCTCCTTCTCCTTCTCCTTCTCCTTCTCCTTCTCCTTCTCCTTCTCCTTCTCCTTCTCCTTCTCCTTCTCCTTCTCCTTCTCCTTCTCCTTCTTCTTCTTCTTCTTCTTCTTCTTCTTCATCTTCTTCCTCTTCTTCTTCTCCCTCTTCTTCTTCCTCCTCCTCCTTCTTCTTCCTCCTCCTCCTTGTTCTTCTAAACTAAACTAGTTTGATTTCCTGTTAAAACAAAAATCTCCAGATGATCCTTTTTTTTTAATAAAAGAATTTATACTACATAACTTTAAAGGGTTTAAAATGAATTCCAAAATTATTCAACGTACAAATATTAAAAAACAAAATTCAATTGAGTAAGTTTGAAGAATTAATTGGCTTTGTCGAACAATTCGTGAATTGAGAAGCATCTAACGAGGCAAATAGAGAGGTGCGCTAAGACTTGTACAAAATGAAAGGTTTTTATAGGAATAAACAGAGAATGAAAAGAAATGTATTGGCAAAAGAAGAAATAAATGTTTCTGGCAGAGTCAGCTTTCTTGAGCAGCAGGAGGTACAAGGTTCCTATCATGCAAAGCTCCTCACTAGTGTTGATCAGGAGATTCCAGACTGTTTGGTTCAAGGTCACACTCCAGGAAGGGGCTGAAATTACAAATAAGTTTTGGTTTGTAGTCCCGGGGGCAAGCAACTTCACTTTTGACCTGCTGTTTCTTTCTTTTAACACAAAGAACCAGAAAAATTGACTAATATGTATCTAAGTATAAGACAATCAACAGATGCAATTGTCAAGATTATTAAGATAAAACTAATAGAACTAAAACTAATAAAAAGAGTAAAAGCAACTCTTTTAATTATAGTCCATGAAGTAAAAGGAGGCACACTTGAAATTATCAAAATATTATAAAGTGGAGCCAAATCTGTCATCTCAGAGGAACTGCTCTGCACATCTTATGCCTCAAATCTTCAGAATGTTAAAACGGGTAAAATAACTTTTAAACTGGTTATATTAGTAAAGTCACCCTGATTCCCAATGACTTGTTTGCAAAGATAACAAGCAAATAGTTAATTATGACTACTAGGCTGGTGACTACAGGCCTGAACAAAGTTTTTTAATTGTTTAGAATTAACATCACTATGTTATGTCATCTACCCAATAAAATGGCTTCCTTCCATGATGTAGTTGTTTACTCTTCCCATTCCCATAAATACCCATTGACTTTGTCTCCTGATTGAAACACTATTTGGGCTTCTGCCTGAATCAGTGTATTCCTAGTAGCTATTTTTATTGATCTTAAATAAATGCTTGTTACCTCTCACTTTGGAAGGCCTTTTATTTTAGGTTAACAAAATTAGTGATAAGAAAAGAATTCTTGACAAAGAAATAGAACCTACAAAAAGAAGCAAATTGAAATTTTAGGACTAAAAGTACAATAAATGAAATAAAATCTCACAGTAAGGGCTCAATAGTAGAATAAAGATGATAGAGAAAAGAGTATGTGAACTTCAAAATAAATCAGTATAAATTATCTAATTCAGCAATTACCAACCAAGTATGACTACTTTTCCCCAAGGAGACATTTCCCATCTCTAAACACATTTGTTTGCCACAACTTAAGGGCAGAGTACTGGCACCTAGTGAGTAGAGACCCTGGGTACTTTCCAAAATTCCTCAATTTATAGAACAGCCTCCCACCAGTAAAAATTTATTTAGCCCAGAATGTTAATAATGCCAAAGTCAAGAAACTCTGATCAAACTTAAGAACAAGAAGAAAAAAAACTTGAAATGAAAAATGGACAGAGCCCCAGAGACATGTGAGAATATAACAAAAGTCTAAAATATATGTAATTAGAATCCTAGAAAGAAGGAGAAAGAGATTGGAGCCTAAAACATATTTTTTAAAAGAATGGACAGTCAGAGAAAGGTAAGTATCACATGATTTCACTCATATGTGGAATCTATTGAACAAAATAAGCTGATGAACAAAATAGATCCAGAGACATAGAAGCATGGAACAGATGAATTTCTGAGGGAAGGTGGGGATTGGGGAGGGGGGAGGTGGAGAGAGATTAACTGGGGAATTTATATCCATATATGCATATCCCAGGGACACAGACAATAGTGTGGTGAAGGTATGGGAGGGGCTGGTGCAGGGTAGAGGGAGGTCAATGGGAAAAAAACAACAAAGGGGACATCTGTAATACTTTCAACAATAAAGATAAAATTAAAATAAAATAGTAATAATAAAATGTATTTTCATGCGTTAAAAAAAAGAATGGACAAAACATGATTAATTTGATGAAAGACACAAATTTACAAATTCAAGAATATTGGCAAAACTGGAACGATAAAAATCAAAGAAAATTACACTTAAACCTACCATAATTAAACTATTGTCAGCCAAACTTTACATACTAATACTAGAGGCCCGGTGTATGAAATTTGTGCACGGGGGGGGGGGGGGGGGTTCAGGGAGGGGAGGGTGTCCCTCAGCCCAGCCTACACGCTCTCCAATCTGGGACCCCTCGAGGGATGTCCGACTGCCCGTTTAAGCCCGATCCCAGTAAGATCAGGCCTAAACGGACAGTCGGACATCCCTCTCACAATCCAGGATTGCTGGCTCCCAACTGCTCACCTGCCTGCCGTCCTGATTGCCCCTAACCACTTCTGCCTGCCAGCTTGATCACCCCCTAACCAATCCCCTGCCAGCCTGATTGATGCCTAACTGCTCCCCTGCCAGCCTGATTGCCCCTAACTGCCCTCCCCTGCTGGCCTAGTCCCCCCCCAACTGCCCTCCCCTGCAGGCCTGGTCCCCATAACTGCCCTCCTCTGCCAGCCTGGTCCCCCCAGCTGCCCTCCCCTGCAGGCCTGGTCACCCCCATCTTCCCTCCCCTACTGACCCAGTCACCCCTAACTGCCCTCCCCTGCCAGCCTCATCACCCCTAACTGCCCTCCCTTGCAGGCCTGGTCCCCACTAACTGCCCTCCTCTGCCAGCCTGGTCCCCCCAACTGCCCTCCCTGCAGGCCTGGTTCCCCCCCCCCCCCCCAACTGCCCTTCCCTGCAGGCCCGGTCGCCCCCAACTTCCCTCCTCTGCTGGCCTGGTCACCCCTAATTGCCCTCCCCTGCAGGCTTGATTGCCCCCAACTGCCATCACTTGCAGGCCTGGTCCCTCCCAACTGCCCTCCCCTGCTGGCCATCTTGTGGTGGCCATCTTGTGTCCACATGGGAGCATCCATCTTTGACCACATGGGGGCAGCCATCTTGTGTGTTGGAGTGACGGTCAATTTTCATATTACTCTTTTATTAGATAGGATAGAGGCCTGGTGCATGGGAGGTGGCCGGCTGGTTTGCCCTGAAGAGTGTCCCAGATCAGGGTGGGGGTTCCCTTGGTGCATGGGGCAGCCTGGGCAAGGAGCCTGTTGTGGTTTGCAGGCTGGCCATGCCCCCCAGTGACCCAAGCATAGGCCAGGGCTGGCTGGAAGCAGGTATCTGGGATATATTTATCTTCTATAATTGAAACTTTGTAGCCTTGAGCAGAGGCCAAGGCAGGCTAAGGCAGGCGGGAAGCTTGGCTTCCTCCATCACTGGGGGCAACCAAAGCCTCCTGCTCCCACCAGCTCTGTGGCCGCCGCCATCTTAGTTGGGTTAATTTGCATACTCACTCTGATTGCCTGTGGGTATAGGGGAGTGATGGTTAATTTGCATCTTTCTCTTTTATTAGATAGGATATAATGTATGCAAAATAATGTGTATATATATATATATATATATATATATATATATATATATATATATATAAATTTATAGGCTGAAAAAATAAATGTGTGTGTGTGTATGTGTCACACACACACACTGGGGAGCAGTTATTTTAATAATCATGGATTTCTTATCACAAAACATGGAGACAGTGAAAACATAGAGACACTAAAATAACATCTTTAAATTAAAATTGTGGGATTATTAATTGGTACAGCCACTATGGGAAACAGTATGGAGATTCCTTAAAAATTTAAGAATAGGACTACCATATGATCCTACTACAAAGAAATACAGTAGGTCCTCGGGTTATGTCAGAGATCCATTCCTACGGTGTGACGTAACATAATTTTCGCCATAAGTCAGAACCCACCTACATAAGCACCTACATCATTCACATGGAGCATACATAGCAGTAATGAAGTGAAACAGTCAAAAACAATTTTTAAATTTAAAAATTCCTGACCTTTACTTGTGGTAAATAATAAAAAAACATAAAGCACATATGTACATACATCAAAATGACGGAACTTTGTTTTTTAATAAATAAATGGGAGATGGCGACATAAACACGAAACGATGTATGTTGAGTCCGACGTAACCCAAGGACTGTCTGTATAACATTTCTGTATATTTAGCTAAAGAATAAAAAACACTACTTTTAAAAGCTCAACCCTATGCTTATTGCAGCATTATTTACAGCAGCCAAGATATAGAAACAGTCTAATTGCACATCAACCAATGAACAGATAGAAGATGAGATATTTATACACACACAATGGAATATTATTCAGCCATAAAAAGATGAAATATTATTATTGTGACAACATGGATGGGACTTGATGGTATTATGTAAAGTGAAATAAGTCAGACAAGAAAGGTAAAAATTGCATGATTTCACTCACATGTGGATATATATATATTACATAAATATACCCTATATTATAAAAAGCCTGTGGTCATCACGCTGTAACCAACGATCACCAGGAGGCTGTGTGCCCGGCAGGCGCCCACAGATGGGCAGGGCTGCGTGCGCTGCGAGAAGCGCACAGGTGGGCGGGGACTTGATGCTGTGTCCCCCAGGTGCCAGCAGAGACTTGATGCTGTGTCCCCCCAGGCACCAGCAGGGACTTGACCAGGAGGTGCATCAGGGGAGTCCGTGCCAGGCCGAGGCAGGAGAGGTGCATCCTGCACCCCGCCAGGTTCTCAGACCCCGCGCGCCAGCGCCGAGGCCACGGATGACAGCACTTTGTTATCTGCCACAACCCCGCAGCCTCGGCGTTGCGCACATGCACACCTCATCTACCTGGCCCAGGGCCAGTTTCTTCACCTACTCTGGCCACCCGCTGCCTACCCAGGGACTTGCTGTGGGGCGGACCCAGATGCTGCTTCCCGCCCCCAAGGGTCCAGCGGCCTCAGCAGCACCTGAACCCGAGACCTGCCCCTGGGAGGGTGGGTCTGGGCCAGGGATCCACAGCCCCCTCCCCACAACATCCCACCCAGCAGTGGGGGAGGGAGAAGCCTTCCTCATTTCCAGGCCCCATCCCAGCGCAGAGACTGGGGCACGTCCCCATCCCCAACACCCTCCAAAAGCCGGGGAAGAAGTGCCCACCCACCCGGCCAGAACTGGTGCCTCAGGCTCCCCACCCTCACAAGCCCACATCCGGCCTCACCAGCAGCTGCCGCTCCCCTCAGCCGTCTTGCCGCCAGCCAGGGAGGAGAGGAGAGGAGGAGACACGCGCTGGGTCACCAGTATATACATAAACAAACACACAAACAAAACAAAAACAAACTCAAAAATATAGACAACATATTGGTAGTTACCAGAGATAAGGGGGTGTGGTAGGAAGGCAAAATGGGTAAAATGGGTCAAATGTATGATGGCGGATGGAAACTAGACTTTGGTAGGGAGTACAATATAGTGTATTAAGATATAAATTGTACACTCGAAAGCTATAAAATAGTATTAACCAATGTTACCACAATGAAAATTTAATCAATTAACTAAAATAAAATGAAAAAAAATACTGTCAACACAATATTGCAGATTCAGTGGAAATCTTTCCAAAATAACAGTGGAATAAAGACATTTACAGTTGTAGGCAACTTAAAAATATAGACCTATTCCAAAAAAAAAAATGCTAAAGGAAGTGTTTCAAGGTTAAAGAAAAATGCAACATTTTAGACACATCCCTAGTGTCACAGAAAAGTTTAAATCTTCAGGAATGAAGGAAGAATACAAGACATGATAAATAGCTGACAAGTAGAAAAGATTTCTTATTCTTCCTTTAAGTTTTAAAATGCATACAGCTAATTATGGCAGTGTTTTCAATGTATGTAGATATAATATATATGAACAGCTATAACAAATCTCAGTACTGGCGGATAAAGACACATACTGTGCGAGATTTCAACATTTTACATGAAATAGTACAATATTAACTCTCAGAAGACTCTGACTACTATGCATGTATGTTGGAAACTCTAGAACAATTGCTCAAAACAGTGCAGAGATACAGCCAAAAAGCCAATATATATAAAATGGAATATTAAAACATATCCCAGGAATCCAAAACAGTCAGTAAAAAAAGGCATAAGAAAGCAAAAATTAAAGATGAGTCAAACAGAAAAACAATAATGAAACAATATACCTAAACTATTGCAACAGATAGGAAACGATTTTCTCAGTTCCAAAGCAGAGGGAGGGGGGATTATAAAGAGCAAAAGAAACCTTTTAGGGGTGATGGAAATGTTCATTACCTTGATTGTGGCATCCTATATAATAAAAGGGTAATATGAAAATTGACCCTAACAGTGGAACGACTGGTCACTATGACACACACGACCACCAGGGGGCAGACACTTAATGCAGGAGCTGCCCCATGGTGGTCAGTCCGCTCCCACAGGAGGAGCTCCGCTCAGCCATAAGCCTGGCTGATGACTGCGAGTGCAGCAGCAGTGGCGGGAGCCTCTCCCACATCCTCCGCAGCACTAAGGATGTTCAACTGTGACTTAGGCCCACTCCCCATCAGTTGGACATCCTTGAGAACTCCCAGGCTGCCAGAGGGATGTCTGACTGCCAGCTTAGGCCCAATCCCCTGGGCCCTTGACATCCCCCAAGCGGTCCCAGACTACAAGAGGGTGCAGGCCGGGCTGAGGAACCCAACCCCCAGTGCACGGATTTTCATGCACTGGGCCTCTAGTATAGATATATTAACATTGGTCAAATAGTATACTCTAAATATGTGCAGTTTATTGCACTGCAATTATCTACACTAATAAAAGAGTAAGATGCAAATTGACTGTACCTTCACGACACCCACCAGCCAATTAGGAATGAGTATGCAAATTAACCCAACAAAGGTGACGGGTTAGTTTGCATATGTAGGCGCTGGGGGCGGGGCGGGACTTGCGTCATCGCCATGGCAACAACGCAGGCATTCTGCACTGGCCTCTGGGCAGTGTGGGAAGGTGGAAAAGTGGCTCTGGACGGAGCGAAGGTGGTGCTGGCAGCCAAGGGAAGGAAGGCCCATTCTTGCACGAATCTTCATGCATCGGGCCTCTAGTAAATTAATAAAAAGCAAAAGCCACATCCAAGAGATTGGTCAACAAGTATGCTCACCAATTTGTAGCCCTTCTACAATCTCCAGTAATTATCCCAGCTGAACTGAAATATAACTTTCTTTTCTTCATTCTTCCTATTCAGATGTCCCAAATCCTAAGGAAAATGTATCTTGCACTTTTTGAATTTTCCTCACCAAAATTCTCCCTATCTCATTAAAAAATGAAGCCAGAAAATACAGAAGGCTCCCTGATGCTTCTCCATACTTTCTCTATCAAGTTCACTGCCCAGGGCTGCATCGAAATCCTCTCTCCTATATTCTCTTGTGCCACATGAAAGGCAGACTCGAATTTACTGCCTGGTTCATCAAACACCAGACTTGGCTCTCCTGGATACATTTATACCTACTCAAAGAGTCATTCTGTATGTGTAAGCAGAAAGACCATCTCACAGTCACATCTACTTCGGATTAACTTCTGGTTCAGAATCCTCTTTACTGCTGGCAATGGGATCTGTATATATATTTATATAACTGCTCTAGGTTAATACTTAAGACACCTATGGTGAACCTGCATTTGAGTCCTGGTTCTGCTACTAACTACCTATGTGACCACGAATAAGTGACTTGAATTCTTAGTGCCTCACTATCTGTGTATTCACAATGGACCTAGTAATATAAAACAAATTTTTAAAATATATTTTTATTGATTTCAGAGAGGAAGGAAGAGGGAGAGAGAGATAGAAACATCAATGATGAGAGAGAATCATTAATTGGCTGTCTCCTGCGTGCCCCCTACTGGGGATCAAGCCTGAAACCCCTGGCATGTGCCCTTGTCAGGAATAGAACCTGGGACTCTTCAGTCCCTGGCAGACACTCTATCCACTGAACCTAACCAGCTAGGGCTATAAAACAATTTTTTTAAAATATCTCTCCATGAGGCGTTTTCTTTTTTAAAAAAATACATTTTTATTGATTTCAGAGAGGAAGGGAGAGGGAGAGAGAGATAGAAACATCAATGATGAGAGAGTATCATTAATTGGCTGCCTCCTACATGCTCCCCACTGGGGATCTAGCCCAAAACCTGGGCATGTGCCCTTGACTGGAATCGAACCTGGGACCCTTCAGTCCACAGACCCAATGCTCTGCCCACTGAGCCAAACCAGCGAGGGCTATAAAACAATTTTTGAGAGAATAAAATGATCTGATGTACATTAAAGACTAGAATAGTGGAAACATTGAGGAAGGCCTGTATTAAGATATGAACTCTATTAGGGCAGCAAATTTGGTTTGTTCTGTGTACTGTATCTTAGATTATGATCTGGCACAGAGTAAATACAAATAATTTTTGTTGAATGAATTTGTTTAATGAAAAAATTAGTAGCTTTTTTGTGATAACAGTAATAAATTTCCTATTCATTTATTAATTTAACAAACATTTGAAGAGATTTTACTGTGATGCAGACACTATTCTTATTACAGAGATATAAAAATTTTACTTTTAAAAATTTTATTTTTTAGAGAGAGAAAGAGACATTGATTTGTTATTCCTCTTATTTATGCATTCATTGATTGATTTCTTATATGTGCCCTAACCAAGAATCTAACCCAAAACCTTGGTGTATTGGGACGATGCTCTAACCAACTAAGCTACCTAGCCAGGGCAAAATTTTGCTTTAATGTGCATGGAGAACACCACCCTATGTCTAACATGTAATTTGCCCAAAAAGAAACTGAGAAATGTTCCATCTTCTCTTTGCATATGAGTGGTCATATGTAACACTCTCTCTTCCTCCTCCTTTCATTCTTGTATTTCTTTCTTCCTTTAAGAATCTATTGCTTCTTGGGCTGATGTTGCCCTAGAAATCAGGCCTGCATGTCCCAGCTTGTCAAAGAGATATTTGAAACCTCATCTGTTGCAGGTGTGTCTCTAAACACAATATTTTCCTGCATGATTTGGGATAAGTTAGTGAGCTAGAGTTTTATGCAAGGATGAACACATGGGTTATTTCTTTCATTCAGGATTTAGACATTCAAAATCATAAATTTGAGCTGTTATTAAGAAACTATAGTGAAACACTCTGTTTTCACTCTCACCATTAAAGCACCTCATATGAGGCATGGTTACTTTTCTGTTGTTGTTGTTAATCCTCACCTGAGGATATTTTTCCATTAATTCTTTTTAAAGGGAGTGGAAGAGGGAGGGAAAGAGAGAGAAGCATTGAAGTGAGAGCAGCACATTGATTGGTTGCCTCGCTCATGTGCCCCAACCAGGGCCTGGGCCCTAGAGGAGCCCACAACCAAGATACATGCCCTTGACCGGAATCAAACCCAGGACCCCTCAGTCTGCAGGCCAACAGCTCCATCCACTGAGCCAAACCGGTTAGGGCGAGGCGTGGTTACTTCTTGTTCTTTTGCTGTGTTCTTAGAGTTGATCTGGATGAGTTTCATACCAACAACAGTGCCTGGGGTGGAGTGGTGGGTGACAACAACAGTAAACTAGATCTTGGTCTCTAAAGGCAGGTGCTGAGCATCCATGCTTCTCCTTGCTGCTCAGGGTTTGTGCTCAGCTCCCCCTGCAGTTTCTGTCACTGTGTCACTCAGCGCACAGTAGTACATTGCCGAATCTGAATGGTGGACTGAGGCTTTCTCCAAGTGGAAGGCATTTGGTTGTTTTTGGTATGTGGCTTCAAATCCTTTGTTGCTTCCCTTCTCATTGGCAGTGGCAGCTTTCAGGAGGAGCTGTGGACCTTCTCCGGGATACTGAACATACCAGAAAAGAGTGGGGTACCCTGTGGTTTCATAGGAGCAGTTCATAGTCAGGGAAGAACCTTCTGAGAGGGTCACTTGGCCTTTTGTCTGCGTCACTGAATTACCACCATTGCTTCTTCCTGGAAAAAATAAATAACAATAATGGTTCTGCTTACCTTGAGCATGATCTGCAGCTTTAGCCCTTAGAGAAAATCATGGTTAAAGATTTCCAACATAATGGAAAGAAAGACTTTAAGTTTTCTGTGCCTTTTTACTTACCAAACATTAAGAACAGTGTAATCACTGATCCTGGAAAAGAGTTCATTCTTAGAGTCTCTGGTGTCATTGTGTCTTGACTTCTGAGTGTGAGGAAAGTTTAATGTAAGGTCAGAGTAAAAGGATGAATGTGAGCTCAGAATTTAAGCAGGAAATGTACATTTGTTAGGAAAATGCACCCTCTTGTGGGCAAGATACTAAACTCATTGGAATGTTAACCTGTTCTGTCAAAAGTCAGTCTTATATCCTCACCTCTGCTTTTTTTTTTTTTTTTTTATGACACCTGTCAACTGACAGATGGTCCTTTGAAAATCAAAAAAATACTTTGCATTTTAAATCATTTTTTATTTTTTAATTACAGTTGACATACACTATTATATTAGTTTCAGGTGTACGCTGCAGTGATTAGACATTACATAATTTATTAAGTGATCATCCTGATAAATCTTGTACCCACCTGACACCATACAGATTTACTAGAATATTATTGACTATATTCCCTATGTTGTACTTTACATTCCCATGAACATTCTGTAACAGCCAATTTGTACTTCTTAATCCCTCAACCTTTTTCACTCATACCCTCAACCCCTCTCCCATCTGGCAATTATCAAAATGTTCTCTCCATCTATGAGTCTGTTTCTGTTCTACTTATTTATTGTGTTTTTAAGATTCAGTTGTCGATAGATATGTATTTATTGCCATATTATTGTTCAAATTTTTTATATATTTTTTTTCCTTCTTCTTAAAGAAGACCCATTAACATTTCATATAATATTGATTTTGTGGTGATAAACTCCTTTAGCTTTTCCTTTTTAGGGAAGCTCTTTAAAAAAAAAAACATTTATTGTTGAGAGTATTACAGATGGACCACCCTTTATGCCCCATTTTTCTCCTCCAACCCATTCCCACCTCACCCCAGGCCTTCAGCACCCTATTGTCTGTGTTCATAGGTAATGCATATATACATATGGGTTCTTTGGTTAATCTCTTCCCCGAAACCCTCTCCCTTCCCTCTAAGATTTATCAGTCTGTTCCATGTTTCCATACCTCTGGTTCTTTTATTCATCAGTTTATTTTGTTTGTTAGGTTCCTTGTTCATTTATTTTGATATTTAAATTCAATTGTTGATATATATTTATTGCCAATTTATTGTTCATACTTTTGATCTTTTATTTCTTCTTTTTCTTCTTCTTCTTCTTCTTCTTCTTCTTCTTCTTCTTCTTCTTCTTCTTCATCTTCTTCTTCTTCTTCCTTTTTTTCCCTTCTTCTTAAAGAAGACCCTTTAACATTTCCTGTAATACTGGTTTGATGGTGATGAACTCCTTTAGCTTTTTCTTGTCTGTGAAGCTCTTTATTTGACCTTCAATTCTAAATGTCTAGTGGCCTGGTGCATGAATTCATGCACATAGAAAGGAAATTAATTAAAAGAAATATTTTAATATCATTATTCGCCCTTTCTCTATAATAGAAGTGTCAACCAAGTTCACAACTGACAATGACAGATCGAA
Source organism: Plecotus auritus (assembly GCF_963455305.1). Taxonomy (NCBI): domain Eukaryota; kingdom Metazoa; phylum Chordata; class Mammalia; order Chiroptera; family Vespertilionidae; genus Plecotus; species Plecotus auritus. Next base: position 82,794,960 of record NC_137770.1, on the reverse strand, counting down.
ACACACATGTTCGATTGGTGCCAGCAAGAGCTTTATATGTATCAGGCATGTGTAAGTCAACTTAGAAGCTTTCTTAATTAGACCTGCTTTCTGATTTAGCTAAACTTTTTCCAGCCCAGTGAAGCCTCCCAACTTCTCTTTCAGGTAATTGTCAGCAAAACAGCAGTAAATATCAACACAAAGCAGATTATTATTGTAGATCACTCAGGGAGAACAAAGGGTAAAATATTTAACTGCAGCAGTGTTTGACTATATTCTGTGTAGTGAGAAAACCTGAAGTCATTTTCAAGGTCCATCATTTCTTACTTCTTTTCAGTCAGGTCAAGTTTCTAAGCTTTCTAAATCTCTATTTTCTGGCTAATGAAAAGAATATAGGATTCCACCGAGTCTCCTATCTACCTACTCCAGGACTTCTGTGAGGATCAAATGAGATGAGGCACATGAAAATGCTTCACAGACATTTGGTTAAAGTGTGAAATGTTTCCACCTGGCTATAAAGCAAGTCATGTTCCTGGACTGAAGAAACTGCAAGGAGGCTAGTCGCTTGGGAGAGGAAGCTGGGCATTGCTATGTGACGTTATTACCCGGACAGTAGGACACTTAGCATATTAGCCTTTCATATATATAGATACCTTTGCTGGGTAGAGTAATCATGGTTATAGGCCCTTGCTTTTCATCACTTTGAATATTTCTTGCCACTCCCTTCTGGCCTTGTAGGTAATTAACTTCTTTTCTCTTGCTACTTTTAAGATTCTTTCTTTATCTTTAACCTTTGATATTTTAATTGTGATGTGTGTTTGTGTAGGCCTCTTTGGGTTCCTCTTGTTTGGGACTCATTGTGCTTCCTGGACTTGTAAACTCTATTTCTTTCACTAGGTAAGGGAAGTTTTCTGTCATTGTTTTTTCAAGTGAGTTTTTGATCTCTTGCTCCTTCTCTTCTCCTTCTGCTACTCACTTGATGCTAATGTTGGTACACTTGACTTTATCCCAGAGGCTCCTTATATCATCTTCATATTTTTGGATTCTTTTTTTCTTTTTGCTGTTCTGATTGGGTGTTTTTGATTCCTTATATTCCAAATTCTTGATTTTATTCTCGTCATTTTCTACTGTTGGCCCCCTGTAAATTATTCTTTATTTCAGTTAGTGTATGCTTCATTCTTGACTGGTCCTTTTTTATGTTGTTGATGTTCTCACTAATTTCTTTGAAATTCTCATTAAGTTCCTTGAAGTTCTCAGTAAGTTCCTTTCGCAACCTTATAAACCATTGTTTGGAACTCTGTATCTGGTAGTTTTCTTGTTTCCATTTCATTTAGGTGTGTGTGTTTTTTTATGGAGATTTCTCCTGTTCTTTCATTTATGACATGTTTCTTTTTCTGCTTCCCATCTTGGCTGCTTCCTTATGTTTGGTTCTATTTATTAGGTAGATCTACTAGGTCTCCAGACTTGCTAGAGTCACCTTATGTAGTAGGTGTCTTGTGGGGCCCAGTGGCACAGCCTCCCCAACCCCCTGAGCTGGGCACTACAGTTGAGCCCCTGTGTGAGCTGTGTGCACTGTCCTATTGTAGTTGAGACTTGACTGATATTGGCATCACTAGGAAGTACTGACTCCCAGGCTAATCTGTTGCAATGTCACCCCAATAAATTCAATTAAAAAGTTTTTAAAAAGTAATGTTTAAGGGGTTCCAGATAAACTTTTTAAAAGATCTTTATTGTTAAAAGTATTACATATGTCCCCTTCCCCCCATTGTCCTCTCCCAGCCTGTCCCCACCACCCAGACGTGGCCTTCACCCTCCCCTATTGTCTGTGTCCATTGGTTATGGTTATATGCATACAAGCTCTTTGGTTGATCTCTTATCCACATACACACCCCCACCCCCCAGGCCACTCTCCCCTGCCTTCCCTCTGAGTTTTGATGGTCTGTTAGATGATTCTGTGTCTCTGGATCTATTTTTGTTCATCAGCTTATGTTGTTCATTATATTCCACAAATAAGTGAGGTCATGTGATACTTATCTTTCTCTGACTGGTTTATTTCACTTAGCATAATGCTCTCCAGGTCCATCCATGCTATTGCAAATGGTTAAGAGTTCCTTCTTTTTTACAGCAGTGTAGTATTCTATTGTGTAGATATACCACCATTTTTTAATCCACTCATGTGCTGATGGTACTTAGGCTGTTTCCCAATCTTAGCTATTATACATTGTGCTGCTATGGACATAGGGGTGCATATATTCTTTCGGATTGGTGTTTCTGTTTTTTGGGGATATATTCCTAGAAGTGGGATTACTGGGTCAAATAGGACTTCCATTTTTAACTTTTTGAGGACACTTCATACTGTTTTCCACAGAGGCTGCACCAGTTTGCATTCCCACCAGTAGTATACGAGGGTTCCCTTTCTCCACATCCTCTCCAGCACTTGTCATTTGTAAAATCATTGATGATAGCCATTCTGACTGGTGTGAGGTGGTACCTCATTGTTGTTTTGATTTGCATCTCTCAGATGATTATTTTTAGCATTTTTTCATATCGTTTTATTTATTTTTTAAAAATTGAAACAATATGAGTATAACTATATTAAGATAAAGAGATGTAAATGATAAAATATTTTAATGTTATAATTTTTAACATTGCAAATAGAATTATATTTAAACAATTGGGAATTTCTTCTATCTCCTTCACATATTTATGTATCATGTAAAGATTTTCACAATTATAAAGTAATTATGTAAATAAAACCAACTTTGGTATCTCAGAGAGGGTTGCTGCTGTCAGGATGGAAAATGTTTTCCCAGGTACTTGAAGTCCTTGGCGCCAGGAATTGTATGTCCTCAGTATTCAGCTTCAGTTTGGAATTTAAAGAAATTGGCATTTCTTCTTCTCATACATGCTGAGAAAGTACCCACTTGTGGTCATCTTGGGTAATGGAACTGAGCTGGTGCCATAAGTCTCATAAAGATAATCAGCCTCTCAAAACAAAATAGATTAAATAATCATAAATTTATTATGAGTAATTTTATGTCTCTTACCCCAAAAGCTTTCAAATACATAAAACACAACTACCCTTAACAATATTGTTACAAGATAGTGAGAAGTCAGGAAATGTCCAGGCTGAGAGGAATAGGGAAATTGAGATGAGAAAATTAAACAAAACCAAACAGTTTAGACAGTTTGTAGCCAATGTGCAGCAAAACCTTATCTTGAGAACAAATGGCTAATACCTCTCCTCACTAACCAAAGAATTCAGAAAAGAAGGGGAATATTTAATGCCTCTTTTCCCTAACCAGAGAATAGAAAGTGTAAATCACCCTGGAACTGCTAAGGCAGGAGAGAGGAGGAGGCAAGGAAAGAAGAGAGAGTTTATTTCACCAAATAAATAAAGTCAGCTGTTTTGGGGAAGGAGGAAGTTTTTATCTCATGGTTTAAACAGAGAAGCCAGCAGTCTCAGTGCTGGTTAAAGATAAAATCACCAGATGCTTCTCATAAATTCTGGGAAACCATACAAAGTAAAAGGGAGACTTTGAGAGTTAAGCTGTACCAAGATATACAGCAGAGGAATTTTAAAACCTATAGACAAAGAAGTATAAAAAGGCAAACCTCTACCACACAGCACTTCTCAGACTAGCTGAGAAGTCCATCTCTGCTTCATAAGCAAGATGTATTATGATATATTTGCTTGCCTTACTTCTTTAATAAATTTATTTGCTTTATTTATTTATTTAATAAATTGGCTTTACTACAACGCAATCATCTGTGGTCACTTATTTGAATTCCTTCCTACGAGACTGACATGAACCAGGAGGAGACAGCCCTCACCTTTCAGTTCAGGAAGCTGTCTAATAACACCTTTTCTGGTGTTTCTGGTACCTATAACAATATAATTTGAAAATTTTGATTCCTACTGGTGTCCCCTTTGGCTAAGGTAAATAATTCAACACAATCCACTATATTTTCAATACCTTTGAATTTCTATAATCTTAATCACTTATCAATCATAGCATCAGGAAGTACACAACTAAAAAGCCCAACCTTCTTCTCCATTTTCCCCTTTTACTTTCCTTCAAAGTCATCATTAACTTTTAAGGCTTCAAGTCCTTACGAATGCAATGTCTTCTCATAGAGTTTTTCATTCTAGCCAAGGGAATCATACATTTATCACAAGCCCTTTGACCTTTTACTTCCCACTGAAATTCTTTTTTTTTTATGTATATTTTTATTGATTTCAGAGAGGAAGGTAGAGGGAGAGAGAGAGAGAGAGAAACATCAATGATGAGAGAGAATCACTGATTGGTTACTTCCTGCATGCCTCCCACTGGAGACCGAGCCTATAACCCAGGCATGTGCCCTGGACCAGAATCGAACCCGGGACCCTTTAGTCTGCAGGCCAACACTCTATCCACTGAGCCAAACTGGCCAGGGCCCCACTGAAATTCTTAATCAGTATATTTTCAGGGGTCAGTCATTGCTAATCTTTATATCTTACTAGAGGCCTGGTGCATGGGGAGGAGGGTGTTCCTCAGCCTGGCCTGCACCCTCTCCAATCTGGGACCCCTCAGGGGATGTCTGACTACTGCCGGCAGTCAGACATCCCTCTCACAATCTGGGACCACTGGCTCCTAACCGCCTCTGCCTGCCTGCCTGATCACCACCTAACTGTTCCCCTGCCAGCCTGATCGCCCCCAACTGCCCTCCCCTGCCAGCCTGATTGCCCCAACTGCCCTCCCCTGCCAGCCTGATCGCCCCCTAACTGCTTGCTGCCCTGCGCCAGCCTGATCTCGCCCCTAACTGCTTGCTCCCCTTCGCTGGCCTCATCACCCCTATCTGCTTGCTCCCCTGCTGGCCTGATCACCCCTAACCGCCTCTGCCTCAACCCCCACCACTGTGGCTTTGTCCAGAAGTAAGTCAGATGTCTGGAAGATGCCAGTGAACCTTGTCTAATTAGCATATTACCCTTTTATTAGTATAGATAATTGCCATGTGAAACAAATGAGAAACAATTTTCTGATATTCCAACAGTAAAATCATATAAAAATAAAGTAAGAGTAGAAAACAATGACAGCATTTGTGAGAAACTGACAAAAGTTACTAACCAACGAATTTTGAAGATTTCTGGTATGAATTTGCAGAAATTCAGATATCAAAAGAATAGAAATTTATTGCTATAATTGGGAAACATAAAGCAAACTTTACTTTAAAACAAATGGAATTTGACATCTAGATGTAGAATTTCCTGTTTTTAACAGTCCTTGAAGAAATACTAAAAATTTTGAGTTATTCATGCTTCTTTCTGCAATATATCTAATGTTATTAAAATCTGTATGAGTATGCCATATTCTAAGCTATTCATCAATCATTTCCTCCTTCTTAGATGGGGCACCTAAACATGAAAGAAAATAACCAGCACAGAATGGAGCTAGGAAGAAAGATTCCAAGAAACCTACCTTAAAATTACCAAGTTGGGAAGGTATTAAGTTTGTAAGAAGAAATGAAATCATTCAAAAGAGTTCACTTTTGTTTCGGATTATCCTATATAATAAAAGCCTAATATGCTAATTGTCCAGGCATCTGGTCGTCCGTTCAACCAATCAAAGTGTAATATGCTAATGATATGCTAAGGCCACTCAACTGCTCACTAAAGACGTGCACTGACCACGGTGCGGAAGATGGTTGACTGGTCAACCAGTCACTATGACATGCACTGACCACCAGGGGGCAGACGCTTAGACTGGTAGGTTAGCTTGCTGCTGGGATCCGGCTGATCAGGACTGAGCGAGATGGTCCAGACATGCCCTGGAGCCCTCCCGTAGTCCCTCCCCAGCTGACCAACCTCCCACATCCCTCCCTGGCCCCAATCATGCACTGGTGGGGTTCCTTGGCCTGGCCTGTGCCCTCTTGCAATACAGGACAGCTCGGAGGACCTCGGAGAGCCGGTTTCGGCCTAATGGCAGAAAGACCGGTCGCTGTGACATGCACTGACAACCAAGGGGCAGATGCTCAATGAAGGAGCTGCCCCTGGTGGTCAGTGTGCTCCCACAGGGGGAGCACTGCTCAGCCAGAAGCCGCGTTCATGGCTGGCAAGCACAGCGGCAGTGGCGGGAGCCTCTCCCACCTCCACAGCAGCACTAAGGATGTCCTACTGCCGGCTTAGGGAGTGGGCCTAAGCCATCAGTTGGACATCCTCCAAGGTATCAGGACTGGGAGAGGGCGCAGGCTGGGCTGAAGGACCCCCTGGAGTGCACGAATTTTTGTGCACCAAGCCTCTAGTTGAAAGATAAAATGATGAATGAAAAGGAAAACTCTTCTGGCCCTGGCCAGTTTTTCTCAGTGGTTAGAGCATCAGACCATGGACAGAAGGGTTGCAGGTTTGATCCCTGGCCAGGACCAAGGGCATATACCTCGGTTCCAGGCTCGATCCCTGGCCCCAGTTGTGATGCATGGGGGAGGCACCAATTGGCATGTCTCTTTCACATGGATGTTTCTCTCTCTCTCCTCCCACCCACCCTCTTCCCTTCCCTCTACTTTTGCTAAAAAAATAAATGGAAAAAATATCCTTGGATGAGGATTAAAAATAAATACATAAATAAATAAATAAAACTATCTCTCCTGTACCATGTCCCAATTCTCATATCCAATCATTAAAGTATATCCGCCTCACACTGGTTCAGCAAGTCCCTGAGCAGCTCTACGACATGTAATAAGAACACCAGGGCTTCTACTATGTCAGAATCCAAAATCTTTCCGATGCAGTTCTCTTCCCTAGTGTCTCACAGAGTTTGTGTTCAGCTCCTCATGCAGTTCCCAGCACTGTGGCACCCACAGCACAGAAGTACTCAGCTGAGTCACTCCAATGAGCAAAGTGTTTCCTCAGGTTGAAGGACGACTCATTCTTCCTAAGTTCAGCCTCAAAATTCTTAATGCCTTTAACCAAGGTGTCCCCTGAAAGGTACTTGAGTAGAAGCTGGAGACCTTGGCTGGGGTCTTGGACATACCAGTAGAGATAAACAGCTCCAGTGTAAGAATACTTGCACCTCAGCTCCAGTGAGGCTCCTTCAGAAACACTGATGTGGTTGTCAGGCTGGGTCACTGACTGGGCTCTGGTGTCTCCTGCAAAAATCAATGTTTTATCAATGAAAACAGTACAGATTTTGCTATGAAAAGTATTTCTAGTCAGAATCTGTAGAACTACAGACCATTATGAAAGTTTACTCACTCAGGACAAATATCCCCAGTATTGAGATAAACAATGGGAACATGGTTGAGCAGTAGAAATGCTGTGGGCTTCTTTCTGGAAAATCTCCCTTGAGCAGGCAGGAAAGTGGCTGCAGAAACCAAGTGCTTGGAAGTAGGAGGTTTATGGAAGGGTAGGCTGAGCAAGTTTCTTGCTTAGATAAAAATACAAACTCCGCTGAAATAAGCCTGTGGCTTTCTACTGTGTAATTTTAGTCACCTGTCCTGTCGGCAAAGAACTCAGCCAGCTGCAGGGAGGAGGAGCTGAGCAGATACTGATCCACAAGATCTCTAGTTTGTGCAACATCGCCCTCTGGAGGTCAGGTGGAGAACCAAAGTTCCTTAGAACTAATTTTAGGGCTTTTTGTTCCTGAGATATATTCAACTTTCACATAATATGTTTCTTCCTTTCCAAATCTGGAATGGTGTATTAGTCCTAGAGTCCTCTACAAATGAGATGTCATATAAAAGTAGATGAAAAAGTTATTCCTGGAAAGTTCAAGAAGATTGAAATCATATCAAGCATCTTCTCAGATCACAGTGGAATGAAATTAGAAATCAACTACATAAAAAACATGCAAAAACATCTAAACACATGGAGGCTAAATAGCATGTTACTAAACAACTAGAGGCCCGGTGCACAAAATTCACACATGGGGTGAGGGGGAGTGTCCCTGAGCACGGCCTGCACCCTCTCACAATCCGGGACCCCTCAGGTAGGGTCCCTAGGCCTGGCCAGTAATCAGGGCCTATTGGGGCTTTCCTCCCCCAACTGCCAGCAGCTGGCCCCGCCTCTGCCACTGCCACTGCTTGCCATTTGTGAGGCCTGGCCCTCCCCCCACCTCTCCTGCCACCAGTTGCCTCCCTCTGCAGGCGACAGGCATGGGGTGCAATGGCTTGGCTAGCTTGGGCTTCCCTCTGTGGGGCAATCACTGCCGGCCCCGCACAACTGCCGGTGGCCGGGGCTTCCCTCTGCGGGACAATCATGGGGCAATGGCGGAGCCCCCAACCAATCACATCGCACCTGCCTTGGCTGGCCTGGCAACAGTGTGTTTCATAGCATGGTCATCTGGTAGGTCGTCTGGGTCGTCATTCTGCTGTTCAGTTGTTTGGTTGACTTGCATACTATGTTTTTATTATTATAAATGAATGGGCTTCCAAGGAGATCAAGAAAGAAATGAAACACTTCCTGGAAACAAATGAAAATAAACACACAAAAACTCTGAGACACAGCAAAAGCAGTCCTGAGAAGGAAGTTAATAGCACTACAGGCATACCTCAAAAAAAAAACACAAGAAAAATAAGCAATAAATTATTTTTAATATATTTTTATTGATTTCAGAGAGGAAGGAAGCGGGAAAGAGAGCTAGAAATATCAATGATGAGAGAAAATCATTGACTGGCTTCCTCCTGCACGTCCCCTACTGGGAAGCGAGCCTGCAACCCGGGCATGTGCCCTTGACAGGAATTGAACCTGGAACTTTTCAATCCACAGGCCAATGTTCTATCCACTGAGCCAAACTGGTGAGGGCAGCAATAAACTATTTAACCCTACAATTTAATGAACTATAAAGAGAACAAAAAGAAAAGCCCAGTGTAAGTAGAAAGAAGGAAATAATAAAGACTAGAGCAGAAATAAATAACAGAGAGACAAAAAACAAAAACAAAAGCAAAAAGAAAAACAATTAAAAAGTCAATGAAACCAAGAGTTGGTTCTTTGAAAGGATAAACAAAATTGATAAACCATTAGCCAGACTCATCAAGAAACAGAAAGAGAGGACCCAAATAAATAAAATCAGAAATGAAAATGGAGAAGTAACTACTGGCACCACAGAAATACAAAGGATTGTAAGAAAATACTATGAACAACTATATGCCAACAAGCTGGACAATGTGGATGAAATGGACAAATTATTAGAAAAATACAATCTCCCAAAACTGAATCAGGAGGAATCAGAAAACCTGAACAGGCCAATAACAACTGATGAAATAGAAGCAGTAATTAGAAGAAGAAAAAAAACTCCCAGCAAACAAAAGCCCAGATCTGGACAGCTTCACAGGGGAGTTTTACCAAACATTCAAAGAAGAACTAATACCTATATTCCTCAAACAATTTCAGAAAATCCAAGAGGAAGAAACACTTCCAAACACTTTTTATGAGGCCCGAATTCTCCTAATTCCAAAACCAGATAAAGACACTACAAAGAAAGAGAATTACAGGCCAATATTTCTGATGAACATAGATGCTAAAATTCTCAACAAAATATTAGCAAATCACATCCAGCAATATATTAAAAAGATTATACACCATGATCAAGTGGAATTTATTCCAGGGATGCAAGGCTGGTACAATATTCACAAATCAATAAATGTGACACATCACATAAACAAATTGAAAGACCAAAATCACATGAAATTATCAATAGACACAAAAAAAGCATTTGACAAAATCCAACACCCATTTTTTATAAAAACTCTCAGCAAAGTGGGAATAGAGGGAGCATATATCAACATGATAAAGACCATATATGTGAACCTACAGCCAACATCATAATCAATGAGCAAAAACTAAAAGCATTTCCCCTAAGAACAGAAACAAGACAGGGATGTCTGCTTTCACCACTTTTATTCAACATGCTACTGGAAGTCCTAGCCACAGCAATCAGACAAGAAGAAGAAATAAAAGGCATCCAAATTGGAAAGGAAGAAGTAAAACTCTCATTATTTGTAGATGACATGATATTGTACATAGAAAACTATAAAGACTCCACCAAAAAACTACTAGATTTAATAAATGAATTTGGCAATGTAGCAGGATACAAAATCAACACCCAAAAACCAATGCTTTTTTTATACATCAATAATGAATTATCAGAAAGAGAAACTGAAAAAAAAATCCCATTTACTATTGCAACAAAAAAATTAAAACACTTAGGAATAAACTTAACCAAGGAGGCAAAAGATCTGTACTCTGAAAACTACAAGACGTTGAAAAAAGAGATAGAAAAAGATATAAACAAGTGGAAGAATATACCATGTTCATGGATTGGTAGAATCAACATCATTAAAATGTCCATGTTATCAGAGAGATGCAAATCAAAACAACAATGCGGTACCATCTCGCACCTGTCAGAATAGCTATCATCAACAAATCAACAAACGACAAGTGTTGGTGAGGATGCGGAGAAAAAGGAACCCTCCTACACTGCTGGTGGGAATGCAGACTGGTGCAGCCACTGTCAAAAACAGTATGAAGTTTCCTCAAAAAACTAAAAATGGAACTCCCATTTGACCCAGTGATCCCACTTCTAGGAATATATCTCAAGAAACTAGAAACACCAATCAGAAAGGATATATGCACCCCTGTGTTCATAGCATCACAATTCACCATAGCTAAGATTTGGAAGCAGCCTAAGTGTCCATCAGCAGATGAGTGGATTAGAAAACTGTGGTACAGCTACACAATGGAATACTATGCTGAGGTAAAAAAGAAGGAGTTCTTACCATTTGCAACAACATGGATGGAGATGGAGAGCATTATGCTAAGTGAAATAAGCCAGGCAGAGAAAGATAAATATTACATGATCTCACTCATTTGTGGAATATAATGAACAACATACACTGATGAACAAAAACAGATCCAGAGACAGAGAAGCATTGATCAGACCATCAAACCTCAGAGGGAAGGTAAGGGAGGGTGGGGGTAAGGGGGAGAGATCAACCAAAGGACTTATATACATGCATATAAGCCTAATCAATGGACACAGACAACAGGGGGGTGGGGGCATGAATGGGAGGTGGGGGGTAATGGAGGAATAAGGACACATATGTAATACCTTAATCAATAAAGAAATTAAAAACTAAAAACAAAAAAAAAAGTCCATGTTACCCAAGGCAATCTACAGGTTCAAAGCAATCCCTATTGAAATACCAGCAGCATATTTCACAGAGCTAGAACAAATACTCCAAAAATGTACATGGAATCAAAAAAGACCCCGAATAGCTGCAGCAATTATGAGAAAGAAAAACAAAGTTGGAGGAATCACAATACCAGATTTCAAGTTATACTACAAAGCCACCATAATCAAAACAGCCTGGTACTGGCACAAGAACAAGCATATAGATGAATGGAACAGAACAGAGAACTCAGAAATTGACCCAAGCCAATACGCTCAATTAACATTTGACAAAGGAGGCAAGAGCTTACAATGGAATCAAGACAGTCTCTTCAATAAATGGTGTTGGGAAAACTGGACAGATACATGCTAAAAAAAATGAACTAGACCACCAACTTACACCATGCACAAGAATAAACTCAAAATGAATAAAAGACTTAAATGTAAGTTGTGAAACCAAAAAATCCTAGAAGAATCCATAGGCAGCAAAATCTCAGACATCTCTCATAGCAATAAGTTTACAGATACATCTCCTAAGGCAAAGGACACTAAGGAGAAAATAAACAAATGGGACTACATCAAAATAAGAAGCTTCTGCACAGCAAAAGAAACCATCAACAAAACGAAAAGAGAGCCCACTGTATGGGAGAACATACTTGGCATTGATGCATCTGATAAAGGGTTAATATCCAAAATATGTAAAAACTGATACAACTTAACAAAAGGAAGACAAACAATCCAATTAAAAAGTGGGCAAAGGACCTAAGTAGACACTTCTCCAAAGAGGATATATAGATGGCCAAGAGATATATGAAAAAAATCCTCAAAGTCACTAATCATCCAAGAGATGCAAATTAAAAAGACAATGAGGTATTATCTCACACCTGTCAGAATGGCTACCATCAACAAATCAACAAATGACAAGTGCTGGGGAGGATGTGGAGAAAAGGGAACCCTAGTACACTTCTGGTGGGAATGCAGACTGGTGCAGCCATTATGGAAAGCAATATAGAATTTCCTCAAAAAATTAAATATGGAACTGCCATTTGACCCAGTGATCCCACTTCTAGGAATATATCCTAAGAAACCGAAGCATCAATCAGAAAGAATGTATGTATCCCTATGTTCATAGCAGCACAATTTACAATAGCTAACATCTGGAAACAGCCCAGTGCCCATCAGTAGATGAGGGGATAGAAAAACTGTGGTACATTTGTACCATGGAATACTATGCAGCAGTAAAAAATAAGAATCTCTTATCCTTTGAGACAGCATGGAGGGACCTGGAGAGTATCATGCTAAGTGAAATAAGTCAGTCAGAGAAAGATAAGTATCACATGATCACACTCATGTGTGAAATCTAAATAACAAATTAAACTGATGAATGGAGTGTTGCATGTCCATACTTCCTCTACCAAGTACACTGGCTGCATCCAAATCTAGCTTCTCTGTCTTATATTATCTTCTGCCACATGAAAGGGATCCAGAGACATGGAAGCATGGAACTAAGTGTGGAATCTCAGCGGGAAGATGGGAGTGGGTGGGTGGGTAGGAGGTAATAAACCAAAAACATTGTATGCATATATGCATAACCCATCAAACAGATAATAGGGTGCTGAAGGCCTGGCGTGGGGGTGGAGTGGTAGGCTGGAGGGAGTATGTGGGGATAAAAAAGGGAACATATGTAATACTTTCAACAATAAAGAATTATTTATAAAAATTAAAAATAAATAAAATAAGATAAAAAATAAAATAAATATATAACTCTTAAGCACAAGTATACCCAAAACCAAAAAAACCTGATAGGTTGCCAAAGGATAAAGTAACTATGAACTGGGGTAAAAAGATTCACTTTTCACTGTACATCATTTGGAACTGCTTGATTTTTTTCACTATGTGAATATTGTTTTTTCAAAATATAGAGGAGACAATTACAAAATAATAAAAAATAAAATGCATACAACTATTTAAAGGGAAAAATTTTAAATTCTATGATGGGGTTTTCAATATATGTAGATGTAATAATATATGAACAACTACAACAAACATCAATACTGGTGGATAATCTATAGTAACAGATCAAAGGTGATTTTCTGAGGTCCGAAGTGAAGAGAGGGGTGGATTGTAACAAAAAGAACCCTTTGGAGGTGAAAGAAATATTCATTACCTTGATCGTGGCATATACACATGTTAAAACTGATCAAATTGTACACTTTAAATATATGTGGGTAATTACACTTCAATAATAATTAATAAAAGACAAATGCCATACCTAAGACATTGATCATCAAATCTTTATGCTCAACAACTTGTATCCCTTCCATAGTTCTCAATCACAGATAAATTAAAAAATAACTTTTTTTCTTTATTCTTCCTATTCCAATGTCCCAAATGCTAAGAAAAATGTATTCTAGACTTTTTTTGTATTAACCTCACTAAAACTCTCCACTATCTCACAACAAAAATGAACCCAGAAAACATCGAGGAGGCTCTCAAATGCATCTCCGTACTTCCTCTACCAAGTACACTGGCTGCATCCAAGTCCAGCATCTCTATCTTATATTATCTTCTACCACATGAAAGGGAGACTCATTTACACTCCATCTCATCAGACACCAGACTTATCTCTACTGGATACATTTATAGCTACTCAAAGAGTCATGCTGTGTGTGTGAGAAGACAAAAACCAATAAAACCATCTTACAGTCAGAACTACATTTGCTCAAAAATTCTGATTAATATGGAATTAATTGACATCTTCAGACTCACTCCAAAGCTACAGAATATACATTCTTCTCAAGTGCACATGGGACATTTTCAAAGATAGACCACATATTAGGACACATGCTAAGTCCCTACAAATTCAAGAAGATTGAAATCATATCAAGCCTCTTCCCAGATCACAATGGCATAAAATTATAAATCAACTACAAAAAAAACAATTAAACACATAGGCAGCAGAGAAACCAAGATGGCGGCATAGGTAAGCACCTAAACTGCTGCCTCGCACAACAATTTCAAAACTACAACTAAAAGACAGAACGGACACCATCCAGAACCACAGGAAAGCTGGCTGAGTGAAAATTCTACAACTAGAAGGAAAGAGAAAAGCTCACAGAGAATTGGAGGTACGGCAAAGGGTCTTTGTGCACGCAGAGAGGAAGGGCGGCCAAGAGCCTGGCTGACTTTCTCTGGCGGAAGGGGGAAGGAAGCCCCCAACCAGACTGAACCCCAGTTCTGACTGCACTGAACCCCAGTTCCGGGCGAGCCTCTGGGGACCCACGCTCTTACGGGGTGAGTCTGGACTCTCGGGCGGAGACTCGGGAGCTGGGGAAGGCAGAAGTCTGAAGGCGCGTGTGCGCGCAAGGGCAAGGCTGACTGGAAGCCAAGACTGTCTGCTCTGCCCTGAGACTCCACCCCATACAAGCTGAGCACAGAGGCTATTGCAATTTGGCAAGTCTAATCCTATAAGGCTGTCTCTAGCACCGAACTTCTCCTAGCGTAGACACAGCTGATCCTTACAGCCAACTGGCCTGGAGGTCAATTCCTCCCAGTGATACCAACAACAATCAAGACTTAATTACAACAAGGCTGTACACACAGTCCACAAAGGGGTGCACCAAGAGTGTCCACCTCAGGTTAACTGAGGAGGCCGACCCACTGGGCCATATAGGAAACCTAGCACACAAATTTACCCTACCAACTCAGGGAAGCAGTGAAAATGCGGGGTCAAAGAGACACATCACAAACGAAAGAAATGGAGGAAAACAAACGATTGAATATAGAATTCAAAACCACGGTTATAAGGCTTTTCAAGAATATCCTAGAAAAGGCCGATAAATATAACGAGACCCTCGAAGATATGAAAAAGGACCAACTAGAAATTAAACATACACTGACTGAAATAAAAAATATTATACAGAGACCCCAAAACAGACTAGAGGAACACAAGAATCAAGTCAAAGAATTGAAATACAAAGAAACAAAAAACACTCAACCGAAAAAGCAAAAAGAAAAAAAAATCCCAAAAGTTGAAGATAGTGTAAGAAGACTCTGGGACAACTTCAAGCGTACCAACATCAGAATTATGGGGGTGCCAGAAGAAGAGAGAGAGCAAGACACTGAAAACCTATTTGAAGAAATAATGACCGAAAACTTCCCCCACCTGGTTAAAGAAATAGACTTACAAGTCCAGGAAGCGCACAGAACCCCAAACAAAAGGAATCCAAAGAGGACCACACCAAGACACATCATCATTAAAATGCCAAGAGCAAAAGACAAAGAGAGAATATTAAAAGCAGCAAGAGAAAAACAGTTAATTACCTACAAGGGAGCACCCATACGACTGTCAGCTGATTTCTCAACAGAAACTATGCAGGCCAGATGGGAGTGGCAAAAAATTTTCAATGTAATGAATAGCAAGAACCTACAACCAAGATTACTCTACCCAGCAAAGCTATCATTTAGAATGGAAGGTCAGATAAAGAGCTTCACAGATAAGAAAAAGCTAAAGGAGTTCATCACCACCAAACCAGTATTATATGAAATGCTGAAAGGTATTCTTAAAGAAGAGGAAGAAGAAAAAAGTAAAGATAAAAATTATGAACAGCAAATACATATCTATCAACAAGTGAACCTAAAAATCAAGTGAATTAAAAACCTGAGGAACAGAATAATATGGTGAATATAATAGAATCAGGGGCATAGAAAGGGAGTGGACTGATAATTCTCAGGGGGAAAGGGGTATGGGGGGTTCAGGAAGAGACTGGACAAAAATCATACACCTATGGATGAGGACAGTGGGGTGGAGGTAAGGGCAGAAGGTAGGGGTGGGAACCGGGTGGAGGGGAGCCATGGGGGGAAAAAGGAGAAACAATTGTAATAATCTGAATAAAGATTTATTTAAAAAAATAAAATAAAATAAATACATAGGCAGCAAAGTATCAGACATATGTCATAGCAATATCTTTACCAATACATCTCCTAGGACAATGTAAACTAAGGAAAAAATAAACAAACTGGACTACATCAAAATAAAAATTTTCTGCACAGCAAGAGAAACCAACTACAAAACAGCAAGAGTGCCCACTGCATGGGAGAACATATTTGCCAATGTTATATCTGATAAGGGTTTAATCTCCAAAATTTATAGGGAACTCATACAACTTAACAAAAGATAAACAACCCAATTAAAAAGTGGAAAAAAAGACCTAAAGAGACACTTACAAAAATGGACAAATGGACAAGAGACATAAAGAAATGCTCAAAGTCACTAATCATCCGAGAGATGCAAATCAAAATGACAATGAGGTACCATCTCACACCTGTCAGAATGGCTATCATCAACAATTCAACAAACAAGTGCTGGCAATGATGTGGAGAAAAAGGAACCCTCGTGCACTGCTGGTGGGAATGCAGACTGGTGCAGCCACTGTCAAAAACAGTATGGAGCATCCTCAAAAAGTTAAAAATGGAACTCCTGTTTGACCCAGTAATCCCACTTCTAGGAATATATCCCAAGAAATCAGAAATACCAATCAGAAAGAATATATGTACCCCTATTTCATAGCAGCACAGTTTACAATAGCTAAAATTTGGAAACAGCCTAAGGTCCGATCAGCTGATGGGTGGATTCGAAAACTGTATTACATCTACACAATGGAATACTATGCTGCTGTAAAAAGGAAAGAACTCTTACTGAAGCATCCATCTTATATAAATACTGCTGTTTGAAATTTTAGCCCTGCTATTTGGCTTCTGTAAATTCTTGTTTGCTAAGACTACTCCCACTTCAGAGAGGCCATTAAACCTTCCCCAGACAAGGTTATCAGTGCTGGTGCCAGGCCAGGCCTCTGGTTGAGGTCTCGAGGCCCCAGCACATACGGGCTCTTTAAGAACTTGCAAAAGGGGCCGGAAACACCCCATATTTGGGAGACAAAGAAGGTAAAAACATATAAATAGGGAAAATTCCTGCATGTTGGGGCCCAGAATTTGAGAGACATTCTCCTCTGGACCCGCGCGTAATAAATGTAACTCCATCTCTCTAAATATTGCTTTGTTCTTCTTCCGTTTTCTGTAACATTACCATTTGCAATAGCATGGATGTACCTAGAGAGCACTGTGATAAGCGAAATAAGCCAGTCGAGGAAAGATAAATATCACATAATCTAACTCATTTGTGGAATATAATGAACAACATAAACTGGTGAACAAAAATAGATACAGAGACATAGAAGCATCAAACAGACCATCAAACCTCAGAGGGAAGGCCGGGGATGGTGGTACTAAGAGATCAACCAAAGGACTTGTATGCATGCATAACCCATGGACACAAAGAGTGGGGGAGTGAAAGCATGTGCTGGGGGGTGGGAATGGCCAGGGAGAGGTTAATGGGGCGGGGTGGGGGGGGGGGGGAGAAGACATATGTAATACTTTCAACAATAAAGAATTTAAATAAAAGTAAAAAGAAGTAAAAAAAAACACTTCTGGTTCAGAACCCTTCTTACTACTGGTAATGGGATCTGTATATACATTTATATAAGTGCTCTGGATTAATACTTAAGACATGTGCATCGAGTACCTACATTTGAGTCCTGGCTCTGCTACTAACTATCTATTCTATGTGATCATGAATAAGTGACTCAGACTCTTAGTGCCTCACTATGCTCATATTCACAACGGGCCTAGTAATTTATAATTTGTGAAAGAATTAAATGATCTAATGTACATTAAAGATTAGAATAGCAGTAACGTGGAATAAGGCCTGTATTAGAATTTGAGCTCTATTAGGGCAGCAAATTTGTTTGTTCTCTGTACTGTTTCTCTCTCTTTTTTTTTTTTTTTTTAGAGGAAAATTAAACCTTATTTATTTGTTAAAACCAGACCACTAGGCAAATATATCACAGTCTTGAAACAGCAAACAGACAAGCTATTTTATCATTTCAAGTAATAAGTTGGTAAAAAGACAAGCTCCTTATCAAAACAGTAAGGTTCCAGAGCTGGGGTAGGAACACTGTTGCAAAGGGCCCGGCAAAAGTGGTATTTGGTAATGGGGGGCTGCCCCTCTTTTTTCTCCCTTGACCTTCCGGTTGCCAAAAGATTGTCTCGTTAGGGCTCTGTTATTTGAGGGGGCTAAGTAAGCAATACTGGATTCAGGTTTCATTCCTGAAAACCAGGTTTATCCCAAATCCAGTACTTCATAACTCTTAATGAAGCAGCAGCAGTTCCTCTCTCACTGTTTATTCCGGGATATTAGTATACAGCACAATCAAAACCCTCTTTCCCTTCAAGGTAGAGTAGCATGGCAAGATTGTCCTGTCATTCTGCTGTAGACAGGCTTAGGACCCATCACAGCAGCCAGTGAGAAGGAAGGTCTGCTTCCCTATCCAGTGTGTGACACTGCCTCTCGTGTTTTTGTAGGGTTTCTGAGCTGAAAGGTGTAATGTGTGAGCATTAAAATGCAGATCCATATCTAGGACAGAAACGGATATCCAAAGGAACCTTTTCAAGTTCTTATCCAAACTACCTCTCCCAACTCCCCATCTTAAATTAACTTTATGCCCTTGTTTATAAAACCAAACCAAACCAAACAAATACTCAGAAACCGTTTTTCCACTTCTAAATTAGTAACCTCATGGATTTTGTTTCACAGCTTATGGAAAATGGTGTGGTAATGCTTCTGGTAAACAGGAGGTTGGCAACAAACAGAAACACCTCTCCTCATCTTCCACCAGACCACTGGCAGGTTAGAGGACCCGGTCAGCTTGTTGGTACCTCAGAGGCTTGGTTTGAGGGAAATGCCTGCTGCCAGGATAAGCATTTGCCACATAAAATTTAGGCTCTCAAAAACTCTCTGACCCAAACTTTAGCACTAGTTTTATTTGTTGTTGTTGTTTTTTTTTCCATTTCACTTTCTAGGATTAAAACATAAAAGAACCGGTGTCCAGAGGCAAGTGACACATCCTTAATTTCTTCATCCCTAAACTGCTTAAAAGACCAAAATTGGCATTCTTCATTTTAAATAGATTCCTGCCCTCAGCCTCCATGGCCAATGGCAAAGACTTCTATTTCTGAATGGGTGAGAGAGACTCCATCTTCTTGGTCATGGTTGGAATGAGGTTCATATGGTCATCCACACACTTGGTCACACAACTCTCCAGCTGCCGCTTCACCTGACGCTCTTTACTCCCTGCATCTATTGAGTCTTTGGCTTTGTCGTTGCAATGCATGGTGCACGGGGCCAGGCGGTCCTGGAACTTCTCCAACTCGCTAGTAACCAGGGCCTGGGCTTGAGCCAGAGGTGCGTGGCAGCGCTCAATGCATTGGTGCACCTGCTGCATGGACGCCTGGCTGTCCTCACAACAGCCGGCGCTGCACCGGAACATGAGGCCCTGCATCTTCCGGATATTCTCTCTCTCCAGACTCTTCACCATGGTGTCCATCGTCTCCTGCACCCGAAGCTGCTGCACGTCCGCCATAAACTGGTGAACAAAAATAGATACAGAGACATAGAAGCATCAAACAGACCATCAAACCTCGCCGCACCGGCTCCCACATGGACTCAGCGCCCGGACCAGCCCCCTCGCCACCGCTTCTATACTGTCTCTTAGATTATTATCTGATACAAATAATTTTTGTTGAATAAATTTGTTTAATGAAAAAATGGCATCTTTTTTGGTAGCAGTAATAAGTTTTCCTACTTGTTTAGTAATTTAATAAATATCAGAAGAGATTTTACTGTGATGCAGACACTATTCTAATTGCAGAGAATATAATAATTTTGCTTTGATGTGCATGGAGAAAACTACCCTTTGCCTGCCATGTAATTTCCCCGTAAAGAAAATGAGAAACGTTCCATCTCCTGTTTCCATCCATATGAGCGGTCATATGCAACACTCTCTCCACTTCCTCCTTCCTTTCTTGTATTTCTTCTTTTAAGAAACTATTGTTTCTTGTGCTAAAGTTTCCACAGAAATTATCCCTTCTTGCCCCAGCTTGTCAGGGAAACATTTGTTACCTCATGTGTTATAAGTGTGTCTCTAAATTCCATATTTCCTTGGATGACTTGGGACAAGTTCAGGAGCTACAATTTTATGCAAAGATGAACACATAGACCATTTCATTTATTCAAGCCTTATACTTTGAAAACTGTGATTAAGACACTATGGTGACAGGTTGCTTTCAGTCTCACTAGTAAGGCACCTCATATGAGGCATGTTTGCTTTTCCTCTGTTCGTAATGTTCTCAGACTTGATGTGCAGATTTTCATACCAACAAGAGTGCCTGGGGTGGAGTGGTGGATGACACTAGTAGACTAGATCCTAGTCCTTAAACGAGGGTGGATCATAAAGTCAGACCCTCAGTTCTACGCTTCTCCTTGCTGCTCAGAGTTTGTGCTCAGCTCCCCCTGCAGTTTCTGTCACTGTGTCACTCAGCGCACAGTAGTACATGGCAGAATCTGACTGGTGGACTGAGGCTTTCTCCAAGTGGAAGGCATTCGGTTCTTTTTGGTATGTGGCTTCAAATCCTTTGTTGCTTCCCTTTTCATTGGCCTTCGCAGCTTTCAGGAGGAGCTGTGGACCTTCTCCGGGATACTGAACATACCAGAGAAGAGTGGGGTACCATGTGGTTTCATAGGAGCAGTTCACAGTCAGGGGAGCCCCTTCTGAGAGAGTCACTTGGCCTTTTGTCTGGGTCACCGAGTCTCCATTGCTTCTTCCTAAACATAATAATAATAATAATAATAATAACAACAACAACAACAACAATAATGTTACTTTGGGCATGATCTGGGGCTTTACTACTTAAGAAAATTGTGCTTAAACATATACAACATAATGCAACAAAAGACTAACATTTATATGGAATATTACTTACCAAACATTAACAATAACACAATCACTGATCCTGGAAAAGAGTTCATTCTTAACTTTTCTGGTGTCCTTGGGTTTTGGCTTCTAAGTGTGAGAAAAGATTAAGGTCAGAGTGAGAGGATGAATGTGAGCTCAGAATTTAAGCAGGAAATGTACATGTGTTAAGAAAATCCACCCCCTTGTGGACAAGTTACTAAACTGGCAGGCATGTTAACCTCCTCAAAAGTCAGTCTTATACTTTCAACTCTGGCATTTTTTTAATGACACCTGTTAACTGTCAGATGGTCCTTTGTAAAACAAAAGAATAGTTAGTATTTTTCATAAGCTTATTTTTTTCCCAGCACACCGCCTGACTTGGAAGCTTTATGCCATACTATTTCTGTGAAGAATTCCATTTTACTTATTCTTATTAAGCCATTTTTAGCCTCCTTCTGATTCACAGAAGTATTACATAAGCAATTTTTAAAATAAAAATCAGAGGAATATCAGTAACATGTATTTAATCATTAGTAGATAATTCGGGAAGTTAGAAGAAACTTTTTTCCCCACAAATAAACAATATTGGACACTTTGCAGCAGTGGTCAAAAAATATTTCTTACTCAGCTGCCATGGCTCAGTAGTTGAGCATCGACCTATGAACTAGGAGGTCACGGTTCGATTCCTAGTGAGGGCACATGCCTGGGTTTCAAGCTCGATACTGTGTAGGGGGCGTGCTGGATGATTCTCTCTCATCATTGATAGTTCTCTTTCTCCCTCTCCCTTCATCTCTGAAATAAATACAAATATATTTTTTAAATGCTAAATGTTCACAAGACAAACTTAGAAAAAAGTATGCCTTTTATCTGTTAAGTTTTACTAACATGTATCTTTTAATAAGGACATCTTTTCCAGGGTGCCTCTTGGAAAACTCACTCTCCATGAATTCAGAAAAGGCGATGACATGGTCCTGCATCAAGGTGTAGATAGCAACAAGCTTCAGGCTTGGGTAGAACATTTGGGGTCATAATCACTTCTTTTTCTCCCTTTCCCTTCTACCTCATGTCTAATCTCTGTGAGCAGGCGGTGTCTTCCTCCTTTTTCCTGTGTTGCTGTGGGTTTTTTTTGGGGGGGTGGGGGGGTGAAGGGGAGCATTCCTCTAACCTTCTCTACCTGAAGTCAGAGTAGAAATAAACAGAGTGAGCCTGGCCGGTGTTGCTCAGCTCAATGTTTGAGCATCTACCCATTAATCAGGAGGTCAGGGCAAATGCCTGGGTTGCGGCATTGAGCAGGAGGCAGCCAATTAATGATTATCTCTCATCATTGATGTTTCTATCTCTCCCTCTCCCTCTCTCTCTCTGAAATCAATTTTTTTAAAAACATTTGGGAAAAAAAAGAAATAAACCGAGTGAACCATCTCACTATCCATGATATCCTTACTTTTTCAAGGCAACCTTGTCCATTGTGTTACAGCAACACTTCATTCCTCTGAGGGAATCTATCATCCACACCATGAGCTCAAAAGTACATAAATGTCATTGATGAATTGTAGCAGTAGATTTTTTTAAATCATTTTTTTATTTTTCAAATACAGTTGACATATAATATTATATTTTTTTTCAGGTGTACACCTCAGTGATTAAACATGATACAAGTTTCTAAGAGATCATCCCAATAAATTCCATACCCATCTGACAACATACTTATTTATTAGAATACAGAGGCTCCATGCACAAAATTCGTGCACTGGGTAAGGGGTCCCTCAGCCAGGCCTGCACCCTCTCACAGTCCAGGACCCCTCAGGGGATGTCCGCCCATGGGGAACAGGCCTAAGCCAACAGTTGGAAATCCCTCTCACAGTCCGGGACCCCTAGCTCCTTACCGCCCGTCTGCTCACTGCTCCTTACCACTCAGCTTGCTGCTCCTTAGCACTGCCACGGAGGCAGGAGAGGCTCCCGCCCCCACCACTGAGCTCAACAGCCATGAGCCCTATTTTTCTGTGTAGTTGTCTGTGGGCCAACTGCTCTCTTCCTTCTCACTTAGGGCGAGCAGCACGAGAGGGCAGAGTGTGCTGTCGTGGAATGCAGAGGGCTGCCCGGAGCTGAGGGAAGTGGCCGGGCCCACAGAGTGAGAGGTGGACACAGAGGATGCTATCTCACCCAATTGTGGGGTGGGCTGGCCGACCTTGATCTGGCTGACCCACCCAGGGAGGGACCGAGCAGAGTGTCTGCCTCTCCATCTTCCATTCTTCTATCTGTGACACCTGTCACCCTTGCCAGGCCTCCCCCAAAGGGAGTTCAGCTCAATGCCTAAATGTAAAAGGGCACAGGAGGGTGGGGGGCGGAGAGCACTCCAGTACCCCCTGATTCCCAGCGACAGGACCTGGTCTCAGGACAGTGGCCACAGCTACAGAACATAGATTCTGTTTCAAGAAAAGTTGGGAATGCAGACTTTTGTATGAGCCCCTATTCCAAAAGGTGGGCAGTTTATTCACATTGTGGCAAAGACACCTTCAAGAGTAACATCAGTGGGTAAAGTCAGGGCCAAACCGGCCATTTCCTCATCCAATCTCTCTGAGGCACGTGGACAGAACCAAGTCCCAGCTCTTCACAGGACACTTCCGGGGGTTTTTTTAAGCCTAAAGGACAGTTGTCTGTCTCCATTCTTATTCTTTGGGATTTTTTCATCATCAAATAAAAGGATACGTACATTGGGACAATCCTCTCAAGATACAATATTCCAGTTGCACCCATGTGATAATGACAGCGCCCCTCAGAGGGAGGGAGCCAGCAGATGGAGAGCAGGGAATTCTGAAAACCAAAGCAAAGGTTCAGAACACGGAAGAAGTCCTTGGTGTTCTGCTGAGAAACTTGGACTCCTTCCTCTGCGGTCACACAACTGTCACACGCCAGGCAGTCACTCAGAAATATTTTTGCATTGGCCAACTTATGGAATTCTCCCTTCTCTCCGTTCTCCTGAGCTGCACTCCTGACATTGACTGCGGCATTCTCTTGGTCATAGTTTTGTTTTTTTTGTTTGTTTGTTTGTTTTTTGTTTTTCCAAAACATTAATAAGTTTATATGAATATAACATACAAAGATGCAGCCTCCTTTGTAGGAATAGGGAAGGAAGGGGTGGTTAAGTAGGACACATGGAGCTACAGCAAGCACCAGCTGTGGGGAGGGCCAAGGGGGAGAGGAGGTTGGTACTGGGGCCGAGGCCCTAAAGCCATTGCTGGGGAAGTAGGGATCCCCTCTGAGTGCCATGTTCTGAGGCTGAACTAATTGGTCAAGCTGAGGCAGACGTGGGTGGCCATATCAGCCATCTTTGATGTTTTTTACCTTTTCCCACCCCAGCTGTGTTGTAAAACCCCAGAGCCCTGGATTCCAAAGGCCCCATCCAGAACAGAGGCCCTGGAAGGGGGTGAGAGGAGGTGAGTAGGGCAAGTTTAAAAGCTGATATGCCTGTGTGCTGAGGGATGGCCGGAGACAGTGGTGAGAGGTAGCAGGGGAAGGGCTCTCATACATACCCTTCTGTGGGGGCCACAGTGAAGGAGGCCAGGGGAGTAGGGTAGGGATGGGCACCATGGCCCCAGCCTCTTAGGCATCCCTGTCTGTCCTCTGCAGTGTACATGGAGGAAAGGGGCTGCCTCTGAGGAGGGGCCAGGCCAGGCCAGATGACCATCTTGAGTTCTGGCTGAGGTGATGGTCCTCACCCTGAGATGCCTAACTGGTAATGGACCCAGGCCTGACTCCCGCCACTGCAGCCAGTCATGACAGTCCTAGGCTATTATTAGTATAGATTATTGTCTATATTCCCTATGCTGTACTTTATATTCCCATGACTATTCTGTAACAATCAATTTGCATCTTTTAATCTCTTCACCTTTTTCACCCATCCCCTCAACCACCATCCCATCTGGCAACCATCAAAATGTGCTCTGTATCTATAATTCTGTTTCTGCTCTGATTGTTCATTTATTTTGTTTTTTAGATTCAATTGTTGGTAGATATGTATTTATTGCCATTTTATTGTTCATATTTTTTATCTTTTTATTCTTCTTAGAGAAGACCCTTTAACATTTCATATGATATTGGTTTGGTGCTGGTGAACTCCTTTAGTTTTTTCTTGTCTGGGAGGCTCTTTATCTGACCTTTTTAAATAAAAAGAACAAATATTATCAGATTTGTATGGAATCATACAAAAAGACCACAAATAGCCAAAGCAATCCTGAGAAAAAAGAATGAAGTGGAGATACCACACTACCTGAATTTAAATTATACTACACAGCTATATATTGGCAGAAAGAGATACACAGGCCCAAGGAACAGAATTGAGAGCCCAGAAATAAATCCACATATATATGGGCAAACAATTTTTTATAAAGGAGCCAAAAACTCACAATGGAGAAAGGAAAGCCTCTTCAATAAATGGTGCAGGGAACATTGAAAAGCCACATTAAAAATAATGAAACTAGACTACAGTTTATCCCCATGTACAAAAATTAACTCAAAATGGATCAAAACCTAAATAAAAATAAGATACAAAACAATAAATTACATAAAAGAAAACATAGGTACTAAAATTATGAACCTTGGTTGTAGAAAACATTTTATGAATTTGACCCCAAAGGCGAGGGAAGTAAAGGCAAAAATAAGTGATGAGACTATATTAAATTAAAAAGCTTGTGCACAGCAAAAGAAACCTACAACAAAAAGGTAACTGACCAAATTGGAGATATTTGCAAACAACAGCTCAGACAAGGGGTTAATATTTAAAAGTTTTATGCTTATATTAATACCTCACCGTGAGCTTTAAGATGTGTTACATAATTCTTAGTAAATTGTTCAACAAGTGGTTTTGAAGGTGTGTGAAATAAATCACACAAGAAATTTGCTTTGCCACTAAGATGAAAATTGAGACCCCAATAACGTGCACCTGTGACTACCATTTCACAATTAATACATTTTTTAAAAATTCTACTTTCTGATCCTATCCCCACTTTTCTTATCTAAGGTCTTCTGTTTGTAATAACAATCCTCCATTGCCTAAAACTGGAGCAGTCATCATTCCATCTGCTTAGATATTTGCAATGATTTCTCAGTAAGGCCCACTGACAATAATAAAAGAAAATTTTAGGAGTATCTAGATTAGAAGAGTATGAGAGCCCTGGATGGTTTGGCTCTGTAGATACAGAGTCGGCCTGCAGACTGAAGGGTCTAGGTTTCAGTTCCAGTCAAAGGCTCATACCTAGGATGCAGGCTCCTCTCTGGCCCCGGACCTGGTCATGGCATGCAGGAGGCAACCAATCGACGTGTTTCTTTCACATCAATGTTTCTCTCTGTCTTTCCCTCTCTCTTCCATTCTCTTTAAAATCAATGGAAAAATATCCTCGGGTGAGGATTAAAAAAAACAAAAAAAGTATGCGGAGGTTAAGATTTATTTTTTGTTCATAGTGGTTTTCAGTTCTCTATTCTGGGTTATTCTATTGTCAATTTGGTTGTGTATGAAACTATAAATCCCCTTCTTTTTATGGTTCTAAGTACAAAAGTGAATTTTCACAAGATATGGGAAGCAGATAGGAAGCAGTAGCCATTACCTTCTAAAGATCATTGTCAGTTAATGATGGCAAAAAGCAAACACTGTGCTTTTGGTTGGTTCTATTTTGCTCTTGCTCTTCCCTGCTGAAAACTATCAACTACTAACCAACACCACAGGACATAAAATTACCATTAACAAAATACCTCTCAAATGCTAAAGTTATCACATAAACTACTGCAACAACTTCTACCTGAATCCCATGCTGATTTAACACAAGTAATTAGTCATAGTCTTGCTGCAACCTGTCAGGACTTATCACCATCCCACTTACCTCTTATACTGGGATTGTTGTTGCATTCGGACCATGAATAATTTAATTCCAGATTCGCATTCTATTTGCTTGTTAGGACCACTTCTGTACCAAAACTCTTAGACTGAGTTTCACCAGAGCTAACCTTGAAAAGGAGATTTGAGTGCAAGTAGCTTATTTGGGAAATGCAAGAAACACAGGTAGGGGAGAGGAGATGGGATACAGAGAATATCAAGTACACGAATGTGAGGAAAAGGGAGTCCTTTTATGCTGCTGAGGACTTGAAAACTGGTAAGAACATTTTAGAGATAAATATTGAAATAGCAACTAAGTTTTTAAAAATGTAAATCATATAACCCAGCAGTACCACTTCTAGGTGTATGATATAGAACATTCTGCACGTCCATCTAAGGAAACATGTATAATTACATTCCTTATAGAATTTTTATGGTAATAAAAATTTTAAAACACCCCTGAGTAAAGGATTAACAAGATCCTTTCTCCTAAATGAGAAATTTTAGTTAACTTTCTACCTTTGTTCATCTGGAAATCTGATAAATGTGGAATATCAGATGTATTACAGATAACATTGCTGTGGCCAAATGGTCTCTTATTGGTAAATTGCATCTAGACTGTAAATGAATTATGACTACTTGGTAGGAAGCCATAGCTTTGGGGCACTGATTTTGTAACTGTTCCAGAAGGATATTGGTTCCTTTTGGAGCATGAGGCTTCTAAGTCTGAATGGATTATTTGGTCTTATTTCCTCACACCTGAGCACTTGGTGAGGGAGAAGGGGAGGGAGATTTGCAAATAAAATAGTCCTTAAACTCCTATGTAGACAGCTGAAGGGATTCCCCTTACAAACACTCCTGCCATGAGGGAAGCCAAAACTTATGTTGCCTATTAAGCTTTGTAAATGATTGTCCAGTTGAGCTTAAGACCATCACTGATGATTTTGCATTATACAAATGTTCATCAAAAAGGGACATATAATATATTTTAAGATGGGATACTACATAGCTGTTAAAGTAATATGCATAAGGTTTTCTTTTTCTCAAAAATATTTTTAATGAAAAATACAAGTTTTACAGTTGCACACACAGTGGGATAGCATTCATGTAAATTTTAATAAAACATCACTACAGATTTTTTAGCAAAAAACATATGTATCAGAAATATAAAAACATGGGTGTGAGAAGCAAAGTTTGTAAGTTTGTCTTGGGAAAGAGAAACTGAGAAGAAAAATAAAAATGTTTTATTTCTTTTTAAAAAGTTGAAATTTATAATTGGAGATAACTATATCTATTAATATGAAAGATATAGATAATACAATGTTTTTAAAATATGTTACAATTTTTTCACATAACAAATATAATTATGTTCAAATAACTAAGGGTTTCATTTTTCTCCTTAATATATTATGTATTGTGTGAAAGTTTCTCACAATGATAGAATAATTATATAAATGAAACAAACTTTGATATCTCAGGCAAGGTTGCTGCTGTCAAGTATGGAAAGTACTTGAGGCCCTTAGTACCAGAAGTTATATCTCATCTGTAGTCAACCTCAGTTTGGAATTGAAAGTAATTGGTGAACTTCTAGTCAAGATGGCGGCATAGATAAGCCTGGTACTTGCTTCCTCCCACAATCACATCAAAATTACAATTAAACTACAGAACAACCATCATTCAGAACTGCCTGAAATTTGGCTAAATGGAAGTCCTATAACTAGGGAATTAAAGAATAAGCCACATCAAGGTGGGTAGGAGCGGCAAAGACCAGAAGGACTGATTTCACACCCACCTGTGGCAGAGATCCCCCCTGAGGAGCAAGGGGCTCAAGCCCCAGACCAAGCCTGCCAGCTCAGGGGTCTAGTACCAGGAGAAGTTTCCATAACTTTTAGCTGTAAAAACCAGCAGGGATGGAGGCTGCAACCAAGGGCTGCTGGAGTCCCAGGCTGTTCCTCTTAGAGGGCCCATGCACAGACTTCCTCAGACTCACTCCCGTGGAGCACCAGTGTGAGAACAGAAGCTTAAAAGGCACCAGAGGCATACAGAGAGAAAATGAATTGTCCAGCATTAGCATGAGAGCTGTAAGGCAGTTTTCTCCCAGACAGAAGGGCTGGCAGAGACCATTATTACTTTTCTGATATGTCCCCTACTCCCACAGAGCCAGCAGGTAGGCACCATATCTGAGTCTCCATCAACCTGGCTCACAATGTTTGCCCCACCCTGGTGATTCCCTGAAGCCCCATCCCACCCAACTTTCAGGCCCACCCACGCTGTTTCAAGTGGCTTTTTCATAAATGGCTTGTCTTGGCTCATGCTTTAAATTTTCCTAAAATCTCTCAAACAAGCAGCATTATGCCTCACTGTGCCCCATACCTCTCGCTAAGTGCCCCAAGCTTGGCAGCAGCTGGCCTTTGTTTGCAGCTGGGCACCTCCTTTGGCCTTGCCTGGGCACCTCCAAGTCCAGCACAAGTAGCAACCATCTGCAGATGGCTTTATAGGGCATGCCGTATGGTCCAAGGCAAAACATAGGAAACAGCTTACCTTGGCCTGCACCTCCCAGGAGGTCCTACAGCGAGCACACCCAGTGGACAGTTTCAGATCATATAGAATTATCACCATCCAACTACATCCACAAGTGGAACACTCAAGGGGTGGATTCAGCAGGCACAGAGCCCTGCTGAAGTAAGTCCTACTCTATGGGGTGGGCCCCTGCACAGCTGATCCTTCATGGTGGTTGGAGGTTTGAGGTCACAGCCATTCCTTGCAACTGGTTGTCCTGGGGGTAAATCCCCCCATTAGATGCCAACAGCAATGGAGGCTCACCTAATTGAATCTAAAAAAACAATAAATAAACAAGCAGAACAGACACAAACTCATACAAGAGGTGGATATACACAGCCCTCACAGGGGATGCACCTTGAGTGCCCAGCTTGGGTGATTGAGGAGAATGTGCCTCTGGACTCTACAGAACACCTACTGAATTAGAGTACTCTAGCAAGCCTGGGCAACATGACAGCTCCATCTAATACATAGGATCAAACACAGGGAGGCTGCCAAAATTAGGAGACAAGAAACTTGTCTCAAATGAAAGAACAGAACAAAACTCCAGGAAAAAAAAGAGCTAAATAAAGTGTAGACAAATAATCTACTACCTGCAAAGTTCAAAATAGTGGTTATAAGGATGCTCAATGAATTTTGTGAGAACATCAACAGAAAAAAAAAATAGTACCAGTCAGAAATGAAAGATACACTAACTGAAATGAAGAATAATTTACAAGGAATCAACAGTAGAGTGGATGAAGCTGAGAATCAAATCAGTGATTTGTAATATAAGGAAGCAAAAAACACCCAATCGGGACAGGAAAAAATATATTCAAAAAAAATGAGGATAGTACAAGGAGACTCTGGGACAACTTCAAGCATTCCAACATTTGCATCATAGAGGTGCTGGAAGGGGAAGAAAGAGAGCAAGGGATTGAGAAACGTTTTGAAGAAATAACAACTGAAAACTTCACTAATCTGGTGAAGGAGATAGACATACAAGTCAGGAAGCAGAGAGAGTCCCAAACAAGATGAACCCAAAGAGGCTCACACCAGGACACATCATCATTAAAATGCCAAAGATTAGAGACAAAGAGAATCTTAAAAGCAGCAAGAGAAAACCCGTTAGTTACTTACAAGGGGGCTCCCATAAGACTGTCAGCTGATTTCTCAACAAAATTTTCAGGCCAGAAGGGAATGGCAAGAAATATTCAAAGTGATGAAAAGCAAGAACTTACAACACAGACAACTGGGGGGTGGGGGGCATGAATGGGAGATGGGGGGTCATGGGGGAATAAGGACACATATGTAATACCTTAATCAATAAATAAAAATTTAAAAAAAGAACTTACAACAAAGATTAGTCTACCCAGCAAAGGTATCATTTAAAATCAAAGATCAGATAGTTTCCTAGACAAGAAAAGGCTTAAGGAGTTCGTCACCACCAAACCAGTATTATATGAAATGTTAAAGCATCTTATTTAAGAAGAAAAAAAGATAGAAAATATGAACAATAAAATGGCAATAAATGCATATCTACCAACAATTGAATCTAAAAAAACAATAAATGAACAAGCAGAACAGACACAAACTCATAGATACAGAGAATATTTTGATGGTTGCCAGATGGGAAAGGGGTTGGGGGGATGGATAAAAAAGGTGAAGAGATTGAGAAGTACAAATTGGTTGTTACAGAATAGTCATGGGGTTGTAAAGTATAACATAGGGAATATAGTCAATAATCTATACTAATAAAAGGGTAATATGCTAATTAGACCAGACATCTTCTAGACGTCCTTCCGGACAAAGCCACGGTGGTGGGGACCGAGGCAGAGCCGGTTAGGGGCTATCAGGACAGCAGGAGAGGGCAGTTAGGGGCGATCAGGCCAGCAGGGGAGGGCAGTTAGGGGGCAATCAGGCCGGCAGGGGAGGGCAGTTAGGGGGCGATCAGGCTGGCAGTTAGGGGCAATCAGGCTGGCAGGGGAGGGAAGTTAGGGGCAATCAGGCCAGTAGGGGAGGGAAATTAGGGGTGATAAGGCCAGCAGGGGAGCAGTTGGGAGTGATCAGGCTGGCAGGGGAGCAGTTGGGGGTGATCAGGCTGGCAGGGGAGCAGTTAGGGGCCAATCAGGCCAGCAGGGGAGAGCAGTTAGGGAGTGATCAGGCTGGCAGGAGAGCAGTTGGGGGGCAATCAGGCCAGCAGGGGAGCAGTTAGGGGCAATCAGGCTGGCAGGGGAGAACAGTTAGGGGGCCATCAGGACAGCAGGCAGAGGCACTTAGGGGCAATCAGGTCAGCAGACAGTGGCGGTTAGGGGCAATTAGGTTGGCAGGGGAGCAGTTAGGGGGCGATCAGTCCAGCAGGGGAGGGCAGTTAGGGGCAATCAGGCCAGCAGACAGAGGCAGTTAGGGGGGATCAGGTAAGCAGGCAAAGGTGGTTAGGGGCAATCAGGCAGGCAGGCAAGCGGTTAGGAGCCAGCAGTCCTAGATTGCAAAAGGGATGTCCAACTGCCAGTTTAGGCCCAATCCCAAGAGGTCCTGGATTGGAGAGAATGAAGGCCGGGCTGAGGGACCCCCTCTCCTCCCGTGCACGAATTTTGTGCACCAGGCCTCTAGTCCTATATAATAAAAGCCTAATATGCTAAGTGTTCAGTCTTCCATTCAACCAATCAAAGCATAATATGCTAATTATATGCTAAGGCTGCTCAACCACTTGCTATAATGTGCACTGATCACCAGGGGCAGATGTTCTGACCAGTAGGTTAGCTTGCTGCTGGAGTCTGGCCAATTGGGACTGAGCCAGACAGACTGGACACAACCCTAGAACCCTCCTGCGGTCCCTCCCCAGCTGGCCAACCTCCCGCATCCCTCCCCGACCCGGTGATCATGCACCAGTGGGGTCCCTTGGCCTGGCCTGCAGCCTTTTGCAATCTGGGACCCCTCGGGGGATGTTGATGAGCTCGTTTGGGCCCGATCCCGCTCAACGCAGGAGCTGCGCCCTGGTGGTCAGTGCGCTCCCACAGGGAGAGCGTGCCACTCAGACAGAAGCCGGGCTCACGGCTGGTGAGTGCAGTGGCGGTGGTGGGAGCCTTTCCTGCCTTGGCAGCAACACTAAGGATGTCCAACTGCTGGCTTAGGCCCAATCTATTCAGACATCCCCCAAGGGCTCTTGTACTGCAAGAAGGCACAGGCTGGGCTGAGGGACCGCCCCCCACCCCCGGGCCTCTAGTATTCTATGGTAATAACTAGGTGTGATGTTTGATTGGTGTGAGATTTATGAGGATGATCACTTAGTAAGTTAAGAAATGTATAATCACTGCGGTGTACACCTGAAACTAATATAATAATGTATGTCAACTCTAATTAAAAAATAAAAATTATCTAATGAAAAAAGTAAAATAATTTGAAAAAGAATGAAATTGGCATTTCTTCTTCTGATTCATACTGAGAAAATACCCACTTGTGATCATTTTGGGTTATGGAATTCAGTTGGTGACTATAAGTGTCATAAAGTTAATCAGCCTCTCAAAACAAACAGATTAAATTAGCAAAAATTGTTATGAATAAGTTTATATCACTTACCTTTATTTTCAAAAAGCTCTTAAATACATATAACACAAGGAGGCTTAATAATATGACTTGAAAAATAATGCTGATTCCTACTGGTGTCCCCTTTCACTGAGGTAAATAACTAACCACAATCCACTATTATTATTCTCTATATCTTTAAATTTCTATAATCTTAATCTCTTAGTCATCACAGCATCAGGAAGTATACAACTAAAAAGCCCAACCTCCGTCCAGTTTCCTTTACTCTCCTTTGAAGTCATTAACTTCTAAGACTTTAGGTATCGTACTTACGAATACAAATTCTTGTCATAGAGTTTTTTCATTCTAGCCAAGGAATGATCACATGCCTTCAACATTTTACTTCCCACTGAAATTCTTTTTTTTAATTTTATTATTATTATCTGTTGTTATTTTTGTTAATCCTCACCCAAAGATATTTTTTCATTGATTTTAAGGGAAAGTGGAAGAGAGGGAAAGACAAAGAGAGAAACATTGAAGTGAGAGAAACACATCGATTGGTTGTCTCCTGCACAAGCCCCGATCAAAGCCTGGCCAGGGTGGAGCCTGCAACCAAGGTACTTGCCTTTGGCCGGAATTGAACCCAGGGACCCTTTGGTCCACAGGCTGATGCTCTGTCCACTGAGCCAACCCAGTTAGGGCCCACTGAAATTCTTGATCAGTATATTTTCAAAAGCCAGACTTTGCTAGACTTTATACCTTGTAATTGCAATGCAAAATAGATGAGAAACAACTTCTGATATTCTAACAGTGAAATTATATGAAAAGAGAATACAAGTACAAAAGAAACAATGATGGCATTTGTGAGAGATTAACAAAAGTTACTATCCCACCAATTTTTAAGAGTACTGGTATGAATTTACAGAATTTCAGATATCAAAAAATAGGAATCTATTTTTATAATTGGGGAAAAATAAAATGAGCTCTACTTTAAAACAAATAGAATTTGACATGTAGATTTAGCGTCTCCTCTCTTTTTATTTTTTAAATAAATCCTTATTGTTCAGATTATTACAATTCTTCCTCTTTTTGTCCCCCCATAGCTCCCCTACACCCAGTTCCCATCCCACCCTCTGCCCTTACCCCCCCCCGCCACTGTCCTCATCCATAGGTGTACGATTTTTGTCCAGTCTCTTCCCACACCCCCCACACCCCTTTCCCCCTGAGAATTGTCAGTCCACTCCCTTTCTATGCCCCTGATTCTATTATATTCACCAGTTTATTCTGTTCATCAGATTTTTTATTCACTTGTTGATAGATATGTATTTGCTGTTCATAATTTTTATCTTTACCTTTTTCTTCTTCTTCCTCTTCTTAAAGAATACCTTTCAGCATTTCATATAATACTGGTTTGGCAGTGATGAACTCCTTTAGCTTTTTCTTATCTGTGAAGCTCTTTATCAGACCTTCAATTCTGAATGATAGCTTTGCTGGGTAGAGTAATCTTGGTTGTAGGTTCTTGCTATTCATCACTCTGAATATTTCTTGCCACTCCTGTCTGGCCTGCATAGTTTCTGTTGACAAATCAGCTGACAATCATATGGATGCTCCCTTGTAGGTAACTAACTGTTTTTCTCTTGCTGCTTTTAATATTCTCTCCTTGTCTTTTGCTCTGGGCATTTTAATTATGATGTGTCTTGGTGTGGTCCTCTTTGGATTCCTTTTGTTTGGGGTTCTCTGCACTTCCTGGACTTGTAAGTCTATTTCTTTCACCAGGTGAGGGAAATTTTCTGTCATTATTTCTTCAAATAGGTTTTCAGTGTCTTGCTCTCTCTTTTCTTCTGGCACCCCCATAATTCGGATGTTGGTACGCTTGAAGTTGTCCCAGAGGCTCCTTACACTATCTTTATATTTTTGGATTCTTTTTTCTTTTTGCTTGTGTGTTTGTGTGTTTTTTGCTTCTTTGTATTTCAAATCTTTGACTTGATTGTGTGTTTTTTGCTTCTTTGTATTTCAAAACTTTGACTTGATTCTTGCAATCCTTTAGTCTGCTGTTGGACCTCTGTATATTATTTTTTATTTCAGTCAGTGTATGCTTAATTTCTAGTTGGTCCTTTTCCATATCCTCGAGGGTCTCACTAAATTTCTAGAAAATTCTTGAAAAACTTTATAACCGTGGTTTTGAACTCTATATCCAGTAGTTTGCTTTCCTCCATTTCTTTCATTTGTGACCTGTTTCTTTGTCTCCGCATTTTGGCTGCTTCCCTGAGTTGATAGAGTGGCTTTGTGTGCTAGGTGTCCTATAGGGCCCAGTGGCTCAGCCTCCCTAGTTACCTGAGGTGGACACTCTTGGTGCACCCCTTTGTGGGCTGTGTGCACAGTCTTGTTGTAGTTAAGCCTTGATTGTTGTTGGTTTCACTGGGAGGAATTGACCTCCAGGCCAATTGGCTGTGAGGATCAGCTGTGTCTACGATGTGAGAACTTCTGTGCTGGAGACACCCTTATGGGGCAAGACTTGCTTCAGTGGGACTTTGGTGCTCACTGAGTCTGCCCCCTGAGTGTGTCCCTTATGGATCTGAGGAGTTGTAATCTGGAAGTTTTTTCTCTGACCCTTGGGTACACTGGCTCTTGGATCTCCAAGGAGGTGCTCATTTAGCCTATGTCTGAGGCCACCCAGCAGGAGCTATGGAGAGATCTGCAAATTCCTCTTCTTTGTTTGGGTTTTGGAGGTGCCCAGATGAGGCCCAGCTGTGAAGCAAAGCAAGCTGCTGTGGGGCCTTGGGCCTTCTTTTGGATGTTCTGGGTCTCACTGACTTAGCTGCAGTTTTGTTAGGTAAGTTTATATTTCAAAGACCAGGTTATTCATATGTAAAAGCCTCTGCACACAGCTGGGGTGGGGTGGAGTCTCAGTGCGGAGCAAACAGCAATGGCTTCCCGTCAGCCCTGCCCTAAGAGGCCCCCAGATCTCAGTGTACCTTGGTAATCACTGCAAGCACCTCTGAGAGAAAGCTGCCCTCAAGTTCCGCCCGATGCCAGACAGTCCAGTTTCTCCCCGTATGAGTCTGAGTCCCCAGAGTCTTGCCCAAAACTGGAGTTCAGAGCAGTTGGGAGCTTTTGTCTCCCTCCTGATTGAGAAAGCCAGCTGCATGCTCAGTTGCCAGCCCTCTCTGTACCTCTGCCTTTACTTCCACAGCTCCTCTTAGTCTCAGTGTGCTTTTTTCTTTCCTTCTAGTTGTAGAATTTCCACTCAGCCAGCCTTCATGTGGTTCCGGATGATGTCCGTTTTGTCTTTTAGTTGCGGTTTTGAAGTTGTTGTGCGAGGCAACAGTTCAGGTGTTTACCTATGCCGCCATCTTGGTTTCTCTCTGTCTCCTCTCTTTTTATAGTCCTTGGAGAAATACTAAAAATTTTGAGTTATTTACTCTTCCTTCTGCAATATTTCTAATAAGTTACTAAAATCTGCATAAACATGGAATATTCTAAGCTATTCACCATCCTAATCACTTCCTCCTTCCTAAATGGGGCACTTAAAAATGAAAGAAAATAGGAGAGGGGGAAAAATGATGGCAGAATAGACAGACGTGTTCTGAGCCTTGTCCCAGAGTAGAAAGAAAGAACAGCTGAGGGTCGCACAAGGAGTGTTTGTTGGCAGGTTAAGGGACAGCTAAACTCCAGGAGAAGGTGGGGGACTGCTAGATGGGGTGCTCCAGACCGGGCAGCCCCCACTGCATCTGGGTCCCCTCCCGGAGCTACAGTCTCAGACAAGGAGACTGTGCCATCTTGAAAGGGAAAGTGGAGCTTATCAGAAGCCTGAAAATCCACAACTGTGGCACCCACCAAACAGCTGCGAGCTCCAGAACACCGGTCCCCAATTGGCGCACACGCAGATTCAGAGGAGCTCTACACTCCACCATGGAAAGGTCAGTTTTTGCCTGGGATAAGGAGAGAGAGAACTACATAACCAGACATCTGGAGAAGAGAGACCATGGGGAGACAAAGAAACAGCCCGCATATGAAAGAAAAGCAGGCATCACCAGAAAAGGAAGTAAACGAAATGGAGGCAAGCAACCTTCCAGAGAAAGAATTCAGAGAAATGGTCATAAGGTGGCTGAAAAGAATGGAAGACAAATTCAACAAGTAAGAACCAAGAGCAAATGAAGAAGAACCAAGAAGAAATGAAAAATGACATCGCTAT
Source organism: Plecotus auritus (assembly GCF_963455305.1). Lineage (NCBI taxonomy): Eukaryota > Metazoa > Chordata > Mammalia > Chiroptera > Vespertilionidae > Plecotus > Plecotus auritus. The sequence continues at coordinate 82,757,868 of NC_137770.1, read as the reverse complement.
ACAGTCAATGAAAGAAAAATACCACATGATCTCACTCATTTGGGGATAATGAAAAACATTATAAACTGATGAACAAAAAGATAGATACAGAGGCAGTAAAGCATCAAACAGACTGTCAAATTACAGTGGTAACGTTAGGGAGAGGTGGGGGAAATAAGAGATCAACTGAAGGACTTATATGCATGTATATAAGAGTAACCAATGGATGCAAAATATTGGGGGGTGAGGGCATGTATGGGAGTGGGGTGGGGGGGCAATGGTAAGATATGTACACATATAATACCTTAATAAAAAAATAAAAAATAAAAAATAAAATCACAAAAAAATAAAAATAAATAAAATAACTAAATAAATAAATATGAAAATAAAATGACATCGCTGCTGTAAAGAACTCAATAGAAAGTATCAAGAGTAGACTAGAAGAAGCAGAGGACCACATCAGTGAGCTAGAAGACAAGATGGGAAAAAATACCCAAGTAGAGCAGCTTCTAGAAAAAAAAATTAAAAAGCAGGAGGAGAGCCTAAGGGAACTTTGGGACAACACAAAACAAAACAACATCCGCATAATAGGGGTTCCAGAAGGAAAGGAAACTGAGCAAGGAATAGAAAACCTGTTTGAAGAAATAATGACAGAAAACTTCCCTGATATAGGGAAGAAAAAACCCACACAAATCCAAGAAGCTCACAGACTCCCAAGCAAAATGAACCCCAAAAGACTGATGCCAAGCCACATTATAATTAAACTGGCAAACACCAACGACAAAGTAAGAATCTTAAAAGTGGCCAGAGAGAAACAGAAAGTTACCTACAAAGGAACCCCCATCAGACTAGCAACTGATTTCTCAACAGAAACTCATCAGGCCAGAAGGGAATGGAATGAAATATACAAAGTCATGCAAAGTAAGGGTCTGGATCCAAGAATACTGTACCCAGCAAGGCTATCAATCAAAATTGAAGGTGAAATCAGGAGTTTCACAGACAAAAAAGGTCTAAGGGAATTTATTACCACCAAACCAGCAATGCAAGAAATGCTAAAGGGTCTGCTGTAAAAAAAAAGAAATAGGAAGCGAAGAAGGAACACAGGGGTAAAGAATAAAAATGTTGACAAATAAGTACTTATCAATAATAACTTTAAATGTAAATGGATTAAATGCCCCAATCAAAAGACACAGGGTAACGGATTGGATAAGAAAACAAGACCCATATATCTGCTGTCTACAAAAAAGGAAGGAAAATAACCGGCATGGGATGGAGCCAAGAAGATTCCAAGAAAACTATCTTAAAATTACCAAGTTGGGGAGGTAGTAAGTTTGTAAGAAGGAAGTAAGTCATCTAAAGGACTTCACTTTTATTTTGAATTATTAATAGATAAAATGATGAATGAAAAGTAAATCTCTCCTGTACCATGTCCCAATTCTCATATCCAATCATTAAAGCATGTCCGCCTCATGCTGGCTCAGCATGTCCCTGAGCAGCTCTACGACATGTAATAAGAACACCAGAGCTTCTACTATGTCAGAATCCAAAATATTTCCGATGCAGTTCTCTTCCCTAGTGTCTCACAGAGTTTGTGTTCAGCTCCTCATGCAGTTCCCAGCACTGTGGCACCCACAGCACAGAAGTACTCAGCTGAGTCACTCCAATGAGCAAAGTGTTTCCTCAGGTTGAAGGACGACTCATTCTTCCTAAGTTCAGCCTCAAAATTCTTAATGCCTTTAACCAAGGTGTCCCCTGAAAGGTACTTGAGTAGAAGCTGGAGACCTTGGCTGGGGTCTTGGACATACCAGTAGAGATAAACAACTCCAGTGTAAGAATACTTGCACCTCAGCTCCAGTGAGGCTCCTTCAGAAACACTGATGTGGTTGTCAGGCTGGGTCACTGACTGGGCTCTGGCATCTCCTGCAAAAATCAATGGTTTATCAATGAAAGCAGTACAGACTTGACTATGAAACATACTTCTGCTAAAATTCAAACAAGAAAACAGTTACTTCTGTGGAACTATAGTCCATGATAGACTACTACTCACTCAGGGTAAAAAGCATCCCCAGGACTGGGGCAAGCAGGAGGAGCATGTCTGAGCAGTGGAAATGCTGCTAGCTTCTTTCTGGAAGATCTCCCTTCAGCATGCAGGAAAGCAGCTGTGGAATTCAGCTCTCAGAAATAGGAGGTGTGAGTAAGATTAGGCTAGATAAATCCCTGGTTCCGGTGAAAACACAAAAAAACTGCTAGATTATCTTGCGTGCTTTCTAATCTCTGATTCTTCTCACTTGTCTCTGTCTTCAAATAACTCAGGGAGGATGCTTCAATAGGCATAGGCCAGCTGCAGGAAGGAGGAGCTGAAGGGAAGGTGCTGTTCTTAAGGACACAGGGATCACTCCTTTGTGCAATATCGCCCTCTGGAGACCAGACACAGGACCAACGATCCAGACTCTCCACAGGAAATTAACCTTTTCTTTCCATTTAGAGATAGATCAAAAGTTCCATGAATATGCTTTTTTCTTACCAAATATATTATTAGGAACAGAAATAGGATAGTGGGGACTAGCTATAATTATAAGAAATAGTAATCATGCTCTGTTAACTGTGATTGTTCTGCTCAGATTAGAGAAAGCACATTCTAACCTGGCTGAGAGTTGTATGCTCCGGAACATGGGAATTAACCTCGGAATGCAGTCAGTCCATTCTCCTTATCTGAGAACTGCCTATCATCATGGAAAGATTAAAAATCTTGTTGCTAAAACAATTTGGTCCCAGAGTTGCCCGCCGAAGCCCTCATTGCCTGTAACCTGTAACCATTATACTTTGCCTACTTTCCTGTAATTTCTACTTTCCTATGTAATCTTTGTCCTTCTACCTAATATAAGCAGCTGGCTTATGGGGAGGGGTAGAGCAGATTTTCGTGGATGATCTGCTGCTCTCCCATACTGCTGGCATTCTTGGAATAAACGCTCATATATGATTCAACCTTGTCTCTGCTTAATTGGCTCAAGTAGTGAAAAGCAGTCCAGACCTATTGGTTGTCCGATTTCAATATGATATATCACTCTCTATAGGTGTTATTAATCCTTGGCTCAATGAAAAATGGGGCCTATAAAATAGAGAAGTAATTTACTTTACAAAGAAACTGATTATACAGTAAGTCTATCAGACTTTGGAGTACATTAAAGCCTTTATGTAAAAACAATGGAACCAGAATAATGGCGGCGGAATAGACAGATGTGTTCCGAGCCTTGTCCCGGAGCAGAAAGAAAGAACAGCTGAGGGTCGCGCAAGGAGTGTTTGTTGGCTGGTTGGGAGACAGCTGAATTCCAGAAGGAGGTGGGGGACTGCTGAACGGGGTTCCCCTGACCTGGCAGCACGAACTGCGGCTGGGTCCCCTCCCGGAGCTGCGGGCTTGGACGCGGAGTCTGCGCCATCTTGATCCGGAAAGTGGAGCTTATCTGAAGCCTGAGAATCCACAACTGCGGCACCCCAGGAACAGCTGCGAGCCCCAGAACAACGCTCCCCAACTGGCGCAAGCACACGGGTTCAGAGAAGCTCTACACTCCACCACGGAAAGGTCAGATTTCGCCTGGGATAAGGTGAGGTCTCTGATCCCGGCGGGAGAGAGGAACGCGCGTTTTGCGGGAGCTGGAGGACCAGGGAAGTCTGTGCCTAGAAAAATCCGTGGCTGTAGGGGCTGGCGTGATCTGTGACTGTGGAAAGGGGTCCTCAGAGCTGCTAAGAGAAGGGCACTCTAAAAAGCAACCCATTTTGATCTGAAGTGCAGGGACACCCTAAGAATTTCAGGCAGTCCAGACTTACGCGCAGCCCCTGCGCTCCCTGGGTGCCTGGGCTTACTCGCAGTCCCGGAGTTCGCACACTTGGGCTTTTTCCTCTTCAAATCCTTGCTTCTGATTACTAAGCCCAATACATAGGATCACCCAGTTGGGGACACCCTGGGAGACTGCAGGGGAAGGTTGTTTTTCTGGAACCTGGGGATCGGAGCGGGGAGTGACCATCAGAGAGTCAGCTCTGAGGCAGACCACTCCCACAGGCCCGTGGCGAGTGCCACAGGGAAAGAAGGCTCTAACACTGCCTAGAGAGGCCATAGATAGACCCGGAAGTCAATCCAGAAACACTGCCACCCAGGGGCTGAATCACAAATTGACTCTTGTGTAATCAAAAATAAAGGAATACGAGAAATTAAGACACACCGCCTGCTTAAAATCAGGACTGGCTTACAACACCGAAGAGCAGTGGATCGCAGGGAACTGCAATACTGTCTGGACTGAGAAACAGGCGTGCCAAACAGAAAAACAGAGGAAGTGAATGACCTTCACTACTCCACATTTTATTTTTACCTTTTATTTTTTTATTTTTTTTTAATTTTCATTTTTTGCATCTTTTAATCAAGAAACTTTTTTTTCTTTTTTCATCACTTGATTTTACCTTTTTAATGATTACATTTTTATTTTCAATCCGTATTATTACTACTGCTATTTTATCTTTTTTTTTTTTTTTTAAAGTGTCATTTTATTTTCTCTTCATTTTATTTTGGGATTAGGGTTCTACATTCTATTTTTTATCTTTCCTTTAGCATCATTTTACTCTATCTCAACTCTACCTTTAGGCCATCACTCTCTTCCTAACCTCCCCCTTTTCAGTGTCCTGTTTGTCTTACCCTTTTACTGCTTTAGATTTTCCCTATTCTTTCTGTTTACCCCTTGTTAAAATTTCACCCTACTTACATATCTAATCTCCAATCCCCTGCTCCAAGTCCACATACACCTCTCCCTTCGCTGTCTGAGTTATCCATAAACTTGTCCTTATCGCTGTCCTTTTGTTGTTGTTTGCTTGAATGTAGATTATATCCAATTTTTATGCTTTTTTTGTGAGATTGTTTTGCTTATTCTTCTTTTGTTTATTTTTTTGTTTGTTTTGTGCTTCAGCTTTCCCTTGCCTCACTCCATATTAGTTGGTGTTGTAGTTTGTACTAATCCCCAGGCACTTGTTGCTGGCATTTGCTGGGATTAGTGATTGTTCTATTGGAGTTTTATCCCCAATATATATAGTCTGTTCCCCTTTCTCTCTTAGTCAATTTCTTGTCTCTCTTACTTTTTTTTTTCTCTTTACTTTCCCTTTTCCCAATTTCATTTTCACACTCCTTTTTTCTTTTTTTCTTTCTTTCTTTCTTTTTTCCTCTTCTTCTTTCTCTCCTATCACCTAATTTGCCTTTCTCTGGTGGTCACCTTTATTGGAGGTTATTAATATCGTGAATACATTCCTGTTCAGTGCCTTGTGAGTTGTACCTGGTAGTGCTGTATTTTGTGCCTTTAAATCAACCCAGGAGAGAGAGAACTACATAACCAGACACCCAGAGAAGAGAGACCATGGGGAGACAAAGAAGCAGCCCGCATATGAAAGAAAAGCAGGCATCACCAGAAAAGGAAGTAAACGAAATGGAGGCAAGCAAACCTTCCAGAAAAAGAATTCAGAGAAATGGTCATAAGGTGGCTGAAAAGAATGGAAGACAAATTCGACAATATGAGCAAGAACCAAGAGGAAATGAAGAAGAACCAAGAAGAAATGAAAAATGACATCGCTGCTGTAAAGAACTCAATAGAAAGCATCAAGAGTAGACTAGAAGAAGCAGAGGACCGCATCAGTGAGCTAGAAGACAAGATGGAAAAAAATACCCAAGAAAAGCAACTTCTAGAAAAAAAAAATTAAAAGGCAGGAGGAGAGTCTAAGGGAACTTTGGGACAACACGAAACAAAACAACATCCGCATAATAGGGGTTCCAGAAGGAAAGGAAGCTGAGCAAGGAATAGAAAACCTCTTTGAAGAAATAATGACAGAAAATTTCCCAGATATAGGGAAGAAAAAACCCACACAAATCCAAGAAGCTCACAGAGTCCCAAGCAAAATGAACCCCAAAAGACCGACGCCAAGGCACATTATAATTAAATTGGCAAACACCAACGACAAAGTAAGAATCTTAAAAGCAGCAAGAGAGAGACAGAAAGTTACATACAAAGGAACCCCTATCAGACTAGCAACTGATTTCTCAACAGAAACTCATCAGGCCAGAAGGGAATGGAATGAAATATACAAAGTCATGCAAAGGAAGGGGCTGAATCCAAGAATACTGTACCCAGCAAGGTTGTCAATCAAAATTGAAGGTGAAATCAGGAGCTTCACAGACAAAAAAGGACTAAGGGAATTTATTACCACCAAACCAGCAATGCAAGAAATGCTAAAGGGTCTGCTGTAAAAAAAAAAGAAAGAAAGAAAGAAAGAAAGAAACAGGAAGCGAAGAAGTAACACAGGGGTAAAGAATAGGAATGGCGACAAATAAGTACCTATCAATAATAACTTTAAATGTAAATGGATTAAATGCCCCAATCAAAAGACATAGGGTAACAGATTGGATAAGAAAACACGACCCATATATCTGCTGTCTACAAGAAACCCACCTCAGAAAAAAAGACGCACACAGACTGAGGGTGAAGGGATGGAAAAAGGTTTTCCAGGCAAATGGAACTGAAAAAAAAGCTGGGGTAGCAATACTTATTTCTGACAAATTAGATCTCAAACTGAAGGACATAACAAGAGATAAGGAAGGCCATTTCATAATACTAAAGGGAGCAATCCAACAAGAAGAAATAACTCTGGTAAACATATATGCACCCAATACAGGAGCACCCAAATACATAAAAAAACTCCTGGAGGATATCAAGAAAGACATTGACAGCAATACAATCATAGTAGGAGACTTTAATACCCCACTATCACCATTGGACAAATCCTCTAAACAAAACATCAGCAAAGAAACATCAATCCTAAATGACTCACTAGACCAGATGCAATTAATTGACATCTTCAGAACATTTCACCCCAAAGCCACAGAATATACATTCTTCTCAAGCGCACATGGGTCATTTTCAAAGATAGACCATATGTTGGGACATAGGCAAAGTCTCTTCAAATTCAAGAAGATAGAAATCATATCAAGCATCTTCTCAGACCACAGTGGCATAAAACTGGAAATCAACTACAATAAAAACAACCCAAAGAAATCAAACACATGGAGACTAAACAGCATGCTATTAAACCATGACTGGGTTACCAGAGAGATCAAAGAAGAAATAAAAAACATCATGACAACAAATGACAATGAAAACACTACAATCCAAAATCTATGGGACACAGCGAAAGCAGTCTTGAGAGGGAAGTTCATAGCTCTACAAGCCTACTGCAAAAAACAAGAAACAGGGGTAATAAATTACCTAACCCAACAACTCAAAGAGTTAGAAAAAGAGCAACAAGAAAAGCCCAGTGTAAGCAGAAGGAAGGAAATAATAAAGATCAGAGCACAGATAAACGACATAGAGACCAAAGAAACAATACAAAAGATCAACAAAACCAAGAGCTGGTTCTTTGAAAGGATAAACAAGATTGATGAACCTCTAGCCAGGCTCACCCAGAAGCAAAGGGAGAGGACCCAAATAAACAAGATCAGAAATGAAAGAGGTGAAATAACAACAGATCCCGCCGAAATACAAAGGATTGTTAAAAAATACTACGAACAACTCTATTCCAACAAACTGGACAACCTGGAGGAAATGGACATATTCCTAGAAAAATATAACCTTCCAAAACTCAATCAGGAAGAATCTAAACACCTCAACATGCCAGTAACTATGGAAGAAATTGAAGCAGTCATCAAAGAGCTTCCGGCAAACAAAAGCCCGGGGCCAGACGGCTTCACAGGAGAGTTCTACCAAACATTCAAGGAAGAACTAAAACCTATCCTCCTCAGACTATTCCAAAAAATTCAAGAGGAAGGAACACTTCCAAGCTCCTTCTATGAAGCCAGCATCACCCTAATACCAAAACCAGATAAAGACAACACAATGAAAGAGAATTACAGGCCAATATCCCTCATGAATGTAGATGCCAAAATCCTCAACAAAATTCTAGCAAATAGGATCCAGCAGTACATCAGAAAGATCATACACCATGACCAAGTAGGGTTTATCCCAGGAATGCAAGGATGGTTCAATATCCGCAAATCAATAAATGTGATACATCACATAAACAAATTGAGAGATAAAAATCACATAGTCATATCAATTGATGCAGAAAAAGCATTTGACAAAATCCAACACCCTTTCTTGATAAAAACTCTCAACAAGGTGGGAATAGAAGGATCATACCTCAACATCATAAAAGCTATATATGATAAACCCACAGCTAACATCATACTCAATGGGCAAAAACTAAAACCATTCCCCCTAAGAACAGGAACAAGACAGGGATGCCCACTCTCACCACTCCTGTTTGACATAGTACTGGAAGTATTAGCCACTGCAATTAGACAAGAAGAAGAAATAAAAGGCATCCAAATTGGAAAAGAAGAAGTAAAGCTGTCCTTATATGCAGATGACATGATATTGTACATAAAAAACCCGAAAGACTCCATCAAAAAACTAACAGACTTAATAAATGAATTCGGCAATGTAGCAGGATACAAAATTAACACCAAGAAATCTATGGCATTTCTATACACCAACAATGAACTTACAGAAAGAGAGACTAAAAAAGCAATCCCATTTTCCATCGCACCAAAAAAATTAAGATACTTAGGAATAAACCTAACCAAGGAGGTAAAAGACCTATATGCGGAAAACTACAGGACACTGAAAAAAGAGATAGAGGAAGATGTAAACAGATGGAAGAACATACCATGTTCATGGATTGGTAGAATCAACATCATTAAAATGTCCATACTACCCAAAGCAATCTATAGATTCAATGCACTCCCCATTAAAATACCAACGGCGTATTTCACAGACCTAGAAAGAACTCTCCAAAAATTCATCTGGAATAAAAAAAGACCCCGAATAGCCACAGCAATCCTGAGAAAGAAGAATAAAGTAGGAGGGATCTCAATACCAGATTTCAAGCTGTATTACAAAGCCACTGTCCTCAAAACAGCCTGGTACTGGCACAAGAACAGACATATAGATCAATGGAACAGAATAGAGAATCCAGATATCGACCCAAACCAATATGCGCATTTAATATTTGACAAAGGAGGCATGAGCATACAATGGAGTCAAGACAGTCTCTTTAATAAATGGTGTTGGGAAAATTGGACAGATACATGCAAAAAAATGAAACTAGATCACCAACTTACACCATACACGAAAATAAACTCAAAATGGGTACAGGACTTAAATATAAGACGGGAAACCATAAAAATACTAGAGGAATCCACAGGCAGCAAAATCTCAGACATATGCCAAAAGAACTTTTTCAGTGATACTGCCCCTAGGGCAATGGAAGCCAAACAGAAAATAAACAAATGGGACTACATCAAAATAAAAAGCTTTTGCACAGCAAAAGAAACCATCAACAAAACAACAAGAAACCCCACTGTATGGGAGAACATATTTGCAAATGGTATCACTGATAAAGGTTTAATTTCCAACATCTACAGGCAGCTTATACAACTTAATAAAAGGAAGATAAATGATCCAATAAAAAAATGGGCAACGGACCTAAATAGAAGCTTTTCGAAAGAAGACAGAAGGAAGGCCAAGAGACACATGAAAACATGCTCAAAGTCACTAATTATCCGAGAGATGCAAATCAAAACAACAATGCGATACCATCTCACACCTGTCAGAATGGCTATCATCAACAAATCAACAAATGACAAGTGTTGGCGAGGATGCGGAGAAAAAGGAACCCTCGTGCACTGCTGGTGGGAATGCAGACTGGTGCAGCCACTGTGGAGAACAGTATGGAGTTTCCTCAAAAAACTGAAAATGGAACTCCCATTTGACCCAGTAATCCCACTCCTAGGAATATATCCTAAGAAACCAGAAACACCAATCAGAAAGGATATATGCACCCCTATGTTCATAGCAGCACAATTTACAATAGCTAAGATTTGGAAACAGCCTAGGTGCCCATCAGCAGATGACTGGATCAGAAAACTATGGTACATCTACACAATGGAATACTATGCTGCCGTAAAAAAGAAGGAATTACTACCATTTGTAGGCACTTGGATGGAATTAGAGAACATTATGCTAAGTGAAATAAGCCAGTCAATGAAAGAAAAATACCACATGATCCCACTCATTTGGGGATAATGAAAAACATTATAAACTGATGAACAAAAAGATAGTTACAGAGGCAGTAAAGCATCAAACAGACTGTCAAATTACAGGGGTAAGGTTAGGGAGAGGTGGGGGAAATAAGAGATCAACTGAAGGACTTATATGCATGTATATAAGAGTAACCAACGGATGCAAAACATTGGGGGGTGAGGGCATGTATGGGAGTGGGGTGGGGGTGGGGGGCAATGGTAAGATATGTACACATATAATACCTTAATAAAAATTTGAAAAAAAAAAAAGAAAAATAAAATAAAAATCAAAAATAAATAAATAAATAAATAAATAAATAAATAAATAATGTGAATGAAAAAAAAAATGAAAAAAAAAATAAAAACAATGGAGCCATTCTTTAAGCAGAGATAATAAGATCAACCTTACTAGGCTGTGCTTTGGATGACCTTGCTGGCAGTAAGCATCAGATTGAGAAAAAGACATGCTTGGATATGAATATATTTGCCTTGGCTGATGAAATTAAAAATAAAATCAGATGTACAGACACACTCAAAAAAAACACAGATTGGAGCACAAGCCCTCACCTATAAAAATGAAGAAAGAGTATCTTTGTCTAATTCAAGAAGAATTATGAAGATGCAGTGGCTTTTGATGAACAACAATAATATAATATTCAGATAAAAAAGTAAAATCCCATTGATATCTGTTTAGAATGACTGGAATATTAACCTCCAATTCTGGGTACCACATTATCAAGACAATAATGATAGACTTGAATATCTATAGACAAAACAGTAGAATGATGAAGTCACTGCACAGTAAAAACATAAGTAATTTTGGAAATAATTAAGGGCACAGTAAAAATATATCTGCATTACCCAGAATCCTAGAGTGCCACCAGCAGACCAGAACTAAGAAAAACTTCTGAGAGGAATAAGATATGGAAGCAATTTGCTAATGAAATCTAACATAGATAAACACCCAACAATTTTATATGGATGAAAATCAGGTCTTATATACTGAGGATAGTATTGGATTATGGCCAAATAGCAAGGTGTAATTCTGAAAGAAAAAGCTTTTCCTCCCACCCACTTCAGCTGAAAAAGTAACCAACCAGGAGATCAATTTCAGGGAACATGAGTGTGGAGGAGGAAAAATATTTTCCCCTCTATCCTTCCAGGTTCTTGGCTGAGATCCCTGTAATTAAAGACAGATTAACAGTAGAAAAGCAAACAAAAGTTTAATAACATGTATACCTTCTATATACATAGGAGAGACCCAGGAAAACCAAGTAACTCCTGAAAATCACCCAAGTTATCACCTTAAGCACCATCTTCATCTCAAGACCAAAAAATGAAAAGATGGTGGGGGGTGGGGAGCCAGTTATGGGAGGTTTTTCAGACAAAGCACAATAAACAAGGATATGGTTGTTGTGCAGATTTAAGTTAAGACCTCTCCCTTTCTCTGTTCCTAAGTGTTTCTAGAGACTGTCATCCTCCTCTTCCAGGCACACATACAAATGAAGATTACCCTTATACAGTAAATGCAAATGTCTCTTAAAAAAGCTAACTTCTACTCAGTTTTCAGAGCTTCCGTGTCTGCTGATTCTTTAAAATAATCAGCTAAAAATAATCCTTGTGTCAAAGAGAGAAATTTGGGGTGGCACATTCTCCTCCAGTCCAATAGGCATTGTGGGGTTACAAAAATTTTTATCAACTCAGAACTCATCCCCTAAAATGAGAAGGTGCAAGTTCCCTCTTTTCAAAAGTTATATGTAGACACACTCAACTGATACCACATGCATAGTAAACAAAGGCTCTAAATCTATCTGTGATGCTTATGACTATGGCTTGTTGGCCAATATGGCATGCTTATCTGTTCACAAGATGACTAATAACAAAAAATACAGGTCAATGGGACTACATCAAAATAAAAAGCTTCTGCACAGCAAAAGAAACCATCAACAAAACAACAAGAAAGCCCACTGTATGGGAGAACATATTTGCCAATGTCATCACCGATAAGGGTTTAATCTCCAACATTTACAGGGAACTCATACAACTTAACAAAAGGAAGATAAATAACCCAATCAAAAAATGGGCAATAGACCTAAATAGATACTTTTTGAAAGAAGACAGAAGGAAGGCTAAGAGACATATAAAAACATGCTCAAAGTCACTAATTATCTGAGATGCAAATCAAAACGACAATGCGGTACCATCTCACACCTGTCAGAATGGCTATTATCAACAAATCAACAAATGACAAGTGCTGGTGAGGATGCGGAGAAAAAGGAACCCTCCTGCACTGCTGGTGGGAATGCAGACTGGTGCAGCCACTATGGAGAACAGTATGGAGTTTCCTCAAAAAACTAAAAATGGAACTCCCATTTGACCCAATGATCCCACTTCTACGAATATATCCCAAGAAACTAGAAACACCAATCAGAAAAGATATATGCACCCCTGTGTTCATAGCGGCACAATTCACCATAGCTAAGATTTGGAAACAGCCTAAGTGCCCATCAGCAGATGAGTGGATTAAAAAACTGTGGTACATCTACACAATGGAATACTACGCTGTGGTAAAAAAGAAGGAATTCTTACCATTTGCAACAGCATGGATGGAACTGGAGAGCATTATGCTAAGTGAAATAAGCCAGGCAGAGAAAGATAAATATCACGTGATCTCACTCATTTATGGAATATAATGAACAATATAAACTGATGAACAAAAACAGATCCAGAGACAGAGAAGCATCGATCAGACCATCAAACCTCAGAGGGAAGGTAGGGGAGGGTGGGGGTAAGGGGGGGAGATCAACCAAAGGACTTGTATGCATGCATATAAGCCTAACCAATGGACACAGACACCAGGGGGGTGAGGGCATGAGTGGGATGGGTGGGAGCAATGGGGGAATAAGAACACTTGTATAATACCTTAATCAATAAAGAAATTTTTAAAAATACAGGGCAATTTTTTTACCCTATCCTTATCATCATCATTATTATCATCGTCATTATTTGGTGCTGTTTAAAAGGATCTCAAAAAATATGGGGTTATTTTTTTTTTTTTATCTAGAGGAATTGTTTTTGTTTAAGAGGAATGTGTTTAACTCTATATTTCTCATACTGTTCTGACCTAGTCACAAAAACTGGACAGAATTAACTGTCTCAGAAAACAATAATAATAAGTAAAGCAAATCCTCTTTCCTTGGTCTCGGGCATTCTTCAAGGCATTTTGTTTTGGTTTATTTCTTTTTTTGTTTTCTAATCCTCACCTGAGGATATTTTTATTGATTTTTTTCAGAGAGAGAGTGGGTGAGAAAACAACAACAAATAAATAAAAATAAAAAGAGAGCAGATGGGGGAGAAAGAAAGAGGGAGAGACATTGTTGTGAGAGAGAAACATTGATTGGTTGCCTCCCAGCCTGGGATCAAACCCAAAACCTCAGTATGTGCCCTGACTGGGAATCAAACCCATAGCCTTTTGGTGTACTAAACGATGCTCCAACAAACTGAGCTGCCTATTTTATTTTTGAAAAATTATACTCTGAATTTCATAGCTGGCAGAAGCTGGGAATCACATGTTGAAGCCCATCATTTTCATTTTCTTCATATATATATATTCATATATATAATTTTTTATTTATTTCAGAGAGAGGAAGGAAGAGGGAGAGTGGGATAGAAACATCAGTGATGAGAATCACTGATCTGCTGCCTCCTGCACGCCCCCTACTGGGGATCCATTCGCAACCGAGGCATGTGCCCTGCAAATCTCGAGTTGCTCAGTCATACAGTTAGTTTTGGGAACAATGTGGCCGTTAGATGGATCCCCACTCCCAGTCAGTCCAGTGCTGTCTTGCATCTTTATCCCTTTCAAATACATTAACCCCCACTTTATTTTTCCAGGAGCCGCCGCAAGCTTTTGAGGGACTGCACAGCCAGCAGCTCTGTTGAACTGTGGATGGTGAGCAGGGTTTGGGTGCAGGAAGTGGGCGGCAGGGCCCTGCTGTGTGTCTGCAGCACAGAGGTAGGTGGCTGAGTCTGCGGGCTGGGAGTCTGTGATATAAAAGGAGCTCTGTTTGACAGTGGTATCAAAGGTGGCCCTCAGTCTTCCTGCCAGTTTCGTTCGCTCATTTTCACGTATTAATAGCAAGAAGATGGGGCCTCTTCCCGGATCTTGTCGGTACCACTGGAAGAACTCTGGAGAATAATTTGCATAGCTACAGGTCAGAACGGCCTTTTCACCCTCCTGGATGCTCAAGGACTGAGGATTCTGTTCCACTTTTTGGCTGCTCAACCCTAGGTAGAAACACAATGCCAGAAGAAGAAAAAAAGGTTTCGTCACTACACTGAGTCATTTTTTTCTTCCCACAACCCCAGATATAACCAAAGAGTCAGCGGAATGGATCCTGGCCCTTTCCCCTCCATCTTATGGGCTATGTCCCCGGATCCCTCTATCCTCATCACCAGGAGCCTCCAACTCACAGTTCACCGAAAGCCACAAAATCACCAAAAGAACTCGCAGAAACAGCCCCATTCTTCTCCCCAACTAGGGCCTAAAATATGAACGCAGCCCCTCAATCAAAAAGCCGTTCTCTCTCCTTTGGTGGGTGTTACTCGGCTTATTCTTCCAGGGGAGGAAGTCCCTGTTCCTACCTATCCAATCAGTGACAAGCCTCTTCAATCTTCCACACACTTCAAAGTGAACTTTGTTTCAAATCTGAGGAAGGATCTGAAGAGATAGGAAACACCGCCATCTTGTGTTCAGATGATTTTAAAAATACAGTAATGGAATAGGCTGTAGAGCAAGCATGTCAAACTCAAAGGCTAACACTAGCCAATTAAACAAAGTTTAAGTGTATGTGGACGGCAAAAAAACAAAAGCTTAAATTTTCATAGAAACGTAGGTTTATTTCAATAGAGACATGCTGAATACAAAGGGCTGAAATAAATGAGTAATCGTTAACATAAAATAAAGAACATTTTAATAAAAATTAATATTTTTTCTTGAACATTAACTTACCAAACACTGAATAACTGCACAAATTAATAAGTGTAACGCAAATAAACCTATTTTTCTTGTTCTCTGAAAGCGAAATATTTCCTGTTGCACACACCAAACAAGTCAGTCCAAGACTAATGACATGGCAATCGGCTACTAAAATATTTGCTGCTAGTATTAGTGGAGAGAAATGGTGCTCCTGCGCGTAAGGCCTGTAAGGGAACTGAATGCAACACAATTATAGTAATCCGTCATTAGCAAATGTTGTAGTTCATTATTAATAACTAGAGGCCCGATGCACAAATTCCTGCATGGGTGGGGTCCCTCAGCCTGGCCGGGCGTCAGGGCTGATCGGGGCTGTCTCACCCAGTCCCAGTTGGGGCCGATTGGGGCCAGCCAGCCGAGGGGATGCTCCTGCATTGAGCATCTGCCCCCTGGTGGTCAATGTGTGTCATAGCGATGGGTCATTCAGTCGACCAGTCATAATGGTCACTTGGGCTTTTATATATATAGATTATGTATAACAAGATGTTGTAAAAATTAAGTTACAAAATTTTTATTAAAACATTTCGTACACATCATTATATTGGCTGGGCTGCAAAAAATATTCATTGTGGGCCTCATATGGCCCGCGGGCCATGAGTTTGACATGCTTGCTGTAAAGCAATGCTTCTCAGACTTAATGTGCAGACGAATCACCGAGGGATTTTGCTAAAATGCAGATTCTGTTTCTTTAGGTCTGAGTGGGGCTGGATAGTCTATATTTCCAGCAAGCTTACTGGTGATGTTGGTGCCGCTGGTTCTCAGGTCATACTTTAAGTAGTAATTGTAGAAGAATGCTTGTTGTGTCTCAGTAGTACATGGAAAGGGAATTGGCAGTATTAAGGTTTGATACAGGACAAATGATCTCAAGTATTCCAAGGTCTCCATTCCAATGCCCAGTCAAACTATTTCATTGTTCCCACAACAGTTGCCTGAGGATATCATGAGCAGTAGATAATGTAAAGCACAGGAGAACACCTGGTTGAATTCTAGGAAATTTTCTCAGATCCAAGGAGTGAACCTCCTCTCTTCACTACTATTAGCCTCCCCACAGGTAGAAAAATTATATTTCAAAAGGTCTTTCTTCTTGATCTTATTGGCTAGCACAGTAAATATTCTCTTTAAATCCAACAAGGACTTAAATCAGCACTTCATACAGAATGCTCTCTGAGATGCTCTGTAAATTGTTTTTCAAATACAACAGTTCTCTGATTGCTTATATCAGAATTTCTTTTTTTCTACTTTGCTGATACCAAGATGGATGTAATGTAGTCATCTCCTCATATATATTCAGGCCATTCTCTGAACAAATAATAGAGGGTAGCTAGATGATAGTCATCTAGGGACATACATGAATATATGGAAGAGAGGGAGAAGAGAATGGGCTAAAGTATAATGAGAAATAAAGCTGGAAGGAGAAGATTTTGAATGCCTGAATTTGTAGGTTATTTATTAGCAAAAATACTACTGAGACTTTTGAGCAACTGAGTGACATTATGAAAATAGCACTCTACACACTTAAGCTGGCTACTTGTCCACAGAGTAATTTGGGGTGATAGGTTGATAGGCATTGTGTAGTGATCTCTTTTTTAGTCTTCACCCAAGAATATGTTTGTTTGTTTGTTTGTTTGTTTTGTTTTGTTTTGGTGGGGTTTTTTGTTTGTTTGTTTGTTTGTTTGTTTGGGAGGGTTGTTTTTTTGAGAGAGAGACAAAGGGAGAGGGAGAGAGAGAGAGTGAGCAATGTGAGAGAGAAACATTGATCAGTTGCCTCCCATACACACATACACACCGCAATCGAGTACCAAACCTGCAACCTGGGTAAATGCCCTGACTCGGAATCAAATACACGATCTTTCTGTGTATAACAACTGAATCATATTAGTCAGGGCTGGAGTAATCTTTAAAAGGTTGTGCTCCAGCCTCCAACTGATCTGGTTTTGAAACCCAGCTCTTCCATTTAATCTCTCTCACTGAGCTTGAGCAAGCTATTCAATGTCTTCAAGTACCAATTTCCTTGTCTGTAAAATAGGGACACCATCAGGATATTATTAAGAGGAATACATAGACTACTACATACAAAGTGCTTTGTATGTATAGCATACAAAAGTTCAGACTCAAAATCTGGACTATTAATATAGGAAAAAGAATACAACGGAAACTGCACCAGTCAGGAGGTCATTGCTGAGGTATAGGTGACTAAATCAGGGTCACTGAACTTCAGAGCTAGGAGGAATTTTAGAGAATGTAGAGAAAATGATGCATTAGAGAGTATAAATCAAATAAGATTCATATTTTGGAAAATATATAAAATAGTTTAAAAAGAGAACAATCACTACTTATCCTATCAAGCAAGGATATACATCATTGTAGGGACGGAAAACTTCCCTTCTTACCTTCTAGGTTCTTTGGCTGGCCTAATAATTAAATTGACATAAGACAGATTAACAGGAGAAAAACAAATTCTGTATGTATGGAACCCCCATAAAAATATGAGATTCCCTGGTGATTAGGTAATAGTAACTTATATACCAATCTGAGCCGAGAAGAAGGGGATAAGGATCTGGAGCTTCAAAAGGAAGAAAACTAATTCACAAGACGATGAGAAGAGCAAACGTTTGGTAAACAAATCTTTGCCATGGCATGCAAATAAGTTTGTCTGATATAAAAAGTTGCCTCTGGTAATAGCTCTCTTTCTAGTACAGGCCCCCTAAGCAGTGAAGGGGAGTAAAAAGTTCTTCCTGAGTCTCCTGGGTCCTACTTGTCTTCAGTTCGAAATAATCCACACATCAAAGCGGAACCTTCTGGGGTGACATATTCTGCTCCTCTCATTATCAATATCTTGGTGTATTACTTTCCAACCTTTACACAATTCATATTTTTACTAAGTAGCAATCATACCAATTAATATCTTGAATCTTTTCAATTACCACTTTTAAATAATCATTATAGATTCTCATTATAAATACCATAATTTGCTATGTAATATTCCACTTGGGTTATTAAGTCTTTCCCTTTAAGATTTGACATTTTGATTTTCATATAAATAACTTTTCAAATATATTTGTAAATAATTACTTTTTATGCACTGACGGTCTCCAGAAGACAGATTCCCTAGAGAAAATTATAGCAAAGAAAATTAATGTTTATAGATTGTCATGTTTTTAATTATTTTCCAAAATAGCTTACAAATTTACTCTTCCACTAGAATATCTCTATTTTGCTGCATCCTGTCCAAGTTCTCCTTTTTATTGCTGTTAAATTATTCCTATAATTCCTTAATAGGGTTTTTTAAGTTGTTGACATTTTATGACTACCAGTAGGTTTAAACATTTTCCACATGTTTGTGAACCATGTTATTTTTTCTCCTGTGTAAATTGCCTCATATATTTACCTATCT
Source organism: Plecotus auritus (assembly GCF_963455305.1). Taxonomy (NCBI): domain Eukaryota; kingdom Metazoa; phylum Chordata; class Mammalia; order Chiroptera; family Vespertilionidae; genus Plecotus; species Plecotus auritus. The sequence continues at coordinate 82,739,295 of NC_137770.1, read as the reverse complement.
AGATATTAATGTTTTTCTTTTTATCCATATACAAAAATTTATAAAAATTATTAATCTGTTGTCATATTAGCAGCAAATTAACAGTATAATGCAGTTTGAATGTAATTTTGGTCATTTTTCATAGAATGAATTAGCCTTTAATATTTATGTAATTAAATTCTATTTTTCCTTTGATTTCTTCCATTGTTTTTAAGTTTAAAAAGTTATTCCCCATTTAATTACTTAGTTAACATATACATATTTTTTACTGATAACTTTGTGATTTAGTAACTACTCTCTCTCTGGAATTTATTTCATTATATACGGCATTTCATTTCTTTATTCAGCCAACATTTATTGATTATTTGGTGATTTTGCAACACTTTTTTTCAAGTATTCAACTTTGTGCTTCTCAAATTAGTGTACTCTTGCCCTCAAGACAAAACATGAAATAATTCTGATGAATCATCTGAGAAAACTATTTTTTTATATATTTTTTTAATTTCAGAGAGGAAGGGAAAGGGAGAGATAGAATCATCAATGATGAGCTGCCTCCTGCATGCCCCCTACTGGGGAATCAAGCCCACAACCCGGGCATGTGCCCTTGGTCAAAATTGAACCTCGGACCTTTTAATCTGCAGGGCAACACTCTACCTACTGAGCAAAACTGGCTATGGCTGAGAGCACTATTATTATTGGAAAATTAGAGAATGAGCCAACTGGTGAATTATTTAAAAGATTATGGTGCATCAAAATCAATATGGATATGTTATGCAGCAAAATAAAAATGATCCCTCCGTCTTTTTTAGTAAACTTGAGACTATTCATACTTAGAGCATACTGGCTGTGAACTACTGTGCCCTCATCAGGCAGGTTTCATGTTCATTCTCCCTGCTCTGTGGGAATGCTTCAGGAGAGAGTTCGAGAACTCTGACCCAAGCAATTGATACAAAAACATTTTTTTTCTTTTTCTGATACAAAACATTTGAGGAATAATCCTTTTCTTCCTCATTAATTTAGAACTCCTCTTTTGTTTTATTTAAATTTTTTTTACTTGAGTTAGTTCCTTGTTTCTTTACTGTTTTTGATTAGTATGATTGGCTGTCACCATTTTAAAAACTATCTATTTAGCCTGCCAGGTGTGGCTCAGTGGTTGAGCATCGACCAGTTCAATTCCTGGTCAGGGTACATGCCCAAGTTGCAAGCTCGATGCCTAATAGGGGACATGCAGGAGGCAGCCGATTGACATTTCTCTCTATTGATGTTTCCATCTCTGTATCCCTCTCCCTTACTCCCTCTCTAAAAAATCAATAACAACATGTTTTTTAAAAATAAAATAAAATAAAATAATAAAAACTATCTACACTAATAAAAGGGTAATATGCTAATTAGACCAAACATCTTCCAAATGACCATCTGGACGTCCTTCTGGACAAAGTCACGGTGGTGGGGGCAAGGCAGAGGCAGTTAGGAGTGATCAGGCAGACAGGCAGGCAGAGTGGTTAGGGGTGATCAGGTTGGCAGAAGGCCCCTCCCAGGACTAGCCCCGCCCCCTATCAAGCAGTTAGGGACCATCAGGCAGGCAGGCAGAGTGGTTAGGAGACATCAGGCAGGCAGGCAGAGAGGTTAGGGGCAATCAGACAGGCAGGCAGAGGTGTTAGGGGCAATCAGGCAATCAGGCAGGCAGATAGAGTGGTTAGGGGTGATCAGGGAGGCAGGGGAGCAGTTAGGGGCATCAGGCAGGCAGGCAGAGGGGTTAGGGGCAATCAGGCAGGCAGGCAGGTGAGCGGTTAGGAGCCAGTGGTCCTGGATTGCAAGAGGGATGTCTGACTGCTGGTTTAGGCCTGAGGGGTCCCAGATTGAAAAGGATGCAGGCCAGGCTGAGGGACATCCCCGCCCCCCATGCACGAATTTCATGCACCAGGCCTCTAGTCCTATATAATAAAAGGGTAATATGCAAATTGACCCTAACTGCAGAATGACCAGGAATGACTGGTCACTATAACACGCACTGGACACCAGGGGGAAGACGCTCAATGCAGGAGCTGCCCCCTTGTGGTCAGTATGCTCCCACAGGGGGAGCTCTGCTCAGCCACAAGCCAGGCTGACGGCTGCAAGCCCAGTGGCGGTGACGGGAGCCTCTCTTGCCTCCTCAGCAGTGCTAAGGATGTCCCACTACAGCAGGGAGCAGGCTTAAGCCACAGTCGGACATCCTCCGAGGGCTCCCAGGCTGCCAGAGAGATGCCTGACTGCCAGCTCAGGCCTGATCCCCAGGGGAGTGGCCCTAGGCCAGCAGGTGGACATCCCCCAAAGGGTCCCAGACTGCTAGAGGGCACAGGCTGGGCTGAGGGACCGCCCTCCCCGAGTGCACAAATTTTTGTGCACCGGGCCTCTAGTTTAAAGGATAATATCTATTGGGGAGACGAAGAGAAGTCTTCCACTCTACCCTTCTTTAGTTCTTATGGCTGAACTAGTTGTAAAATAATAAAATTGACACAAGATTAGATTGACAGGAGGGGGAGGGACTTAGTACACATATATGGGAGAATCATAATATGATTCTTAGATCATAAAATGAAGCTCAAAGAAGTGATCAAACTAGGTACCTTTTTATACTTTTTAGACAAAGAAATAATAAATTCGTTGAGAAATTGACAGGATAAAGATAGTACTCATTAGGAATCTAAGCAGATTTGGATATTCATTAGTGAGGAATCTAAAAGTTTGGGCTTGGGTAGTAAATTAGTAAAGATATTCATTACAAGTTTTATTTATATTCACTTTCAACTCTGGATTTTATTACCCTTGTGAGAAGTTTGTCTCTCAGCCCTCAGGAGTGGGGAGGACACCTGTCATGGAGAATTATTTCTTGCTTTTAAAGGAACAGAAAAGAGTCAGAGAGCTCCTCCGGGTCCTGCTGTTTCTCAAGTGATTTTAAATTCCAAATAATCAACATGCTATTGTGGGATATCTTGAGACAGCCTACCCTGGGCCCTGATACATCTGAGTTCAGAAAAATATTGCCTTTCACAGTAAATTAAGGGATTAAGGGGGAGCAGACTATGCACTAAAGCTCTATAATTATTTGGTTTTCCATAATATTGGAAAACCTCCCCTACCAGACTTTAAGATGAGCTAGATGGAAACACTCTTCCATCCCACAGTCTTTTCCTTTTGTCTCATTGACTCATATGGAGGACAGAAAGAGAACATATATCATCAAATAGGAAATATCATCAAATATTGCTTTCCCTGCTCCCAAAATTAGAGACAATCCCCTCCCAAAAGAAGAATAATAATAAAATGATAGCCCGGCCGGTGTATTCAGTGGTTTGAGCATCATCCCATGCAAGAGGTGGCGGTTCCCTTCCCGGTCAGGGCACAGGCCCGGGTTGCGGGCTCGATCCCCAGTGGGGGCCATGCATGAGACAGCAGATCCATGTTTCTGTCTCTCTCTCCTTCTCCATTCCTTTCTCTCTAAAATCAATTTAAAAACATTAATAATAATAATAATCCCTCACCATCCTGACAGAACCACAGGAACACTAGCAAAATTCCCAGAAACTTAGCCATTATTCCTGTCTCCCTACCCCCAACCAAAGTATTCAACTTTGAAATGTGATAATGACCTAGAACCTCTGTGTCTCATACAGATATCCCCCAAAATAGTCTATCCCTCCAAACACAAACAAAACTTCTCCCCACCCTCCTCTCGACTGTCATCTCCCTTTTCCTCGCCATGCCATCCACAGCAGGGGAATGGGACAAAAAAAAAAAAAACAGAAAGAGGGGCAACAGAGAGGTGTAAACTCAGAGGAGACTTGGAAATCATCTCATGGATGCTAAGAGGCCAAAGAAATGCTGAAACTTCGTGTGACAATAAATAATAATCTGACCCTGAGGCTAAATTTTTTAAAGCTGAGAAGCAAGTTGTCCACATTGACTGTGTACAGAGTGTATGTAAAGGTGTGTAGTGTGTATGTGCATAGTGTGTGTGTGTGTGTGTCTGTACACATGAACTGAGGAGCACCAGTGAACTAAGCAACAATAGTGTAACTGTGGGGGGTCATGGGGGAATAAGGACACATACGTAATACCTTAATCAATAAAGAAATAAAAATAAAATAAAATAAAAACACAGATTGCCTTGTTTTGTATAATTGAGCAGCTCGGGGATAAGCTGATGGGATGGTGGGATGATGGGATGAAGACACTGCATTGTATTCCATTTGTACTTTTTGCATTTCAGACCATGTAAATGGAATACCTATTTAAAAAATAAGATCAACAAAATTTAGTAGCAAAATAATATATGGATTTGCTAATACCTTTGGGAAATAATGAAATAAAGTAAACATTTTAGCAAGCACTACTCTTGGGCTTCCTTCTGGGCTACACTCCCACCCCACAGGGGAATACTGCACAGGTGCAGCCCTGTCTGCCTCACTGTGCATCACTCACAGTGCAGTAGTACACAGCAGTGTCTTTCAGGGAAGCCCAGGCCAGCCTCAGCACGCTAGACTTCCTGTCGGCAGCGATAAACAGAGATGCCACTTCATTTGCCGTGTCTGTCTTATATCCTTGAATAACAAATTGTGGCCCCTGGTTGTGGAACTGTTGGTACCAGAAGATATACTCATTTGTAGCAATGTTGGTGTGGTTACAGGGTATGTTCACTTCTTGTCCTTCAGCTGAGAGCATGAAGATGGGCTGGGTGGTCTTAGCAAGGCTCAAAGTACCTGTGGGAGTAAAAACACAATACTAGCTCTCAGCCTGAAACCAAGTTGAGTTGAAGGCCCAACTACGCACCCTCCAGGTTCTCTCTCACAGTCAATCTACCTCCACCCTACTTCACTACCATTTACTTCTCACTGTGTTCCAGAACAGTTTTTATTTATTTTTTTATTCTGAGGGAATCCCAGGAAAACTGTTCAGAGACGGAAAGTCTAATTTCTCTGCCTCATGGATGGACCTGGGGTTTAGTAACAGAACATCTTATTGCCCTAAGACACACCTCAAATAAATACTGAGAAAAATAGGGCCCAAAGCCACCCCTCAACATCCTGGATAAAGAGCAATGGTAGCAGGCAACGTGGTAGATTCCTGTCCAAACCCAGATCCCAATGCTTCTTAATCCCAAAATAACTCACCCAAGATCAAGAGCACGGTCACTCTTGTCACCTGCCTCATATTCTAAATGTAAACCAGGACCCAGGTTCTGTTGCTGAGTTTGAGCCAGGGAACAGGTACAGCAGCAACAGCCAGAGCCCACATGAGCTACTCTCACCCAGAGCTGTCCCCAGGAGCAAGCCAATAGCAGGGCGACAGCTCCTCAGAAGGGGCTTCCCCTCAAGATTCAACTGAGCACTCTGGAAGAAGAGGGAGTAAAAACTTACAGCACAACAACACAGCAGGCTGGATTTCCTTTTAGATCTTTACTAAGATCTAACCACTTAAAGCTTTGGTCTGAATGAAGCAACTACATCAGAAGGTAGAGTCCATCAGACTCCTTATTCTCCATCACCTTTCCACAGTCCCAGAGGGTGACCATCAATTGTAGTCAGTTTGATACCCATGGAGCTCTGAGAATAACCCTCTGACCTGGGACTTTATGCCCAGAAATCTCCCATGGATCCCAATGCAATCAGATGAAACAGTGAATCTTAATCTTATTCCAAATTTTTTAAAAAATCTTAATCTTAGTCAACAAAGGAACAAATGCAGTTTGAACTGGACCTTTTGTGTCCGGCACCCTGGTGTCTTCTTACAAACTAAGTCCACAACATCTTCTTCTCAGATCTCACTTAACAAATGTTAAACAAGGAAGCAGACCTTTTACTAGGCCCTTCTGACCAGCTAGGGTAGGACATATGATGTAGAATTATTCACCAGACAGACAGACCTAAATCCAAGACCCAGCTCTGCCACCTTGTGACCTTGGGCAACTCACACCTCCAGACCTCAGTTTCTTCATCTGTAAAATAAGGGCAATAAAACCTACAGCAGAGTCAGCCTATGGCATACAGTCAACTGTAAATTATAGTTCCTTCTCATCTCCTTCCTTCCCATCTAAGTGACATGCAAAGTACCATGGCCAATAGAAAGCATTGTATAGCATATATATGTATGTAGTATTATTATTATTATAATATTTTATATATATAATTCATATATATAATTTGTAATATAATATATAATTTATATATATAATTGTATACAACATATAATATATTACATGTAATTCACTCTTCTTTTAAGAAAGATACAATATAAACTTAATGACAGTAACACAAAAATTAAAAAACAGCCATTCAAGAAGAATCATAATGTTAATTGAAACAGCCAATTGCAGTAATCAAAACATATTAGATACATTAATATGGAAAAGACAGTGGTATGTTGAGTTCTTTGCTCATATAATATGGGAAAGAAAACTCTCTGGGAAATATTTGGGAGGTATCTCAATGTATTCTGAGTGAGAATTTTTCCATTTTCCCGTGCAAAAGATCAGCGAGGGCTGATAACTTCTAGCAACAGTTTGAGTAGATATCACAAGGCATGGGATAAATAACCCGCTTACCCTCAGCATAAAAGGGAAGAGGAAAAGAAGTATTTATGAGGGAGCTAAAGAAGCTAGGACACCTGGTACAGAAATAAAACATCAAAGGCTTACCCTCTAGAATCTATTCACTGCAACAGTGATCCCGTGCAGCAAATATACTTAGATAGGAGGAATGTTTCACAAAAGTTAGTACATCTCAGACCCATGCAACTTATGGGACATCCTATTCCTTTGTAAAATGCAGTGGCCAGAAGCTTGGCTTGATCAGGTGGACCATGGAATCTGTTTTTTGCAATGGAATAAACATTTAATGAGGAGTTAGACTAATTGGATTGTAAGCAATCCTCTGGACTTGCCAGTTGTGCAAGTTTGTGCCAATCACTTATCCTCTGAGAAGCAGTTTCTTTATCTCTATAAGAAATATTATAGGGCCTGACCGTGTGGCTCAGTGATTGAGTATCAACCTATGAACCAGAAAGTCACAGTTCAGTTCCAGGTCAGGGCACATTCTGGGTTATGGGCTCAGTCCCCAATGTGGGGCATGCAGGAGGCAGGAGATTCATAATTCTTTCCCATCATTGATGTGTCTGTCTGTCTCTCCCTCTTTCTTCCTCTCTAAAATCAATAAAAAAATATTTTTTAAGAAAGATTATAGGGATCAATTAAATAAGCATAAGAAAGTTCTTTCTAAACTATAGTGTTCTACACAAATACAACCTCTGTTTAACATGTGTTTAACATAGCAAGCTATATTAATCACAAGATCAAATGATCTTACCTTTTCAGGCCAACAAATGGAACTTAAATTTTCTGTGTTGTCATCTATTATCTACTTAGGAAAATATTACTGGGTAACAAGTAACTAGAGAAAGAAATGCTAGAGGTTTTTCTATGCCCCAGCCTTTGGAATGAAAGTAATCATTAATGGTTCTTGTGTACAACTTGGGTTGAATTTTGTCCCTTCCCCCAACCAGAAAAGAAAAAAATATATATGTTCGAGTCTTAATCAGAATATGTCCTTACTTAGAAAAAGATCTATACAGAAGTAATCAAGTTAAAACGAGGTTATTTGGATAGACCATAATCCAATAAGACTGCTGTCCTTATAAAAAAGGGATATTTGAACACAGAAACAGACATGGATAGAGGAAACAATGTTTAGACCCGTGGAGGGTAGATGGCCATCTACCAGCCCAGGAGAGAGGCCTGGAACAGATGCTTCCCTCACAGCCCTCCGGAGGAATCCCGTGTGGCTGGTGCTCCCTTCAGCCCAGCCCAGAGGAGCAGAGATTCAGTGGGCATTCCTGCAGCAGTGCACAGTATGAGTGCAGCTGAGCCCAGAGACTTGGGAGGGAAGGACACAGCACAAGGGTGCAGCTGCAGTTGTCGGTGGCATGACAGGCAGAGAAACGACGCCACGGAGACCTGCTATCCCTTAGCCTCCCAGAGTTCACCTCGCTTCACCCTTGGTATTCGGTTGCAGAGCACATTATCTGCAAACCCAGGAACTGGTACTACAGAATCGCTTTTTTCCCTGAGCAAAGAGTGCACTCTGAGATCTGTCCCAGGATTGGGGCACAGGTGGGAGCCCGTGGAGCTCTGAGGTCACCATTACTGGGGGGCAAAACAAAAGGAGCTGGCAGGTTTCCCCAGCCAGCCCCACCCCCATGCATTGCACCTACTCGGATGGCAATGCCTGGCTGAGGGGCGAGGGAACGTGGGGAGGTAGACAGAACTGGAATTTCACAGAGCTAAAACACTGGTGGTTCAGCTCCATCTACTGGAAAATAAGAGAAAGACGTCTTTGTGTTAATCTGCTAGAGAAGTGCCACTCATACCTTTTCTTTTCGGGCCAACAATGGAACTTAATGTTTTTGTCTAGATGCCTAGATAGAGAAGGAATCCATCAAGTACCATGAATCACCACAGTAGCAAGGCAGATCAGAAAGAAATAGAAAAATATCCAGAAAACAAACTTAAAGACATGGAATATGTGATATAAATGACAGAAAATTCAAGATTGCAGTTCTGAAAATTTTCAACAAGATGCAAGAAATACAGACAGGCAATTTATTGTGCCCAGAAAACAAATCAACAAACAAGCCCTGGCCAATGTGGCTCAGTGGTTGGAGCATCGTGCCATGCACCAAAGGGTCACGGGTTCAATTCCTGGTCAAGAATATATATACCTAGCCGAAACCGGTTTGGCTCAGTGGATAGAGCGTCGGCCTGTGGACTGAAGGGTCCCGGGTTCGATTCCGGTCAAGGGCATGTACCTTGGTTGCGGGCACATCCCCAGTGGGAGGTGTGCAGGAGGCAGCTGATCGATGTTTCTCTCGCATCGATGTTTCTAGCTCTCTATCCCTCTCCCTTCCTCTCTGTAAAATATCAATAAAATATATTAAAAAAAAAAAGAATATATATACCTGGGTTGCAGGCTAAACCCCAGTCAAGTAGGGGCACATAGGGGAGGCAACCATGTGTATCTCTCACATTGAGGTTTCTCTCTCCCACTCACTTTCTCTCTTTCCCTCCTCCCTCCCTTCCACTCTCTAAAAATAAATAAATGGGAAAATATCCTCAGGGTGAGGATTAACAAAAACAAACAAAACAACTAACAAAATGAGAACTTTACCCAAGAGATTGAAACTTTAGAAAAAGAACCAAACAGAAATTCTGGAGATGAAGAACTCAATAAAAGAGATTAAGAATGAATTAACACCTGGCTGTCATGGCTCATTAGTTGAGCATTGACCTATGAACTAGGATGTCAAGATTGGATCCCCAGTCGGACATATGCTGGTTTTTCCCAGTGGTTAGAGGGTCAACCCGTGGACTGAAGGGTCTCAGGTTTGATTCTCAATCAAGGGCACATACTTTGGTTGCAAATTTGCTCCCCCGGCCCGGCGGGGGCTCAAGAGGCAGGCAACAAGTAGATGTGTCTTTCCCACATCAATGTTTCTCTCTCTCTCTCTCTCTCTCTCTCTCTCTCTCTCTCTCTCTCTCTCTCCTCCCTTCCATCTAACTCTCCCCTCCTCCAATTCCTTCCACTCTCTCTCTCTGAAGATCAATGGAAAAAATATCCTTGGATGAGGGTTAAAAAAAAGAATAAATATCCTCAGGTGAGGATTAACAAAAAAAAACCTGACACTCATAGACACAGAGTGTGGTGGTTACCAGAGAAGGGGTTGTGGGGAGATAGTATCTGGTAAAGAGGCCAAATACTGTATATGGTGATGGAAGATGATATGACTTTGGGTGGTGGGCACACAATGTAATAGACAGATCATATATCATAGAAATGTACACTTGAAATCTTTATGATCCTATTAACCAATGTCACCCCAATAAATTTAATAAAAAAAGAAAATTTACGTAAGTTATTTCACAAATAAAATTTTAAATAGTAAAACATACAAAAAACAGAGGTACTTAGATACACTATTAATATCAGTCTCATTTTTTAAAATTATAAACACATTCAGGCAAGAAATTATGACTATTTATGCCAAGACTGAATGTCCCTTGTATTTTCAAATATTTGACAATAAATTACTATTGCTTTTCCATACTAATAAAAGGGTAATATGCTAATTAGACCGGACATCCTTCCAGACAAAGCTACAGTGGCGGGGGCCAAGGCAGAGGTGGTTAGGGGGATCAGGCCGGCAGGGGAGAGCAGTTAGGGGCGACCATGCAGAGTGGTTAGGGGCAATTAGGCAGGCAGGCAGGTGAGCGGTTAGAGGCCAGAGGTCCTGGATTGTGAGAGGGATGTCTGACTGCCAGTTTAGGCCTAATCTCACTCAGGCCTAAACCGGCAGTCACACATCTCCCAAGGGGTCCCAGATTGGAGAAGGTGCAGGTCGGGCTGAGGGACCAGCCCCGCCCCCATGCATGAATTTCATGCACCGGGCCTCTAGTATTGTAATAAGTAAATAAATATGACATCCTGAGCTAGGGATAAGGTAATACACATTGTGGGCTTCAAAAGATCATGGCAGGATAATAATAAGAACAGCCTTCTAGTAAGTAGAATTGCCTTTAGCTAAAGTAATCTATATACCACTGAAGCACATCTTGGGGTGTCTCATTCTGAACCACCACAACACACACACACACACACATACACACACGCATGCACATATATTGCACATATTTGGGTACTTCTGAGGTTTTCAATATATGTTATTTCCCAAATATTTTTGCCTGTCAATAAATATACATAAAATTTCAATTATAATGGCCTCAGATTATTCCATGATAGAGATGCACTATAATTTATTAATCAGTTTTCCTAGTATTAAGTGTTTGGATTTTAGAAAAAAATACTATGATAAATACCTTTGTACATAAATCTTTATCTAAACTTCCAATTATTTCTTTCCTTCTTAATTTTTTTAATTTAATTTTTTTCTTTTTTTGCTTTTGTTCCTCCCAGGAACTAGAAGGTGAGGACTCACTTGCTCTTAAACATTTTTTTAAATATATACTTTTTATTTATTTCAGAGAGGAAGAGAGAGGGAGAGAGAGAGAGAAACATCAATGATGAAAGAGACTCATGGACCGGCTGCCTCCTGCGTGGCCCCTACTGGGGATTGAGCCTGCAACCCAGGCATGTGCCCTTGACTGGAATCAAACCCGGAACCCTTCAGTCTGCAGGCCGACACTGTCCACTGAGCCAAACAGCTAAGGCTTAATTTTATTTTTAACTAATGGCCCAGTGCATGGATTCATGCACATTGAAAGGAAATTCATTAGAAGGTGGCCGGGTGAGATGAGCTGGACACGCCCTGGAGCCAACTTCCCATGGTCCCTCCCTGGCCAACCACACCTGGGGCAGTGCCGTAGCTCGAAGGGCATCTGCTGAGTGAGCGGGGTCCCTCTAGCAGGTGGGGTTCCTCAGCCTGGCCTGGGAGGATCGGGCCGAAACCAGCTCTCTGACATCCCCCGAGGGGTCCCAGAGTGCGAGAGGGCACTCTGCAAAGTTGCTGTCACTGGACAGCTCCTGCATTGAGGGTCTGCCCCCTAGTGGTCAGTGTGTGTCATACCTACCAGCAGCTGGTCGAATGTTCGGACAGTCGCTTAGCCTTTATATATATATAAATTACACTTTACATTCAATATTATTTTGTATTAGTTTCAGGTGTACAACATAGTGGTTAGACAATCATATACAAAGTGTCCTCCCCAATATTTCTAGTACCCAACTAGCACCATACATAGTTAATACAGTATCTAATTACTTCTTTTAACTAGCTTCTATAGAGGGGATTTCCTGGATTAAAGAATAAAATTATTTTAAGCTCTGGGTAAGCATTAATTTTCTCAATCAAACAGTATTTGTGGAATCCCTACTTGAGTTAAAACCCAGCAGGCACTCTTCTGCGAGCTCCCCCACCCCAGCTCCTCAACAAGAGAAGCATGACTTGAGTTCTGAAGGCAGGCAACAAGCTCAGAAGGCACTAATTAAAAGTTAGGGATGCACAGAAACACAACAAAAGAACCAATTAAGCAATAATTAATGATAGTTTAAACACTAATCTGAGATATGATGCAGGGTCACGGGACTGGTAGTTCTTTCTTTTTTTTTTTTTTTTAAATATATATTTTATTGATTTTTTACAGAGAGGAAGAGAGAGGGATAGAAAGTTAGAAACATCGATGAGAGAGAGACATCGATCAGCTGCCTCCTGCACGCCCCCCACTGGGGATGTGCCCGCAACCCAGGTACATGCCCTTGACCGGAATCGAACCTGGGACCCTTTAGTCCGCAGGCCAACGCTCTATCCACTGAGCCAAACCAGTTAGGGCCTGGTAGTTTTTTCTTAACAGCTATGAACAGTATCTTAATTCATGTCTTGAGCTGTTGTTCAGGAACTAAGACCCCCACCAGAGGGAAGCTGCTGACAACAAAACACAGAACATTTTTATTAGCAGATCCAGATGTGTGAGTTTTTTTAGTTTTTCTATAATAAGAAGCCAAAAGTAGATATGTTAGTATAGGTAGCTAGTTATTAATATAAGGAAGGAAGGAAGGAAGGAAGGAAGGAAGGAAGGAAGGAAGGAAGGAAGGAAGGAAGGACAATGGAATAAAAAAAATAAGTTTAGCCCAGCCAGTGTGGCTCAGTGGTTGAGCATTGACCCATGAACCAGAAGGTCATAGTTTGATTTCCAATTTCCAGTCAGGGCACATGCCAGGGTTTTGAACTTGATCCCCAGTAGGGGGCATGCAGCAGGCAGCTGATCATTGATTCTCTCTCATCATTGATGTTTCTATCTCTCCTCCCTTCCTCTCTCTGGAATCAATAAAAACATGTGTGTGTGTTTTTTTAATAAGCTTAATAGACTTGTATGCATGCATATAAGCACACCAAAGGACACAAGACACTGGGGGGGGCGGGGATGAGGGCAAGCAACAGGGGGTAGGGGAGGCTGGGGGAAAGTTAATGGAGAAAAAAAGGAGATTTATGTACTAATATATGTAATATTTTAAACAATAACAAAAATAAAAACTAACGAAAAGAAAGAAAATAAAATGTCAAAAAGCTTTATGCACACATAAAAAAATAAAATAAAATAAAATAAGCTTAATAAACTAGGGAGTTGAAGCAAATATCAGGAGAGCATTCCATCGAGTTTGCTGGGAAGCTATAGCATAAGCAGACTCATTCAGACACTCTGGAGGACTGCCAACGAGGACACTTAATCCTCAGAGTGGACAGGAAAATCCCAGGGGTGCTGCCAGCTTGGTACCAAATTCTCAGGGGGAGGAGAAGGGGACATTTCTCTGCTGGACTCATGCCCAGTAGAAACCAGATGATGTAACAGAACTTTTGGACATGCACAGTAAGAGCCAGGGTAATGACATATAGGGGCAGAGCCTCTCCTGGGAAAAACTGAAAAGGTAATCAAATTGAATAGAGGAACCCAAGTAGGTCCAGAAAAGGGATTGGTTGAGGAGAAGTGCCTGACTCGGGCCCAGGAAGAACCAGTTGTTGAATAATTTGAATGATACCTGTTCTTTACATTGAACCAAGATGATCTATAGAGAATTAATAGGAGCCTCTTGGCAGTTGCTGATAGAGCCTACCCACCCTCTTCATCCTCAAGGGTGTATTAATTCCCTTAACCCCCAATAAAATCTTGCCATCACATCTAAACTTCTCCACATGTCTTCTGTTTGAAATTCTTTTCTCTTGACACTGCAAAAGAACTTGCTGCCACTGGCAACACTACAACAGGATCAAGAACTGAGCTACACCCTAGTTACTCAATGATAAGACCCAGTGGTCTAGTGAGAAGAAACAGAATTTTAAAAGCAGTGATAGTCCTTGTGATAACTGCTATGATTGGGAAAATACAGAGTCCTATAGGAACATACAGGAAGTGAAACTGCTTTGGTTGTGGATCTCCAGGAAGACTTCCAGCAGGAGTGACACTTGGATTTAAATCTAAGGGAAGAGGAGGAATGGCCCTGGGAAAGACTGGACCACGTAGGAAGACGCAGAAGGAACAGACCTGAAAGCAACAGATGGCACTTGGATAGATGGTGGTAACACTGATACAGAAAACAAAAAACGAGGAGCAGATTTGACTTGTTTTGTTTCATTTTGTTTGGGGAAAAAGAGAAGATGAAGAGCTAAGCTTTGTACCATTTAATTTGAGCTACTTCTAGATTCTCACAGAGAACCCAGTTAAACTCACTATTCGATCTGAAAAAGATCAGGGAGGACTGAATGTACCGTAAAATGGTTCCCACGATGGTGGTGAAACAGATTGAAGTGCTTGCTCTCTTTGACTCTTAATTCTAGCCAGCATTTCTCCCAAAGCTAAAAATATGCTAATTAAATAGAGCAGTGGTCGGCAAACTGCGGCTCGCGAGCCACATGCGGCTCTTTGGCCCCTTGAGTGTGGCTCTTCCATAAAATACCACGTGCGGGCGCGCACATACAGTGCGATTGAAACTTCGTGGCCCATGCGCAGAAGTCGGTTTTCGGCTCTCAAAAGAAATTTCAATCGCTGTACTATCGATATTTGGCTCTGTTGACTAATGAGTTTGCCGACCACTGAAATAGAGGAATTGGGTTTGAGGTTTGAGTTTTTGCAAGAACAACACCTTGTCAGAAGGTGCCTCTCCTAAACAGGTGGGGATATATATACAAAATAATGACTGTTTATTAAAGATTTACAGGATCCTTAGTACCAGACTCAGATCAACAGGAATCAACAAAACAACAACATTTAGAGATTTTGAGCTTATCCTTGGATCCCTCTTGGCTGTTAGCTGTCTACGGCCTTCACTCACCTGCGGGAAGCCACCGCTTGCCAATACTGTCATGAAAGTGCACCAAGGAATATGGGAGGCCAATGGACCTTGAGTGTTAGCAGGGCTGACACTAGGCACCGATTGTTCGTGTTGAGATAGTGGTGGCTCGAAGCAATCTCCTGACCTGATAGCCTCCAAGTAAATGTTTACTGGACCTTACTGATCTTTTCTGACCTTAGAGACGGTCTGTCTGCTACCTGTTTGCGATGTTTTATTGAGGGCAGGATGTGTATCTAAAACTGAATAAAAAGCGGATAAGCCCAGGTCTCGGTGTGTCTCTTTAAGAAAGAGGCTCCACCTGGCCCCCAATGCTTTCTAAATTCATATTTCTTGTATAGTATTTTCATTTGTGCATCAGCCCCTCCTTCAGATCCTAAACCCCACCGCGAAGGTTGTGGCACCCACCCATTACCCTGCCCCTCCTCCCTTCCTTAACATAAAATCCCCTGAATTCTGGGCTCTCTTAAGATGAATTTGCAGAAGCTTTAATGCACACCCCATCTTGAGATGGTGCCTTCTTAATGAATAAACTTTCCTTTCTCCAAACTCTGCCATTTTTTTCCTTTTTATTGAACTTATTGGGCTGACACTGGTTAACAAAGTTATACAGGTTTCAGGGGCACAATTCGACAACACATTATCTGTACACTGTACCGTGTGCTCATCACCCCAAGTCCAGTCTCTGTCCATCACCATTTATCCACTTTATACCCTCCTACATCTCCCCGACACCTCTTCCTCAGGCAATCACCACACTGCTGTGCAAGTCCATGAGTTTTTTCTCTTAATATTTTTCTTTTTGGCTCAATCCCTCTACCACCCACACAGTTTCCCACTCACCCAACAGTTATCATCGGATTGTCTATGAGTTTGTCCCTATTTTGCTTGTTAGTTCATCCTATTCATTAGATTCCACATATGAGTTAAATCATATGGTGTTTCTCTGACTAGCTTATTTCACTTAGCATACTAGTAATGCTCTCCAGGTCCATCCATGCTGTTGCAAAGGGTAAGATTTCCTTCTTTTTTACTACTGCATCATATTCCATTGTGTAAATGTACCACAACTTTTTTATCCACTCATCTACTGAGAGACACTTGGGCTGCTTCAAAATTTTAACTATCCTATCTAATAAAAGGGTAATATGCAAATTAACTGCCACTCCATCACAAAGATGGAGGTGCCCATAGCCACAAAATGGTGGCGCCCAGTCCTCTCAGCCCCACCGGAGTCCCCCAGTTACCACCATCTATCCAAGTGCCATCTGAGAGTGGGCAGCATGAGTGGCCTGGCGGGATGCTTGCTTCATCGCCACGGCGACGAGGCAAGTGTTCCAACCCGACCATGGAGGGCCTCTGGGCCACGGAGAGCCTCTGGGCAGCAGGCACAGAGTGGCCAGGCCCCGCAGAGAGCTACTGGCACACGGATTCATGCGCAGGGCTACTGGTTGTAAATAATACTGCAATGAACATAGGGTGCACATATTGTTTTTTAATTACATTTATTGAGTTAAATTGATTAATGAAATTATATAGGTTTCAAGTATATAATTCTATGATACATCATCTGTATACTGCATTGTGTGCCCCACTCAAAGGCAAATCTTCTTCTGTCACTATATATTTGACCCACTTTCCCCTTTACTATCCCCCACCCTCTCCCCTCTGGTAACCACCATACTGTTGTCTGTGTCTATGATTTTTTGTTTGTGTTTCTTGTTTGTTCATTTGTTGCTTTCAGTTTTATATCCCACATATGAGTGAAATCATATGGCTCTTGACTTTTTCTGTCTGACTCATTTCACTTAGCATGATATTCTCAAGATCCATCCATATTGTCGAAAAGGGCAGTATTTCATCTTTCTTATGACTGAGTAGTATTCCATTGTGTATATGTACGACATCTTCTTCATCCAATCATCTATCAAAGGACACTTAAGTTGTTTCCATCTTGGCCACTGTGACTAATGCTGCAATGAGCATAGCGGTACAGATATCTTTGAAAATAAATGTTATCACATTTTTGGGGTAGATGCCAAGAAGAGGGGTTCCTGGGTCATATGGTAACTCTTATTCTTTTTTTCATTATTAAAAAGTGTATTTATAAATTTTTATCTTACATCTATTTTTTTTTTTTTGGTTATCAGCTTACATTTTATTTATTTATTTTATTAAATTTATTGGAATGGCCCTAACCGGTTTGGCTCAGTGGCTAGAGCATCGGCCTGCAGACTGAAGGGTCCCAGGTTCAATTCCGGTCAAGGGCATGTACCTTGGTTGCAGGCACATCCCCAGTAGGGAATGTGCAGGAGGCAGCTGATTGATGTTTCTCTCATCGATGTTTCTAACTCTCTATCCCTCTCCCTTCCTCTCTGTAAAAAAATCAATAAAACATATTTTTTAAAAATTTATTGGAATGACATTGGTTAATATGATCATAGAGGTTTCAGGTATGGTTTTCTGTGTTACAAGATCTGTATATTGCACTGTGTGCCCACCACCCAAAGTCAAATCTTCTCCCATCACCAACCCCTTGCACCCCCCTCCCCGCTTCCCTTTGGCAACTACCACACTCTTGTTTGTGTCCACAAGTTTCAGTTTTATATCCACAAATGAGTGAAATCATATGGTTCTTAGCTTTTTCTGATTGATTTATTTCACTTAGCATAATGTTCTCATATACACAATGGAATACTACTCAAACATAAGAAAGGTTATATACTGCCATTGGCAACAACATAGATGGACCTTGAGAATATTATGCTAAGGTAACTTTATTTTTACTTTTTAAGGAGCTTCCTTACTATTTTCCATAGTGGCTGTACCAGTTTACATTCCCACCAGCAGTGAATGAAGGTTCCTTTTTCTCCACAACCTCTCCAACATTTATTACTAGTCTTGTCAATAATAGTCATTCTAACAGGTGTGAAGCGATATTTCATTGTAGTTTTGATTTGCATTTCCCTAATAGCTAGTAAAGTTAAACATCTTTTCATACATCTGTTGGCAATTTATACACTGAATGGCCAGATTATTATGATCTCTGAACGCATAATAATCTGGCCACTCAGTGTATATCCTATATAATAAAAGGCTAATATGCAAATTGTCCCCTCGACCAGGAGTTCAACCAGCAGGCAGGACGGCCAACCGCCCATGTCCCCTCCCCCTTGCCAGGCTGGCTGGACCCTACCCATGCACAAATTCATGCACCAGGCCTCTAATATATATATTAATACACACACACACACACACACACACACACACACACACACTGAGTGGCCAGATTATTATGCATTCAGAGATCATAATAATCTGGCCACTCAGTGTATGTCTTCTTGAGAGAAGTGTCTGTTTGGGCCCTCTCCCCTTTTTTAATTGGATTGTTTGATGGTGTTGAGTCATAAAGAGTTCCTTATATATTTTGGATACTAACTCCTTGTTGAAGCTGTTGTCTGAAAATATTTTCTCCTATTTGGTTGGTTATCTTTTTGTTTTGCCATTGGTTTCTTTTGTTGTGCAGAGCTATTGATTTTCATTGATTTTTATTTTTTTATCTTTATTGTTGAAAGTATTACAGATATTCCCTCTTTTTCCCCCTTGACTCCCCTCTACTGGTTCCCACCCCAACCCAAGCCTTCACCATCCTATTGTCTGTTTCTATGGGCAATGCATACAGGGGTGGGCAAAAGTAGGTTTACAGTTGTTTGTATGGAAAATAATCTTACCTAATAATAGACAAACATGTAAATTGACCATACCTCTGCTACACCCATAGCCAATCAGAGTGAGTATGCAAATTAACCCAGCAAAGATGGCGGTTAATTTGCATACCCAGGTCCTGGCACTCAGGTCACTCTGAGGTAAGCCCCGCCTGGGCCCTGAGCAGCCTGGGAAGGGCCTGAGCCAGGGGGCTCCTGGGCAGGGCCAAGCTTGCGATCAGAACCAAGGGGGTAGGGGTGGAGCCAGCGATTGGAGGGAGCTGGGGGCCCCTGCCCAGGCCTCAAGGCTTTAGGCCTGGGCAGGGGTGGAGCTAGCGATCAGAGGGAGCTGGGGGTCCCCTGCCCAGGCCTAAAGCTTCGGCCAGAGGCTTTAGGCCTGGGCAGGGCCCAGCCAGTGATTGGTGTGAACTACAGAGGAAACATCTTTTCTGACTGCTCATTGGCTAAGCTTCTTGTATGCCACTGGTAATATGCTTAGTAACTTGGGTAATAAGAATCCAAAAAGGTGATCTAGGGTTTTTCCACCACACTTCTGGAGAAAAAAAGAAGGTCCGCTGCTGGAGGGCTAAAAAATGTCATATCCTGCCCTGGCCAGTTTGGCTCAGTGGATAATGCCTAGGCTTGCAGACCGCAGGGTCTGGTTCGATTCTGATCAAGGGTATATACCTAGGTTGCAGGCTCCTCCCTGGCTGGGGCCCAGGTCAGGGCTCATGCAGGAGGCAACCAATCAAAGTGTTCCTCTCACTTTGATGTTTCTCTGTCTTTCCCTTCCTCTTCCACATTCTCTAAAAGTCAATGGAAACATATCCTCAGGTGAGGATAGAAAGAAAGAAAGAAAGAAAGAAAGAAAGAAAGAAAGAAAGAAAGAAAGAAAGAAAGAAAGAAAGAAAGAAAGAGAAAGAAAGAGAGAAAGAAAGAAAGAAAATGAAAGAAAGAAAGAAAGAAAGAAAGAAAGAAAGAAAGAAAGAAAGAAAGAAAGAAAGGAAGGTCATATCCTATGAAAGACACATCTTGAAAATGCCTAAAGAAAGTTGTCATTTTTTCATGGTGAAGGGACTGGAGTCCGTGTTGATGAAAACAACTTGGTGGCTGTGGTGACTGACAGTGGCTGCAGCAGTGGGGTGATGGGGCTGGTGCCTTCTCCTGATCAGCCCAGTTGCCTCCCACAAAGGAGGTGGGGCGCTAGCCTAAGTCATCAGTAGGGCATCCCCTGAGGGCTCCCAGTATGTGAGAGGGGGCAGGTTGGGCTGAGGGACCCCCCCACCCCCAGTGCATGAATTTCATGCACCGGGCCACTAGTCTACACTAATAAAAGAAAAAGATGCAAATTGACCGTACCTTTGCAACGCCCACCAGCCAATTAGGAGTGAGTATGCAAATTAACCCAACAAAGATGGCGGGTTAATTTGCATGCACAGGCACCAAGCGGTGGGGGCAGGATGCCTGCATCATCGCCATGGCAACAACGCAGGCGTTCCACACCACCCCAGCCACTCCAGGCCTCTGGGCAGAGTGGGAAGGCAGAAAGGCGTCTCCGGGCGGAGTGAAGGCAGAAAGGTGGCTCCGGGCCTGAGCAAAGGCGGTGTCAACAGCCAGGGGAAGGAAGGCCCATTCTAACACGAATCTTCATGCATCAGGCCTCTAATAAATAAATAATAATATAAGAATAAACTCTTGTGTTTTGCATACTGACAACTGTAAACCTACTTTAGCCACCCCTGTATATGCATATTAGTTCTTGGTTAATCTCTTCTTGCCCCCCTCCCCACTTCCCTCTGAGATCCATCAGTCTGTTCCATGTTTCCATGCCTATGGTTCTATTTTATTTGTCAGTTTATTTTGTTCATTCGATTCCACATATAAGTGAGATCATGTGATATTTGTCTTTCTCAGACAGGCTTGTTTCACTTAGCATAATAATCTCCAGGTCTCTCCAGCTGTCTCAAAGGTGAAATCACTGAATCATAAGATGGTTCCATTTTCAATTTTTTTTAAGTGGTGGACTTTTATTTTTATTTATTATTTTATTTTTAATATGTTGTTATTGGTTTTAGATAGAGGAATGGAAAGGGATGAAGATAGAAACAACAATGAGAGAAAAACAATCAATCGGCTGCCTCCTGCATGCCCTCTATGAAGATCAAGCCCACAACCCGGGCATGTGCCCTGATCAGAATCGAACCAGTAACCAGTTGGTTCATGGGTCAATGCTCAACCACTGAGTAATACCGACTGGGTTCCATTTCCAATTTTTTGAGGTAACTCCATGCTGCTTTCCACAGTGGCTGCACCAACCTGCATTCCCACCAACATCCCTTTTCTCCACATCCTTGCCAACACTTATTTGTTGATTTATTGATGATAGCCATTCTGACCGGTGGGAGGTGATATCTGGTTGTGGTTTTAATTTGTATTTCTCTGATGATTAATGACATTGAGCATCTTTTCAGAAGGCCATCAGTATGTCCTCTTTGGAGAAGTATCTATTCAGGTCCTTTGCTTATTTTTTAATTGGATTGTTGTTGTTTTTTTGGTGTTGTGTTTCATCAGTTCTTTATAAATTTTGGATATTAACTCCTTATCAGATGTATCAGTAAACATGTTCTCCCACACAGTGGGTTGTTTTATCATTTTGTTGACAGTTTTCTTTGCTGTGCAAAAAAAAACAATTTTAATTTGATGTAGTCCTTTGTTTATTTTTTATTTTGTTTCCCTTGCCTGAGGAAATATAGCAAATAAAATACTGCTACAAAAAATGTCTGAGATTTTACTGCCTATGTTTTCTTCTAGGATTTTTTGCTGGTTTCAAGTCTAACATTTAAGTCATTAATCCATTTTGAGTTTATCCTTATGTGTGGTATAAGAAGATGGTCTAGTTTCATTTTTTTGTAAGTTAATTTCCAATATTCCCAACACCATTTATTGAAGAGACTATCTTTACCCCATTGTATGTTCTTGCCTCCTTTGTCAAATATTAATTGGCCATAAAGATGTGGGTTTATTTCTGGGCTCTCTATTCTGTTCCATTGATTTATATTTCTATTTTTATGGCAGTAAAATGCTGTTTTGATTACTATGGCCTTGGAGTATGGTTTGATATCAGCTATCATGATTCCCTCAACTTTGTTCTTCTTTCTCAGGATTGGTGTTGCTAGTCAGGGTCCTTTTTGGTTCCATATAAATTTTTTTGAAAATTTGTTCTAATTCTGTGAAATATGCCTTTAGTGTCTTGATAAGAATTATGTTGTATCTACATATAGCTTTGGGTACTATGGACATTTTAATGATGTTAAGTCTTCCTATCTATGGACACGATATATACTTCCAGTTATCTGTATCTTCTTAAGTTTCTTTCTTTTGTATCTTATAATTTTACAAGTACAGATTTTTTTACATCCTTGGTTAAATTTATTCCTAGATATTTTATTCTTTTTGATGCAATTGTGAATGAGATTGTTGTCTTATTTTCCCTTTTTGATAGTTCATTATTGGTGTATAAAAATGCAACTAATTTCTGTATACTTAGTTTGTATCCTGCTACTTTACTGAATTTATTTATCATTTCTAGTAGTTTTTTGGTAGAATCTTTAGGGTTCTCTATATACAGTATCATGTCATCTGCAAATAATTACTGTTTTACTTCTTCCTTTCCAATTTGAATGCCATTTATTTCTTCTTGTCTAATTGCTGTGGCTAGGACTTCCAGTACTATGTTGAATAGGAGTGGTGAAAGTGGATGTCCCTGTCTTGTTTCCCATTTTAAGGGATGCTCTTGTAGTTTTTATTCACTGAGTATGATATTGCCTGTGGATTGTCATATTTGGCCTTTATTACTTTGCAATATGTTCTCTCTATTCCCACTTGACTGAGAGTTTTTCTAATAAATTGGTGCTGGATTTTATCAGATGCTTTTTCTCCATCTGTTGATCATGTGGATTTTATTTTTTATTTTGTTTATGTGGTGTATCACATTGATTGATTTGTGGATATTGTAACAACCTTGCAGCCCTGGAATAAATTCCACTTGATCATGGTGTATGATCTTTTTAATGTATTGCTAGATCTGATTTGCTAATCTTTTGTTGAGGATTTTGGTATCTATGTTCATCAGGGATATTGGCCTATAATTTTCTTTCTTTGTAGTGTCTTTATCTGATTTTAGAATTAGGATAATACTAGCCTCCTAAAATGAGCCTGGGAGTTTTCCCTCTTCTTGAACTTTTTTGGAATAGTTTAATAAGGATGGGTGTTAGTTCTTCTTTGAATGTTTTGGAAAATCCACCTGTGAAGCCAGCTGGGCCAGCACTTTTGTTTGCTGGGAGGTTTTTTGTTTTTGTTTTTTTATTGTTTACATTTCGCTAGTTGTAATCTGTCTATTCAGATTTGCTTATTCTTCCTGATTCAGTTTTGGAAGATTGTATGTTTCTAGATATTTATCCATTTTGTCCAGATTGTCCAATTTGTTGGCATATAGTTGTTCATAATATTTTCTTACAATCCTTTGTTTTTCTTTGGTGTCAGTTTTTACTTCTCCTCTTTCATTTCTGATTTTAATTTTTTGGGGGTCCTTGCTCATGTTTATTGTTTCTGTTTTTTGGGGGTTTTTTATGAGTCTGGTTAAAGGTTTATCAATCTTGATTATCTTTTTAAAGAACCAGCTCTTGCCCAGGCCGGTTTGGCTCGATGGATGGAGCGTCGGCCTGCGGACTGAAGGGTCCCAGGTTAGATTCCAGTCAAGGGCACATGCTTGGTTGTGGGCTCAGTCCCCAGGGGGTGCATGCAAAAGGCAGCCAATCAATGATTCTCTCTCATCATTGATGTTTCTATCTCTCTCTCCCTCTTCCTTCCTCTCAGAAATCAATAAAAAATATATTTTAAAAAATAAATAAATAAAATAAAATAAAGAACCAGCTCTTAGTTTCATTGATGTTTTGTATTTGTTTTTAGACTCTATTTCATTTATTTCTTCTTTGGACTATATTATTTTCTTTCTTTTACTCAGTTTGAGCTTTGTTTGTTGTTCTTTTTCTAATTCCTTTAAGTGTGAAGTTAGGTTAGTCAAGGGTTTTTTGTTATTGTTTTGAGATTTTTCTTGTTTGTTGACAAAGGCCTGAAATGCTATGAATCTCCCTCTTAGGACTGCTTTCACTGTATCCCATAGATTGTTGTGTTCTCATTTTCATTTATTTCAAAGTATCTTTTAATTTCTTCCTTGATCTCATTGTTAACCCATTCATTGTTTAGTAACATGTTACATAGCCTCCATGGTCTTGTGATTGATTTCTAGTTTCCTACCATTATGGTCAAGGAAGAGGCTTGATATGATTTCAATCTTCTTAAATTTATTGAGATGTTATGTGTGTCCTAACATGTGGTCTATCCTAGAAAATGTTCCGTGGGCACTTGAAAAGAATGTATACTCTGCTGCTTTGAGGTGAAATGTTCTGAAGATAATTGCTTCTAAACCACCTTGAACACACAATGGTCATCCACTTTCTCTAGCACCTCTTGCTCATTTCCATGCCCTTAACAGATTTATGTGCAGATAATTACTTTTCTGATCAAGTTACTATACGCACCCCATCTGAACTACATTCTGACTATTCTGCCCAACTCTCCAATTTATATTGAAAGAATCTTCA
Source organism: Plecotus auritus (assembly GCF_963455305.1). Taxonomy (NCBI): domain Eukaryota; kingdom Metazoa; phylum Chordata; class Mammalia; order Chiroptera; family Vespertilionidae; genus Plecotus; species Plecotus auritus. The sequence goes on along the minus strand of NC_137770.1, from coordinate 82,715,064 downwards.
AGTTCACAGAAAATAAACATGAACTGTTCCCCCAAAGTATTGTAAACTAGGCACAGTGATGTCTATTTGGAGATCTGTCAAATGTGAGATAGGTGAGCTAATGGGGAATATTCCCAAAATGGTGCAGGTGAAGGTCTCTACTCTCCTACAGGGTTCCTGCCCTCCAAGAGGTACTGCTCTTCACTTCTTCTTATTTGACTCCATTGAGACATGCATATCACAATACAAGGGCACCAAAGGAGCTTCAACCTGAGACTCCAAGTACTTCTCTAGGACTGCCTACTGCCTTCCCAAGAAACTATTATTTATAAACACCAGAACTCTATTAATGTCAATGATTTTCCAGGAGACAACAAGGAATGATTCATGTAAAATCATGAAAAGCCTTTTGCAAACATCAAACTCTGAAATATAGATTATATTCAGAAGCATCAGAGAAAATTCAACACAAAATAAAGTTGGAACAAGGAGAAAAATCAATGTTTTTTATATGAAACTTTAACACAGAAAACAGTCCAACTAAAAGAAAAATCAGACTTTTTCACATAAATTAGGGAAATCTCAAAAAAATGGGGAAATCCATGATTTGACCTTCTGCTCTGCTACTCCAGATAAAAGAGACAATAAATCAATGACCCTCATATCTCAGTGAACTCAAGAGATTGTTTAGTTTTTCAGTTTAATACCTTTCCTCATCCTGACTCAGTTTTCTCATTGTTTCCATGTAGTTCAACAATGGGTCAAGCTACATCTTAGGTGTGCTGTTACATTCTAGGAATTATATTTTTAGAGAAATATAAGCCAGTGAGGAACTATTCAAAGTGTACAATAGAGAGGGGAATCTCTATATATAAACAAATTCCTGGATTTGAGTGTAAAGGGAATTTTTCTCTCCTTGTCACCACTGAACTGAGAGCTTAATGATATAGTGTGTGTCTGAACTCAAAATACATTTCAATAACAGTGCCAAATAGAAAAGCTTGGGGAACACTAAACTGGTGCGGGGGGTGGGGGGGGAAGCAGTTATTGCTGCTCTCTTGTCTACCTCCTGCAAAGGCTGTGCTCTCTCCCTGTTTCTGTTCAGCTCTCCGTGGCTTCTCTGCCTCTGTGTCCCCCACAGCACAGTAGTAAGTGGCAGCATCTGCCACCTGCACCTGGAGGATGAGCAGTGAAGAAGAGAATCGCTCATATGTCATGTTGTAGCGTCCCTTCTGAGAAGGCCTTGACCCCTTCACAAGGAGTCTTGGTGCACATCCTGGGGAGTGAAGGTACCAGAAGAAGTCGTATGCATTGGATATCGAGTGATTACAGGAGATTTCCACCACAACTCCCTCCGAAGATACCATGGTGGAGTGCTGAAATACCTGGTCCTTGCTCTCTGCAACTGCAGGAAACAAATAAAGAAGGCTGTGAGACTGATGCTGCTACTTGCTTGTTAATAGCCTTTTAGGTACAGTGAATACTAATAAACCTAATTTTTTAAAAAATTAGTCCAAATTTTAAAATAATGGCATACACTTTTCCAAGACCAGAGAGTGAAGAAGCCTACTCACCCTTCCAGAGAGAGCTAAAGAGGAGCCCCAACCACAGCACTTCCAGGGTGCTCTGCAAAGCGATAGCCATACCGCAGCTGGTCTTGGGCCTCCGCTGTATGTGTGATGCTCATCAGCAAGCCAATTTAAGGCCTCCTATTTTGCATTTTCTTCCTCGTGTCAATGACATCATCAGCCAGAATCTGTGAACTACAGAAGAGTGACTTCAGTTGTGAGGCTGCTTAAGAGTGGCTTCACTTATGCTTTGTTCTGAGTAGGTAGTCTTACAAGGGACTGTAGCTTTTCAGAGGTCACCGCAGTTGTGCAAATTTAATCACTGAAGAAGCTTGCTTCATTCTCTAAAGGTAACAAAAGAAGTCACCTAATAGACGGGAGACTACTTCATTATTCATATTAAAGTGATGTGTTCACATGAACAGTATACTGAACTTTTCACATGTGATATGATGACATACTAACATGTTAAAAATAATGATCATGAAATTTGAGTAACTGTTGGTGAAAGTTGAGATTTTTTAAGGCACAAAAATTACTTTGTCTCCCTGACCGGTTTGGCTCAGTGGATAGAGCATCGGCCTGCAGACTGAAGGATCCCAGGTTCGATTCCAGTCAAGGGCATGTACCTTGGTTGCGGACACATCCCCAGTAGGAGGTGTGCAAGAGGCAGCTGATTGATGTTTCTCTCCCATCAATGTTTCTAATTCTCTATCCCTCTCCCTTCCTCTCTGTAAAAAATCAATAAAATATTTTTTTAAATTACTTTGTAAACATACTCATCAAAATTTTACTCCTTGTATCCAAGGTGGTCTCTGGAAAAATTATAGAAAGAACAATCTCATTATACTTTTCTGTAGCCAAAAGGGCCTGGGTCAAGGAAGCCCCAAAAGTTGCATGTGGAGATTATCTTTTTTGGATGGTACCTACCCTCATTTTGTAGCCTGAGATTACCCCCTTTGTTATTAATACAGGGCTTAATAGTCCTCCCTTTGGATTTTATTGTTTTAAACAGATTTTCTTGGCATTTTATTTAAAAAAGAAGAGTAAATAAGTTTTGTGACAATTCAGAGTTTATGCAGCAGTTTTTAATGTGCACCACCACCTAGTGGACTACCTGGGAACTGACGGAAAATCATTTCCCCAAACAGGGACCTGGCAGCTTGAAGAGATTTCATTTTTTTTGCTTTTGTTCAAACTTCTCATTCTTATTCAATTTCCATAGAGATATGAAGGTTATCTACAGGAAATAAGTGCCTTCTTAGAAACCTCTGGTTACCAAAATATGTTCTTCATTCAGGTGAGAGGTTATTTAAAAACATCCTTCCACGGAATTAAATATTTCTTTCTCATCCTAAGGTGGTTGCTTGATTCATTTTATTTCCTCTTTCTTTTTTTTTTTTTTAATAATCTCACAAGTCAGGAGAAATTAGTTCCTTCCCTAATCTTTTCTCTTTTTTCACTGGGATATTCCTTATTATGATAAGATTATTGTTTAGATTCAAGAGACCTTTATTTATATTTATAACCCCCAAAAGCTTTCAAAAAATACAAAATTCCAACATGGCTATTAAATTAGAATGGAAAAATCAAATACAAGTAGGCACATTTTTCTTTAGTGGAAGGACGAATATAGCTACTGTGATTAAATTGAGCTCTGAAATTTCTGACAACTGAAGCATAAAAGGAAACACAAAGGGAATACAATTATACAAATGAGCTGATTAAATGTGCAAGCAGCTTCTTCCTGCAGTCAAGGGGTATATAGCTATAGATGACTTAAAATTCTTTTTAGATTACTGGTTAACATCTGGTTCAAAGTTTCTAACCACTGCAAAATATTTTAGCATGTGCTTCCTCTACATTTACTTATGCAGTCCCCTAGTGCTGGACTCATAGGCTGCCTCTAACCCCCACCCACACAGCAGTGAACATATTTTTATATTTCCCCTTGTTAACTGTGAGAGAATTTCCAGCAAGGATTGTCCAATCATAGTACATATGCATACTAAATTTCACTAATTAAACATTCAAACTAGCAATAGCGACATACACTTCTACCAGCAAGGCATGAGCATTCCAGTCTCATCAATTTTCAACAACCATCGGTATTATAAAACTGTCTAAATTAAATCAATATGCTATTAGTGAAATTGAGCCACGTTCTCCTTTCCAATATTACCTACTCAAATGATTTGCCCAGCTAAGAAGGCCCTAATCTTTCACCTAGGGCTGACCTGGAAGCTCTGAAGGAAAGAAGTGAAAGCTAAGGCAGAGTTGTAAACTGCCTGTCTGCACATTGAAGGAGTGCCCAAACCTGCACACAAAGACCAGTGGCAAAGAGCAGGAGGTCTATTGATTCCAAACATTTAAGGAAATCTGTCCAATTATGAGCTGGTCACAGGTTCAATTCCCAGTCAAGGGCATATACCTGGGTTTTGGAAGGCAACCAGTTGATATGTCTCTCTCATATCAATGTTTCTCTCTCTCTCTCTCTCTCCCCTTCCCTCCTTCCTTCCACTCTCTGTAAAAGCAATGGAAAAAAAATATCCTCAGGTGAGGATTAACAAAATAAAAAAAAGAATGTGCTATTATCATTTATTATCATTTGTGATAGCATGGATGGACCTAGAAGGTATTATGCTAAGTTAAAGAAATCAGAGAAAGACAAATACCATATGATTTTACTTATATGTGGAAGCTAAAAGAACCAAAGAAAGAAAATAAAAGCACTCATTGATTCAGAGATCAAGCTGGTGGCCAAAAGGGAAGGAGGGGTTGAGGGCTTGGTGAAAAAGGTGAAGGGATTAAGAAGCATAAATTGGTACTCATAAAATAGGGGGATATAAAATACGGCATAGGGAATATAGTCAATAATCCTATATATAATAAAAGAGAAACATGTAAATTGACCATACCTCAGCTAAGTTCACCAGCCAATCAGGAGGAGTATGCAAATTAACCGCCATACACAGGCGCCCAGTGGCCTGTAGGCCCGCACATAGGCACTGAGCAGTGGGGGTCTCAGAAAGCCCCGGGGCCTATGAGCGCAGGCACAAATCGGCTGGGGGTGGGGCGGAACACCCGGTTTGTCACCAAGCGAGGAAGGCAGGCATCTGCCCAGCCCTGGCTGCTCTGGGCAGGTGGGCAGCGTGTGGAGGCGCGGGGCTGCTGGTGGGCTGGGCGGGATGCCTGCCCACCTGCCCACCCAGAGCGCACTGCCCAAGGCAACCAAGCCAGGCGCCCATCTCCGGGCCTGTGGGCAGCGTGCACAGGCATGGACAGGCCGGTGGGAGGAGCGGGGCGAGATGCCTGCCTTCCTCGCCTTGGGCGGCATGTGCAGGTGCAGAGTGGCTGGTGGGCAGCACACTTTGGGCCAGTGGGCAGCGCGCACAGGCGTCCCGCCCCAACCAGGCTGCTCCGGGCCTGTGGGCAGCCCGCGGAGAGCCTCTGGGAGGGGGAGGCGGGCTGGCAGAGGGCAGCCAGTACTCCCCACATGGCAGCGGTGGCAGCCATGAGCATGCCAAGTGGAGCCTGCGAGCTGAGCTGAAGTAGCGCCTGCAGGTCAGCAGTGCCAAGGAGTGGCTGCGCAAGTCCCACCTCCTGGCCCAGAAGGTGTGCGATCACAGGGACAGCCACCATGGCGGGCCAGATCGACTTCCTCCTAGCCGTGCCACAGGGGTGTGCGGATCTGCACAGCTGCAGGCCTCTGGTGCGGTGCGCGATTCCTCTCCTCCCCACCCTGACGTTCGAATATCCCCCAGCGCACCATCACCCACACACACCTGCAACAGTCCTAGACCATGGTGTGCCTACATCCCCCACAGGACGTATGCACGTCCCCTCTGGCATGGTCACGACCTTTGGAGAGTGTCTGGGTGTTCTGGGTGCTAAGGGTGGGCACCTGTGAGATGACAGTGAGAGGGCCGAGTGGTGATGCCCTGTTCCCGCGGAGGCCAGTGTGGTGACGAGATTGCCTCCGTGGGGCTAATGCAGGTGCTGAGGTGGGAGCAGGTACAGACACACACACCTGGTGGGTGTGGGCGGCCCTCGCTGAGGTGCCTTCGGTCAGAGTTCAAGATCAGGAACCCAGAGGAGGCGAGGAGTTCTGTCCTCTCAGTGAAATGGTGAGATAGTTGGGGCGACTGCAGAGGAGGAATGTGCACTTTGGGTGCCGGCACCAATGAGCGAAGGCCGCCCTGACTGAGCCTCGCTAGCTTGGGGCCTGGCACACTTCTGCTGGGCAGCGGGTGACAGGACGTGCTTTTCTGAGTTAATGAGAGAAAACATTGATTCTCCTGCTGCCTGCAAAGGTGGAAAATGGAGTGGGAGACATGCGGGAAGTGAGCGAGGTTCTCTGTCTAGGTGTTCCAAATCCGCCGTTGGTTCCTTTCACAGCAACTAGAGATATACAGCGTGTCCCCCCAAAATGTATACACACTTTGAATACCTACTAATTCCAATGGGTTTAAGCATGAAAAGAAAGAAACAACAATGGAAATGGAGCTGTCATCTGTTAAAAGTGTGGGCACAAACCAGCAGTCAGACATTCCCCGAGGGGTCCCAGATTGGAGAGGGTGCAGGCCGGACTGAGGGATCCCCCTTCCCACCCTCCCCCGCTCCGTGCATGAATTTCATGCATTGGGCCTCTAGTTCATAATAACTATGTATGGTGCGAGGTGGGTACTGGCAATATCAGGGGGAACATTTTGTAAAGTATGATTGTTTAACCTGTATGTTGTACATCTGAAACCAATCCTTTATAATAAAAGCCTAATATGCTAAGTGTCCAAACATTTGTTCGACCACTTGACCAGTCACTATGACACACACTGACCACCAGGGGGAAGACGCTCTGACCGGTAGGTTAGCTTGCTGCTGGGGTCCAGCCAATCGGGACTGGGTGAGACGGGCCAGACACAACCTAGAGCCCTCTGCAGCCCTCCCCAGCCCCGATCGTGCACCAGTGGGGTCCCTCAGCCTGACCTGTGCCCTCTCGCAATCCAGGACCCCAGGGGGGATGTCAGAGAGCTAGTTTCAGCCCGACCCCCATAGGCTAGGTAGGCCGAGGGACCCCACCGGTGCACAAATCCATGCACCGGGCCTCTAGTACAAAATAATATTGAATGTAAACTGCAATTGAATTTTTTTAAATCCCATAAAGAGCTCAGGCCTAGATGGCTTCATTGGCAAATTGTACTGAATGCTTAAAGAATGAACCCCAATCCTACACAAACTTCCAAAACAGAACAGGAGGGACCACTTTTCATCTTACAATTATAAGAGAACAGTGCTGAGAACTTTCATGATTCTTCCCAAGCCTAATTCTCCTAAAACTTCTGAGACCGCTTCTTTTCTTCTTCCTTTAGTTTTCTCCTTTTACTTGGTAATCCTATAAGGTTCCATTTCCAGGCCTTTATCTCCTACTCTTTATCTTTCAGCAGTACCTGTATCTCTCTGGTAGTCATTTCAAAGACAAAACTTTGGGGAAGTAGGTGAAACATTTATTTTTAAATAACTCTCTAACCTGACAGGGCTCTAACATCAAAGCACTAATTCTCAGGGATATTGTTGTTGTCCCAGAATTCACATTTAAATGCTAAACCATTCTCTGGAGTGTGACTAGACTTTGTGATTCTCTGACCCCTAGATGTGCTCAGTGTGCATCTCTTGGTGCATTGCACATTAAGTCATTTACGTAAGTTAATCACCTCATAACCACAACATTTTTAATAAGGTCCGCTTGGGGACACAATCAGCTTTATTAACTGTTATTCTCACCACAGAGAAGCATTTAGAGACCAGAGAGTCATCAGTGAGAGCAAGAGTTATAATGAACGGCTAGAGGTATCCTCTTATCTGTGATGTTGGCATGCCCAGAAAAACACAGGAGATTAATTTAAAAGTTGAATTTCCCTCTGGATCACTTTAACAGTCAGTCCCTATTGAACTGTAATTTGTCAAAAGTAACTAAACTCTAGACTTCTTTCTCCCCTGAACTTTATGTGTGTTCCAGTTACAAACACCTACCCTCTTGAGTGCCATTTGACCCAACAGAGCAGTAGCAATTTACTACCCTACAACCCTACTCCTTTGTGCATAGCTACCTTCATCGTTAAGAGAAAACATTATGCAGAGAGGATTTTTAATCTAGATTGTGGTTAACTACTTTACTAGGGCCCTGTGTGGGTAGTTAGTCCATACAATTTGCTCATTCTTTTCCTTTCCAGCTGAATTAGTCTGTCATCTTAGGCCCAACTGGGATGAGGTTCAAAATAATAAATTCTTATCATCTAAGAACTTAGAACTGGACGAAGTCTTAGAGTCTACCTGCTGAAGCCCATTCATTTTATAGGAGAGGAAAGCAGGCTTTTCAAAATCTTACACAGCTTGCCTAAGATCACCCAGAAAGTTTGTGATTGAACCAGATCTAAAACTATAGTCTCCTATTCAGTGTTCTAACAAAAATTGTAAGAGTGTCTGCCACCTGAAGAGAAATATAGAAAAAAAAGTAAGAGATTGCTTTAATTTAATTTTGGTTAGGAAAATATAAAAGCCTATTACCCTATTATTTCTTCCTTTGAAATTTTGAAATCTCTCTAATAGTTTCCATTTCCTCTTCATACTTATTACCATTGTTGTTATTAACTCATGTCCCTAATGATATCATAGCCTCCTTGCTTTGGCTTTCATATACAGGTCACTTATTTCTAATCTATACTGCATATCACTGCCAAATAATCTTCCTAAAAGAAGATCATGACCCAATCTATTTAATAAAATAAGTTGTATGATCTTTATATCACTGCTCTGCTTAATTACCCATGCTATATCAGGTGAAGGGGGATCTAATTATATTTTTTGCTCCAAATTTCTATTCAGTGACTCCAAGTAATTGAGTTAAATTTATGTAATTCATTAACTTATGTATTTTAATCACATATTAAACTTTTAAATATAACACCATTTATTTCTGGGCTTTTTGTTGTACATGTTCCATGCATCTTTCAGTTAATTATATATGTTCCACCTTTATTTGACAACCATATCTGTATAAATTGGAAAAACAAACTGCAGTATATTCACACAATTGAATACTACTCAACACTAAAAAGAAGTAAACCACTGAAACAAGAAATAAAATATATGGATCTCAAAATAATGATGCTGAGTGAAAAAAGTCAGACTGAGAAACAATGCATTCTGTCCTTCTACATAAAATTCCAGCAATTCTGGCAAGGGAAACTAATCAACAGTGATCATAAATTTAATTTAAAACCATGTCAAATTTTCTCTGATATACGTCCTGCTTTGCTAATGTCACTTTACCTTGCTCTGCACTCTGAAGCAAAGGCTTTTGGTGTACATCGGTCTCTGAGTTCTTCTCATAGTATCTGTTACAGCACAGGAATGTGGGCTATTCTAACTCTATTCTGCCCCTCTATGACAGATTAGATGTATTAGGGGACATTCCAGTTTTAATTAGAAAAAGTCCAGCTACTACAAGTCCATTAGTTGAATTCCTTAGAAAATGGAACCCTGTCCCCCAACTTTCCTTAGACCACTGGTATCAAAACATGGTGTCATTGATGATGGAACTCTGGCTGCAGGAGATGTAGAAGGTTTCCTTTCCCTGAAGTATCATCAAGGAAAGCAATAGAACCTGATAGATAACAGGGCTGCACACCAATGATGGAAGAAACAACTAAGATGTATGGAATAATGAAAAGATTAGCATGTCACTTTCATACAAAAGAATTATCAAGACTTGAAAAATAGCCACATTAAATGTGAGAATTTTAGCATATTTCATTCTGAACATCTAACAACTGAACTCATTTAGCACCAACACCCCACAGGAAGCATCCCCATTACATTATCTCCTCCCAAATCTGGTTCTCATCGGTTTTAATCTGGATGTGACAAACTCCTTCATCATGGGAAGCCAGCTACAGACAGTGACTCCACAAATACCAAGGCTTTTTTATTTATACTAGAAAATGAGAGAAATTATCCCTCCCCCAGGCTCTTAGGCTCACTCTGTCCTTCAGTGGGTGGGAAAAATTCCAAACTGAGCCAGTTCCTGCAGAGCTAGTACAAACGTCTCTTTAAGTAAGTAGTGAATCTGTGGTTTTGAAATTGGTCCTGGTTGTATATCACAGAGCCAATTCCCTCTATTTTACTGATGTGAAGAGAAGGAAGAATACAGAGCTATACCTAAGTATGTTTACATTGTTTCTGAAGCCCATTTTTTGAAAGCTTAGAACAGATTATAATCCCTAGATTAAAAGCTGAAAGAATATGTAAAACATTCCTTTTCTTCCTGATCCTTCTCCAACAGCATTTTACAAAAAACAAAAGCCAGATTAAGCCAATCATCACCAAAAGGCAGGTCAGAGTGCTGGTAGAGTGGAGACAGCCTAGACCAGGAATTAGGAGACTTGAGCTTTAGACTCAGTTATTACTCCAATTCTCTGTGAACTTGGGCCAGTTGCTTTACCTCACTGAGCCTCATTTTCTCTATTTGTGAGTGAAAACAAGAAATAGAGTAGGTAAATTCTCAAGTTCCTTTAAGGGCTAAGATCTTGTGATCTATATAATACATACATTTCTTATTAAAAAATAATGAGATTTGGGTCAAAGGTAGATTAATTCAGCCCAACCAGTGTGGCTCAATGGTTGAGCGTTGACCCATGAACCAGGTCAGGGGACATGCCCAGGTTGTGGCTCGATCCCCAGTAGGGGGCGTGCAGGAGGCAACCGGTCAATAATTCTCTCTCTCTCTCCCTTCTCTCTGAAATCAATAAAAATATATTTAAATTTTAAAATTACACTAGTTTAAAATAAAATAAAACAATTACTTTGTTTTATTTGTGGGCCATGCAACAGAATTAGACTTTAAAAAGAGCTGAGGATAATCTAATCAAGATATTGATGACTTGAGGCTGCAATCTTAACCTCCAGCTTAAGAATGAGCAAGTTAGCCCTCAACTGAGGGATGGAAAAGAAGCAAGCTTCCCTCACCCTCTCCAGATTTTTAAAGGTTTCCAGGGTTTTATCCAGCTTCCTCTAAATAATTGTTTTTAAAAATGCTCAACCACATTGCCAATTGTCCAGTAGCTTGGTGAAAAGCTTCTGCCTTCTGGAAACTAAATCATTGAAATTACTGTCTTAGGGCATCATGACAGAGCCCTACTGTGATCCTGATGAGATTGACAACTTTTCTTCCATGTACCTCAGTTTATCAAACTGGCCTGCACTGATACCCATGCCATGGAGTTTCTCATCATCTCCAACAGTGGACTAAATGCTGTGGTCTGTTTGTGGTTCTTATGGTGCCCTACACAATCATCCTGGTGAATCTGAAACAGCAGATCTGGTGGAAGCCTATCTACCTGTGCAGCCTACCTCACCATAGTCACACTCTTCCTCGGATATCGTATCTTCATCGACTCTTATCTATCCATCAGTCTTCCAGAAGACAAGATGGTGTCTGTTTTTCATTGTTGTCACCCCCGGCTGAATCCCATCATCTATACCCTAAGGAATGAAGACACAAAGAATACCTTGAAAAAGTTAATGCGTAGAAAGAAGAGGAAAGAAAAAAAATGTCTAAGTCCTTAAGATGCTTTGTGCTCCAAATCAAAGAAATGCCTTGCTAAGAATAATTTACATACCATATCTATCAGACTACAGTAATATGCCATATATTGACACTTGGGCCAAAGATGGGCTGCATATATGACAGTGGTCCCAAACACTGGTAAATAAGACAAATTGAATTTTCATACAACTTTGGTGACTTATAAAGAAGACTTTGCAACAAATCAACAAATGACAAGTGCTGGTGAGGATGTGGAGAAAAAGGAACCCTCGTACACTGCTGGTGGGAATGCAGAATAGTGCAGCTACTGTTGAAAACAGTATGGAGTTCCCTCAAAAAATTAAAAATGGAACTCCCATTTGATCCCATAATCCCACTTCTAAGAATATATCCCCCAAGAAATCAGAAACACACTGCCGAAACCGGTTTGGCTCAGTGGATAGAGTGTCAGCCTGCTGACTGAAAGGTCCCGGGTTCGATTCCGGTCAAGGGCATGTACCTTGGTTGCGGGCACATCCCCAGTGGGAGGTGTGCCGGAGGCAGCTGATCGATGTTTCTCTCTCATCGATGTGTCTAACTCTCTATCCCTCTCCCTTCCTCTCTGTAAAAAATCAATAAAATATATTTAAAAAAAAAAAAAAAAGAAATCAGAAACACATATCCAAAAGAATATATGCACCCCTATGTTCATATCAGCACAGTTTACAATAGCTATGATTTGGAAACAGCCTAAGTGCTCATCAACAGATGAGTGGCTCAATGGTGGTGGGGGTGGGGGAAAAACTCTTTTTAAATGGTGCTTAATCAACTACACACCATATACCAAAATGGATCACAGAACTAAAATTTAAAGCTGAAGCTATAAAATTTCTAGAATAAAACAGGAGAAAATCTTTGAGAATTTAGGGTAAGCAAAGATTTCTTGGGACACAAAAAAACATCAACTCTAAAAGTAAAAAATTAATAATTGGGCTTAATCAAAATTTAAACATCTGCTCTTCAAAATATATCATTCAGAAAGTAAAACTGCAAGCCAGAGAGTGAGAAAAAATATTGGCAACACATCTATTCAACAAAGGTCTCGTATCCAGAAAATACAAAGAATTCTAACACAATGACAATAAGACAAAAAAAAAAATAAGTGAGCAAAATATTTGAATGGACACAAAACAAGATATATAAAAGGATAATAAGCAAATGAAAAGATGCTCAACATTATCGGTCATTACAAAAATGAAGAATGAAACCACACACTCACTAGAATACCTAAAATTAAAAATTTACAATACCAATTGTTGAATGTTGAACTCATTCTTCTGATGAAAGTATAAAATCATACAACTACTTTGATAAAGTCTTGTAGTTTCTTACAAAGTTAAACATACACTCCTCTTGTAACCCAATAAATCTACTTAAGAGAAATTAAAATATGTCCAAAATAACCTGTATATAAATATTTATAGCTACTTCCTTCAAAATTATCAAAAACTGGAACCACCCAATTCTGGTCAAGATGGAGTGTTTATAAGTAAAAGTGGTACTTGGGCCCTAGCTGGCTTTGCTCAGTGGTTAGAGCATTAGCCCATTGACTGAAGGGTCATGGGTTCAATTCCAGTCAAGGGCACGTACCTCAGTTGCAGGCTCAAACCCTGGCCCTGGCCAGGGTGCATGTGAGAGGCAACCAACTAATGTGTCTCTCTCACATCAATGTTTCTCTCTCTGTGTCTCTCCCTGTCCCTTTCACTCTCTCTAAAAATATCCTCTGGTGAGGATTAACAAACAAACAAGCAAAAAGCAGTACTTAGAACCTCCCATAACCACATTAAAATTACAACTCAATAACAGAACACCTAAAATCTAGCTGAACAGAAGTCCTATAACTAAGGATATAAAGAAGAAGCCACATAGAGACTGGTAGGAGGAGGTGAGATGTAGTTGGGCTGGTCCTACACCCATGTGTGGTGGTTAAAATTTGAGAGGAATATCTCAGCTGCAGAGGTACCCCCTAAGGAACAAGAGGTCCTGGCCCCACAAAAGAATCCCCAGCCCACGTTTCCAGGGCCAGAAAAAGAAGTCTCCACAACTTCTGGCTGTGAAAACCAGCAGGGACAGTGGCTGAGTAAGATGGAGGGCTCCTGGAGTCCCAGGCATTCCTTTTATAGGGTCCAAGCACAGACTTACTTGGACTCACTTGCCCTGGGCTCCAGCACTGGGGCCACAGTTCAAATGGCACCAGGGAGAAACTGAACTTTCTGGCTTTAGGACAATGGCTGGAAGGGCAGATTTCTCCCAGACAGAAGTACTGGCAGAGGCCATTGTTCCTTTGCTAAGCCTTCCCCACTTTCCCCACTCCTCACCACCCCCTCCACATACACACACAGAGCAGGTAGGCTGACACCATATCTAAGCCTCCTCAACACAGCTAACACTGTTCAACCTGCCCTGGTGATTCCCTGAGACCATGCCCCACCCAACTTGCTGGCCCACCCAAGCAGTTTCTCTAGCTCATGCCAGGTGGTCCCAGGCATCGCACAGGTAGTAACTGACCTTGTACCTCCTGGAAGGCCACAGAGCCATTGCACTTAGTGGTCAACTTCGACCACATTGGATTATAACACAACCATCTCCACGTGCAACACCCGCAAGGGGAAAACTCAGCAGACACTAAAGCCCCACTAAAGTGAGTTCTGTTCCATGGGGTTGTCCCCTGCACAGCAGCTCCTCCACTGTAATTTCAGACAGTCCTCAAAGCCTATTGGCCAGTGATGCACCAACAGCAATCAAGGTTCAACTACAACAGGACAATGCACACAGCCCACACAGGTGCGCACCTGAAGTGCCCAGCTTAGGTGACCAGGGAGGCTATGTCACTGGGCCCTGCAGGACATCTACTACATAAGTCCAGGATATATAACAGCTCTACCCAATACATAGAAACAATCACAGGGAATCAGCCAAAATGAGGAGACCAAGAAACAGGTCTCAAATGAAAGAACAGAAGAAATCTCCAGAATAAAACTAAATTAAATGGAGGCAAACAAACAGAGTTCAAAACAATGGTTATAAGCACACTCGGGGAACTTAGTGAGAATTTCAACAGCATAAAAAGAATATGGAAACCATAAAGAAGAACCAGTCAGAAATGAAGGATACACTAAAATGAAGACTAATTTACAGAGAATCAAGAGTAGGATAGTGAAACAGAGAATCAGATCAGTGATTTGAAATATAAGGAAGCAGAAAACACCCAATTAAATCAGAAAAAAAAAGAAGAAAAATGAATATCCAAAAACTTTAAGCACACCAATAGTCACATTATGGGGGTGCCAGAAGAAGAAGCAAGAAATTGAAAACCTATTTGAAAAAGTAATAATGGAAAACTTTCTTAACCTGATAAAGAAAACAAACATACAAGTCCAGGAAGGGCAGAGAGTCCCAAATAGGATGAACCCAAAGAGGCCCACACCAAGACATATCAGAATTAAAATGTAAAAGGATAAGACAAAGAAAGAATCCTAAACGAAGCATAAGAAATGCAATTAGTTACCTACAAAGGGACTCCCATAAAACTATCAGCCAATTTCTCAAAGGAAAATTTGCAGGCCAAAAAAGATTGGCACAAAATGTTCAAAGTGATGAAAAGCAAGGATCTACAACCAAGATTACTCTACCCAGAAAAGCTATCATTCCTAATCAAAGGACAGATAAAGAGTTTCCCAAACAAGATAAAGGTAAAGGAGTTCATCACTACCAAACCAGTATTACAAGAAATGTTACAAAGTCTTCTTTAAAAAGAAGAAAAAATAAATAAATAATCTATTTATATAAAAGCCTAAGTGACCGAATGACTGAACGCTCAAACGACTAGTCGACCGGTCGCTATGACAAGCACTGACCAGCAGGGGCAGACGCTCAATGCAGGAGCTGCCCCCTGGTGGTCATTGAGCTCCCACAGCGGGAGCGCTGCTCAGATGTTGAGCGGGCGCCAGACAACAGGGTCATGGCTGGCAAGCACAGCTGCCACAGCGCAAGCCTCTTCTGCCTCCATGGCAGTGCTACCCAGTGGTGGCAGGTGCAGTGGGGCCAGGATGAGTGGGAGCTGCGCTCAGCCCAGGCTCAGGCTACTCCCCAGCTCCTGCCATTTGTGCACTACTACATCCTTCAGGGGATGTCAGATTGCTGGTTCCTGCCCAATCCCCGCAGGCCAGGCCAAAACAGGCAGTCCAACATCCCGCAAGGGGTCCCAGATTGGGAGAGGTACAGGCCAGGCTGAGGGGCCCCACCAGTGCACAAATCTGTGCACTGGGCCTCTAGTGTAATAAAATGGCAATAAATATATATCTATCAATGAAGGAAGAAATGAAAAGAAAAAGGGAGATGGATAAAGATATAGAAACATTGATGAGAGAAAAACATCAATCAGCTGCCTCTTGCATGCCCCCTAATGAGGATTGAGCCCACAACCCAGGCATGTGCCCTGATGTGGGATTGAAATGAGATCTCTTGGTTCATGGATCAACACTCAACCACTGAGCCACACCAGCCAGGCAACAATTACTTTTTTGTTGTTACTGTTAATCCTCACCCAGAGATATTTTTCCATATTTTTTGTTTTAATCCTCACCCGAGGATATTTTTCTAGTAATTTTTAAAAAGAGTGGAAGAGAGAGGGAAAGACAGAGAGAAATATCGATGTGAAAGAAACACAAGCCCTGATCAGGGCCCCAGGCCAGGGAGGAGCCTACAACCCAGGTATGTGTCCTTAACTGGAATTGAACCCAGAGCCCTTCAGTCTGCAGGCCAGTGTTCTATCCACTGAGCCAAACTGACTAGATTATTTCCATTGATTTTTAGAGAGAGTGAAAGGGAGAGGGAGAGACAGAGAGGGAGAAACATCAATGTGAGAGAGACACATTCATTGGTTGCCTCCCCGAGGCACAGTGACTAGGGTTGGGAATCAAGCCTGCAACCGAGGTATGTACCCTTGACTAGAATTGATCCTGAGACCCTTCAGTCCAAGGGCTGACACTCTATCCACTGAGTCAAACTGGCTAGGGCTGAGCAACAATTTCTTTAAATGCAAATGGTGCATTAAATGCTTCAATCAAAACACATATGGTGAGTGATGGATCACAAAACAAGACTCTTACATATGCTGTCTACAAGACTCACTTCAGATAGAAAGATGCACACAGACTGAAAGTAAAGGGATGGGAAAAAAATATATCATGAAGATGGAAACAAAACAAAACAAAAAGCTGGGGTAATAATACGTATACCAGACAAATAGATTTTAAAACAAAGGCTAAAACAAGATACAAAGAAGGACCCAGCAACTACACTTCTGGGCATTTATCCAAAGAAACCCAAAACACTAAATTGAAAAGACATATACATCCATTTGTTTATTGCCAAGACATGGAAGCAACCTAATTATCCATCAATAGATGAATGGATAGAGAAGAAGTGGTGCATATATACAATGGAATATGTATATTTAAAAAAGAATGAGAGCAGAGAGAAAGGAAGATGGCTGCCGATGGGAAGGCAGACTGCAAAATAGTGTGTGAGTGAGAAAACAAAGGGAGAGTGTGTGGTCGCACAGGGAGTGTTTGTTGGTGAGTTGAGGGACAGCTATACTCCAGGAGACTGGTGAACTGCTGGACGGGGTTCCCCTGACTGGGCAGCCAGCCCCCACTGCTGCTGGGTTCCCTCCCGGAGAGACCAGTTCGGACACAGAGACAGTGCCATCTTGAAGGGTAAACTGGATGTTGTCAGGAACCTGAAAAGCCCAGGGAATCTACAACTACAGCACCCACTGAACAGCTGCGAACCCCAGAACACCAGTCCCCAATTAGCACAAACACGCAGATTCAGAGGAGCTCTACACTCCACCACAGAAAGGTCAGATTTCGCCTGGGATAAGGTGAGGTCTCTGGTCCCAGCAGGAGAGAGAAACGCACGCACTGCGGGACCTGGAGGACCAGGGGAAGTGCGTGTCTCGAAAAATCCGTGGCTGTTGGGGCTGGCTTGATCCGTGAATGTGGAAGGGTATCCTCAGAGCTGCTAACAGAAGGGAACTCTAAAAAGCAACCCATTTTGATCTGACGCAGAAGGACAGCCTAAAAATTTAAAAAGGTGCCATCGCCGAAACCGGTTTGGCTCAGTGGATAGAGCGTCGGCCTGTGGACTGAAGGGTCCCGGGTTCGATTCCGGTCAAGGGCATGTACCTTGGTTGCGGGCACATCCCCAGTAGGGGGTGTGCAGGAGGCAGCTGATTGATGTTTCTCTCTCATCGATGTTTCTAACTCTCTATCCCTCTCCCTTCCTCTCTGTAAAAAATCAATAAAATATATTTAGAAAAAAAATTAAAATAAAAATAAAAAAATAAAAAGGTGCCAGCTGCTTAGACCCAAGGGGGGGAAAAAGTCTGCACAGACTTGTGCGCAGCCCCGGAGTTCGCACACTTATACTGGCTCTTTTTTTTTTCTTTTTTCTTTTCTCTTTTTTCTTTTTCCTCTTTAAATCCTTGCTCCTGATTACTAAGCCCAATACATAGGATCACCCAATTGGGTGATCACCCTAAGAGACTCAGAGGAAAGTTGTTTTTCTGGAACCTGGGGATCAGAGCGGGGAATAATCATCAGAGAACCAGCTCTGGGGCAACCCACTCCCAAAAACCGTATTGAGTGCCACAGGGAAAGCAGGATCTAAGCACTGGCTAGAGAGACCCTATAGACCCGGAGGTCAATCCAGAAACACTGCCAACAAGGGGTTGAATCACAAATTGACTCTTGTGTAAACACAAATAAAGGAATACAAGAAAGTAAGACACACCGCCTGCTTAAAAATCAGGACTGGCTTACAACACTGAGGAGCAGTGGAACACAGGGAACTGCAATACTGTCCTGATGAGGAAACAGGCGTTCCAAACAGAACAGTAGAGGAAGTGAATGACCTTCACTACTGCACATTTTTATTTTTATTTTTTTCATCTTTTACTTAAGAAACTAATTTTTTTCTTTTTTCCTCACTTGATTTTACCTTTTTAATATTACATTTTTATTTTCAATCAGTATTATTACTACTACTATTTTACCTTTTTTTTAAAAAAAAAAATGTCATTTTATTTTCTCTTTATTTTACTTTGGGATTAGTGTTCTACATTCTATTTTCATCTTTCCTTTAGCATCATTTTACTCTATCTCAACTTAACCTTTATGACATCACTCTCTTCCTCACTTTTCCCCATTTCCTGCTTTAGATTTTCCCTATTCCTTCTTTTTACCTCCTGTTAAAATTTCACCCTACTTATATATCTAATTTCTAATCCCCTGCTCCAAGTCCATACACACCTCTCTCTTCTCTTTCTTCACCATCCAAAAAAATTTTTTTCTCTCTGTCCTTTTGTTGTTGTTTGCTTGATTGTTGATTATATCGATTTTTTGTGCTTGTTTGTGAGATTATTTTGCTTATTCTTTTTGTTTGTTTGTTTTGTTTTTGTTTGTTTTTTGCTTCTGTTTTCCCTCACCTCACTTGATATTAGTTGTTGTTTGTAGTTTGTATTCATCTCCAGGTACTTGTTGCTGGCATTTGTTGGGATTATGGCTGTTCTATTGGAGTTTTCTCCCCATATATATAGTTTGTTCCCCTCTTCTTTCTTATTCTCTTTCTTTTCTCTATTACTTTTTTTTTCCTTTTCCCAATTTCTATTTGAACTCCTTTCTTTTTTTTTATCTCTTCTTTTTCTCCTATCACCTTTATTTGGGGTTATTAATATCATGAATACATTTCTGTTCAGTGCCTTGTGCATTGTACATGGTTGTGTTGTATTTTATGCATTTAAATCAAAGCAGGAGAGAGAGAACAACATAACTAGACACCCGGAAGAGAGACCATGGGGAGACAAAGAAACAGCCTGCATATGAAAGAAAAGAAGGTGTCACCAGAAAAGGAAGTAAACAAAATGGAGGCAAGCAACCTGTCAGAGAAAGAATTCAGAGAAATGGTCATAAGGTGGCTGAAAAGAATGGAAGACAAATTCAACAATATGTGTAAGAACCAAGAGGAAATGAAGAAGAACCAAGAAGAAATGAAAAATGACATTGCTGCCGTAAAGAACTCAATAGAAAGCATCAAGAGTAGAGTAAAAGAAGCAGAGGTCGCATCAGTGAGCTAGAAGACAAGGTAGGAAAAAATACCCAAGTAGAGCAGCTTCTAGAAAAAAAAATTAAAAAGCAGGAGGAGAGGCTAAGGGAACTTGGGGACAACATGAAACGAAACAACATCCACATATTAGGAGTGCCAGAAGGAGAGGAAACTGAGCAAGGAATAGAAAACCTGTTTGAAGAAATAATGACAGAAAACTTCCCTGATATAGGGAAGAAAAAACCCACACAAATCCAAGAAGTTCACAGAGTCCCAAGCAAAACGAACCCCAAAAGACCGACACAAAGGCACATTATACCTAAATTGGCAAACACCAACAACAAAGTAAGAATCTTAAAAGCGGCCAGAGAGAGACAGAAAGTTACCTACAAAGGAACCGCCATCAGACTAGCAACTGATTTCTCAACAGAAACTCATCAGGCCAGAAGGGAATGGAATGAAATATACAGTCATGCAGAGGAAGGGTCTGAATCCAAGAATACTGTACCCAGCAAGGCTATCAATCAAAATTTAAGGAGAAATCAGGAGCTTCACAGACAAAAAAGGACTAAGGGAGTTTATTACCACCAAACCAGCAATGCAGGAAATGCTAAAGGGTCTGCTGTAAAAAAAAAGAAATAGGAAGCAAAGAAGAAACACAGGGGTAAAGAATAAAAATGGCAACAAATAAGTACCTGTCAATAATAACTTTAAATGTAAATGGATTAAATGCCCCAATCAAAAGACATAGGGTAACGGACTGGATAAGAAAACATATATCTGCTGTCTACAAGAAACCCACCTCAGAAAAAAAGACGCACACAGACTGAGGGTAAAGGGATGGAAAAAAGTTTTTCAAGCGAATGGAAATGAAAAAAATAGCTGGGGTAGCAATACTTATATCTGACAAATTAGATCTCAAAGTGAAGGACATAACAAGAAATAAGGAAGGCCATTTCATAATACTAAAGGGAGCAATCCAACAAGAAGAAATAACTCTGGTAAACATATACGCACCCAGTATAGGAACACCCAAATACATTTTTAAAAAAAACTCCTGGAGGATATCAAGGGAGAGATTGACAGCAATACAATCATAGTGGGGGACTTTAATACCCCACTATCACCATTGAACAAATCCACTAAACAAAAAATCAGCAAAGAAACATCAATCCTAAATGACTCACTAGAACAGATGGAATTAATTGACATCTTCAGAACATTTCACCCCAAAGCCACAGAATATACATTCTTCTCAAGTGCACATGGGTCATTTTCAAAGATAGACCATATATTGGATCATAGGCAAAGTCTCTTCAAATTCAAGAAGATAGAAAACATATCAAGCATTCTCTCAGACCACAGTGGCATAAAACTGGAAATCAACTACAATAAAAACAATCCAAAAAAATCAAACACATGGAAACTAAACAGCATGCTATTGAACAATAACTGGGTTACTAGAGAGATCAAAGAAGAAATAAAAAACATCATGGCAACAAATGACAATGAAAACACAACAATCCAAAATCTATGGGACACAGCGAAAACAGTCTTGAGGGGGAAGTTCATAGCTCTACAAGCCTACTGCAAAAAAACAAGAAACAATGGTAATAAATTACCTAACCTTACAACTCAAAGAATTAGAAAAAGAGCAACAAGAAAAGTGCAGTGTAAGCAGAAGGAAGGAAATAATAAAGATCAGAGCAGAGATAAACGACATCCAGAACAAAAAAAAAAAAAAAATACAAAAGATCAATAAAACCAAGAGTTGGTTCTCTGAAAGGATAAAGAAGATTGATGAACCTCTAGCCAGGCTCACCAAGAAGCAAAGAGAGAGGACCCAAATAAATAAAATCAGAAATGAAAGAGGAGAAATAACAACAGACCCCACAGAAATACAAAGGATTGTTAAAAAATACTATGAACAACTCTATTCCAACAAACTGGACAACCTGGAGGAAATGGACATATTTCTAGAAAAATACAACCTTCCAAAACTCAATCAGGAAGAATCTAAACATCTCAACAGGCCAATAACTATGGAAGAAATTGAAGCAGTCATCAAAAAGCTGCCAGCAAACAAAAGCCCAGGGCCAGATAGCTTCACAGGGGAGTTTTACCAAACATTCAAATAAGAACTAAAACCTATCCTCCTCAGACTATTCCAAAAAATTCAAGAGGAAGGAACACTTCCAAGCTCACTTTATGAAGCCAACATCACCCTAATACCAAAACCAGATAAAGACAACACAATGAAAGAGAATTACAGGCCAATATCCCTCACGAACATAGATGCCAAAATCCTCAACAAAATCCTAGCAAATCCGATCCAGCACTACATCAGAAAGATCATACACCGTGACCAAGTAGGATTTATCCCAGGAATGCAAGGATGGTACAATATCTGCAAATCAATAAACATGATACATCACATAAACAAATTGAGAGATAAAAATCACATAGTCATATCAATTGATGCAGAAAAAGCATTTGACAAAATCCAACACCCTTTCTTGATAAAAACTCTCAGCAAGGTGGGAATAGAAGGATCATACCTCAACATAATAAAAACCATATATGATAAACCCACAGCCAACATCATATTCAATGGGCAAAAACTAAAACTATTTCCCCTAAGAACAGAAACAAGACAGGGATGCCCACTCTCACCACTCCTGTTTGACATAGTACTGGAAGTATTAGCCATTACAATTAGACAAGAAGAAGAAATAAAAGGCATCCAAATTGGAAAAGAAGAAGTAAAGCTGTCCTTATTTGCAGATGACATGATATTGTACATAAAAAAACCAAAAGACTCCATCAAAAAACTATTAGACTTAATAAATGAATTCGGCAATGTATCAGGATACAAAATTAACGCCAAGAAATCTATGGCATTTCTATACACCAATAGTGAACTTACAGAAAGAGAGACTAAAAAAGCAATCCCCTTTACCATTGCACCAAAAAAATTAAGATACCTAGGAATTAACTTAACTAAGGAGGTAAAAGACCTATATACAAAAAATTACAGGACACCGAAAAAAGAGATAGAGGAAGACGTAAACAGATGGAAGAACATACCATGTTCATGGATTGGTAGAATCAAGATCATTAAAATATCCATACTTCCCAAAGCAATCTATAGATTCAATGCACTCCCCATTAAAATACCAACGGATATTTCACAGACCTAGAAAGAACTCTCCAAAAATTCATCTGGAATAAAAAAAGACCCTGAATAGCCACAGCCATCCTGAGAAAGAAGAACAAAGTAGGAGGGATCTCAATACCAGATTTCAAGCTGTATTACAAGGCCACTGTTCTCAAAACAGCCTGGTACTGGCACAAGAACAGACATATAGACCAATGGAACAGAATAGAGAATCCAGATATCAACCCAAACCACTATGCTCAATTAATATTTGACAAAGGAGGCATGAACATACAATGGAGTCAAGACAGTCTCTTCAATAAATGGTGTTGGGAAAATTGGACAGATACATGCAAAAAAATGAAACTAGATCACCAACTTACACCATACACAAAATTAAACTCAAAATGGATAAAGGACTTAAACATAAGACAGGAAACCATAAAAATACTAGAGGAATCCACAGGCAGCAAAATCTCAGACATATGCCGAAAGAACTTCTTCACTGATACTGCCCCTAGGGCAATGGAAGCCAAAGAAAAAATAAACAAATGGGACTACATCAAAATAAAAAGTTTTTACACAGCAAAAGAAACCATCAACAAAACAACAAGCAAGCCCACTGTATGGGAGAGCATATTTGCAAATGTTATCACTGATAAAGGTTTAATCTCCAACATCTACAGGCAGCTTATACAACTTAATAAAAGGAAGATAAATGATCCAATAAAAAAAATGGGCAACAGACCTAAATAGAATCTTTTCGAAAGAAGACAGAAGGAAGGCCAAGAGACACATGAAAACATGCTCAAAGTCACTAATTATCCGAGAGATGCAAATCAAAATGACAATGTGATACCATCTCACACCTGTCAGAATGGCTATCATCAACAAATCAACAAACGACAAGTGTTGGCGAGGATGCAGAGAAAAAGGCACCTTTTTGCACTGCTGGTGGGAATGCAGACTGGTGCAGCCACTGTGGAGAACAGTATGGAGTTTCCTCAAAAAACTGAAAATGGAACTCCCATTTGACCCAGTAATCCCACTCCTAGGAATATATCCTAAGAAACTAGAAACACCAATCAGAAAGGATATAGGCACCCCTATGTTCATAGCAGCACAATTTACAATAGCTAAGATTTGGAAACAGCCTAGGTGCCTGTCAGCAGATGACTGGATCAGAAAACTATGGTACATCTACACAATGGAATACTATGCTGCTATAAAAAAGAAGGAATTATTGCCATTTGTAGGAACCTGGATGGAATTAGAGAACATTATGCTAAGTGAAATAAGCCAGTCAATGAAAGAAAAATACCACATGATCTCACTCATTTGTGGATAATAAAAAACATTATAAACTGATGAACAAAAAGATAGATGCAGAGGCAGTAAAGCATCAAACAGATTGTCAAATTACAGGAAGGTTAGGGAGAGGTGGGGGAAATAAGAGATCAACCGAAGGACTTGTATGCATGTATATAAGAATAATCAACGGATGCAAAACATTGTGGGGTGAGGGCATGTATGGGAGTTGGGTGGGGGGGGGGCCAATGGTAAGATATGTACATATATAATACTTTAATAAAAAAATGTTAAAAAGAAAAGGTTTAATCTCCAACATCTACAGGGAACTTATACAACTTAATAAAAGGAAGATAAATGATCCAATAAAAAAAAATGGGCAACGGACCTAAATAGAATCTTTTCGAAAGAAGACAGCAGAAGGCCAAGAGACATATGAAAACATGCTCAAAGTCACTAATTATCCAAGAGATGCAAATCAAAATGACAATGCGGTACCATCTCACACCTGTCAGAATGGCAACCATCAACAAATCAACAAACGACAAGTGCTGGCGAGGATGCGGATAAAAAGAAACCCTCATGCACTGCTGGTGGGATTGCAGACTGGTGCAGCCACTGTGGAGAACAGTATGGAGTTTCCTCAAAAAACTGAAAATGGAACTCCCATTTGACCCAGTAATCCCACTCCTAGGAATATATCCTAAGAAACTAGAAACACCAATCAGAAAGGATATAGGCACCCCTATGTTCATAGCAGCACAATTCACCATATCTAAGATTTGGAAACAGCCCAAATACCCATCAGCAGATGGGTGGATTAGAAAACTATGGTACATGTACACAATGGAATACTACGCTGCTATAAAAAAGAAGGAATTCTTATCATTTGCAGCAGCATGGATGGACTGGAGAGCATTATGTTAAGTGAAATAAGCCAGGCAATGAAAGAAAAATACCACATGATCTCACTCATTTATGGAAAATAAAGAACATTATAACCTGATAAACAAAAAGATAGATACAGAGGCAGTAAAGTACCGAACAGACTGTCAAATTACAGTGGGAAAGCAGGGGAGTGTTGGGGAGGAGGGGAAAGAGATCAACCAAAGGACTTGTATGCATACATATAAGCAAAACAAATGGACACAAGACACTGGGGGGGTGGGATGAGGGCATAAGACAGGGGGTAGGGGAGGCTGGGGGAAGGTCAAGGGGGGGAAAGGAAATATATGTACTACTACATGTAATACTTTAAACAATAAAAAAATATTTAAAAAATTAAAAAGAATGAAATCTTGCTATCTGCAACAATATGGATAGACCTCAAGGATATTATGATAAGTAAAATAAGTCAGAAAAACAAATACCAGTTGATTTAACGTATATGTGAAATCTAAAACACAAAATAAGCAAGTGGAACAGAAACAGATTCATAGATACAGAGAACATTTTGATGGTTGTGAGATGGAAGAGGAGTTGGGGGATGGGTGAAAAAGATGAAGGGATTTAGAAGTATAAATCGGTAGTTACAGAACAGTCATGAGGATGTAAAGTACAGCATAGGGAATCCTATCTAATAAAAGAGTAATGTGAAAATTGACCATCACTCCAACACACAAGATGGCTGCCCCCATGTGGTCAAAGATGGCTGCCCCCATGTGGACACAAGATGGCTGGCAGGGGAGGGCAGTTGGGAGGGACCCAGGCCTGCAGGGGAAGGCAGTTGGGAGGGACCAGGCCTGCAGGGGAGGGCAGTTAGGGGTGACCAGGCCTGCAGGGGAGGGCAGTTAGGGGTGACCAGGCCTGCAGGGGAGGGCAGTTGGGGGGGACCAGGCCTGCAGGGGAGGGCAGTTAGGGGCAATCGGGTGGGCAGTGGAGCAGTTAGGCGTCTATCAGGCTGGCAGGGGAGTGGTTAGGGGGTGATCAGGCTGGTGGGCAGAAGCAGTTAGGGGCAATCAGGAAGGCAGGCAAGTGAGCGGTTGGGAGCCAGCAGTCCTGGATTGTGAGAGGGATCCCAGATTGGAGAGGGTACAGGCTGGGCTGAGGGACACACACCCTCCCCCGTGCACGAATTTCGTGCACCGGGTCTCTAGTATAGTCAGTAACATTTAAATAACTATACATGGTATCAGATTTATTGGGATACTAGATTTATCGGGGTAATCACTTCATAAGTTATATAAATGTCTAATCACAGGGCTGTACAGCTGAAGCTTATATAATATTGTAATCAACTGTAATTTAAAAAGAATAATGTTGCCCTAGCCGGTTTGGCTCAGTGGATAGAGCATTGGCCTACAGACTGAAGGGTCCCAGGTTCGATTCGGGTCAAGGGCATGTACCTTGGTTGCGGGCATATCCCTGGTGGGAGGTGTGCAAGAGGCAGCTAATCAATGTTTCTCTCCCATCAATGTTTCTAACTCTCTATCCCTCTCCCTTCCTCTCTGTAAAAAAATCAATTAAAAAAAGAACAATGTTTACTCAACAATAAAAAGGAACAAACTACTGATACCATAAAGACATGGATTGGCCTCAGAAACAATATGCAAAGCAAAAGTAAAGGAACAGAAGAGTACATACCGTATGATGTAATTTATATGAAACTCTAGAAAAGGCAAATCTAATTTATAGTGATAAAAATCGGATCTTTGGATGCTTACCTGGGGATAGAGGGATTGGCTGGGAAGAGGCTGAAGAAACTTTTGGAGATGTTGGAAATATGCTATATCTTAATTAGAGTGGTGGTGACATTGGTGTATATGTGCCTTTGTAAAAATTGGTCAAAATTTACAATTAAAATGAGTGTCTTTTATGTAACTAAATTTTACCTTGATAATGTTTATTTTAAAATACATACTTTATACATATCCACCTTGATGTTGTCAAAATAAAAATACAAAGAATATTAGAAATAATAAGAAAATCACTTTTTTCCCTAAGAGCTGGGTTGTTGTTGTTTTTTTAGTTTATTGGGGTGACATTGGTTAATGTGATCATATAGGTTTCAGGTGTGGGTTTCTATGTTACAAGATCTGTATATTATACTGTGTGCCCATCACCCAAAGTCAAATATGGACCCAAAGTCCATATATTAGGACCCCCTTCCCTCTGGCAACCATCACACTGCTGTTTGTGTTCCTGAGTTTCAGTTTTATATCCCACATAAGAGTGAAATCATAGTTCTTAGCTTTTTCTGACTGACTTATTTCACTTAGCATAATGCTCTCAAGGTCCATCCATGTTGTTGCACATGGCAGTATTTCATTCTTTCTTATGGCTGAGTAGTATTCCATTGTGTATATGTACCACATCTTCTGTATCCAGTCCTCTATTACAGGACATTTTGTTTGTTTCCATGTCTTGGTCATCATGAATAATGCTGCAATGAACATAGGAGTATATGTATCTTTATGAATACACTAGTACCCCTGCGCACAAATCCGTGCACCAGTAGCTCGATACCACCCTCCAGTAGCTCTCCGCCTGCTGCCCTGCCCTCCTGTAACTCCCCACCCCCTCCCCCACTCTTAACTTGCTGCCCTGCCCCCTCCTGTAGCTCTCCACCGCCCACTTGTAGCTCGCTACCCCACCCTCCTGCTGATCCATGATCTGGTCACTAAGTGGTCGGTCGTTACGCTTCATGGCGTAACAACCATTTGCATATTACATCTTTATTATATAGGATGTTTTCGAGGTTTTTGGGTATATACGCAGGAGAGGGATTGCTGGGTCGTATGGTTGCTCTATTCTTAGTTTTTTGAGGAATTGCCAGACTGCTTTCCATAGTGGTTATACCAGTCTACATTCCCACCAGCAATGCATGAGGGCTCCCTTTTTTCCACAACCTCTCCAACACTTGTTATTGCTTGTCTTGTCGATAATAGCCACTAACAGGTGTGAGATGGTATCTCATTGTAGTTCTCATTTACATTTCCCTAATTGCTAGTGAGGTTGAACTAGCATTGCAGTTTTCATATATCTATTGGCTGTTCTTAAGTTTTCTTGAGAGAAGTGTATTTTCAGGTCCTCTACCCATTTTTTGATTGGATTGTTTTTTTGGTGTTGAGTTTTATGAGTTCTTTATATATTTTGGAAATTAAACCTTTGTCGGAGCTACTGTTTGCAAATATGTTCCATTTGGTTGGCTGCTCTTTGTTTTGTTGTCAGGTTTTTTTTTTGCTGTACAGAAGCTTTTTAGTTTTATGTAGTCCCATTCATTAGTTTTTGCCTTTATTTCCCTTGCCTTTGGGGTCAAGTTACAAAATGTTCTCTACGACCAAGGTCCATAAGTTTGGTAGAGAATCACTTTCAAAAGTAGCAAAATTTAATTCAATGTAAATAAGTAAAGGCTTAAACACATTGAAAATAAATAGGGTACCCAAAAATATGTATACACACAATTATAAAAGCAGTGTTTGGTAAAATAAATTTCATTTTCAATAAATTTGAGCTATCAGCTGTTAAAGTGCATATACATTTTTTGGAACACCCTGCATTTGAGAGCAAGATTGAAACCAGTGTAATAAAACACAGGTGTGGTGCACAGCTTCCCAGAGCCAGTAACCCACGGAACAGTACAAATCAAGAAAGTATGTTCACTCTCAACTATAACCTGTTCCTAAAAATGAGTCTGTGCCCAAATTATGTTCTTTTACTGGTGAAATCAGAAACCTTCTTTAAACTTTTCCGTGTTCTTTTTCCTTACATGTTCCACCATGATCTTTTTCTTTATTTGAGTAATAGTTAACAAGTCCCTCTCTTTCATGCACAAGTCTGAACTGCTGCATGCCATTTCACCTAATGATCTTATTTCTTTATTTTTTGCTCTCTCATTGAAGATTTGGCCATAATTATATGTGCAATCCCAAGACCATCATGTACACGATTTCACGAAAAAAACTTGTTTCTGTCTGAGATGCTTGATGGCACTTTTTACTTCCTCATGCCTCAAACTGTAAATGAGGGGATTCAGCAAAGGGGTGATCACCGTGTAAAAGACAGATGCCACCTTGTCACGGGAGAAGCTGGTATCGGGCCGAGTATAGATGAAGATACATGGTCCAAAGAAGAGGGCAACCACCATGAAGTGAGCTGAGCAGGTAGACAGGCCTTTCCAGAGCCCTGCAGCTGACTGTTTTCTAAGAGAAACCAAGATGACTGTGTAGGAGGTGACCAAAGCCAGGAAACAGGTGAGGGAGATGGTTCCACTATTGGACACCATCAGCATTCCTGTGAGATATGTATCTGTACAGGCCAGCTTGATGACAGGAGGCACATCACAGAAGTAGCTATCAATTATGTTGGGGCCACAGTAAGGCAGACGAATATGTGCTAACCATAATCTTTACCAAAGATCATGGTCACCATAATCTTTACCGAATATCTCCATAACCCTATGTGTTTCTTCCTGAGCAACCTGATTATGGTACCCCCCAACCAGAGAGCTATGACAAGCTGTATGCAGACCCTCATATTCATCCCATTGGTGTAGTGTAAAGGCGTGCAGATGGCTATGTAACGACCATAGGCCATAATGGTCAGCAGAGAGATCTCAGCACAGGCAAACAGATGGAGGAAGAAGAGCTGTGCAATGCAGTTGTCAAACTTCTCTTTAAAAGGAAACTCTCCAGATTCTTGGGCACAGTGACAGATGAGTGGCAGATGTCAATAAACGACAGGTTGCTCAGGAAGAAATACATAGGGTTATGGAGATATTCGGTAAAGATTATGGTGACCATGATGAGAATGTTCCCCCAAAGAGTTAGCACATATTTCAAGGCTGAGAATGCCATGAAAAATAATACCTTCAGTACCTAGTTATCAGTAAGTCCCAAGAAGACAAATTCAATCACTCTTGTTTGGTTTAGTGCATCCATCCACTGAGTTTTCCAAGGGACCTTGGTGGGAAGGAGGTAGAATAAAAGCTAATTTAGCTTCACTGTTATAGGAATGGAACTAACTGAAGTGATCCTGCATTCCTATCTGAATTGCTTATTTCTTTTTAGAGCATTTATAATTAAGACCAATTTAATAATAATTGTTACAATATACCCACCATGTATCAGGAGCCATTCCAGACACTTTATATCCACTATTCTATTTAACCACAACCACACCCTGACATAGGCATGGCTGTCCTGTCTTGCAGATGAGATAAGTGAGCTTTACAAGAATAAATAAGTTGCCCAAAAGCCCTAGCCACTAGTTAGCTAGTTCTATTCATTTTAGTCTAATTCGCAGATACCACCAAATTAATATTCAAAACACAACCCCCAGATAAAATCATTCATTGTTTCACTCTTCCTATCAAATTAAATGTACCTTCAAAGCCTGCAACAGTCTGTTGCACATTAATTTTCCCACGATGGCATCCCTTCTTTCCCCCTATGCATTCTTTTCTCCAGCCAAGCAAGTTACTATGCTTCAGCCATGCTACTTCCACCTACTTACTTTCAAAATCTTTGTCTCTATTTATTGTTTCCTCTGCTCAAAAAACATACCCTCTAATCAAATGTACTCTCTTCACCTCATCACTGACTATTTAAATATTATTCGTCTTTCAAGTCTCTCAAAGACCAATACCTTTAATGAAACTTTCCTGACAGGTTCAAATCTTATCTCTTCCTTTTCATATTTTTTATATGGAATTTAACTGTAAAAGAAAAGAAAATATTTGGCTTTGGTCCCCATTAAGTTGGCATTTTCTTTTTTATATATATTTTTTATTGATTTCAGAAAGGAAGGGAGAGGGAGAGAAAGATGGAAACATCAATAATAAGAGAGAGTCATTGTTCAGCTGCCTCCTACACAAGCCCGCAACCCTGGGTATATGCCCTGACCAGGACTGCGGCCTCCTGGATCATAGGTCAGTGCTCAACCACTGAGCCACAAGGACTGGACGAGTTGGCATTTTCTTTAAAAGCAATAACCACATATGACTTATCCCTTGTAGCCCTTAAGATGGTTACTTGCACACAGTAAGTATGCAAAAATGCTTTTATTTGACTGAAGTAACCTGGAAAATAATCCAACCCTTCCTTCACAGTAGAGCTAACAAGTGACTAAAAC
This sequence comes from Plecotus auritus, assembly GCF_963455305.1. Taxonomy (NCBI): domain Eukaryota; kingdom Metazoa; phylum Chordata; class Mammalia; order Chiroptera; family Vespertilionidae; genus Plecotus; species Plecotus auritus. The sequence goes on along the minus strand of NC_137770.1, from coordinate 82,684,229 downwards.
ATAATTTTTTAAATTTTTCAATGTGATTTGTCCCTGAGGACATATTATTTTATAAATACTAACGTTATATTACCCGTAATTTCCTATACTGATGGGCTGGCCAAAAACTATAACAGGGTTTAGGAAATAATTACCACAAATCATAAAAAATACTTATATTCTTGATTCAATTATTTCACTTGTAGGAATCTCTTAAGCATCCAAACTATGAAAAAAACTAAATGCAAGAAAATATTAATTACAGCATTATTTAATATAGCAGTCATGGAACTTTTTTTCCTCGTCAAAATCCCAATGGCATTTGTTTTTGAAGCCTGAATAAATATAGTGGAACTTGAATAGAATTGTGTGCAGCTATTAGGAATGGCAGTAATAAAGAATCAACAATATGAAAAAATATTGAAATATTATGAAGAATAAAAATTGAGATAAAATAATTGTTCTTTTTATTGTATTATTTATTTACAATTATTGTATTATTTTCCATTCAAACAACTGTAAACCTACTTTTTCCCTACCTGTATTTCATAGATATAAAGGAATCAGTAATTAAGGACATATGTTTATTTAAACATTTTTAGCGAAACAAGGTACTGGAAATAAACTGAATGTTTATCAATAGAGGAATAGGTAAATAAACTTAGTACAATCACAATATTACTAGTATATAGTCACTAATAAGAATGAGTCAGGTCTAAGTATAGTGAAGCAGTGATTCACAATGCCTAGGATGGGGGGGCGGGGTATAAATTTTGCTGCCCAGGCCTCATCTCAGACAATTAATTCAGACCCACCAGTACTTTTAAAGCTCCTTGTTGATTCCAAACAGCCAAGATTGCAAACTATTAACTTCATGGATTATTAACTTCTTTGTGAAAAAACCATACTATAAATATGCTGTGAACCAGGAAGGAAGTGAGGGAGGGAGACAGAGAGAAAGGTAGGGAAGAAAGAAGGAACAAACAAACGAAGACACAAAGGAAAACATGAAGAGAGATTTTTATGTGTAGATATGCATATATATATATATATATATATATATATATATGCATGTATGCTTGAATATATTTATACATATTCAAACATATATACATATTGATGACTTATGTTTGTATGTAGTATTTATTCCTAAAAGAATAGAAGATAGGTGTGGAAGAATACACATTTATTGTAACATTGGCTACCTGTGAAGAATTGAAAGGGATAGTAGGATTTTATTAATGTTTACATTAATCTCTGTGTTGTTTAAACTTGTATAATAAGCATGGGTTACTTTGTTTAAAAAACAAAGTATTAAAAAGCATATGTAGCCTGTTTGGCTCAGTGAATAGAGTGTCGGCCTGTGGACCCAAGGGTCCTGGGTTTGATTCTGGTCAAGGGCACATATCTCAGTTGCAGGCTCCTCCCTGGCCTGAGCCCTGGTCAGGGCTTGTACAGGAGGCAACCAATTGATGTGTTTCTCTCATATTGATGTTTCTCTCTGTCTTTCCCTCTCTCTAAAATCAATGGGAAAATATCCTCGGGTGAGGATTTAAAAAAGAAAAAAAAAAAGCATATCTAGGGGGAAAAAAACAAAAAGGAAACTAAAATGCCGACTTCATGGGATCATGAGTAAAATTTTACTCATCCATGTCTGAAAGTTTATAATATGGTTGTATTTCTTATAAAGCAATATTCTGAAGATGGGGAATATCTTTCCTATAAACTGCTGGTCAGCAATGCATTAGCAGCAGAGAACCAAGAACTGCTTTGCTTTCACCAACAAAGGAGAGACAGAGGCTCCTCATAAGAGCACGTTCAATAAATTCAAGTAACTGTGACCTTCGGCTTCACCTCCCCAAGCCCCGGTTTTTCTGAGCTATGAAATAGGAACTAGGTACAGCTCTTCTACGTGATGGGGTGCAGCACACGTCTAGGTCTTCTATTGAAAAGCTTAAGAGAAAAGCCAGGGAATAGGAAGGATCTCTGTCTTCATTAGTGGTTCAGAAAATTATCACTAAAAATTGAAGCTCATAGGCATTTATCTCTCTAATAAAATGTCACGTAGCTAAGGTTCTGAGATGTTTTATGGCTTGCCTGCTTTTGCATGCAGAGCTGGAATTCTCTGTCCCAGTTCTCCTGCCCTAAGGTTCCTAGCACTTAGCAGTTGCCTCCAGAGAGCTGATGAGCTAGATTAACTCCTGTATCTCTTTTAATACATTGTACTTAAGTGTGTGTTTTTTTAGTTTTATCCTTCACATAGTATTGTATTTTTTTAACATTAGCTCCACCTGTAATACTTTCAACCATAAAGACAAATTTTTAAAAATATGTATTTGATCCTTCATAGTATGTCATGATATTATCTACCAGATTGTCAAATAAAACAGGAGAAAAAAATTTTCTGAGGAAGAAAGCTGCTCTGAGGTTTTAAAGGTAAGAATTGTTTTTATGGTAAGAACTAAACGGTGTCCTCTTCCCTGCACACAGAGAAAGCACTCCGCAGCACTTCCCCCATATGTTCCAAGGATGTAGTCATGGTGAGTTACGGCCCATAGAGTGACACTGAGTAGGGAAGCCCAGTGGGGCAGAGCTGTTAAACGGTCGGCTGTGGTCTTCCATTTCCTCAGAATGGCCCAAATCTAGTCTGTACGCTGGCTTTCAGAGCACAGAAAGGACAGGCTTTCTCCAGTGGCAATAAGGACAACCTTGCTTAGACAAACAAGTAAAGACTGTAGAAGAGACTCATTCTTTGTTCGGAAGGTTGTAGCATATTTAACATTCATTCTATAAACATTGTGAGTGCCTAGCCGGAAATTGTGTTAGGGATTCAAATGCAAAGAGGCAGAGGGAAATGATGGTCTCAATCCCTCCCAATACCCAAACTTCACAATTCTATGATTTTTTTTTTTATAACTAGATAAAAAAGAACAGGTGCCATGGCAAAATCTAAAAGGTGGCAAGTCATACTGCTAGGCATTTTGAGGAATCTTGGAGAATGTGTGTATTTGTGGTGTGTGTGTAGGTGCCCTCGTAGAAAACAACACAATGAAAAAATGTATTGAGCCCTGAGACAGAAGAGAGATTAAAATAATTATCATAAGTTAAAAGGCCACCTATTAAACTTCTAAATACCACACACTTATGCAACATATCAGACAAGTGATTGAGATGGGTCTTGCTCAACAGCATGTACATATGTGCATACCCACAATAAGCATGGCAGGTAAAGAGGTGGCAAAGCTTACCAATTCTCTCCAATTAAGCAGGGGTGATTTGGCTGATTGTTATAATATTTTTTAATCCACTTATTTCATAATTCTTTATGAGATAAAACAGAGAAAACAAAAATATTTTTAAATACCAAATAAAAACACTCTGATTTGGACATTAGTAACTGGTTTTCTGTTTAAATAGTTCCACCCTTTCAGTGTTGGCCCCTGGATTTTTTTAAACCTTTTCATTCTCTGTAAATTTTGCATTTGTCTTTTTCAATAGCTTTGTCTTCCTCTGGCCAAGTGAGGTAGAAATAAGCCTACTTGCCATTTGCACTTTAATGAGTAACTACTATGGCATTATAGAACTATATTTGCACTGGTTCCAACTAACATTTATTATAGAAGTAATTATTTTTAATAAACAAATGACTACTTTAAGAGATATTATTTGATATTAACTTTAAGCTTAAAATTTTGTATCAATATAGGAGTGTTTTGATTGTGGTAATCATTCACTCTATATATAAAATCATCACCTCATTAAAGCTGGGGAGAAAAGAAAATATAAAGATTTTTAAGCAATTGTGTCAAATCAGAGTAAGTTAGTATTTGATTCTATTGCTGAAATAATAAACATTATTGAATAAAGATCTATTTTGTGAGCTAATATATCTAAAAATTTAGATTCTGTTTCTTGGGCAAGTCATTTGATTTGATTTTAATTATTTGGAAAGTAAGTAATAATTTTATTCCTTTAATTATTGTGATGGTTAATTTTATCTGTCAACTTGGCTAGGCCATGGCACCCAGTTGTGTTGCCAAATACCAGTCTAGATATGAAGGTGTTTTTCAAATGTGATTAACATTTAAATCAGTAGACTTAGAGTAAAGCAGATTAACCCTCCATAATGTGGATAGGCCTAATACAATCAGTGGAGGGCCTTAAAAGAAAAGACTGAGGTCCCCAGAAGAAGAATGAATCATATTCCATTGTATATATGCACCACTTCTTCTCTATCCATTCATTTATTGATGGATACTTAGGTTGCTTCCATATTTTGGCAATAAACAAATACTCAGGAGTATTATTAAAAGTTTTCCATTTCAATTAATTTCTGGTAATTCATCTCATTCATTTAGCAATTGAATACCTGGACAATAAAACCAGCAGCTTCCAAATATGAAAGAGTTCCAAACTTTGGCAATTAGCATCATATCAGTTTGGTTAGCCACTGTACTAACCACTGCAATACACACAAGGGATTCAAAGGCCAATGACAAGTGAAACCTCCTCACCCATGAATACTAAGTAAATTGGTACCAACACATGGACACCAAAAATGTCCAATATATAGCCTAGAACTAACAATTTCCAGAAGTATCTTACTCAAAACCTCATTTGTCTTTTCTACTGATTGAAAAAAATTAAAAGCAAAAGCTATATAATCCACACTTAACAGAATGTCTGCATGAGATAACCTGTTTCATAATGAGGCAAAAATATCTAGAGATTTGTAACCAGTCAGTTTTTAAATCTCATTAAAAGAATTTTGACCATTTAAAGCAAAATAATAACAATAATAATACATTGCGGAATTTATAACATGCAGGGATAAAATATATGAAAATAATAACAAAAAGGTTTGGAAAAGGAAAATAGTAGTTTGAAAGATTCTTATCTTATACTAGAGGCCTGGTGCACAAAATTCATGCACAGGGGCGTGTTGCAACCTGTTTCAATAAAATGAGGGATGACGAAATGACAGACAACATACACACAGACAAGGCAGACGCCGAGCTCGGTGAAGACTGCAGCAAGTTTATTAACTGCATAATGCCTTTTATACACAAAACACTGAATAGGAGGTCTGTCAAGAGGAATGTATTCTTTGTTCCTCTTAATCTCTAAGGGAGAGACAGAGCAGAAGGACAAATTTTCAGTACAGCAAATCTCAGTAAATAGTTACAGACTTCTTGGTAAGCTATGAAAGGTTGCTCTCATTCTACTGATAACTGCCATCCAAGCAAGCCTGGGAAAACTGTGTGGGTAGGGGACACATACCTTTAAAGAATAGCTTTAAAGGTCATTCCCTTGTGGCCAAACCCACCCTTCCTGTTTGCAGGCAAGAGGGAGCACATCTGTTTGCAGAATGTGCTTCTTTGGCACGTACACAGTTGGGAATGTTTCCAAGTTATGCTGTTTGCAGCTTTTCCTCGGCCGATCTCTTCAGGGGTGGGAGTCCCTCAGCCCAGCCTGCACCCTCTCCAATCCGGACCCACTCTCCCAATCCAGGACTGCTGGCTCCTAACTGCTCGCCTGCCTGCCGGCCTGATCCCCCTAACTGCCCTCCCCTGTCGGCCTGATTGCCCCTAACCACCTCTGCCTCAGCCCCACCACCATGGCTTTGTCCAGAAGGACATCCAGTCTAATTAGCATATTACCCTTTTATTAGTATAGATAGAGGCCTGGTGCATGGGTGGGGGCAGGCTGGTCTGCCCTGAAGGGCGTCCCAGATCAGGGTGGGGGTCCCCTTGGGAAGTGGGGCCAGCCTGGGTGAGGGGCCTAGGATGGTTTGCAGGAAGGCCAAGCCCCTGGCTTTGTCAGGAAGGACGTCTGGAAGATGTCCGGTCTAATTAGCATATTACCCTTTTATTAGTATAGATAGGCAGTGGTATAATATTATTTGATGGTATACTACATTAAAGATATATATTATAAATGCTAAAGAAACAGCTAAAACAAAGTGGTATAGCTAATAAGGTAATAGTAGAGATAGAACAAAATATTTTTAAAAACTCAATCCAAATTCAAAAAAGAGCATAGAAAAATGAGGATAAGAAACAAATAGCAAAATGGTGGATTTAAACCAAACCCCATCAATAATTACATTAAATATAAATAGTCTAACTTGTATTCAGAGCATATGAAGAACTCTCATAACTCAACAATAAAAAGACAACCCAACTTAAAAATAGGCAAGTAATTTTTTTTTAATACATTTTTATTGCTGATAGTATTTCAGATGTCTCCCGTTCCCCACCCCCCTGCCCCGTACCCATTCCCTCCAGGACCCCACCCAGACACCCCCCCCCCCTCCACCAGGTCTTCACCACCCTATTGCCCAGGTCCATGGGCTATGCATGTAAGTATATAAGTTCTTTGGTTTATAATTTAAACAGACATTTCTCCAAAGAAGAAATACAAATGGTCAATAAACACATGAAATATTTTCAACATAATTAGCCTTCAAGGAAATGAAAATCAAAACCACAATGAGGTACCACTGCACATTCACTACAATGATTATAATTGGAAAAAACAGCCCATGACAAGTGTCAAAAGGGTATGGAAAAATTAGAATCCTCAAATATTACTAGCAGGAATGTAAAATGGTGCAGACAATTTTAGATATAATTTGGCCACTCCTCAAAATATTAACACAGAGTTATCATAACCCAGCAAATTCACTCATATAACCAAGAGAGTTGAAAACCTGTCCACACAAAAACTTCTATACAAATATTTATTGCAGCATTCATAATAGCCAAAAAGTAGAAATAATCAAAATGTCTATTAATTAGCAAATGGATAAACAAAATGTGGTATAACCATAAAATGCAACATTATCTATATACTGTATATAAAAGGCTAAGTGACCAACTGTATGTATGTCTGACCGTCCAACCGACTGACAGTACATATGACACGCACTGGCAATTTAAAAATAAACGTTGACTCATGCATGTGTGATACATATAAAGCTCTCACTGGCACCAATCACATGCATGTGTTTCGATCTGTCATTGTCAATCATGAATTTGGTTGACACTTCCATTACAGAGAAAGGGCAAATAGCGATATTAAAATATCTTTTCTAATTAATTTCCTTTCAATGTGCACAAATTTGTGCACCGGGCCACTAGTTTAGTAATAAAAAGGAATGAGTACTAATATATGATACAACATGTATCCACCTTTGCAGTGTGAGAGATGGAGAGACCGTGCATAGAGTTTGAAGTTGTTGAGGAGAAAAGGATATGGGGGCAGAAAATGTTACAGGCCCTGGTGGAGTTCCCCCAGTGCAAGGCAGTAAATATACAGTAGACTGTATCCATTATATGCTACCCACATGGTAGGGATCCTCCATGCAGTTACCAGAATTACCCGAACAGTGACAGTAAGCAAAAAAAAAAAAAAAAAAATGAGGGATGGAAAAATGATCGTGAAGGCCAGGCCCAATAGTGTCAGCCTACCTCAGACCACAGTTTTCTCCTTACTACCTGTGGAAACCCTCTGAGCACTGAGCACATTATCCCAGCTCTCCTGTGCAGGAAGAAGTGATGGAGGGTGCTGACAACCAGGATGTAGGAGAACAAGGTAGGCCAGTGAGAAAGAATATGTATCGGGGTCATAGATCACGATTCCTCAAGGACCCTCCTCACCAAAGACAGCACAGAGGACAGCAATAAAGAGGAGAAGGAAAATCAAGAAGATGAGACCCAAGGTCAGCCTCCACCTCAATATCAGTACCACCGCAACTTCAATTACTTCTACAGATGCTCAGAAAAACCTAAATCACAACATGGCAAAGAGACAAAAGCAGCTGATTCACCAGCTGAGAATTTATTTGTCTGAGGCTGAGCAGGGCCCAGCCTGAACAAAGGTCAGCTTATCGCCTTTACCATCATCCAGTTCAGTTGTCCAAAAAGAAGAAATGAATATACAATTCCAGCAATAAGAAATGAACAAAAGATTGGAGCTGAAGACCATACATTCTTGCTTTTTTGTCCATTGACCAGATAAGCAAAACTATCTGCATTATCTAGTCAGTTTGGGGGGGTTTACATTATCCACATCTGTTTGGGTAAAGGCAAATAGTGAGCTGTTTTCTTTAAGCCTGGTGTTTCTCAATACACCTTTAAAGGTTTTCAATTGTTTCATATCTGGTCAAGTTGAGATTTTTAAAAACCTCATTTTTAATTTACAATGAAAGTTTATAACTCTTGTGTGTTTTTTTAAGTCAACCATGATGTTATGATTTGTAGTAATAAATGTGTATTTGGGCTTTGTCCCCTTTTCTGGTAACTCAGAGTTTTTATAGTCTTTATAAATGTCTTTTATTGGCTGTGTGGTAGGTAAAATTTCAAGGAATGGCCCAAGATTCCATGCCTTAATCCCCAGACCCTTGAATGTGATGAAATATCACTCTACTGTGTTGTGTCACATGACACAGCTGACCTTTAAAAAGGGAGATACCTAGGCAGGCCTCACTTAATCACATGAGTCTCAAAAAGTACATGAACTTTCTCTGTCTGGTGGCAGAAGAAGAAGGCAGAAGATGAAGTCCAAAGATTCCAAACATGAGAAGTGCTGTTGCTGGTTTAAAGATGTAGGGAATTAGGTGAGAAGGAATGCAGGTACCCTTAAGGAGCAGAAGATACCCTAGACCCACAAACAGCAAGAAAGTGAGGACTCGGTCCTATAAACACAAGGAACAGAATTCTCTCTTTTTCTCTCTTTCTCTCTCTCTGTTTCTCTGCTTTCCTCTCTCTCTCTCTCTCTCTCTCTCTCTCTCTCTCTCTCTCTCTCTCTCTCTGTAAAATCAATAAATGAAAACAAAAGAAAAATATTCCATTGATCATAACTTACTTAAGACTGTTGCCCATATTTTGCCTTAATAAATAATGCTGCAAAATAACAAGTCAAAGTCTAAAGCCTCTAAATCTAACTCTCTTTTCTAACTAACTCTCTTTAAGGAGAGCTCAAAAATGGGATTATCCAGTAAAAGAAATATATGCATTTTAATGACCTTGATTCATAATGTTAGATTGCTTTCCAACACAATTATGTCCATCCAAATTCCATCTCAAAACTTCACCCAAAGAGAATTTTGCTTAATATTTGATTTTAACAAATTATATAACATACTAGAGGCCCAGTGCATAAAATTCCCCCCCGGGGGGGGGGGGCGGTCCTTCAACCCAGCCTGCACCCTCCCCAATCTGGGGATGTCTGACTGCTGGTTTGGGCCCGATCCCTGGATCGGGCCTAACCCTGCAGTCGGACATCCCTCTCACAATCTGGGACTGCTGGCTCTTAACTGCTTGCCTGCCTGCCTGCCTGATTGCCCCTAACCACTTCTGCCTGCCAGCCTGATCACCCCCTAATCCCTCCCCTGCCAGCCTGATCACCCTCAACTGCCCTTCCCTGCTGGCCTGATCACCCCCAACTGCCCTCCCGTGCTGGCCTGATGGCCCCCAACTCCCTTCCCCTGCTGGCCTGATCACCCCCAACTGCCCTCCCCTGCAGGCCCAATCACCCCCAACTGCCCTCCCCTGCTGGCCCAATCACCCACAACTGCCCTCCCCTGCTGCCCATCTTGTGGTGGCCATCTTGTGATGAGGTCGCGTGAGGGTGTCGCACAATGCCACCTGGGCTTTTATTATATAGGATGATTGACTATACCTTATTTTACCTTACGCAGCCTTCACTTTTGATATCCAAATAATCTACAATTTGACCATCTAAGCTTTGGTCAGCTTTGTCTTGTATAGGGACAAAGCCACAGCAATAATAACTTATTCTCTACCAGGTGTGGGGAACCTTTTTTCTGCTAAGGGCCATTTGGATATTTATAACATCATTCCTTTAATATAGTTCACTTAATATGAATTTATGTTGCTATGAATAAACACCTAGATTTATTGAATTTTGAGTCCCACCTGCAGTTGCCTTGTCAGGGCCAGACCAAATGAATTCTCAGGCCTTATACGGCCCTCAGGCTGGATGTTCCCCACCCCTGCTTACATCTAGCTGATAGTAGTAAGCTGTAACATGTAACAAACTCCATTGAAAATTTGAAAACAATATAAAGAATTGCAAAGCAGGGAAGGAAAATCTCAAAAAGGACTACAAATCCAGGCAGTCTGGTTCTAAAATTTCGTCCTAACTGACAGCAGGCTTAGGAAACATAACTTCTCACTGCCATGGCTGCCTTTTGAATTTTGGTGCAGCTGCAGGGGCCTCATAGTCAATGTGTCTATCACAGCACAGAGGTAAGAGGCAGAGTCTTTCATCTGGAGCTCCCTCAGAAGAAGGTAACTGTATGTATCAGAGCGACTAAGGAATGAGGAAAAACGACCTCTCCTCTCCAAACCATCCAGAACGTTGTAAGAGAGAAATATGGGTGCTCCGCCATCATGTTGTTGGTACCAGAACAGCCCATTGAACCCAGATGTCTGGTACGTGCAGTTGACCTGGACAGAAGCTCCTTCCATAGCTGGCAGCTCAGCGGGCTGCTGAACGCCTTGTCCCGCGGTGCCTATGAGAAGACACATGACCATTACCAAGGCAGCGCTCCTGGAAGCCACATCATTATTAAAAGGCTTCATTTCCATAGTCACAAAAAACTGCCATTGGTAAGAAGTTCCTTAGATAGAAACAAACCATGGTAAAAGGAGGAGGAGAAGGGCAAGGATGAGAACAGGGACATTAGCACCACATAAGGAAAATGTGTATCAGGAAAGACTCTTCTATGACAAGTGTGAGAAATTGCAATCACTTAATTTAGCTGTAAGAAAGCTATTTCAAACATTCCCAGCAATGATTCCTACTAACTGGAGACTTACCTCCCATTATCAGAAAAGCACAAAGAAGGAAAACTCCCCACATCTGCTGCAGGACACCATGAGCCAGGCACTGCATCCCTGTAGCCAGCAGCAGGTCCACTCCCACCTGCCTCCCTGTGGGTGAGAGAAGAAGTTCAATCTGGATACAAAACCCAGAAAAAAAAAAAAAAGCAAGGGCTCCTTTCCTGAAGGGGTGATGTTAAGCTTCCACCCAAGCTGCTCTGGGTTCCCTTGTCGGAGTGTATTCACATGAAAATTTTCTATGTATGAATCCACAGGTTTTAGTCCAAGTGATTTTGTGAACATTGAACATTAAAATTGTGTGGTAAAGAACAGAGATAAGAAATGGGAAAATGACATAAAGCAAAGGCAGAAGTGGTCAATTTCTCTATACCGAGTTTCTCTTTCTGAAAACAGGAGAAAGTGGTAAAAGGTGCTGGTAGAGGGGAGTTATGCACACTTTATTTGTGGTGTGTGTGTGTGTGTGTGTGTGTGTGTGTTGCAGTGGTGATATTTGTGACAGTACAGAAGAGATGGGAGAGGTTTTCTACCATCTAAATGTATCTTCCAATAGTCAATGAGATTTTTTTAAATATCTAAAGGAATACAATATATCTATCTGTACATATGTATAGAGAAAGAAATGTGAAGCAAGAAACTATTAACTTTAGTTACTTCAGAAGGTTGACATTTAAAGGAAATGGTGAGAATATTAACCTTTTCTTTTACATCTCTGTTTCATTTTACCTGTCATTTTTTATGTAATAAAATGAGAATTTGAAAAAAGGATATGGAAGGAAGGAAAGAAAGAAAGAAAGAAAGAAAGAAAGAAAGAAAGAAAGAAAGGAAGGAAGGAAGGAAGGAAGGAAGGAAGGAAGGAAGGAAGGAAGGAAGGAAGGAAGAAGAGAACTAGAAGGAAGGGAAGAAGGAAGGAAGGAAGGAAGGAAGGAAGGAAGGAAGGAAGGAAGGAAGGAAGGAAGGAAGGAAGGAATATTTCAAACTATTTCACAATTTTCACCAAAAAAATTTATTTCTTGGAAACTTAGTTTTCCCAAGCTAAAGTAGGTACCCCTCACATACAGTATTTTTGCTAAAGGAATTTATATCTCTCATGATTCCTCTGGATTTACTCCATATAGCAGACACAGTACAGTACTTGGTTTTAACACAGATAATACTGTCATCTTGTGGCCAGATGTAGCTTTGCAATGTATATACACAAATTGCTAAACATCTTTAATAATTTAAAATTAAAAAGAATCTTAGGAATCAGCTAGTCTCTGTCCAGTTACATCCTTTTATATCACACTCCAGGTTTCATTTCTTCCTTGCTAGTCAATTCCCCACTACTTAACATTAACTTTTGTAAAAGAAACAAATGAATACCCAAAGCTACTTGTACTGTATATGCTACCTAGACCTGCAATGAATGTGAGAATCAATTTGATATCAAATCGACACCTGGTAACTTTAAATTGGAGGTTCATATTTAAGAGCACACCTCTTTTTTCTGTCACAGCATTTAATATGTGTAGCGGTTTCTCTTATTCATGTATTCAGAAGTGTGGGGTTTCTTTGAGACCCTACTATGTTCCAGGGAATGTGGTAGTGTTGGGGATTCCATAGTGAGTGAACCCACCTCCTCTCATGAAGTCTACATTCTAGTGAAGGGAGACAAACAATAAACAAGTATATGAGCAAATATAATATGTCAGATGGTGTTAAGTGCTTCTGAGAAAAATAAAACAGGGAAAGATCAAGAAAGATCTCACTGCCCTGGCCAGGTGGCTCAGTTGGTCGAACACTAAAAAGGTTCGGGTCTGATTCCCAGTCACATTGATCTCTCTCTCTCTCTCTCTCTCTCTCTCTCTCTCTCTCTGTGTGTGTGTGTGTGTGTGTGTGTGTGTGTGTGTTTCTCTTTATGTGTGTCTCACTCTCTCTCTCTTTCTCTTCTCTCTCTCTCTCTCCCCCCGCCCCTTACTTTCTTTCTAAAAACCAATAAAAACAGGGGGAGAAACCAAGATGGCGGCATAGGTAAACACCTAAACTGCTGCCTCACACAACAATTTCAAAACTACAACTAAAAGACAAAACAGACATCATCCAGAACCACAGGAAGGCTGGCTGAGTGGAAATTCTACAACTAGAAGGAAAGAGAAAAGCACACTGAGACTCAGAGGAGCTGCACGCGCACGGAGAGGGCAGACAACTGAGTACACGGCTGGCTTTCTCAATCGGGAGGGAGACAAAAGCTCCCGACAGCTCTGAACTCCAGTTCCGGGTGAGACTCTGGGGACCCAGACTCATTCGGGGAGAAACTGGACTGTCTGGCAGCAGGTGAAACTGGAGGGCAGCTTTCTCTCAGAGGTGCTTGCAGTGATTACCATGGGACACTGAGACCCAGGGGCCTCTTAGGGCAGGGCTAAAGGGAAGCCATTGCTGTCTGCTCCGCCCTGAGACTCCGCCCCATCCAAGCTGAGCACAGAGGCTTTTGCAAGTCTTGTCTCATAAGGGTGTCTCTAGCACAGAAGTTCTCCCAGCGTAGACACAGCTGATCTGCACAGCCAATTGGCCTGGAGGTCAATTCCTCCCAGTGATACCAACAACAATCAAGGCTTAACTACAACAAGACTGTGCACACAGCCCACAAAGGGGTGCACCAAGAGTGTCCACCTCAGGTAACTGGAGAGGCTGAGCCACTGGGCCCTATAGGACACCTAGCACACAAAGCCACTCTATCAACTCAGGGAAGCAGCCAAAATGCGGAGACAAAAAAACAGGTCACAAATGAAAGAAATGGAGAAAAGCAAACGACTGGATATAGAGTTCAAAACCACAGTTATAAAGTTTTTCAAGAATTTTCTAGAAAAGGCTGATAAATTTAGTGAGACCCTCGAGGATATGGAAAAGGACCAACCAGAAATTAAGCATACACTGACTGAAATAAAAAATAATATACAGAGATCCAACAGCAGACTAGATCCATTCTTTGCAAGAATCAAGTCAAAGATTTGAAATACAAAGAAGCAAAAAACACCCAACTGGAAAAGCAAAAAGAAAAAAGAATCCAAAAATATGAAGATAGTATAAGGAGCCTCTGGGACAACTTCAAGCATACCAACATCAGAATTATGGGGGTGCCAGAAGAAGAGAGAGACCAAGATACTGAAAACCTATTTCTTCAAAATAGGTCAGAAAACTTCCCCCATCTGGTGAAAGAAATAGACTTACAAGTCCAGGAAGTGCACAGAACCCCAAGCAAAAGGAATCCAAAGAGGACCACACCAAGACACATCATCACTAAAATGCCCAGAGCAAAAGACAAAGAGAGAATATTAAAAGTAGCAAGAGAAAAACGGTTAGTTACCTACAAGGGAGCACCCATACGATTGTCAGCTGATTTCTCAACAGAAACTATGCAGGCCAGATGGGAGTGGCAAGAAATTTTCAAAGTGATGAATAGCAAGAACCTACAACCAAGATTACTCTACCCAGCAAAGCTATCATTCAGAATTGAAGGTCAGATAAAGAGCTTCACAGATAAGAAAAAGCTAAAGGAGTTCATCACCACCAAACCAGGATTATATGAAATGCTGAAAGGTATTCTTTAAGAAGAGGAAGAAGAAGAAAAAGGTAAAGATAAAAATTGTGAACAACAAATACATATCTATCAACAAGTGAACCTAAAAATCAAGTGAATAAAAAATCTGATGAACAGAATAAACTGGTGAATATAATAGAATCAGGGGCATAGAAAGGGAGTGGACTGACAATTCTTGGGGGGAAAGGGGTGTGGGAGGTGCAGGAAGAGACTGGACAAAAATCGTACACCTATGGATGAGGACAGTGGCAGGGGGGAGGTAAGGGCAGAGGGTGGGGTGGGAACCGGGTAGAGGGGAGCTATGGGGGGGGGAAAGGAGGAACAATTATAATAATCTGAACAATAAAGATTTATTTAAATAAATAAATAAATAAATAAATAAATAAATAAATAAATAAATAAATATAAAAACCAATAAAAACATACCCTTGGGGGAGGATTAAAAAGAGATCTCACTAACTAGGTGACTCTGAACAGAAACCAGAAGGGATGGTGGAGGACCCCTGGTAAATATTTGGGAGGAGACAGTGATCAATTGAGACTTCACATCACCTCAAAGAAACTGGAAGCCATCCAAAACTCTATGGACAAGATTATTCCCCGCAGCCCCCTTTCCAGGGACCTACTAGAAATGTTTGCTGCTGTTCTCTCTCAAAACAAAATAATAAAGATTTGGGTAGGGAAGATCTCATTAGGGAAATACTACTTTAGAGTAGAATTTCCCCTGAGGTTAGAATTTTTCTTCAACTCTCTTGACAATTTATTTTTTTTAATTATTATGATTTGAAGCAAGAGAGGCAACAGCTGATGAAAACAAATGTAAAGTATGATTCAAGCAATATAGAAATCACACTCTTCAAAGAGCCCTAAAAGGCAGGTGCTCTCAGATTCTGAATACTTGTTTGCCAGGTAAACTGCTGAAAGAGTTCTAAAGCCTTTCCGAAACAGTCCCAGGAGCCCTTTGCAACAGGCTAAACTGAATCTCTGAAGGACATCTCTCTCTCTGCTGGACCATCCACTCAAGGACAGCCTGTCTCCTCCACGATTTCTCAGCTTTGTACATGTAAGTCTAAGAGGATGGAAAAGCCAGCCTGAAACCAGCTCCATTCAGAATGAGGCCATTAATTTTGAAACTTTAAATTTTTCTGTTATTTTATTCAAATATAAATTTAGCCAGTTTCTTTTCTCCATCTTCTCACCACCTCTTTACCAAACTGCTAGAATTATGTTTCTTCTTGCCAAATGTAGGGAATTTCTTTTTTTGTGTGTTGAGAAAATAAATCTTAACACTATTTTATTTTCTTTCTTTGTGTGTGTGTGTGTGTGTGTGTGCAATGATAAAGGGCAAGTTGGGCAGTGATAAAGTCATAGATGTTGTGAGGAAGAGTCTTTGGTAATTCTGTAAACACAGGCCAAATTGGTAACTTTTTCTGTTTCCAGTGAGGGGGACACAAAGTACCTTTCTTTTAGCAAGCTTGTTTTTTAAAGCTTTGGTAGAAGGGCAAGAATATCCTCTTGTGGAAAGAAATAAAATATACCTAGGGTACCCCAAACTCTATCCATTTCCCTTACTCTGCCCTAGCTCTACCAGGATCTCTAACTGAATGAATGTGAAGGAAGGGAAATCTTTCCAGAAACAGATTTGGGCTGGGTCTTCTCCCAAGGGTAAATAAAAGTCCTTTGATCCTAGAATGTCTAACACAACACTGGACCAATCTTCATTCCTCATCTTTGGGATCTCATAACTGTTCCCTAATGGCCCAGATCCCAAAGTTCACTATAGAAATCAAAAGTTTAAAATAGCTGGATATGCTCACATCAAATTGGCCTAACTGAGCAGGGGTGGGTGGGTGGGGTGTGGACAGAGTGCACAGAAAGCAGCCTATCTCATGATCCCATGGCTCCATAGAGTTCTCTGAAAAGTGCTCTTGGCAACTCCCCAACCTGTCCTTATCTTCTCAATACCAATCTTTCACTTTGTCCCCACAGCCTTTCCCTAGAGTTTCCAGAATAATTGCTTTTTATTTTCGTTTAATATATTTTATTGATTTTTTACAGAGAGGAAGGGAGAGGGATAGAGAGTTAGAAACATCAATGGGAGAGAAACATTGATCAGCTGCCTCCTGCACACCTCCTACTGGGGATGTGCCCGCAACCAAGGTACATGCCCTTCACCGGAATCAATCCTGGGACCTTTCAGTCTGCAGGCTGATGCTCTATCCACTGAGCCAAACCAGTTAAGGCCAGGATAAATGCTTTTTAAACAAGTATGGTTTCTCCTCTAATGTCACTAGGCCCTTATTTGCAGATAGTTTTTGTATTGAATTTTAACCTCATGCCATTTTTATGTGCTTTCATATTTAAATTCCAACTATTTTTACATGGTTTTAGCAACATCAAATAGTCTGAAATTTGTAAAATTTGTAAATTCTTTGGCTACCTAAGGACAGATATACTAAAATTATTTACATAGTGGACACAAGAATCTACCAGAAGAAGAAGGGGGAACAGCAGGGACTGTGGGGAGGAGACTGTTCTCTCGAAAAACCCATTGTCTGGGTATCCACTCTGCTCACCTCTCTGCACCAGACTGCCCTCCTCTGCAACCCCTGAACACCACGCCCCACATCAAAACCTCCATCTTCTGCCCAGTCGGCCCAAAAAGGTAACCTATCCTCACACCCACCAGCTGTAACCCACCTCTGTTTCCTGGTCCTACCGAGTCAGGGCACTCAGAACTGAGAAGGTAAAGGAGCTTTCTTCCAACAGGGCACCTGGGAGAAGTGGAATCGGATGAATGCACAACAAGTGGGAAATATAAGACTGGCAAAGCAAATAAATTAGGGAGAGTTTTTTCACCATACATCAATCTGCATTATGGAAATCCTTCAAATAATCCCCCAAATGGTAGTTTTATCTGATTTGATATACAATTAATTTTTATAAAACATTTCAGGAATATATAATTTCCCTAAGTAGAAACACATTGATATTAAATATCTGTATTGACAAAAATGTTACTTTCCCTCATTAGTAGTATTTTATGTCTAACCTTAATCTTAACTCTTTCTGTCTCTTTTCTATACCCTCACTAAAGAAATAAGAAATAGTCTTCCCATTAATTTTCTTTTTTTAATTTTTATTTATTGATTTGAGAAAGAGAGAAAAAGGAGAGAAAGAGAGAGAGAGAGAGAGAGAGAGAGAGAGAGAGATTTTGTTGTTCCCCTTATTTATGCATGTATTGATTGCTTCTTGTGTTTGCCCTAACCAAGGACGTTCTAACCAAGAACGATAGAAGGATATTCTAACCAAGTAAACTACCTGGTCAGGGCCTCATCCATTTTCAAATAAACCAAGGTGTCCTCCTGAAACTCAAGCAGTAAACATCTGGTATTTCTTCTTCCTTTGTGTCAAAGGGCATGCTTAACATTTTCTGTGGATCCTGAAGAGCCAGTTATAATAAGTATTATTATTACTATTGATAGACCTCAAATGTTAATATAGGAATTAAGTTATTTTAGAAAATAGCCAATATAATTTTCTGATGGAGATTAAATTGGTAAAACTCTCTTACAATTTTAATTGCTTCCTGAAAATAGTCATTAAATTACAAGATATTTTATGGTTAAATGACAGATGAATGTATCTCAAACTCTCTAGTGTAGGAATATTCAACAGAAGGAGTGGAACAAACACATTTTATCCCTCTATCTTTTCTTATCATCTGAATTAGGTACTTCAAGTTTTATATATATAAACTAAAGATCAAGTCCTCCATTAATAATAAACAATAATAATTCCTCTGTACCAAAAAATCCAATCCCAACCCAATGGACCACATAAATCTATCAATCAATATAAGCAATGTCCTGGAGCAATAAAAACCATAAATGATCCATGGAGTTTGTTATAATAAAACTAGACCCATATTGTGTTAGATTGAGATGGTCCCTAGCCAGCCAGGTGAGCAAGGGACCGGCAAACAAGATCAAGGAGAGAAAGAAGCACTGTATCAGATGAGTGGGATTTGGCAACATCCATTCAATCAGCCATTCAGTCATTCAGAAAATAATTATCACCTGTACTGTACTAGATGGGACAATTAATGGAGGTTACTTAAGAAATTTGGCAATAGCAATATAATGGGTTGTATGCTCTGAAAAGTGGAAGCATGGTCCCTGGGAACCAAGAAAGCCTTCTTAAAGTAAAAGTGATGAAGGGAGCATTCATGTAGGTGAAGGGACAGAGAAGGCAGCCTGTGCATGGAGCATGCTACTGGGAAAGCCTTTAGGTGTCCTAAGCATCTGAACAACAAGGAATTGTAAGGGGGTTGGAAAATAAATAAAAGTGATATGATACAGTGGTAAGGGCCAGATAATGAATATTTTTGCATGCTATTGTAAGGAGATGGGATTTTAGCTGAGCACAAAGAGGAGGCATTGCAATGGTGGTAAATGGAGGGAGAAGTAGATGTAGTAATTGTAGCATACACATTCCACACTGCTCAGCCTCACCATTAGCCCCTCTTTGTTGAACCCTTTTTGGTTGGAGTTATTAGTCCTTCCCTATCAGTCACAAGTTACCCTGTTCCTTGATCTGCCAAATACTGCTTCTCAGTATCTCCCAACAGATAAGTTTCCATCCATCTAGGAAACTAAAGAATCTCTGGATGGTTTCTCTTGTCAAGTAAACCAAAATAACTACTGGCAACACCATCTTTTCTTTAAAAACAAACTTTTTAAATAGTATTCCATTTCCCTCACAACTCATAGGCATTATTCATCAGACAAAAGCATTCTTATCACCTTCGTGTGGTGTATTTTCCTTGTCTGACTTCACCATTCATCTTAGCAGACTACAGAAAGACATGAGAAAGACCAAAAACACATCGCTGGACACCATGGTAACAGATTTCATTCTCCTGGGCTTACCTCATCCCCAAAATCTGAGGATCCTCCTCTTCCTGGTCTTCCTCATTATTTACATCCTCACTCAACTGGGGAACCTGCTCATTCTGCTCACTGTGTGGGTTGACCCAAAGCTCCATGCTCGCCCCATGTACGTGCTATTGGGTGTGCTCTCATTCCTGGACATGTGGCTCTCCTCAGTCATTGTTCCTCGTCTAATATTGGACTTTACTCCTGCCAACAAGGCAATACCATTTGGTGGTTGTGTAGCTCAGTTGTATTTCTTTCATTTCCTGGGCAGCACCCAGTGCTTCCTCTATACCTTGATGGCCTACGACAGGTTCCTGGCAATATGCCGGCCTCTGCGCTACCCCATGCTCATGAATGGTAAGTTATGCGCCATCCTTGTGGCTGGAGCTTGGGTGGCTGGCTCCATCCATGGATCTATCCAAGCCACCTTGACTTTCCGCCTGCCCTACTGTGGGCCCAACCAGGTGGATTACTTTATCTGTGACATTCCTGCAGTATTGAGACTGGCCTGTGCTGACACAACTGTCAATGAGCTTGTGACCTTTGTGGACATTGGGGTAGTGGCTGCCAGTTGCTTCATGTTAATTCTGCTCTCCTATGCCAACATAGTGCATGCCATCCTGAAGATACGCACTTCTGATGGGCGACGGCGGGCCTTCTCCACCTGTGGGTCCCATCTAACCGTGGTCACAGTCTACTATGTCCCCTGTATTTTCATCTACCTCAGGCCAGGCTCCAAGAGTCCCCTGGATGGAGCAGTGGCTGTGTTTTACACTGTTATCACTCCATTTCTGAACCCCCTCATCTATACACTGAGGAACCAGGAAGTGAAGTCTGCTCTGAAGAGAATAACAGCAGGTCGAGGGGCTACAAGTGAAAATAAGTAACCATAGGCTCAGGAACTACCTACATCTTCATTGCTACCACTCTTTTCAGCTACTGCAGCATGTGGCAAACATTCAATAAACTGTTAATGAATTAAACTCAATTTAATTCTATTTAGAAGAAACTTCTGAACTCTTTGGATTCATAATCTTTTCATCTCATTAAACTGGTTCAAATTGTTTTACATTATTTGTTTAGAAATATGAATATATTACTTCTACCACCTCTATTTTGTGGTATAAGAAAATGCCTTGTCAAAGCTTGAATGGAATGAGAGTGTGTCAACCTCTGCAGAGTTATATTATGCCAGAAAATGCAAAAGAGGAAAAAATGACATAATGTTTGGCCTAGCCCCTTTTTCATTATTTCTGTCCCTAAACCCTAGACTTCTATAAATTCTGTTTCTTTGTTTGTGCATGGCATAAACATTTAAAAGCACTTGAACATGAAAATACTGGATCATTTATGTTTCCCTCCTGTCCCTCACTCTTCTCATGAGTTCAGACATCAAAATCTGTACCCTTTACTTTTAGAATATCTCTCTTAATTCCTAAATAATCTTTTGTCCTTTTCCCTTCTCATCTACACCACAGTCAAAAGTATCCTTCTGAAACATACAATTTTTAGAACTCTCCAACAAATGTAAAATAGAGCTAGACTCCTTAATCTGGAATTTAAAGTCCAAAAAGTATCTGGACCCAACAAACCTTATTTCCCAAGACATCTCTACTCTCCTTTCCCTCTCCCATACTCACTGCTTTACTACCATTCCTTCAGCATGCCCAATACTTGCCTGCCAAGCTCTCTCCTCTATGTGGAATACACTTCCCATCCAAATCCATATTGTCTAACTTCTTAAGGACTTTTCTTAAAAGAGTATCAAACTATGCCTTCATAATTTCTTTAAAAAAAAACTTTTTAATGAGGATCTTGGCCTTTATATTTCTTCCAACTGATCTCCTTCAGTGCCCTGAACCCCAGAGTAAACATGCAAGTAACTCTTAAGGCATATGGATGGTTCTGATTTCCCAAAAGAAAATATATGGCACACTCAAAACAGGATAATTTGAGGAGGGTTTCTATTTACAAAGATGCGGGAGTAGGGGAATCACACACACACACACAAAAAAGTTGAGTGACCTGGGGCTTAGTGACATTCAAACTATTTACCACCCCTAGACCAGATAAGACAAAGGAAGGGGAAATTAGGAGAGCCAGAAGAAAAAGGGTCACATAACTTTTCCTATTCCACTCCTCCAGAGTAATGACACACTTATATACAGCCCTATAGATGTCTAGGTTTTCCTGAGCTACATGTGTAACAGTGAACAATTACCCCTGAGATAGGGTATACTCTTGTTGATGAGAGTATCTTCTACCACCACTCTTTTGGTTATTTTTTCCAGGAACTAAATCTAAAGAGAATTAAACTGCCACAGTGAGAACATGCTCCAGACATCCGAGTATCAGTATGGCTCTGGAAACTCCACAGACACCACAAGGACTAGAAAATAACTGGACAAGGATGTTCTATCTTGCTCACACTGAGAACAGAGAGTACCAAAAGTCTCAAGTCAAAGGACACTAAAGTTGGATTCATTCCTACGTACCCAAGGGAACAAGGTGGAGAGATGTTCAAAAATCAGAGCTCAGGAAGCCTCCCTCTAAACATAGTAGATCATTGAATTAGATGCATGCCACATTCCTCCTAATCTTGAGAACCTACCTTTCTTTTATGCTGTGAGACTTTATCTGAGCACCTGTGGAGCCAGGATTGAACTTAGAAGTTTCTGACTCCTGAGTCTTTACACAGCTACTGCTCTTTGAATGTGGCAACTGAGATGACTCCCCAGTCTGAACCACAGTAATTCTAAATACCTTGGTACCTACCCTCTAATAATGACTTGCTCCAACTCTAGCACCCAGGTGGAAATTGGAAAAGGTCAGCTAGAGGAGAGAAATTCTATTGGCAGACATAAAAAAGAGAGGTGTTGCTCCTTCTTGAAAATCTCTGTGGTTGAAAAACATGCGGTTTTAAAAACTTAAAACTTTAGCGGGAAATAGGTATGAAAACAAGATCAGAATGAGCCTACATAAATCCTTATGAATATTCCTCATAGTCATTTAATTAAATACAAGGATAGCATGCTGAGTAAAGAAAATATCAATAACTTACATGTCTTCAAATTTAAGATAGTTGGTATTCTATAGTTCATTTCCATTTACCATTTACTATTTGCTGGAACTCTTTTAGAATTTATCTTCCTACTCATCTCAATGAGGTGCTTGAATTTTTATTTTTTATTTTTACTAATAGCACATAAGTCATTTGCTTCAGTGTTAAATTCTCCATTCAAATGTTCAGTATCATTCTGCTTTTATATCTTGGAGTCTCCCATTATGAACCCAAATATCTTTGAGTAATTTGAAAAATAAGATTCTTTGGATAGTCCAGCCAGTATGGCTCAGTTGTTGAGCATCAACCTATGAACCAGGAAGTCACGATTTGATTCCCGGTCAGGACACATGCCTGGGTTGTGGGCTCGATTCCCAGTGCAGGGTATGCAGGGGGCAGATGACCAATGATTCTCTCTCATCATTGATGTTTCTATCTCTCTTTCCCTCTCCATTCCTCTCTGACATCAATAAAAATATATTTTTAAAAAATATTCTTTGGACTTGTAGTTTTGTAATTATCTGACCCTTACTCAGCTCATGACTAATTCATATTATAAAATTTTTAAATTTTTTGTTGAATTTATTGGGGGGACATTGGTTAATAAAATTATATGAGTTTCAAGTGTACAACTCTAAAATACATCATCTGTATATTGTATTATGCATTCACCATCCAAACAAGTCTCCTTCCATATACTATAAAATTATAGTAAGCACATTACATCAGCATTGTTTTTATACATCTCAGTTTTCTTCCTCCTAAAGACAATGAAGTCCAGTCCTGAGAGTCAAGTTTATTTCTCCTATACTTGCATGAGTTCAGGGATCTTTTATTCAGTTATGCACTCCAGAAACTGAAAGAGAGCCTAGCACATATTAGGTGTTCAATAAAGTATTTTTTTGCATGAAAAACATTCACTTTACCTTTATTTCCTAGCTCCTACCACTAAGTCCCTCTTATTCTAATTTTCCCAAAAGGATGAACCAAAATTAATTGGTAGAAAAACATAAGCATCCAAAGTTAAAAGGAAAAAATACATAGAAACTAGAGGCCCAATGCATGGATTCATGCACCAGTGGGGCCCCTTGGCCTGGCCTGAGCCCACTCACAATCCAGGACCCCTCAGGGGATGTTGGAGAGCCAGTTTCAGCCCTATCCCTGCAGGCCAGGCCAATAGACCCACACCAGGCCTCTAGCATGCATATAAGATCTTTGGTTAATCTCTTCCCGCCCTCCCCATTCCTCCCTTCCCCCTGAGATTCATCAGTCTGTTCCGTTCCATGTTTCAATGCCTGTGCATTGAGCATCTTCCCCCTGGTGGTCAGTGCATGTCATAGCTACCAATCGAACAGTCGAATGGTTGAACAGTCGAACGGTCGCTTAGGCTTTTATATATATAGATAAGTATATGTAATAAGATGTAGAGAAAGCGGAATTCACACATAAGGGAAAAAATCTGTATTTCCCTCTATATACAGAACATATAGGCTATAATGCTTAAATAACATCAAAGACTTTGGGATAGCATACAAGAATTACAATTCAGAAAAAGAAAATCTTTAAACTGGATACCAGATTTTACTCTTCTTCATGTTCATCATCCAGTGCTTTCTTGGGAATTCCCTATTGGCCATGTCTTTCCCACCCCACACTCTACCTTATTGCATGACCTCAGTCTTCTGTTTCATGGAGAAAAGTTCTCCTCAATCTTTCCTTCACTCCTTAAGTTCACAGATGCTGCACTCACCAAACTGCTCCAACTTCGGAGCATAAAATATTTAAATAATATCAAATAATTCTTCCAAGAAATACAAAAATAAGGACAGATTTTTCAGAATTAAGTGAAATCTTAATATCTCAAGCTGAGGCATTTCCCTTTACTTCAAAAGTTTTAGAGCCCTCCAGGGGTAAATGAATAAGTATATGACTTGCCATTGCATAAACAAAAGTACTCACCAAGGTGTCCTTCCTTTGAATAATGAGCTTTCTCTAAAAACAAATTCTATCTTCCATCCTTAGGACCACAAGATAAATAGGATGAGGAGGGGAAAGAGAAGAAAGAGAGAGAGCAGGCCCTGGCCAGTGTTGCTCAGTTGTTAGAGTGTCGGCCTGAACACTAAAGGATCTCAGATTCAATTCCCAGTGAAGGACATGGACCTGTATTGCAAGTTCGATCCCTGCCCCAGTCAGAACGCATTCAGGAGGCAACGGATCAATATGTCTCTCTCACATCCATATTTCTCTCTCTCTCTGTCTCTCTCTCCCCCCTCCCTCCCTTCCACTCAGTCTAAAAATCAATGGAAAAACTATCCTCTGGTGAAGATTAACAAAAACAACAAAAGAGAGAGCAGTTCAACCATCCTTCTAGAAATCCAAGGATCAGAAATACTAGAATTAACTTTCAGAGTCCTCTGCTACATTATTCTAAACAAGTTTATAATTAGAGGTGTAAGCAGGCATACACTCAGAACATAACAGAACTTCTCAAGCCCACCCATGCTTGTATATTTGCCAAGGAAGACAGAAAAGTATTGGAAATGACATTCAGCAGCTGGAGTCAAAGCAAAGTCACCATGCATGCAGTGACTTTCAGACTTGAGGCCAAGAACAAAGACTGTGGATTCCTGCTAGTGGTATGCTAGTAATGTTTAAAAACTGACTGCCCCAACCCTCAAACTCCCAAACAGCCCTTGCTTGCTAATTTCCATGCTTTAAATACTCCCAGAACAGTCAATTTCAAACTCCAACATGACATCATTGTATTTGACAGTACACCATTATATAGTATTTCCACCATAAAGATATAATATTAATAACTGTTAGGGTTTGGTTGGTGATGCGGACTGTGAAAGAATTCACAACTAAGAGAAGAGATGCAAAGAAAGTTTATTTTAGTTTCCAAGGGAGGAAAGGGCCCGTGTATTACTAGTCAATACAGGGCAGGGAACAAAAGGTAGCCTACTCTTTTAAGCAGAGGATGTTGCTAAGCAGCAAGGAAGGGAGGGTAATTCTGTTAAGGTTGAGCAGATATCTGGGGTTATCTTTAAAAGTTACAGTTTGTTTGCTTTCCAGGAGACAGTCCAACAGATGTCCTAAGGAGTATTTTTCCAAACCTGTAAAACATGTTTAGAGCAAAAGTTATGAAAAGTTCAAAAGAGGCTTGTTTGAAGGGGAGGTAGTATGGGAACTTTCTAACAACGAGAGAAGGGGTGGGGAACCTTTTTTCTGCCAAGGGACATTTGGATATTTATAACATCATTCTTGGGCCATACAAAATTATCACCTTAAAAATTAGCCTGCTATATTCAGTCAAAC
Source organism: Plecotus auritus (assembly GCF_963455305.1). Lineage (NCBI taxonomy): Eukaryota > Metazoa > Chordata > Mammalia > Chiroptera > Vespertilionidae > Plecotus > Plecotus auritus. Next base: position 82,658,486 of record NC_137770.1, on the reverse strand, counting down.
ATTTAATTAATTCACCCCTAATGCCTTGGCAGGGCCAGACCAAATGATTTCTTGGGCCTTACAAGGCCAACTGCCCACAGGCTTGATGGTCTCCACATCTGAACTAAAGGCTCCTTGGTGCAAATTATCCCAGAGTTGTGAAAACGCACAGGAGGCAACCAATTGATGTGTCTCTCTCACATCAATGTTTCTCTCTATCTTTCCCTCTCTCTTCCCCCTCTCTCTAAAAATCAATGGAAAGATATCCTCGGGTGAGAATTTTTTTTAAAAAGTCAGATTCACTTTTAAATAAAAACTCAAAGTGTATTTCTGAGCCAATTAATACTAAGTTATTTAAATGTGTCTGGCTCAGGACTTACCTTTTAAACATGACACCAAATTCATTCATTTTTATGCTAGAAACATAAAAACTGAGGGTTAAAATTCTTCAGGGGCTTTTCTCAGGTCTCAGGCACACAAACAAGATAATCAAACTTTACAACCCCTATAATCACAATAGAAAATTCCTGGACAGTCAGTCACTTGCAAACATAGGCAGTGATCCTTAGTGAATCAAAAAAAAAAATGGGCTTTGAATTAAAGCTGCTGAAGATTTTTTAAAAGGAAGTTAAATAACTGTATTTTAAAAAAGAGAAAATAAGAATCCAGAGACAAATGGCAGGGGAGGGGGGGCATTAAAGAGCAACCAAAGGACTTGTACGCATGCATATTAGCATGACCAATGGACACAGACACTGGGGCGGTGGGGGCTTGCCCAGGGTGGGAATGGCTTGGGGGGGTGGGGGCAGGGTCAATTGGGGAAAAAGGAGACATATGTAAAACTTTAGACCATTTTTAAAAAAAGAGAGAAAATGTAGCCTTCAGAGTAGCTTATCTTGTCTTGCATTTTGAAGAGAGGGTTTGGTTGAATCAGAGGAGCCAATAATCTTGGGGTTTAATACCAGGTGATTCTCATGTTGTTGTGGAAGGCAACAGCAAAGAAAAAGAAAGGTCATTTTTCTGTTCTTAAAAATAACTTTATAGATACTAGTAAAACATAGTAAAATAACTAGAAAATGATGAGCTTTGAATATTACATTACATTTTAATGTAATTTATTTAATTGAAAATGTATATTTGCCCTGCAGGGTGGCTCAGTGGTTGAGGGTTGACCCAGGAACCAAGAGGTCACAGGCTCAATTTTCAGTCAGGGCACATGCCCAGTTTATGACCTAGATCGCCAGTAGGGGACATGCAGGAGACAGCCAATCAATGTTTCTCTCTCACCAATGTTTCTATCTCTCTATCCCTCTCTCTACAATCAGTAAAAATGTATTTTTTAAAAAGACTGAATAGCCAAAACCGGTTTGGCTCAGTGGATAGAGCGTCAGCCTGTGGACTGAAAGGTCCCAGGTTCGATTCCAGTCAAGGGCATGTAACTTGGTTGCGGGCACATCCCCAGTGGGAGGTGTGCAAGAGGCAACTGATCGATGTTTCTCTCTCATCGATGTTTCTGACTATCTATCCCTCTTCCTTCCTCTCTGTAAAAAATCAATAAAAATATATTAAAAAAAAAGACTGAATATATTTTTAAAATAAAATGTATATTTAATTGAAGATTACATTTAATAGCAAGTTTAACACAGAGCTTTAAATTTTCCTGAAAATTTAACAGTAAGCTATTGTAAGAAAGTACAAACAAAACCCAGCACACAGCTGATTCCAAATAAGTTTGTGGGGGAGGAAGTCATCCCATAATTTTAAATGGGACCATTCTCACCTGTATGGTCCAAGTTGTCTAGCAAACCTGCCACACCCCAACAAAGAGAGCAAGTATCCAAGGAGTACTCCAACTATTTGAAACCATCCTCTGTCTCTACTGCAATGAGAACAATGGAGTCCTCAAGACTAAACTGGAGGTGACTAAATTTTACTCAACTTACCTAAATTTAGGGATTTTTATATCAATACTAGAGGCCTGGTGCACGAAATTTGTGCACTGGGGGGTCCCTCAGCCCGGCCTGGCCCTCTCACAGTCCGGGATCCCTCTTACAGTCCAGGAACCCTCGTTCCTTACCACCCGCCTGCTCGCTGCTCCTTAGCACTGCTGCTGAGACAGGAGAGGTTCCTGCCACCGCCACTGCGCTCACCAGCTGTGATCCCAGCTTCTGGCTGAGCAGTGCTCCCCCTGTGGGAGCGCACTGACCACTGGGGGGAGGGGGGGGCGGGGAGGGGTGCAGCTCCTGCATTGAGCGTCTTCCCTCTGGTGGTCAGTGTGCATCATAGCGAGCAGTGGTTCCGGTCATTCCACCGTAGTAATGGTTACTTAGACTTTTATTATATAGATTCAGAGAGATCAAAACATAGGGGAAAGATTAGCTCAATTATTGAAAATGAAGTACATTTTCAATGTATTTCTGGAGATAATGTGGGTAAATATGTGATCCCACAACATTTTAAAGAAAGGAATCACAAAAATTGGAGGTCATTCAACAAGATCATGTTGTTCTTCAGGGTGTACTTTCTAGATATGTAGAAATCATTCCGGCTTGCTGTCAAAACAAAATATAATGAGAATCGAGGGAATGAATGTCTCATGGGGAAATGTTTCAGGGTAGAACTCTCAAGAGGTAAATAGTTTTCTATAAATCTCTTGACAATGTTTCGTTTTGTTTTTAAAGAAAAGACTCTATCAAGGGCAATACAGCCAATAATATAATTGATGTAAAATTCAAGCCACTTAGGTAGAGAAGTCGCAATCTATAAAGAGCCTCCAAGGGCAAGGGACCTGATAGATTATTAAAATAGTCCATGTGTCTATCCGCTGGAAGATTTTAATTCCACTCCAAAGCAGAGATCCAGCATCATCACAAGCCTAGGAGATGCTCTGAAAGACACTTGCTTCGCCTGTTGCGCTATTCTACCTGAGAAAGAACAGTCTCCTCCAAGGTTTTGCTGCCGTGTCCATGTGAGTCCAAGAAGGGAAGCATTCCTAAAGGCAGGTCAATTCACAATAGGAGGAAAGACTTCATTTCTAGACTTTGAAAGTTTCAGTAACTTTGTCAAAAATTGTATTTAGTCTATCTCTTTCCCCCATCTTCTTCCTTACCTCACTGAGCCTCTATTCACAGAGTTAATAAGTTAGGCATATTAATTTTTAATTAAATTGGCCTCTCTTTAGAGTTGGGAACTTTCTTCTTTGAATTGAATTTTAAACATTTATTTTTTCTTTTCCCAATTTGAGGGAGGAAATAAAGCCAAGAGCAAAGACTTAATTTCCAGTTCAATATAAGTACAAATATAAATGATGCATCAGATTCAGCATTACTGAGCAAACACAAGTATGGCATACTTAACCCTTCTTTTCCCAGTGATGACCACACTTAGTCAACTTACTTGAAGGTTAAATAATAATGAAGATTAAATATGTTTGAGATTAGTGTTTATGAAAGGGTATATTTAGTGATAAATCTATTAATGTTCATATCTGTTTAATTAAAGTTTAATCTAAGTATATTTTAATTTTTGTTGTTTCTTGTGAATTATAAGATGGTTTAGTTTAAGGAACAAGTAAAAATACAAAAGAAACTGTTACTAGGAAAATTTCTTTTGGAACAAACTATTCATCAAAGGTAGTTTTCAGCCAAAACCGGTTTGGTTCAGTGGATAGAGCATCAGCCTGCGGACTGAGGGGTCCCGGGTTCGATTCCGGTCAAGGGCATGTAACTTGGTTGCGGGCACATCCCCAGTGGGAGGTGTGCAGGAGGCAGCTGATCGATGTTTCTCTCTCATCGATGTTTCTGACTATCTATCCTTCTTCCTTCCTCTCTGTAAAAAATCAATAAAATATATTTTTTTAAAAAAAGGTAGTTTTCAAATAACATCTGACTCAGATGTTTAATACCTTTAAAGCGTTTTTAAGAATTTAATCTGTTGGAAGGCAAATAAGATCTTAAAATAACAGCATACTAAAGGTCAAATCCAATACTAATCAATGCTATTATAATCCAAAACATTGAAACTATTAAACGACTTTGGTCAATCAATAAATTTAAGTAACATTCTAGAGCAAATGAAAAGCATGGATAATGCCTTGAACTTTGTTTACACTGGGAATAGACTCAATTGCTGAAATATATGTGACATAAAGCATGAGAAATGTGATCACAGAGGGCACCAGGATGCAGAATTAATGGGAACTGGCAAAATCCAGTCAATCAATCCGCTAATAAATATTTATTAATTAACTTACTATTGCCAAGCACTAAGGCAGGTGCTGCAGAAACATAAAAAGAACAAAATAGACTATAGTTTTGTTCTAAAGGAGTTTGTAACCTAGTAGAAGAAATCAATGAGCATTTAAGCAAATAGCTCTTATCACACTATACTGCAACTGCCTTTTATAATATAAACTCTTATCTCACAGAAGACTGTTTTCTAAAGGAAAACTCTTCCCAAAGCAGGCGGCAGCCAAAGTGAATCCTGAGGAATGAGGCTGTTAGGATGAATAAGAAAACTCCAGAAAGAGTAGGTACAGAAAGAAGGAGGGTGTGGTGCTCTGAGGAAACCAAAGGAAAAAAGACTAGAAATATGCAAGGGTCAAATCACAAAGATTCTTGTATATCATCGAAGGAGACATTTTAAGGATAAGTCAGAGACCAATAATTAGGGATGGCACTGCTCCGTAACACCAAAACCCACTTCTCTGTGATCCCCCTTTGGGCATAGACCCATCAAATGCATTAACACTATTATTATTAACTAGAGGCCCGATGCACAAAAATTCATGCAAGAGTAGGCCTTACTTCACCCAGCTGCCAGCACCAGCTTCCCTCCGGCACCCAGGATGCAGGCTGTCTTCCCTCCAACCCCAGCTTCGTCAGGAAGGGCATCCAGAATGACATCCAGAAGACATCCGGTCTAATTAGCATATTACCCTTTTATTATTACAGACTAGAGGCCTGGTGCACAAAATTTGTGCATGGAGTGGGGGGGGGGGGGTCCCTCAGCCTGGCCTGCACCCTCTCCAATCCGGGACCCTTTGAGGGATGTCCAACTGATGCCTAAACCAGCAGTTAGACATTCCTCTTGCAATCAGGGACCGCTGGCTCCTAACCACTCAACTGCCTGCCTGCCTGATCACCCTTAACCTCTCTGCCTGCCTGCCTGATCGCCCCTAATCACCTCTGCCTGCCTGCCTGGTCACCCCTAACTGCTCCCCTGGCAGCCTGATCGCCCCTAACTGCCTCTGCCTCGGCCCCCACCACCGTGGCTTGGTCTGGAAGGACGTCCGGATGGATGTCCGGAAGACATCTGGTCTAATTAGCATATTACCCTTTTATTAGTATAGATAGTGCCTTGGCTTTCAACACTTGTATGTAGTGTTTCCCATAGAAGGTGCATTTCAGGCAGCTAGAAATTAAGCAGCTTCTGAGAACTTGTCTTGCCAAGCAAACCTAGATGATTGGTAGCAAATGCTTTCCACTTAAAATATAGAAATCCTTTGTTTACCTCCTAGACTCTGGTCATCAGACAAAAAAAGCATTCTTACCACCTCCTTGTGTTGTATTTCCCTTGTCTGACTTCACCATTCATCTTAGCAGACTGCAGAAAGAACATGGAAAACACTGAAAACACATCCCTGGACACCGTGGTGACAGATTTCATTCTCCTGGGCTTACCTCACCCCCAAAATCTGCGGATCCTCCTCTTCCTGGTCTTCCTCATCATTTACATCCTCACTCAGCTGGGGAACCTGCTCATTCTGCTCACCGTGTGGGCTGACCCAAAGCTCCATGCTCGCCCCATGTACATTCTCCTGGGTGTGCTCTCATTCCTGGACATGTGGCTCTCCTCAGTCATTGTTCCTCGAATTATTCTAAATTTTACTCCCTCCAGCAAGGCCATCCCATTTGGTGGTTGTGTGGCTCAGTTATATGGCTTTCATTTCCTGGGCAGTACCCAGTGCTTCCTCTACACCTTGATGGCCTATGACAGGTTCCTGGCAATATGCCAGCCTCTGCGCTACCCCATGCTCATGAATAGTAAGTTATGCGCCATCCTTGTGGCTGGAGCTTGGGTGGCTGGCTCCATCCATGGATCTATCCAAGCCACCTTGACTTTCCGTCTGCCCTACTGTGGGCCCAACCAGGTGGATTATTTTTTCTGTGACATTCCTGCAGTATTGAGACTGGCCTGTGCTGACACAACTGTCAATGAGCTTGTGACCTTTGTGGACATTGGGGTAGTGGCTGCCAGTTGCTTCATGTTGATTCTGCTCTCCTATGCTAACATAGTGCATGCCATCCTGAAGATACGCAATGCTGATGGGAGACAGCGGGCCTTCTCCACCTGTGGGTCCCATCTAACCGTGGTCACAGTCTACTATGTCCCCTGTATTTTCATCTACCTCAGGCCAGGTTCCAAGAGTCCCCTGGATGGAGCAGTGGCTGTGTTTTACACTGTTGTCACTCCATTACTGAACCCCCTCATCTATACACTGAGGAACCAGGAAGTGAAGTCTGCTCTGAAGAGAATAACAGCAGGTCGAGGGACTGGAAGTGAAAATAAGTAACCGTAGGCTCAGGAACTACCTACATCTTCATTGCTACCACTCTTTTCAGCTACTGCTGCATGTGACAAACATTCAACAAATAGGTGTTAGTTTCAGCTTAATTGAATGTAAATCTGCTGTGAAGAGCTTCTGGTGCTATATTTAACCTCAATATATTGGCCAGAATCGTTTTACAATTTTCTAATCCATCTCTCAGAAGAAAGCACATTCTACACAAATAAATGTGAGGAATAAATGTTCTATCTAGGAGGAGAGGGGATTATTTCAGGCAAATTTAGGGGAAACCAGCATAATGCCATCCCATCACTCTTCATCCATTTGCTTCATTCCTAATTTCCCAAGCCACTAGGCATTCAGGATTGCTTTGCTTAGGTCAAGACAAAGTTATCCTCACAAGCACTTGGTGTGAATCTCTGTGGATTGTCTGTTTCCTTCCAGCCCTTCTCTATCCCCCATGCAATAATTCACCAAATTCTGTTCACTCCGTCTCAGGAATGTCTCTCTGGCTTCCTAAGTGATCCTTTTGTTATCCCCATCCTCATCCATATCGCTACCAGATTTTCCTTTTTGAAACATAGGACTCAATGTGTCATTTCTCTCTTTGTGAATATTCACTGCCTCTCCACTGCATATAGATAAAGCCGAACCTGTTAGCTTGGAATTCAAAGTCCTCCACAATCATATCCCATCACACCTTCTCTCCTAAGATATCTCTCTTCCCTACTGGCTCTGTTAATTTAGCTGCCATTCTTTTCTTCTTTTCTTTTCTTTTTTTTTTTATTATTGATTTTTTACGGAGAGGAAGGGAGAGGGATAGAGAGTTAGAAACATCAATGAGAAAGAAACATCAATCAGCTGCCTCCTGCACACCTCCTACTGGGGATGTGCCCGCAACCAAGGTACATGCCCTTGACTGGCATCGAACCTAGGGAGGTGTCTTTATCAGTATCTTCACCCAAGCCTGTAAATATTATTTATTTCACTAAGCATAATAATGATACGGGATTTTTGGACTGGAACACGCGTTATTCCCCTGGGCAGGATGGTTTCCCCGGATTCTTTGTTCATGGGAGTCAAAAAATGAATCCACGGCAGAAGATGGTATAGCAAAGGTGGAAATTTATTGAAGAACAAGTACAGACTCTCACGTAGGGAGGGGGAAAGAATCCCACCGAGTTCCTTTTTTCCCAAGTTTATAAAGGCTGCAGTTTTTGTGCCTCGATATCCTCTCTGATTGGCCACTATTCCCCTGTGATTTGGTCACTATAGCAACTCTTGAGCTCAAAGGTCAAACCTCACATAGACATGTGAGGCCCTCCTTTATTTTGTAAATATAGACCTTTGGCTACTCCCAGTTCCCTTGTCTTATGGAAATGTAACCTCTGTAGCTCTGTAACCCTATGTTTCATCCATGGACCCCCTTAATTTTAAAAATTCCCTAAGTCTGCCTATTTCACCCCTAAAACTTTCTATTTCAATGACCTCAAAGTTCATTCATGCTGCAGCATATTGTGGAATTTTCTTCCTCTTTAAATATAAATAATATTTCATTGTATGTATATACCACATTTTATCTATACATGCATTGATGGATACTAGGGTTGCTTCTATATTTTAGGTATTGTGAATAATGCTACTACGAATATGGATATTCTAATATCTCTTTGAGACTCTGCTTTCAGTTATTTTCGGTATGTATCTAGAAGAAGAATTGCTGGATCATGTGTTAATTCTGTTTTTAATTTTTTTGAGGAACAAGCATACTGTTTTTCACAGCAGCAGTATCTTTTACATTCCCACTAACTGTGTACAAGAGTTCTAATTTCTCCACATTCTGGCAAACACGATATTTTTTTTTGGGGGGGGGGGCTTAATACTAACCATTCTAATGGGTATGAAGTAGTATTTCATTGTAGTTTTTGTTTGCATTTCTCTAATGATTAGTGATGTTGAGAATCTTTTCATGGTTTGTTGGCCATTTGTATATCTTCTTTAGAAAAATGTCCATTCAAGTCCTTTGCCCATTTTTTAATGAATAGGGTTATTTGTTTTTTATTGAGTTTTAAGGGTTCTGGGTATTTATTAATCCCTTATCAGATATGTAATTTGCAAATATTATCTTTCATTCTCTGGGTTATCTTTTTACTCTGTTAATAGTGTCTTTTGATGCACAAACATGTTTAATGCTTATGAAATCCAGTTTCTCTATTTTTTCTTTTGTTATCTGTGCCTTTGGGGTCATAGCCAATAAATCATTGCCAAATCCAACTTTGTAAAGTTTTTGTTTTATGTTTTCTTGTAAGAGTTTAATTGATTTCAGACTTACATTTAGGTTCTTGATTCATTATGCATTCACTTTTGTACAGTCGTCCCCCTTTATTCATGGGGAATATGTTCTAAGACTTCCAATGGATGTTTGAAACCACGAATAGTAATGATCCTATATAGTCCAAGGTTTTTTTATATATGTAATAAAGTTTAATTTCTAAATTAGGCACAGTAAGAGATTAACAACAACAACTAATAAAATAGAGCAATTATACAATATACTGTAATAAAAGTTATGTGAATATGGTCTTTCTCTCCCTCTGATAGCCAATCTGATAACCAAGACTACTACCCGGTACTAAGTAACTAAGGGGCAGATAGTATATGCAGGGTGGACACGCTGAACAAAGGGATGATTTATGTCCAGCCCAGGATGGAGCTTGGAACAGTGTGAACTTTAAAACATAAATTGTTTATTTCTGAAATTTTATCATTTAATATTTTGGGGCCATTATTGACCACAGGTAACTGAAATCACAGAAAGCAAAACAATAGATAAGGTGGGACTATACTGTATATGGCATTAGGTAAGGGTCCAACTTCATTCTTTACATGTGGATATCCAGTGTTCCCAGCACCATTTGTCAAAAAGACTGTCCCTATCTGGCCAGTGTGGCTCAATGGTTGAGCATCCACCTATGAACCAGGAGGTTGAGGTTTGATTCCTGGTCAGGGCACATGCCCTGGTTCAAAACACCAGAATTATTTTTGTTTCTTTTTCAGTTTTCTATCTTTTTTTGGTATTTTCATTTTGTTCACAAATAATTTTATTTACTTTCTCCTTTATTTTATTTACATCTTCCTTTAGTTCTTTGGGCATCTTTGAAACACTTGCTTAAAATATTTGTCTATTATATCTTCCATTAGGTCTTTTTCGAGAACAGTTTCTGTTGAGGTTTTTTTTTCTTTGAATGGGCCATACTTTCCTATTTCTTGCAATGTCTTATGAATTTTTTTTTTTGTTTGTTGAACACTAGACATTTGAATCTATTAATGTGGCAACTCTGAAAATCAGATTCTCCTCCTTCCCCAGGGCTTGCCAGGTTTATTGGTTTTGGGGGTTTTCGGTTTTGTTTTTCATTGGTAGGAGTGGTTGCGCATGTAGTCTACTTCTGCCGAGGATCAACCTGAAATGTAAACTTAAGATACTCTGAGGCCTTTTCTAACCTTTCCCTGGGTGTACGTGGTCACTTTCTCATTTTCCCTGTGTGTGCAGTTGTTTTTTTGTGGTGTTTTTTGTTTGTTTGTTTGTTTTTTTAGAGAAAATGGAAGGGAGGGAGGAAGAGGGGAGAGAGAAACATGGATGTGAGAGAGACACATCTATTGGTTGCCTTCTGTACACAACCCGACTGGGGCTGGGGATCGGCCTGCAACCCAGGTATATGCTCTTGACCAGGAATGGAACCCGTGACCCTTCAATATGCAGGACAATGCTCCAACCACTAAGCAACGTTAGCCAAGGCTACAGTTGCTTTTTAATATTCATATCTTAATGTCTGTCTCCTGAAGAGATTAAAAAGCAAAAAATAAAGGAAGAGAAAAAGACACAAGCTCTTTAAATCCCCTGGTAGTTACCTCAATTGGAGGAGGAGAAGCTCGTAAACATAGGGGGAGGTGCAACAACAATGGCTGCCCATCTCTTTATCTGCATCTCTCTCTCATCAGAAGCAATAAAATTGCCAATTGTGACACAACTAAAATAATGTTAGAAAGAAATGAGAGTTAATGGATATGTCTTTTGTGTAACACTTAACCTCATGGACCTCATTGTTGTTACCAGAGGAGATAAGATGCTGTGAAGCCTGTGAGATCTTGGGATTATATGCACATTTAATTCATAAAACCTAACTACTCTCTTAGAGGTATGTGTATCATTACTGTTATAGTTTTGGCGGGTGATGGGAGCTGTGAAAGAATTCACAACTAAAAGAAGAGATAAATGCAGAGAGAAAGTTTATTTTTTTTTACTTTCCCCAAGGGAAAGGTCTGATGCATAGTTAATCAATACAAGGGCAAGAAATAAACATTGGCCTGCTCTTTTAAAGGATAATGGCTGTTGTTGCTAGGTGACAAGGAAGGGAGGAGGATTTGGGGCTGTCTGTGAAACTTTGTTTGCTTTTTTAAATCTGGGCAGATGTCCTAGGGAGGTGTCTTTATCAGTATCTTCACCCAAGCCTGTAAAACATGCTTACAGTAAAAGTTATGAAGAGTTCAAAATGTTTGAAGAGAAGGGGGGAAAGGAACTTTCTATAATTATCCTTGAGTTGTTAAACCAGCAGGGAGGAGGTGTATGCAAGAATGTAGCCTTGAGAATAACTCATCCTGTCTTGCAGTTTGAACAGAGGGGCTGTTTGAAACAGAGGAGCTAACAATCTTGAGGCTTAATTACCAGGTGCTCCTCATAAATTGTAGAAGGCTACAGCTGAGAAAGCTAAAAAGCTAATTCCAATGTAACCCTGATATTTGGGGGGGGGGGGGCTAGCAATCTGAATCTGTGCCAGCAAGCCCAGTATACATTCTTGATAACCTATAATTAAGTCATTGTCCCTTTCTCCCCAAACTGGTCTTGCAAGACCTGTTACCTAAATGCTCACATTTTACAGAGGCCATGAAAAATGACACAGCCCCCAGAGAGGGGTTATCAGTGCTGGCGCCAGGCCAGGCCCTAGGTATGATCTCAAGACCCCCAACATCTGGGGCTTTTTGCAAAGCCCTCGAAAGGTCCAAAAGTATAATCCATATTTGGGGGACAAAGACACCAAAAGGGGGTAAAAGAGGGGCTTCCACCATATTGGTTTGCTCAGAATTTGAGAGGCAACCTCCTCTGAGTCCGCTGGTGTAATAAAGCTGTGTAACTCCATTTCCCTAAGCGTTGTTTGGTTTTTTCTCCAGTCTTCTATAACACAGCAAGGAAAAAGAGAGGCTTTTTTTCTTGTTTAATCAATGAACACAACTACTATTGTGTTAAAGAGTGATTTTTGTGGAACAGATCCAGAAGGTGGTCAATTGAAACCATGAAACTAGATTAAGTTGTGAACAACTTAGGAAATCATGAACCTGTACCTGTACAGCCCTATTTCACAAAGTACTTCTTCACACCTATTCTGGTTGTAATATACAAACCTGGACCCATAAAATTTAACAGTTTCCTTTCTGAAAACCATTTCAACTGAAATCATGCTTTCTGGAATAGTGGAAGCAGCAAAATATAAGAAAAGACCAGGCTGTGAAAAGGTAAGACAAACATTTTCACCTGGCTTCATCTACCCACACACACACTTTTTGGCCAGTTCTCACTAATTAGTCACAAACAAGTTTTGTTCTTCCCCTGTCACCTCTATTCACCTGTGGTCCAAATTTAGCCTGCTACCTGATTTTTGTAAACCCTGCAAGCTAAGAATGGTTTTTACACTTTTTAAATAGTTGGGAAAAAAGAAAAGAATAATTTTTTATGAAACACAAAATTTATATAAAATTTGCTATCTATAAATAAAGTCTTATTATAATATAGCCATGTCCATTTTTAATATATTTTTATTAATTTCCAAGAGAGTGGGAGAGGGAGAGAGAGAGAGAGAGACATCAATGATGAGAAAGAACCATCCATTGGCTGCCTCCTGCACACCCCCAATGGGGATCGAGCCCACAACCCAGGTATGTGCCCTGACCAGGAATCTAACCGTGACCTCCTATTCATAAGTTGATGCTCAGCCACTGAGCATGTTGGTCTGGCAGCCATGTCCATTTTTAAGTGTACTAATTATAGCTGCTTTCATGTACAATGGCAGACTTGAATAGATGCAACAGAGACTATGTGGTCTTCAAAGCCAAAAATATTTATTATCTGCACTTTACAGAAAAAATGTGCCAATCCTGTGCTAGATACTTCAACACCAAGGTGACTTGGGAGCTACAGAGTTTACCACAAAAGTTTGGGGGCAGGGGAACGATCACATTCAAGGTGTTCTCTTAAGATATAGACCATCACTAGACATTTGAAGAAAGTCTGAGAAAAGGTTCAGACAGTTCCAAAGATCAGACTAGCAGAAAAGAAGTCAAATGAATCTCAAAGTACTCAAAGAAACAGAACTAAGAAATACTAATAAAATTCATTACTCAGGGAGCATGACTTAAAATACTGTAGATGATAGTTGAATTGAATGATTTCTCATGTCCCTCTAAACCTAACCCTGACACTCTTTCTCCTAGTCTGTGCAGATCTATGTTAGCACTGTAGTAATTCAAAGAAATAGGAGTTTCGTGAAATGTGAATATGCCAATAAAATAATATTTTGACTGATAACAACCACATTAGCTTTTCCTTCCTTTTTTTGCAAATTTGTTTTTGGAAGGTAAAAGAAATCACAGACATGCAATCATCCATAAGCCCTGTTAAGCCCTACAGACTTTGTCCGAACTGATGTTACAAAATTCAAAAAAGTTATGAATAAGGGAGTTTCCCAGAAAACAAACCATAAATATTGGTCTCATTTTATCACAAAGATCCTATATAATAAAATCCTAATATGCAAATCAACCGAATGGCCGAACAACCAGTGGAACGACCTGTTGCTATGACACGCACTGACCACCAACTGGGGGCAGCTCCTGCATTGAGCATCTGCCCCCACTCCCGCCCAGAGGGAGGCAACTGGCAGTGGCGATCGGGGAGCAGGGCCAGCCAGCGGGTGGCACCAGGCCACCAGCCAAGGCGGGTGCTGGCGGGGGCCCTCCGATCGCCCCACCCGCCAGTCACCCCACAGATGGCCCTGATCACTGGCCAGGCCTAGGGACCTTACCCTATTTATTGAGAACAGTCTCTTAGATTTAAAAATTAAAACCGGGCAAGGCTACTCTAACACTAAAAAAAAAACAGGATGATGAAGTGATGACATGTATAGACTCTTGCTGGCACATTTTGTGGTCAGCCCTGATTCTGACACTTATAACTGTGGGACAAAGCCAATTACTTAACTTCTCTCTGCTTCAGTTTTTCCACTGCCTCAGAAGGATCATGTTATGTACTACTGTTTATAATCAGGGCAAAAACATGTAGCTGCCCATACAACAGCAAGATGCCTTTCACCTGTATGAAAAGTATGGTCACTAGTGCATGCAGCATCCCGAATTGCTGAGGGCCCCCCCCCCCAACCCGATGCACGAATTTCATGCACTGGGCCTCTAGTGCTACTATATTACAATACCTGATATGAAACTATACTACAAGGCCATAGTAATCAAAAGAGCCTGGTACTAGCATAAGAACAGGTATATGTATGGATCAATGGACTAGAACAGAGAACCCAGAAATCAACCCACATCTATATGGTCAATTAATATTTGACAAAGCAGGCAAGAGAAAGGCAGTCTCTTCAGCAAATCGAGTTGGAAAATTGGACAGGTAGCCTAGCCAGTGTTGCTCAGTGGTTGAGTGTTGACCTATAAACCAGGAAGGTTGATTCCCTATCAGGGCACATGCCCGGGTTGTGGGCTCAATCCTCAGTAGGGGGTGTGCAGGAGACTGCCAACCAATGATTCTCTCTCATCATTGATGTTTATATTTCTCTCTCCCTCTTCCTTCCTCTCTGAGAGCAATAAAAACATTTTTTTAAAGAAAATTGGGCAGGTACATGCAAAAAAAAATGAAACTAGACCACTAACTTACACCATCCACAGAATAAACTCAAAATGAAAAAAATACTTAAATGTGAGTCACGAAACCATAAAAATCCTAAAAGAAAACATAGGCAGTAAAAGCTCATAGGCAGACATCTCTCACAGCAATATTTTTTTCCAATATGTTTCCTAGGGCAAAGGAAACAAAACAAAAAAATTAACAAATGGGACTACATCAAACTATAAAGTTTCTGTGCAGCAAAAGAAACCATCAACAAAATGAAAGTGAATCCACTGAATGAGAGAACATATTCGCTAATGATACATCTGACAAGAGGTTAATCTCCAAAATATATAAAGAATTTACACAACTCAACACCAGGAAGACAAGCAACCCAATTCAAAAATTGGCAAAGGACTTGAATAGACTCTTCTCCAAAGAGGACATACAGATGGCCAATAGAGATATGAAAAATGCTCAACGTCACTAGTCATCAGAGAGATGAAAATTAAAACTATTAATGAGATATCACCTCACACATGCCAGAATGACTACCGTCAATAAATCAACAAATAAGTGATGGCAAGGGTGTGGAGAAAGGGAACCTTAGTGCACTATTGATGGGAATGCAGATTGGTGCAGCCACTATGGAAAACAGTATGGGATTTCTGTTTTAAAATTAGAATTGCCACTTGATCTAGCGATCCCACTTCTGGGAATATATCCTAAGAATCCCAAAGCACCAATATGCACCCCTCAGTTCATAGCAGCATTGTTTACATCAGCCAAGATCTTGAAACAGTTCAAATGCCCATCAGCAGATGAGTGGATTAAAATGCTGTGGTACAGCCCTGGCCAGTATGGCTCAGCTGGTTGGGCATCATCCCGGGCACCAAAAGCCGGCTCAATTCCTGATCAGGGCACATACTTAGGTTGTGGGTTTAATCCCAGGTAGGGGGTATGCAGATGTTTCTCTCTCTCTCTCTCTTTCTCTCTCTCTCTCTTTTTCCCCCCGTCTCTCTCTCTCTCTCTCCCCTTCTCCCTTCCTTTCTAAAAATTAATTTAAGATCTTAAAAAAATTTAAAAAGCTGTGGTACATTTACACAATGGGATACTTACACTGCCATAAAAAAGAAGGAAATCTTACCTTTTGAAAATACATGGATGGACCTGGAGATTATTATGCTAAGTGAAATAAGCCAGTCAGAGAAAGACAAATACCATATGATCTCACTTATATGTAGAATCTAATGAACAAAATAAACTGACAAACAAAATAAAACCAAAGGCATGGATATATGGAACAGACTGATCAGAGGTCAGAGGGAAGTGGGGGGACCTGGATGAACAAAGGTGAAGGGATTAGCCAAAGAACATATATGCATAACCCATAGACACTGACAACAGTATAGTGATGGCCAGAGGGAAGAGAGATGGGGGCTGGATGGAAGGGGACAAAGTTGGGAGGGAGAACATCTGTAAGTGTCAACAATAAGAAAAAAAAACAAGGGTGCTATTATAATATTCCCTAAGCTAAACGTCTCACACATTCTAATTGACTCTGGGGGAAATAAATGATGAAACAGAACACAAAGGAGACCAATCTTAGCAGTTACCTTCAGAGGGAGCCCCAACTCTTTTCCCCAGTTTGTAAGGAAACTGGAAGAGGACTTCTATAACTAAGCAGGCAAATAATAAAATGTTTCATTAGTTTGGTCCTTTAGCCAGAACTGGCCAATTGGGTCTTCTGCCATGAGCTCTTCACAGTAACTATCCTGACCCCGTGAGACGCAAAACCATTGATATTATCCTAGGAACAGCTTCATATCTCTTCTCTCGGATTGCAAAAGGATTTTCTGTGGATGCTGACACCTCCAGATGAAGGTGATTCTCTCTCTCTCCCCCAAGTCCCATCCCATTTTCCGGAGTTAAATGTCATCTACAGGACTTGACCACTGATGTGGACAGGTGCTGAAAAGAGAGGAAGATATTCCTCATTATAGATGACCACAGAGTAAGTTTCAGATATCGATGAATGTTGGGTTCAAACACTGCGCAAAGGGTTTCTTCACTCTCAGTCATTTTATCTCTCAATGTCTCTTCTTGTTTCATTATGCAATATATTTCTTTCTGCTCTCACAGAAATTTTCTTCCCTGCTCTGCTAAGTCTAACTGTGCAGCTACCATTTAGCCTTATAATATGGGGATAACACTATCTCCCCAAGCCTTTTATTGGCTACATCTTTCTCTAAAGCCACCTTTCTTCAGGCTCATTCACTGCCTTAAAAGGTAAGAATATCTTGGAGTTCTGTGGTGGTTCCATCTTTACTCCTTGCTGTTTGGTCCTTGTCAGGTCCCTTCTTCCTGTAACACAGGTTCTCTGCCCAAAATGTGAAGAATGGATGTGAGTAAAACTATAATCTGATTTCTGTGTTATTTAAACAGACAGTTCAAATGCATTGCTTCTAAGGGTTTTATATTTTAATGGAAATTTGAAGCTCAAACTTAATAACTCAATTTTTTCTCATCTCATTGTATATATGTATATATTCATTATATATATATGCATATTAGTTCTCTTTAGATTATTTTCAGTTTTATTTTATTGGGACTGTGATGATGTCGATTATTTTCATGTCTTATGTAAAATTCAGAAAATGGCAATAGATTATATGTGTTCTAAATATTTAAGATTTTTTTTATAAATTAAAAGGAAGTGCTTTGAGTTTATTATCAAGACATAAAAAAAAAATTAAGTTTCTTCATGACCATTTGATAAATGAATGACTAGAGTTAGGTATGTAATTTGAGACCAAAATTAAGCCGCAATAGGGTCAAGCCTGCTCTTTTTCTCATTAGAAAAGGTATCTAATGCCCTAGGCAAATCAGTCACTAACAATTTTTAATGATCAGCATTATAGATTTATAGTCGTTTTGTGATCCACTAATGATTCTCATATTTTTTTCAAACATGTTTATACTAGATAACCTTTTGTGTTTGATATAAGATCACGATTAAAAAACATATTGCGCCCTAACTGATTTGGCTCAGTGGATAGAGCATCGGCCTGCAGACTGAAAGGTCCCAGGTTCAATTCCGGTCAAGGGCATGTACCTTGGTTGCAGGCACATCCCCAGTAGGAGGTATGGAGGAGGCAGCTGATTGATGTTTCTCTCCCATCGATGTTTCTGACTCTCTCTCCCTCTCCCTTCCTCACTGTAAAAAATCAATAAAATATATTTTAAATAATTAATTAATTAAAAAAATAAAAAACATATTGCATCAATACCTTCACAGTCTCTGTAAAATGAAAATACTGCTAAGCCCCCAGGCAATGGTCTACTTTTTTTGAAAATGTATCAGTGTGGCAGTGAAAGGAAATGGGCCATTTCACAGATTAATGGTAACAAAATGTGTTTAATTTTAGAACATGCACTTAACTCTACTACATCTAGATTTAGAAATAGGGCAGCAATTAGAATCTTTGACAAAATGAACCATCAAATTCTTAAAATCGTTATTCTGATCATAGACAAAGCTATGGCTTCAGCACACTAACAATTAATGTTGTCAAAGAATTTTTAAAACTAACAATTTACAATCTGAAATAACCTGATTTACTAAATTATTTGGGCTTATTTGAGGGAAGGAATGTTAAGTAAAATGTAAAAAGAATAGTAGACTGGAAATCATAAATCCTAGTGGTAGTGCTTACTCTAGCACTTATAGCTATGGGACTCCTCTGTCATTTAACTCCTCTAAGGATCATCACTACACAGATGTAAAATGCCATCATTATTTTGTGAGTTCATACCATCCTAGTTCACTGAGGTTTCTCAGTACCATGTTTCTTTCTCTTTGTGTCATGTTCTTCCTCTCTCTCTCTCTCTCTCTCCCTACCTCCAATTTTGTTATTGAAAGGAATTATAGCATCTCAGAGCCACATCTGGTATGTCAATGAATCACAGTAAGAAGAGGGGTGCTCACCCAAGTTTCATGCCTGGAGATCTATAATAATGGCAATGGCACAAGGAAGAAGGTAAAAGAAAATTGTCCTGTTAATATTTATAACTAAATTAGGAAGAAAATTGTTAGAGAAATAAATAGAAGAAACTTTAATTGCAACTGGAATAAAATCACACCTAATAAAGACAGTATTACAAATAGGGCTACTAGTGCATGCCTTCCCCTCATCCTTCCCTTTAAGATGGTTCTAAAATCTAAGGGCAAGATTAGGAAATACTATCCTCTCAGGTTAAATTAAATGAGAATTGGCATATACAAACATTGAATCATTGTGTTGTACATGTGAAACTAATGTAATATTATATATCAATTATACCTCAATATAAAAAATTAATTTTAAAAACATTTTAAATTCAGGTTCTATGAACTAGCATGTTAACTTTGGAGATTTCTTTTTGATAGAAAATTTATCTCCAGAGGCTATAGTTTCATTGCACTGTAACCAGCTTTATATTAATCTAGCTACCTTATGCCAATAGTCTTTTTTTAATGTCTATAAATGCCCTGTTCTTCAAATGCTCTTAGAAACTTTATATTCTAACTAGTTTTCTCATTCTCATGTTAATAAACCTTTTACATGTATTTAACACACACACACACACACACACACACACACACACACACACACACACACATCAGCACACTACATGTGGACTGGATCTCCCTATCTACAGGAAATTTCCCAAAAGTAGTCATTGTTCCTAGAGAGTAATTCAGAGAACAGAGGGAGTGTTCCCTAATGCAAATAAGAAAATGGTACAGAAAATAAATAAGGAAAAAATAATTTAGGAACTCTAAAAAGTTGAGAAATGTGCTGAAGAGAAGAAAGTTGTTGGAAATAATAAAGGCAATCTGAAAGAGATATAGACTCAGAAAGAAAATAATTAGAGTAAAACCTTGTGAGCATATCCTCACTACTGCCCAGAAGAAAAAAATATTGTATCTGAAGGAAAGAGTAAAATATAAAGATACTTGTGATTTACCAGGTATAATTCACTGAAACTACTGAAGCCTGAATTGTGTGCTCCATCAAATTCCCTTTGCTCTGATTCAAAACTCATAAAAATACATCTGGTTCCTAATTTGATTGCCAGGGACCTTGATATTATTAAGTGGTTGCCCGGAGTAGTAGACACACCATTTCAGTCACAGGAGTGAGATCTCCCACTACAGGTTAACAAATGGGTTGTTTGGTTACAAATCACTCTCTCAGGTATTTGAATAGTGTGAATTGATTTCCCAATGCCTGATTCTGTAGGGAGACCAAATCAAGCTTCTACCGTAAACCTGCAGAGTTTAACATCTGACCCTTTCTGGTTTGCTCGACCAGAGCAGGCGCCTGACTTCTCACTTTGTCCATTCCTCTTTGCTTCCTCCTCTTCTCTCTTCCTTTACCATGTTCCAAGACACAAGTATTAGACACAAAGGAATCAAAATACATAGCATCAAGTACCAGCCACAACTTCACTTTATATGCTCACAGCTTCATGGCCATTATTTTCCTGTAATTATGAAGAACTTGGAGAGTAGACTTATACAGCATCAAGCACTGTCATGCACAACCAGCCATTTAATCAAAGTTCTATTCCATTCTGTCTACTACAAAGAGGGAAAGAAAATTTTTCATTGCCTTCCTGCATATTCCCCACTCCATAGAAGTTTATATCCTGGCAGAGATAAGAATGAGGCAGTGGCCTCTGAAAGTTTCTGAACTGGCAGAATTCTAACAAAACAAATACAGTCAAACCTCAGTTCTCAAACATCTACCATCTCAAACAATTAGGTTCTAGACCAAGTTATTCAAGGGAAAAAGTGTCTGTCAAGAAAAAAAAAAATTCAGTTATCCAACCGGCAGCACTTTCATGTTGATACCTCAGCATGACAAAAAGCATCCCTAAGGCAACAAAGGATAGAATGCTTTTGTTGCTGGCAAAATCAATGATTAGGACAATTTTAAAACATAAAGAGGTCGTCAAGCGTGTTAATGTTGCCAAGGGTGTGAAAGTGCTCACAAAACAAAAATCACAGGCAATTGTAGAGGTAGAAAAAGTGTTGCTAATTGGATAAATGAAAAGCAGTTAGCTTGTGATAGCATTTCAGAGGCAATGATATGTGAAAAAGCAAAGATGCTGAAAGACATTCCTGGAACAGTGTTGAAAGTGACTCCTTTAAGGCTAGTAAGAAGTGGTTTGATAAACTGAAGAAAAGAAGTGTTTATTTATAGATTAAACAGTACATTAGACAGGTACTGTATATCAGAAAAGTTAAAACAGGGAATCATTTGTGGGTCCAGAACAGAATAATTCAAATTTACATTATTTCTAATGGGAAAAAAATGATTCTGTTTTCAAACAAATCGCTTCTTGAACAGCCTTCCGGACTGTATTAAGTTCCAGAACTGAGGTTCCACTAAATCCTTTCCCACACATGTCATTTGCAGTAACTCCTTAATCTTTGGCAAAAGTTCTCTAGGCACAAACTTCTAAGCACAAACATTTTCTATAAACACCCCGAGAGTGAATATTTTAGGGTTTGCAGAACAAACACAATGACCACTCTGCCATCCTAGCACCAAAGCAGCTGCAGACAATACATATGGAAATGAGCATGGCTGTGTTCCAATAAAACTTTATTTACAAAACAGGCCAACCCCCTGCCACAGAACATACTTTCTCCCTACTTGTCATCTCTGCACGTAAGAGAGAAACTTCTCTTCCACTGTCCCGATTTTTACAATCTCTTTCTCTAGTTCCCCCTCTCTTACTCCCATGCTAAGTCCTGTTTTGTCCATTCTCTAGGTAAGAATTCTTCAGAAGATGGGAAGCGTCAACAGCACATTGTTGACTGAGTTCATCCTGACAGGAATTCCCTATCCAATCAGGCTAAGGACATTTCTTTTCGTGTTCTTTTTGCTGATCTACATCCTGACTCAGCTGGGGAACCTGCTTATTCTAATCACTGTTTGGGTAGATGTGCAACTCCATGCCCATCCCATGTACATCTTTCTTGGTGTTCTCTCCATCATTGACATGGCCATCTCCACCATCATTGTTCCTCGCTTCATGATGAACTTCACTTTAGTCATCACACCCATCTCATTTGGTGGCTGTGTCACTCAACTCTATTTCTATCACTTCCTGGGCAGCACCCAGTGCTTCCTCTACACCCTGATGGCTTATGACAGGTACCTGGCCATCTGCCGGCCCCTGCACTACCCTGTGCTCATGAATGCTAAGCTGAGTACCTTACTTGTGGCTGGAGCTTGGGTGGCAGGATCCATCCATGGGGCTCTCCAAGCCATCCTAACCTTCCGTCTGCCTTACTGTGGGCCTAACCAGGTGGAGTACTTCTTCTGTGACATCCCTGCAATTTTGAGGCTGGCCTGTGCTGATACAACAGTCAACAAGCTGGTGACCCTTGTGGACATTGGGGTGGTGGTTGCCAGTTGCTTCTCCCTGATTCTCCTCTCCTACGTACGGATCATTCAGGCCATCCTGAGAATCCGTACAGCCGATGGGCGGCGCCAGGCCTTTTCAACCTGTGGAGCCCATGTAACTGTGGTAACCGTGTACTACCTGCCTTGTGCCTTCATCTACCTGAGGCCTGAAATCAACAGCCCCCTGGGTGGGGCAGCTGCCCTATTCCCCACAACCATCACTCCTTTTGTCAACCCCATCATCTACACTCTGCGGAACCAAGAGGTGAAGCTGGCCTTGAAGAGAATGATAGGAGGCTGTAGGACTTAGAGTCAGATTTGAAAGTCTGTCCCCCAGTGGGGAAACCTTCGCATTTACAATTTTTTCTAATGTATACGTATCAGTGAGTCTTTCTTTTTCTTCTTGCTTTTTTTCTTTTATGTAACCATATAATATCAATACATCAAGATCAAACACAGTTTAAGGTAAAATACTACTTTCTAAGTGTCCCTTAGAGTTAAACCTCAGCTGCTCCAAGAATAGAGAGTGAGATTAAAGCCACTCAGAAGATAGCAAAATCTGGCGCACTTAGACATCCAGAGGATTGGCATACCAAAGAAATCCAATAGGCTTTTTAGTTTCTAGGCTGACATTGGTCAAGACCTCATCGAATAGCCTATGCTTCCTTTTTTTTTTTTTTCAAGTTTTTTTAAAATATATTCTTATTGATTTCTGCTAGGAAGGGAGATGGAGAGAGAGAGAAAAACATCAATGATAAGAGAGAATCATTGATCAGCTGTCTCTTGCACGCCCCATTTTGGGGATCAAGCCCGCAACACTGGCCAGGGCAGAGAAATTGGGAACTTTTATTAGATTTATTTATTTGTCATTCAGAATTCCTCTTCTATCATTTGTCTGTTTATAATAGTTGCCTATTTTTTACTGAGTTGTTGACTTTGCCCTATCAATTCATAAAAGATTTTTGTATATTATGAAAAGTCATCTGTTGATTATATGAATACAAATATTTTCTTCCAACTGTGTCACTTACTTGTGTTTATTCTGTCTTTTTATTACAAAATTTTTATTTTTGTGCACTAATCTTTTTTTATGGATCTTGGGTTCTTGTCTTGCTTAAGAAGCTCACTCCCCACACCGAGATTTTCTAGTATCCTCTATTTTCTTGTAACATTTTTATTTTTGTTTTGTTCATTTACGTCTTTATACTAGAGGCCTGATGCATGAAAATTCATGCAAGAGTAGGCCTTCCTTCCCCCGGCTGCCAGCACCGGCTTCCCTTCAGCACCTGGGACCTGGGCTTCCCTCCTCCAGCTGCCTGTAGGCACCCGGGACCCCGGCTGGCTTCCCTCCGGCCCGGCATCGTCAGAAAGGATATCTGGAATGATGTCCAATCCAACTAGCATATTACCCTTTTATTATTATAGATTCCAGGAAAGACAAGGCAATTAGACAAGGCAAGCACTAAAGATCCCAAAGGGAGCTGATGAAAGCTTATCTCCCCTCTGCCTCTACCATCCCTCAGAACATTGTTAGGGGCTTCATTGTAGGGGACATAAAGCACTCCAGGCTCTGAAGGCAAATCCAAACCAGCTGGGACAGAGCAGGACCTCATAGTGGGAATGGGTGAGGTTGGGTGGAACAGAACCATAGTCACCCTTGATGAGGTGATGCGGAGACTGTTCCTCCAAGCAAATTGTGGGGACTATTTCCCCACACAGACCACCCTCACGTTCCTCCAGGAGCTAATGCCATGGTAGTAACAGTGTGTGTGGCAAGACCTCTGGGTAGAGATTACATTGAGTGATTTTGAAGATGATGAGTTGACAGCTGTAAAAGTCAGGCTTCCACACATACCTCACTGTTGGACCCAACACCGGCCACCTGTGTCAGGGAACACATTTGCTCTTCTTACAGCTCTTCTGGTAGCCAACCCTCAATCTTCATCATCACGTCACAGTAATATTTGTACTTGCCAGAGACCTTTGCTTTGGGTCTCTCAACATGAAGTTGTGGGCCTCAGAGAAGCCATACTGGTCCTTTGGGAGGAGCAAGAAGAGGACCCACATCAGAAGCACGTATTCTGTGTTAATGTAAGAAAATATTCAAACCCAGAAAATTAAAAGTGGAACTGCCTTATGACTCAGCAATTCCATTTCTGGGAATATATCCAAAGAAACCTGAAACACTAATTTGAAAGAATATATGCACCTCTATGTTCATAGCAGTATTATTTACAACAAGAGGCCCAGTGCATGAAATTCATGCACGGGTAGGGTCCCTAGGCCTGGCCAGCAATCAGGGCCGATCTGTGGGGCAACCAGCAGGGCAATCTGGGGGCCCCCACTGGCACCTGCCTTGGCCAGTCTGGCACCACCTGCTCACCAGCCCCGGCCCCCACCACCACTGCCACCGCCACCAGTCACCTCCCTCTGCAGGGCGACCAGCAGGGCAATCGGGGGGGGGGGGTGTGCTGGCACCTGCCTTGGCTGGCCTTGGGCCTGCGAGCTGGGGGCAGCTCCTGCATTGAGCATCTGCCTCCTGATGGTCAGTGTGCATCATAGCGACCGGTCGTTCCACCATTCAGTTGATTTGCATATTAGGCTTTTATTATATAGGATAGCCAAGACTTAGAAGCAGCCCAAGTGCCCATCAGTGGATGAGTAAATAAAAAAGCTGTGGTACATTTACACAATGGAATACTACTCAGCATAAAAAAGAAAGAAATCTTACCTTTTACAGCAGCATGAATGGACCTGGAGAGCATTATACTAAGTGAAATAAGCTGGTCAGAGGAAGACAAATACCATATAATTTCATTTATATGTGGAATTTAATGAACAAAATATACAAACAAAATAGAGACAGACTCATAGATACAGAAAACAGACTGACAGCTGTCAGAGACGAGGAGAGTTGGGGGGCTGGGTGAAAAAGGTGAAGGGGTTAAACAAAACAAAATCATAGACTCAGACAACAGTGTGGTGACTACAAGAGGGAAAGTGGGGTGGGTGGGGAAAGGTAGAAGAGGGTGATGGGGGCCCTGACCAGAGCAGGCCAGATGTTAAAGGCCCATTTGCTATACGCATGCCCAAAGGCAACGACTCAGCAGTATCAGTATACCCACTGTACAGGTGCATTCTTATATAACCCACCTGTTTTGTGTAACACTGATGTCACTAATTGGCAAGAAGCCTCTTTTGTTTGAATTAGTATATAAGGTGCTACTGAACAGCCAGTGGCTGGCAACTATGTTTGCAATAAAGCATATCCTATCTACCTGAGGCTGCTCATGTCTTTTTCCAATTCCCAGCATCCAAGGAGGTCTCGTCCCTAGCAGAGAAGCTCAGACCCAACAAGGGTAAAGGGCAGATAAATGGTGATGAGAGGAGACCTTACTTTGGATGCTGAACATACAGATAATATACAGATGATGTATTGTACACTTGAAATATCTATCATTTTATTAATCAACTAGAGGCCCAGTGTGCAAAATCGAGTGAGACCCAGACCCCCCACACTGCGGGACCCCAGACTCCCTCCGCCGCACCACCGCAGGTGGGATCCATCAATGCACCTCCAGGTGACTGGTCATTATGGTGTTACGGCGTTACAGCCACAGGCCTTTTATAATATAGATGTCACCCCTCTAAATTCAATAAAACTTGTTTTTTTAAGTTTTGAAGAAAAACAAACAAATTTTAATAATTTCATTGACTTGGTCCTGGCCAATGTGCCTCATTTGGTTAAGCATTGTCCCATGCACCAAAAGGTTGCTGGTTCAATTCCCAGTCAAGGCATATGCCCAGGTTCCGGGCTTGATCCCAGGTGGGTGGCATGCAGGAGACAGCCAATTGATACTTTATCCTCACACTGATGTTTCTCTCCTCTCTTTCCCTCTCCCTTCCTCTCTCTCTCTAAAATCAATAAAAACATATTTTTGGGTTTTTTTGTTTCTTTTGTTATCTTCACCTGAGGATATTTTTCCATTGGTTTTTTTTAGAGAGAATGGAAGTGAGGGGGAGAGACAGAGAGAGAAACTTCGATGTGAGAACCTGCAACCGAGGTACGTGCCCTTGACCAGAATCAAACCTGGGACCCTACAGTCTGCAGGCCAACGCTCTATCCATTGAGCCAAACCAGTTAGGGCAATAAAAGCATTTTTTTAGATATATGTTTATTGATTCCAGAGAGAAAGGGAGAGGGAGAGAGATAGAAACATCAATGATGAGAGAGACTCATTGATCAGCTGCCTCCTGCATGCCTCCTATTAGAAATTGAGCCCACAACCCAGACATGTGCTCTGATGGAGAATCAAACCATGACCTCCTGGTTCATAGGTCAACGTTCAACCAAATAAGCCATGCTGGCTGGGCAATAAAAACACATTTTTTTAAAATAATAACAACAATTTCATTGGCTTATACAACTCCAGGATGAGTTTTACTAAATATGCCGTGTTTCTAGAATTTTCAGCTTTAGAGTTGTGCTTATAACCTACAATTTTATAGGACTGACATTTTTTATCTGTTTATAAATTCAGAATACAGAGTTAAACTTTCATGCAAGCTCCTTATTACATTTTTTTGTTGTTATTCCTCATCCAAGGATTTTTTTTTCCCATTGATTTTTAGAGAGAGGGAAAGGAAGGGAGGGAAGGAGGACAGAGAGAGAGCAAAACATTGATGTGAGAGAGAGACATTGATTTGTTGCTTCCTGCACGTGCCCTAGGGATCGAACCTGCAATCCAGGTAAGTGCCCTTAGCTGGGAAATGAATCGGCGCCCCTTCAGTGCAAGAGCCAACGCTCTAACCACTGATCCATACCAGCCAGGGCTCATGCAAGCTTCTTATGGTCAGTTAGCTCATAAGTGATCTCCACTAAAAAGAGTATTTTCATTTAACTCATTGTGATTTACTACATTTAATTTCCCTTTATAATGATTTTGTAATATGGATACATACCATGGCCATAGTAAAAATTAATCTCTTTTAGATCAAAGGCATCATATTCTTTCTTTTTTTATTAAACATATGTTATACTTTTTGTTTCATATTTCTTGGATATCCTATTCTGGTTTTTTCTCCCAGTCTTTTTTGTTTGCCTTTTAGTTTTTGAGGTTTCTATTGAGATATCCTCAAGCTTAGAGATTCTTTCTTCAGCTGCTTCCAGTCTACTAAAAGGCCATCAAAGGCAGTCTTTATTTCTATTGTAGTGTTTTTATCTCTAGCATTTCTTTTTTGATTTTTCTTAAGATTTTCTTCTCTCTGCTTAAATCACCCATCTATTCTTGCATGTTGTCTGCTTATCCATTAGAACTCTTAGCACGGTAATCATAGTTGTTTTAAAATCCTGGTCTGATCATTTCAACCTCACTCCCATAAATGAGTCTTATTTTGATGCGTGCTTTGTCTCTTCAAAGAGTTTTTCATTTTCTTCTGTTTGGGGAATTTTATTTTTTCATTTTTTGTTTTGTTTTGTATTGCCTTTTAGTATGTCTTCTACCTTTTTACTGATAATTTGGCATGATATGTTTGATAAAAGAACTACTTGTAAGTACGCCTTTAGTAATAGGGTTGGGGAGGGGAAACATTCTATAATTTTATAATTAGGTCTCAGTCTTTTACTCAGCCTGGACTTTATATGTGCTTCTCAGTCCCTCCTCCGCACCAGGGATGGCTAGAGGGGGCTGGAGTTGAGTATTTCCCTTCTCCCAGTGATGGGGGAGAAGAGGCATTTTGAGATCTAGCAATCTGAATCTAGTCACGTTAATTGTCTGCTCCTGCAAGACCTGTTTACTCCCATTTTTAGAGAGGCCATAGACCTTCCCCAGACGAAGTTATCAGTGCCTTTGGTTGAGATGTCAAAGCCCCAACACATAGGGCTCTTTAAGAACTTGCAAAGGGGACCGGAAAACCCCATATTTGGGAGGCAAAGGACTGAAAAAGACATAAAAAGAGACAACTTCCTCCATGTTGTGCTCAGGATTTGAAAGGCATTTTTCTCTGAGTCCGCTAGCGTATAATAAAGTGTAGCTCCGCCTCTCTAAGCGTTGCTTGGTTTTCTCCGGTCTTCTGCAACACCAGGTCAGTTAGATTCAGATAATACCCCAGCAGGTTAGGCTCTGATTAAATCATTTCCCCTGAAGGTAAAACCTGTAACGAACAGAATGCTCTGGCTTATTTCAAAATGGTTTCATTTTTTCTCCTCCTGCAAGCAAGAGGGGATTTTTCTCACTTTTCCAGACCAAGGTAGAGCTCCTGGAGATAAAACTCACAAAATCCTGGGAGCCTCCCATGACTAGATCCCCTGGAGTTTTTCTCTCAGATTTGTCCACACTGAGCCTCCAAGTAATTGTCAATTATAGTTCAGGTTTCTCTTCTCCACTAGTTCAGAGGGTACTGCTTGATGTGTCAATGTGGATTCATCAATTGTAACAAATACACAGTGGGAATGTTGGTCCCGGGGGCAGGGGTATATTGGAAACCTCTGCAATGCTCAGAGTTTCTGTAAATCTAAAACTGGTCTAAAAAGTAAAACATATTTTTTAAAAGACTTTGGGAAAGATCCAGAAAAGACCAAAAGACATAAATAAAGGCTGGGGGAACAGAATTTCAGGAAAAGGGTAAAAACGAGCAATTAGCAACATGTTGACTATGGTTGGTTGCTGTTGTTTTTTCATCCTATTTATACAAAAAATTAGGGGGAGATGAGGCAACTGCAATTTGCAAGATTCATAGAAGAAAGCACTCAGCTCTGGATCTTGTCTTATGCCTCCTGCCTGTGATAAACCCCAGAATCCCATCATGGGCCCCTGGCTAGAACATGTCGTTATGAGAAGGGGATGGGATAGCACTACCAGCTCCCTAAGAGGAACCCTCTAGCCTAGTTGACAAGCTCTTTTACTGAGATGGTGGACCCCGAGAAAGAAAATACCTGCTAAGAAATACTCTTCGTGGTTAATCGGGTCCAAATTTGAAAAGACAACCTAGCAGCCATTGCTAAACAAGGGCCTCTCGTGCACATCATGCTTCAGGAAGAAGCCATGTTGAACTGCCTGCCTCCTGCACTGTCTGCCTGCCTACACTGTGTTCCTGCCATCTGAGCCAGCCATTAAAAAGAGCTCCTGGAATCATATTTCAACCATTAAGCCTGAAACTTTCCCCATCCGATGGGAGCTGTGCCACTCTATCCTCTTTGCATCTTCACTGACCAATCAAGATGGTGCTATTTGAACCAAACTGAGAATTTTGAATCCTCATTTGCTTATAAATGAACCAATCAGGGACCAGGGGTAGGGACTTCTCTCTATATAAGTCAGCTCCCCTCTAACTCAGGAAGCACACTTTGTTTCCACTAAAGGCTGTTTTTCCCAGGGTGGAACTTCAACATTGAAACTGTCATGTGGGACCAGAAGCTGGCCAGTTGGACTAGAGTGGAGCAAAGCTATCTCACCAGAGAGAGACTGAGCTGCAATACAGGGGCCAGGGTCAGCTCATGCCAGAGCTGCCTCACAGCTGTGCTGTGTCATAATTGAGCTGTTTTCACAGAATAAAGTTCCCCTTCACCTCACCCCAAATTGGGGGCTCCTGTTTGTGTTGAATTGGTGTCAACAACTGCCTGTGGACAAGGGCAATCACATCCCCCAATAATATGTATGGGAGACATTGGGGTCCTGCATGATAGCTGTGGGAATGCTAGTGTTGGTGGAGGGAATGGCACCAGTGGGGTCAGACCACACCTGGGTTCAGCAACCTTGGTACTTGAGTTTTGGCTAGGAAAGAATTCAGAGCCAAGACTCAAACTATAACAGAACATCTACATATATAAAAGGCTAAGTGACCTACCATACGTCCATCTGACCAGCCGACTGACCGGCCGGTATGTATGACGAGCACTGGCAATTTAAAAATAAACATTGGCCGGGCACAGTGGCACATGCCTGTAGTCCCAGCTACTCGGGAGGCTGAGGCTGGAGGATCGCTTGAGCCCAGGAGTTCTGGGCTGTAGTGTGCTATGCCGATCGGGTGTCCACACTAAGTTTGGCATCAATATGGTGACCTCCCGGGAGCAGGGGGCCACCAGGTTGCCTAAGGAGGGGTGAACCGGCCCAGGTCGGAAACAGAGCAGGTCAAAGCTCCTGTGCTGATCATTAGTGGGATCATGCCTGTGAATAGCCACTGCACTCCAGCCTGGGCAACATAGCGAGACCCCGTCACTAAAAAATAAATAAATAAATAAATAAATAAATAAATAAATATAAAAATAAACGTTGACTCACGCATGCATGATACATATAAAGCTCTCGCTGGTGCCAATCGCACGCGTGTGTTTCGATCTGTCATTGTGGACCATGAATTTGGTTGTTCTTGTTGACATTCTGAAGCTGAAAGAAAGCAGCGTCATTGACAGAATATGTCTGAAGACCAACTATTGGTACAATGTACCTCTGAAGCCAAAAGAAGCTGTCATTATTGTCGACAGAATGTATCTGAAGACCAACTATTGGCACAATGAACTTCAAACTTCCATACTATCCTTTATTAACAAATACAAATACATGTTATGAATCATATGAGCAACAACAGACAGAGGTTTTGATCAATTATCTGAATGATGAACAGTTGGCAGCCCTTCAGACTATAACTTCAGCCATTGAAGATAAAACTGTACACCCAAAATGCTTTTTCTTGGATGGTCCAGGCCAGGGGTCCTCAAACTTTTTAAACAGGGGGCCAGTTCACTGTCCCTCAGACTGTTGGAGGGCCAGACTATAGTTTAAAAAAAAAAACTATGAACAAATTCCTATGCGCACTGTGGGCCCGGGACGAGTCGGCTGCTAAGCAGGACAGGCAGCGGCACCCGGCGGGCTGGATAAATGCCCTCGGCGGCCACATGTGGCCTGCAGGCTGTAGTTTGAGGACCCCTGGTCCAGGCAGTAGTGGAAAAACATATCTTTATAAAGTTTTAATACATTATATTAGAGGTCGTGGTGTTACTGTTTTACCCACAGCGTCTACAAGAATTGCTGCAATAAACTGGTGAATATAATAGAATCAGGGGCATAGAAAGGGAGTGGACTGATAATTCTCAGGGGGAAAGGGTATGGGGGGTGCAGGAAGAGACTGGACAAAAATCGTACACCTATGGATGAGGACAGTGGGGAGAGGTAAGGACAGAGGGTAGGGTGGGAACCGGGTGGAGGGGAGCTACGGGGGGGAAAAGGAAAAACAATTGTAATAATCTGAACAATAAAGATTTATTAAATTTAAAAAAAAGAATTGCTGCAAATTTACTTCTCAGTGGAAGAACCTTTCATTCCCAATATAAATTACCAATTTCATTAAATGAAACTTCAATTTCTAGGCTCAATATAAAGAGTGAACTTGCTAAAACCATTAAAAAGGCCCAACTTCTGCCCTGGCCAGTTTGGCTCAGTGGATAGAGTGTCAGCCTGCGGACTCAGGGGTCCCGGGTTCGATTCCGGTCAAGGGCATGTACCTTGGTTGCAGGCACATCCCAGGTAGGGGGTGTGCAGGAGGCAGCTGATTGATGTTTCTCTCTCATCGATGTTTCTGACTCTCTCTCCCTCTCCCTTCCTCTCTGTAAAAAATCAATAAAATATATATTTTAAAAAGGCCCAACTTCTTATTACTGATGAATGCACCATGGCATCCAGTCATGCTATAAACACCATAGATAGATTACTAAGAGAAATTATGAATTTGAATGTTGCATTTGGTGGGAAAGTTCTCCTTCTTGAAGGGAATTTTCGGCAATGTCTCAGTGTTGTGCCACATGCTATGCGATCAGCCATAGTACAAACAAGTTTAAAATGTTGTAGTGTTTGGGGATGTTTCAGACAGTTGTCTCTTAAAACAAATATGAGATCAGAGGATTCTTCTTATAACAATGGTTAGTAAAACTTGGAGATGGCAAACTTGATAGCAGTTTTCATTTAGGAATGAATATTATTGAAATCCCCCATGAAATGATTTGTTATTGTTTATTTATTGAAGCTACCTTTGGAAATAGTATATCTATAAATAATACTAAAAACATATTTAAACATGCAATTCGTTGTCAAAAAATGAGCACATTCATACGTTAAATGAAGAAATTTTGAATATACTCGATGGAGATTTTCACACCAATTTGAGTGATGATTCCATTGATTCAACTGATGATGCCAAAAAGGGAAATTTTCCTATCAAATTTCTTAATAGTATTACTCCTTCTGGAATGCCATGTCATAAATTAAAATTGAAGTAGGTGCAATCATCATGCTACTGAGAAATCTTAATAGTATATGGATTCTTTGTAATGGTACTAGATTTATTATCAAAAGATGGTGACCTAACATAATCAAAGCTGAAGTATTAACAGGATCTGCAGAAGGAGAGGTTGTTCTGATTCCAAGAATCGATTTGTCCCCATCTGACACTAGCTTCCCATTTAAATTAATTCGAAGACAGTTTCCCGTGATACCAGCATTTGCAATGACTATTAATAAATCACAAGGACAAACTCTAGTCAGAGTAGGAATATTCCACCTGCACCCGTTTTTGGACATGGTCAGTTATATGTTGCTTTCCCTCGAGTTCAAAGAGCATATAACATTAAAGTTAAAGTTGTAAATACTTCATCACAGGGGAAATTAGTCAAGCACTCTGAAAGTGTTTTTACTCTTAATGTGGTATACAGGGAGATATTAGAATAAGTTTAATCAATCATTGTTTTTATCAATGTTGTTTTTATATCATGTTTTTGTTGTTTTTATATCATGTTTTTGTTGTTTTATATCATGTCTTTGTTGTTGTTATATCATGTTGTTATTGTTTATTTATTAATCAATTTATTATTTCCATATACATTTTACTAATTTTCTTTCATCTCTGACACTTCTATTACAGAGAAAGAGCGAATAGCGATATTAAAATATTTCTTCTAATTAATTTCCTTTCAATGTGCACGAATCCAGATACGCTGCCACTAGTTTATTTATAAAATCACAGAGGTAGAAAAGTAATTTGTATAAGAAATGGGCTTACGAAACAAGTTATAGAGGCAAAAGAAGGGCCCTTGGAGCTTAGAAGTGAGGAAGGTCATGGTCAAGCCAGCTGGGATGGGAAGCAGGAGTGGGAGGGGAAAGGCAAGGACATTCTTCCAGGAGGGAGAGTGTGCAGGTACTAAGGGTTTTAAGGGTGGAGTTTTTAGGGGAAGTCCCAGGGGAATATCTCAGTAGACAATTCAGCGGCTTTCCACATGTGTCCTTTTGTAACCGGACAACCAAGTGGTCCAAGCTGCCTGTCACTACTTGAGCCAATTAAGCAGAGACAGGATTGAATCATATGTGAGTGTTTATTCCAATAATGCCGGCAGTATGGGAGAGCAGCAGGTCACCCACAAAAATCTGCTCTCCTCTCCCCATAAACCTGCTGTTTATATTGGGTAGAAGGACAAAGATTACATGGGAAAGCAGGAATTGTAGGCATGGTATAATTATTACAGGTTATAAGTCATGCGGGCTGGAGCGAGGGGTGGGGAGGGGGGGCGGGTCGCAGAGCCCCTGGGCGCCTCTGGACACCCCTGGACCAGATTACAGGTAATAGGGGCTGGAGGTTGTAAAAAGCAGGTGCCTCTGGGTCTAGATTGTTTCAGCCCCAGGGTTGTAAATCTTTCCATAATGATAGGCAGTTCTCAGGACTGGAGGATGGACTGCATTCCGATGTTAGCTCCCATGTCCCAGGGCGTAAAACTCTCAGCCAGGCTAGAATGTGCTTTCTCTCATCAGAACAGAACCATCACGGTTAACAGAGCATGATTAATATTTCTTATCATTATAGCTGGGCCCCAATATTCAATTTCTGCCCTTAACATTTTCAGGATCTAGGTCTCCACTGAATGATGGATTGGTCGGTGCCAGGGCAGGGGGTCATTATCCAAAGCAGCTGGTGCTGAGGTCAGCCCTGATGTCACTGGTCTGGTTTTGCTGCTTTTTTGGACTTGGACCTGAAATACAACTGAGGCCTAGATGTTAACTCTAAGGAGGAAAGGTCAGGGAGTCCAAACAACATGACCATCGATATACTAGGGGAGGAAAGGCCACCCTGGAGAGGAGGTCCCACCCTACAATTGTCCTTTGCTAGTCACCTGGGGCTTTCCACTTTGGTGACCTTCTGTACCTGGCCCATCCTCTTTGCTCTGCTCATGCCTGTCTAACTGCCTACCACACAAGGACAGCAATACCATGCCTGCCACACCTGGCTTTCTGTTCCCATGATGGGAGAGATAAAATGTTAGCACTTCAACTCTGGAAAACATCAAAAAAGACAGTGGAATAAATCTTCTGGTTTCCCTTTGTAAGCTACCAAAGGCTGCCTCTAGAAGGGAAAGGAAAGGAAGAGAAGAACACCATCCAGCTCCAGAATTATGCTGAATTTGTGGTGACAGCAAGACATTCAGGTAGGAAATATTTACTATGAAGGTGGGAAATATGAGACAACCTCATGTACCCATATTTGGATCGGATGCAACACAAACAAACAAATTAAGAAAAACAAACCTGAGTCATCAACATAAATGATATTTAAATACTTTAAAAGTATATGTGAGAAAGGACAAGTACTCAATGCATCACAACTAAACACTTTCCTAGGCGTGGTTCCTGAATGTTACATCTTTTCACCCTCTTCCTTTTGCAGCTACACTCATTAATCACTCTTGTGGTGGTAATTTAGTATTACAACCACCAGGTGGAGATGTCCCACTGCTCTTCACTTACTATCAAAGAAAAGAGAGGTTAAGAAATTTGGAGGGGTGGGGGGGTCAGGTTCTTTACTTCCACTAGTTACACACATAAGTGGGTGCCTTCATACCCCAGAGCAAAAAGAATGTGGAGAGTGAGTCTGAAAGGTCAGGCTGTAGCTGCCTCTTCCTCTCATTGTTTTCTTAGTCCTTTGGTTTCCATGGGGATCTGTGTTTGAGTAGCAACTTTGAATCCATTTATTGCCCCTCAAGGCTTGGGGCTGAGCCCAGAGACTGGCTGTGTGAAAAACAGCAGGGTTTGAAATGGGTGGAAAGATTTATTTGGTAAATCTAGATAGCAAAAGATAGTAAGATCTCAGTAAAATGTTTGTTGAATGAATGGATGGAGGATAAATGTTCCCTAAAACAGGATGGCCTTGACTAATCCTACTTAGTTCTAGTTTGCAATAAGACAAAGTAGAGACAAAGAAAATTGGTTCTTTTCTGTCATCAAAATCATAAAAATGTGTCTTCATTAACAGGTTGACTAACTCAAAGATTGATTAGGGTGTTTTGTTGTTATTGTTGTTCTGCTTAAATTAGAAGTTTTTCATATTTGCATTACTAATAGCCCTTGTTTTTAAGAGCATTTGCTTTTCTGTCCTTTGGAACAGTTCACTCAGTATCCATTCACAGACCGCAGTCGATCTACATATGAACAGCTTTCTACCTGGAGATGGAATCAAGGCTTCCCTCTTAGTCCCTCCCCCTCCAGCCCCACCCTTCTTCCTCACTTTCTCTTCCATTACCCTGTTTAATTACCACTTTCTGTAATTATCTAATTTACTTCCTTGCCTTTTTATTGCTTGTCACCTTCCACTGATAACAAGTTCCTTACTGCCTTCCTCACAGTGTTTTCTATTCTAAATTTTAGAGTCTAGTGAACTTAAAAAATTAACCAGGCACTAGGCTAAATGCCTTAACTGAGTTGTGCTAAAACTCTAGCACAATCCTATGAAGTAGATACTATTAATCTCATTTTTATATGAAGAAACTTTATATATATATATATATATATATATATATATATATATTTGATTTTTTACAGAGAGGAAGAGAGAGGGATAGAGAATTAGAAACATCGATGAGAGAGAAACATCAGCTGCTTCCTGCACACATCCTACTGTGGATGTGCCTATAACCAAGGTACATGCCCTTGACTGGAATCGAACCTGTGACCTTTCAGTCCGCAGGCCAACACTCTATCCACTGAGCCAAACCGGTTAGGACATGAGGAAACCTTTCTAAGACAAGTTAAGTAAAATGACTAAAATTATGCAGTCGCTAAGTGGTGAAGACTATTTAAACCCAAAAACTCACATCCCAGAATCCAGAGTCTTCAGAGTACAGACTTTGTTTTAAGATAAATGAATGAGAGCTTCAGTTCCACAATTCACAGCTACATGATCCTCAGTAAAGTACCTCTCTAAACCTCAACTTTCTAACTGGTAAAATGAGGATAATAATGTCTATCTCACAAGATTACTGTAAGAAAGAATGTAATTAAAGACCTCACATGACCCTGTCGCAAAGAAGTGGCCCATAAAAATTACCTACTTACCTGTTTACCTTCTATATCAAATTAACGCTTCTTCACGAAGGATCTGGTTTTATTCTCTGTGCATTTATGACATCTAGTGCAGTGCTTTATGTATAGTAACTAACCATGGACACTTGTTCAATAGAGGGAGGGAGAGAGGAGAAGGGAGGGAGGCAGAGACTTGCCTCAGTCAAGTGGACAATCAGTCAAGTTTCCCTTCTTTCCATGAAACTTTATGCATGCCTCTATGAAATTTTCTCACATCATGTTTTATATTTGCTCAACATTATCCCTCTTCTCAAGGAGAGGCAGAGTCTATGTCTTACCTTTGTAACCCCAGCATCTCAGTTTCCTTACTATGAGCATGAATGTGATTTTTTTATGTTGAGAAATGTATTTTTTAATGCTACTTTCCTCCTAAATGCAGGTCCAGTGAGTGAAATATGAAGTGCATTTGATAAATGTTTGTTGAGACTAACTAATTGAAATATCTAGCTCGGTCCTAAAGTCCAAGGGAAGGAAAGGATTTATCTGGCCTGGACTTGGGTTTAAATCCTGAGGGATTCTGCCATCTGGAGATACGGAATCATGAACTTGTAAGGTGCTTTGGTTTTTGACTGGACTTATTTCTAGAGGTCACAAAGATCATCAGCAGGCCTGAGGGTTGTTGATGGATTGTAATATGTTATTAATTGAATTCAAATTAAGTTCTAATATGCATATTAAATTATAATTACACTAGAGGCCTGTTGCATGAAGAGATTCGTGCAATAGGCCTTCCTTCCCTTGGCTCCCAGCACCGGTTTTCCTCCAGAACCTGGGACCCAGGACTTCTTCGCTCCGGCCAGAGTCTGCCATCTTCGTCTTCGTTGCAGACTCCGGAGTCTGCAGTCTTGTCTTTGCTGTGGCACTCCGCTCCTGTAGATCCCTCCCCCCACCTTCCTGTCGCCCTCCCTCTCATAGCAGGCGTCCTGCCCCACCTGGCCACTCCACACCTGGAGCAGCTGGGCAGCTGCCATCTTCGGCCTTCTAATTTGCATACTCACTCTGATTGGCTGTGGGCATAGTGGAGGTATGGTCAATTTACATGTTTGTCTATTATTAGGTAAGATTGAAGTCTTCAGAAGAAAGGGAGAGACAACAATGCAAAGAATGTAGTCAATCCCACTCTGGCATTCCATTCAATGAGTATAGAGTGAGTCAGTTCTCTTGTCCCCTCTCTAATATAAGGATGAGTGTGATTCTATATTGAGAAGTGCATATTTTTTTATTCTACCTACCCCTTAATGCAGGCCAATTACATCATCTGATAATTAGCCAAAGAAATGATCATCTATTTCAATACCAGCACAAAACTGGTCTCTGGTACATTCCTTCCTCAGGGATTTTCAACTTTGATTCTAGGTGACTTTTGTCCTGAGTAATGCCTTTAGAAATTGACTACCATGAGTTTATTATTGCAGGACCCTATGTAGAACTTGTTGCAATGGACACATTTTGTTGATTAACATAGATACTCACATGCAAAGCACAGAGGTTAAAGCTGGGTGAGAAAATCATCTGGTCTAACTTAATCATTGCAGATGGGGAAACAGATCTGGAGAGGTAAAGACATTTTCCTACGGTAATTTAACTGGGAAGTGGAAGAGTCTGACTGGAATCCAAGCCAATGATTTTTCCACTAAAAATGGAAATATGTGTCATATGAGGTCTATTTGTCAAGTGGACTTTCAATATAAAGTCGTGGAGGGGAAAAACTATGATTTTATACATATGTGCTTTTTATTTGGAAAATTATATATTTTTTAATGCTTTTAATTATTTTTTTATGTTAATCCTCACCCAGTGATCTTTAGAGAGTGTGGAAGAGAAGGACGGAGGAGGAGAGAGAGAGGCATTAATGTGAGAGAGACACATCCACCAGTTGCCTCCCCAAGGCCCCCCAACCAGAGCAGAGGATCAAACCCACAACCCAGGTACACGCCCTTGACCGGGAATCAAACCCTCAACCCTTCAGTGCATGGGCCCATGCTTCAACCACTGTGCCACACTGGCCAGGGCTTAATGCTCTTATTTTTAAAAGATCTTAAATTTAGAAAGGCTTTTGTAGTACTGTAATAGTTATGACACTTCCTTGTTTGTTTTCTAAGATTTTTGAATTGTTTTCTAAGATTTTGAATGTGGTTATATCGAATTCATTTTCTAAGGCTATTTTTTAGGTACCTTGTCCAGTGGAGGAGAAAGCGTTCCTTTTCCATTTCAAGAAAACAAAGTTAATACTGGAATTTCAAGCTGATTGAATAAAGATGGACAGCTTAGAAATGGTGTGTGCGGAAGGATGGCT
This sequence comes from Plecotus auritus, assembly GCF_963455305.1. Lineage (NCBI taxonomy): Eukaryota > Metazoa > Chordata > Mammalia > Chiroptera > Vespertilionidae > Plecotus > Plecotus auritus. The sequence continues at coordinate 82,619,836 of NC_137770.1, read as the reverse complement.
GAGCTTTCCAGTATAAAGAAGGGGGTAGGTGATGAAAAGAGTAACTGTTCTTGAGTAACAGGCCTATTTCTCCCAAGTCTCCCTCTTTGCCCTCTCTTTTCTTTTAGACTTCCATCTAATATTTTGGAAACACATACATACCTTGGTAACAATTATCTCTTGATCAAAAGATGGGAACAAAGGTTGTTAAACCAGCTAGGGCAAAGAAAGTTCTGAACTTCATAGAATAGAATTTGGTCCTTAAAGTCACTCCTCCATCATCCTCAATTTTTGCTCTAAACCCAATGACCACCTCTTCTAATCTTTGTATAAAAATTTAAGCTATAGGGGGAGGAAGATGGCAGCTGGCAGGACGGAGGTGAGGGGGAGGAAGTGAGTGAGTGAGGGGGTGAAAGGAGAGTGTGTAGTGAGTGCGTGAGTGAGTGAGGGACAGTTAAATCCCTGTAGGAACAGCAGGGGCTGGCAGACCAGGCTCTCTTGGACAGGGAGAGACTACCACCACTGCGGGCACTCCCCGGACTGTGGGACTCCAGCATGGAGCCCACAGCATCTTGAAGGGGAGAACGGCCTTTTTTAGGAACTCATCAGCACCACCAACCAGACAGGCCTTGGAACTGCCCCGTGACCCAGCAGCCACTCCAGCCAAAATCCTGCTGCCCCACCCTCAGACCTGCGGAACCTGGGACCACAACCTCCAAAGGTGTACCACTTGGCAGCAGTCAGTGCAACTTCCCCCTCCCCAGTGGCAGAACTCCCGGACACCACATTAGCGTGTTTCCAGCGTGCAAGCATCCAGGGCACACCACTCCGTAGGCAGCGCCTGGGAACCACTGGGAGCCCCGTGGGTGTGATTCTGTACAGACAAGGGTGCGGGGCCCTGCAGTAGAAATTCTGAACTCCCTCTTCCTGAATAACTGCCCACGGACACCCCAGCTGTGCAACTTCAGTGCCAGGGCTCCTCAGAGTGCGTCAGAGCTCTGCGCAGGCAAAGGCACCTCCACACTCGCGCATTTCCAACAGGCAGGCACCCTGAGCCCATCTATCCACAGGGCGCTCGTGGGAGCCACTGTGAGCTCTCCGTGGGTGTGATCTTGGACAAACAGGGACGCACTCCTCCCCTCCCCCGCCACCCCTCCCCGGAGGGGCAGTAGAAATTCTGAATTCACTCATCCTGGATACCTGCCCACAGACGCCTCAATTACGCGGCTACACTACCAGGGCCCTTCAGAGTGCTTCAGTGTGCCTCGCTGGCAAACATACTGCTGGTGCCCCTGTAAGCCGCCACTGGGAGCGAGCGCCTATCCTCCACAGGTGCAGCATCAAAAGCTGAGTCTACCCACCGCACAACTACAGAACTCTGGACACCACAGTCACGCCTTTCCAGAGCGCAGGCCCCCTGAGCCCCATCACCCCGACAGACGGTTCCTGGGTGCCACTGTGAGTCCCCGCTGGGCATACGTGATTTCAATCAAGGGTGCAAGACAGCAAAAATTGGGACACGCCCCTCCATGGCTGCTGACTTCTAGACACCGCAGTTGTGCCTCTCCAGCTCACAGGCCTACATCAAGAGAACACAAATAGCTCAAGTAGGGAGCTACACTAGATTACCAAGCCCAGGAGACCTGAGAGATCACACCAGTAGCACCATCCCCAAAAGAACCTGGTTAGCAAAGCAATTGGATCTACAATTAAAACATTACAGGAAAACATGGGAAGACAAAAAAAAAAGCAATCCTCAAAGGAAAGAAAAAGAGGACTCACCAGAAAGGGAGTTAAATGAAATTGAGGCTGCAACATACCTGAGAAAGAATTCAGAGTAATGGTTATAAGGATGCTCAAACTGCTGGATGACAAATACACACAACTCAATGAGAATTATAAGGAGCTGAATGAGAATATCACCAACATGAAAAGGAACCAAGAGAGAATGAAGAACGACATAGCTGCAATAAAGAACACAATGGAGCCGAAGCCGGTTTGGCTCAGTGGATAGAGCGTCAGCCTGCGGACTGAAGGGTCCTGGGTTCAATTCCGGTCAAGGGCATGTACCTTGGTTGCGGGCACATCCCCAGTGGGAGGTGTGCGGGAGGCAGCTGATGGATGTTTCTCTCTCATCGATGTTTCTAGCTCTCTATCCCTCTCCCTTCCTCTCTGTAAAATACCAATAAAATATATTTTTAACAAAAAAAAAAGAACACAATGGAAAGCTTAAACAGTAGACTAGAAGAGGCTGAGGACCGCATCAGCAAATTAGAAGACAAGGTAGGAAAAAACACACAAACACAGCAGCAACTGGAAAGAAGACTTAAAAAGCAAGAGGAGAGCCTAAGGGAGCTTTGGGACAACACAAAACGAAACAACATTCACGTAATAGGGGTGCCAGAAGGAGAGGAAGAGAAGCAAGGAATAGAAAACCTGTTTGAAGAAATAATGACAGAAAACTCCCCTGATATTGGCAAGAAAAAAATCATGCAAGTCCAAGAAGCACATAGAATCCCAAACAAGATGAACCCTAAAAGACCGACACCAAGACACATCATAATTAAATTGGCAAACACCAACGACAAAGTAAGAAACTTAAAGGCTGCCAGAGAGATACAGAAAGTTACCTACAAGGGTTATCCTATTAGAATATCAACAGATTTCTCAACAGAAACACTCCAGGCCAGAAGGCAATGGAAATAAATTTACAAAGTGATGCAAAGCAAGGGACTGAACCCAAGAATACGATACCCAGCAAGGCTATCATTCAAAATTGAAGGTGGAATCAGGAGCTTCACAGACAAAAAAGGGCTAAGAGAGTTTACCACTACCAAGCCAGCAATGCAAGAAATGCTAAAGGAACTGCTGTAAAAAGAAGAAAGAGAAAGGCAACAAGAAACACAAACATTAAGGAAAAATATGACAACAAACATGTACTTAACAATAATAACATTAAACGTAAATGGATTAAATGCACCAATCAAAAGACATAGGGTAGCTGAATGGATAAGAAAACATGACCCATATATTTGCTGTCTGCAAGAGACCCACCTCAGAACAAAGGATCCACACAGACTGAGAGTGAAGGGATAGAACAACATTTTTCAGGCAAATGGAAATGAGAAAAAAGCTGGGGTTGCAATACTTATATCTGATAAAACAGACCTCAAAGTAAAGGCAATAACAAAAGATAAGGAAGGCCACTACATAATACTAAAGGGAGCAATTCAACAAGAAGATATAACTCTGGTAAACATGTATGCACCCAATACAGGAGCACCCAAATACATAAACAACTTCTGGAAGATATCAAGGGATAGATTGATAGCAATAAAGTCATAGTAGAGGACTTTAATACCCCACTAACAACACTGGATAAATCAACTAAACAAAAAATCAGCAAAGAAACAGCAATCCTAAATGACACACTAGATCAGATGGACTTAATTGACATCTTTAGAATATTCCACCCCAAAGCTGCAGTATATACATTCTTCTCCAGTGCACATGGATCATTTTCAAAGATAGACCACATATTAGGACACAGGCAAAGTTTCTTCAAATTCAAGAAGATAGAAATCATATCAAGCATCTTCTCAGATCACAATGGCATAAAACTGAAAATCAACTACAATAAAAACAATCCCGCCGAAACCGGTTTGGCTCAGTGGATAGAGCGTCGGCCTGCGGACTGAAAGGTCCCAGGTTCGATTCCGGTCAAGGGCATGTACCTTGGTTGTGGGCACATCCCCAGTGGGAGGTGTGCAGGAGGCAGCTGATCTATGTTTCTCTCTCATCGATGTTTCTAGCTCTCTATCCCTCTCCCTTCCTCTCTGTGAAATATCAATAAAATATATTTTTTTTAAAAAAAACAATCCTTTGCCCGGCTGTGTTGGCTCAGTGGATTGAGCATTGTCCCATGGACCAGGAGGTCCCAGGTTCAATTCCCAGTCAGGGTACATGCCCTGGTTGTGAGCTTGACCCACAGTGGGGGGCGTGCAGGAAGCAGCCAATCAATGATTCTCATCATTGATATTTCTATATCTCTCTCCCTCTTCCTTCCTCTCTGAAATCAATAAAAACAATCCCAAAAAAAATCAAACACCTGGAGACTAAATAGCATGCTATTAAACAATGACTGGGTTACCAGAGAGATCAAAGAAGAAATTTTAAAAATGGCAACAAATGACAATGAAAACACAACAATCCAAAATCTATGGGAAACAGTGAAAGCAGTCTTGAGAGGGAAGTTCATAGCTCTACAAGCCTACTGCAAAAAATAAGAAACAATGGTAATAAATTATCTAACCCTACAACTCAAAGAGTTAGAAAGAGAGCAACAAGAAAAGCCCAGTGTAAGCAGAAGGAAGGAAATAATAAAAATCAGAGCAGAGATAAATGACATACAGAACAAAAAAACAAAAAAAAACAATACAAAAGATCAACAAAACCAAAAGTTGGTTCTTTGAAAGGATAAAGAAGATTGATGAACCTCTAGCCAGGTTCACCAAGAAGCAAAGAGAGAGGACCCAAATAAATAAAATCAGAAATGAAAGAGGAGAAATAACAACAGACCCCACAGAAATACAAAGGATTGTTAAAAAATATCATGAACAACTCTATTCCAACAAACTGGACAACCTAGAAGAAATGGACATATTCCTAGAAAAATACAACCTTCCAAAACTCAATCAGGAAGAATCTAAACATCTCAATAAGCCAATAACTATAGAAGAAATTGAAGCAGTCATTAAAAAGCTTCCAGTAATCAAAAGCCCGGGGACAGACGGCTTCACAGGGAAGCTTTACCAAACATTCAAAGAAGAACTAAAACCTATCCTCCTCAGACTATTCCAAAAAAATTCAAGAGGAAGGAACACTTCCAAGCTCACTTTATGAAGCCAGCATCACCCTAATACCAAAACCAGATAAAGACAACACAATGAAAGAGAATTACAGGCCAATATCCCTTACGAACATAGATGCCAAAATCCTCAACAAAATCCTAGCAAATCGGATCCAGCAGTACATCAGAATGATCATACAACATGACCAAGTAGGATTTATCCCAGGGATGCAAGGATGGTACAATATCTGCAAATCAATAAATGTGATACATCACATAAACAAATTGAGAGATAAAAACCACATAGTCATATCAATAGATGCAGAAAAAGCATTTGACAAAACCCAACACCCATTTTTGATAAAAACTCTCAGCAAGGTGGGAATAGAAGGATCATACCTCAACATAATAAAAGCTATATATGATAAACCCACAGCTAACATCATACTCAATGGGCAAAAACTAAAACCATTTCCCCTAAGAACAGGAACAAGACAGAGATGCCTGCTTTCACCACTCCTGTTCAACATAGTACTGGAAGTGCTAGCCACAGCAACCAGACAAGAAGAAGAAATAAAGGGCATCCAAATTGGAAAAGAAGAAGTAAAATTGTCATTATTCGCAGATGAAATGATACTGTACATAGAAAACACTAAAGACTCCATCAAAAAATTATTAGACTTAATAAATTAATTTGGCAATGTAGCTGGATACAAAATTAACACCAAGAAATCTATGGCATTTCTATACACCAACAGTGAACTTACAGAAAGAGAGACTAAGAAAACAATACCATCGCACCAAAACAATTAAGATACCTAGGAATAAACTTAACTAAGGAGGTAAAAGACCTCTACTCAGAAAACTATAGGACATTGAAAAAAGAGATAGAGGAAGACATAAATAGATGGAAGAGCATACCGTGTTCATGGATTGGTAGAATCCACATCATTAAAATGTCCATACTACCCAAAGCAATCTATAGATTCAATGCACTCCCCATTAAAATACCAACGGATATTTCACAGACCTAGAAAGAACTCTCCAAAAATTCATCTGGAATAAAAAAAGACCCGGAATAGCCACAGCAATCCTGAGAAAGAAGAACAAAGTAGGAGGAATCTCAATACCAGATTTCAAGCTGTACTACAAAGCCACATAAGACCAGAAACCATAAAAATACTAGAAGAATCCACAGACAGAGAAATCTCAGACATATGCCGTAGCAATTTCTTCACTGATACCACTCCTGGGGCAATGGAAACTAAAGAGAAAATAAACAAATGGGACTACATCAAAATAAAAAGCTTTTGCACAGCAAAAGAAACCATCAACAAAACAACAAGAAAGCCCACTGCATGGGAGAACATATTTGCAAATGTTATCACTGATAAAGGTTTAATCTCCAACATCTACAGGGAACTTATACAACTTAATAAAAGGAAGATAAATGATCCAATAGAAAAATGGGCAACGGACCTAAATAGAATCTTTTCGAAAGAAGACAGCAGAAGGCCAAGAGACATATGAAAACATGCTCAAAGTCACTAATTATCCAAGAGATACAAATCAAAATGACAATGCAGTACCATCTCACACCTGTCAGAATGGCAACCATCAACAAATCAACAAACGATAAGTGCTGGCGAGGATGCGGAGAAAAAGGAACCCTGGTGCACTGCTGGTGGGAATGCAGACTGGTGCAGCCACTGTGGAGAACAGTATGAAGTTTCCTCAAAAAATTAAAAATGGAATCCCATTTGACCCAGTAATTCCACTTCTAGAAATATATCCCAAGAAACTAGAAACACCAATCAGAAAAGATATATGCACCCCTATGTTCATAGCAGCACAATTCACCATAGCTAAGATTTGGAAACAGCCCAAATGCTCATCAGCAGATGAGTGGATTAGAAAACTATGGTACATCTACACACAATGGAATACTACACTGCTATAAAAAGAAGGAATTCTTACCATTTGCAGCAGCATGGATGGATCTGGAGAGCATTATGTTAAGTGAAATAAGCCAGGCAATGAAAGGAAAATGCCACATGATCTCACTCATTTATGGAAAATAAAGAACATTATAACCTGATAAACAAAAAGATAGATACAGAGGCAGTAAAGCACCGAACAGACTGTCAAATTACAGCGGGAAGGCTGGGGAGTGTTGGGGAGGAGAGGGAAGAGATCAACCAAAGGACTTGTATGCATGCATATAAGCACACCAATGGACATAAGACACTGGGGCGGTGGGATGAGGGCATGCAACAGGGGGTAAGGGAGGCTGGGGGAAGGTCAATGGGGGTAAAAAAGGAGATATATGTACTAATATATGTAATATTTTAAACAATAAAAAGTAAGTGCTAAAAAAGAATTAATTAATTAATTTGGCAATGTAGCAAGATACAAAATTAATGCCAAGAAATCTATGGCATTTCTATACACCAACAGTGAACTTACAGAAAGAGAGACTAAGAAAACAATACCATTTACCATCGCACCAAAACAATAAGATACCTAGGAATAAACTTAACTAAGGAGGTAAAAGACCTCTACTCAGAAAACTATAGGACATTGAAAAAAGAGATAGAGGAAGACATAAATAGATGGAAGAGCATACCGTGTTCATGGATTGGTAGAATCCACATCATTAAAATGTCCATACTACCCAAAGCAATCTATAGATTCAATGCACTCCCCATTAAAATACCAACGGATATTTCACAGACCTAGAAAGAACTCTCCAAAAATTCATCTGGAATAAAAAAAAGACCCTGAATAGCCACAGCAATCCTGAGAAAGAAGAACAAAGTAGGAGGGATCTCAATACCCGATTTCAAGCTGTACTACAAAGCTACTGTTCTCAAAACAGCCTGGTACTGGCATAAGAACAGACATATAGACCAATGGAATAGAATAGAGAACCCAGATATCGACCCAAACCACTATGCTCAATTAATATTTGACAAAGGAGGTATGAACATACAATGGAGTCAAGACAGTCTCTTCAATAAATGGTGTGGGGCAAATTGGACAGATACATGCAAAAAAATGAAACTAGACCACCAACTTACACCATACACAAAAATAAACTCAAAATGGATAAAGGACTTAAACATAAGACCGGAAACCATAAAAATACTAGAGGAATCCACAGACAGAGAAATCTCAGACAAATGCCGAAGCAATTTCTTCACTGATACCACTCCTAGGGCAATGGAAACTAAAGAGAAAATAAACAAATGGGACTACATCAAAATAAAAAGCTTTTTGCACAGCAAAAGAAACCATCAACAAAACAACAAGAAAGCCCACTGTATGGGAGAGCATATTTGCAAATGTTATCACTGATAAAGGTTTAATCTCCAATATTTACAGGGAACTCATACAACTCAATAAAAGGAAGATAAACAACCCAATAAAAAAAATGGGCAACGGACCTAAATAGATACTTTTCTAAAGAAGACAGAAGGAAGGCCAAGAGACATATGAAAACATGCTCAAAGTCACTATTATCTGAGAGATGCAAATCAAAACAACAATGCGGTACCATCTCACACCTGTCAGAATGGCAACCATCAACAAATCAACAAACGACAAGTGCTGGCGAGGATGCGGAGAAAAAGAAACCCTGGTGCACTGCTGGTGGGAATGCAAACTGGTACAGCCACTGTAGAGAACAGTATGGAGTTTCCTCAAAAAACTAAAAATGGAACTCCCATTTGACCCAGTGATCCCACCTCTAGGACTATATCCCAAGAAACTAGAAACACCAATCAGAAAAGATATATGCACCCCTATGTTCATAGCAGCACAATTTATCATAGGTAAGATTTGGAAACAGCCTAGGTGCCCGTCAGCAGATGACTGGATCAGAAAACTATGGTACATCTACACAATGGAATACTATGCTGCTATAAAAAAGAAGGAATTCTTACCATTTGCAGCAGCCTGGGTGGAAATGGAGAGCATTATGCTAAGTGAAATAAGCCAGTCAATGAAAGAAAAATACCACATGATCTCACCCATTTATGGAAAATAAAGAACATTATAACTTGATAAACAAAAAGATAGATACAGAGGCAGTAAAGCACCGAACAGACTTTCAAATTACACTGGGAAGGTTGGGGAGGGGTGGGGGAGATAAGAGATCAACCAAAGGACTTGTATGCATGCATAGAAGCATAACCAATGGACACAAGACACTGGGGGGTGAGGGCATGTATGGGAGTGGGGGGCGGGCAATTGGTTACCTTAACCAAAAAAAAATTGGAAGAAAAAAGAACAATAACATCCAAAAACAATTTAAGCTATACATATATTTAAATCTCTCTGTATATAATGTGTGTGTGTGTGTGTGTGTGTGTGTGTGTGTGTGTGTGTGTGTGTATCTAGGGAGAGAAAAGAGAGAGAGAGAGAGCACCCACAACATGAATAGTAAATTCCTGAACCTCATATCAAATTCCATGGGATTAAGTGGATCATGAGGTCAAGAAAGTGTACAATGCATTTTAAGACAAAGAATAATAAATCCAACAGTATATGATTATTAAATAATGTAAGTACTATATTGCCATCCATTCTCATAGAAAAACTCAGTTGCAGTGAAGCACAGAATTCTCCACAATATACACCATGGCCCTTATCATACATTTTGAATTTCCATATTTAAGCCAGGTGCCATTCACCTCAAACCCACAAGTCCCATAAAGTCAATATTCACAGCAATCCTTCCAGTTCTTGGCTCCTTTCTCCATTAACTCATTTGCTATCCTATTCCAGCCTCTTTGGACTTTCAGGGTGGTAGGATCTTCAGCTCCTCCTAGTTCCCCTTAAGGATGCTGGCTTTGACTTGCGCCATCAGCTCTCCTTACTCTGAACTATCCTGTGACCTCCTGGTTCATAGGTCGACGAAGCGGGCTAAGATCTATTTTTTAAATGTTTACTTATGCTTGTCTTCTCACTCATTCTTGCCTTGTTTCTTCTTTAGATCCATGGTGTAGTAGAAGGAGCAGTTCCTTGAGATAAGATATGGTTCTAGAGAACCTTCTGAAAAGTCACTTAGCCTCTGTTGTTCTTAGTTTCCTTATCTGAAATGATCCCTATGGCCCCTTTCAGATCCAAAGTCTTTGGGAGTCCACTTGTTCCTCTCCTTAGAGGTTCCTCCTGAAAGCTCTGTTTCTATTATAGGTTGTCAATTATTCATATTTTCTGACATACTTCAATCCATATGTTCCTATTCCCTCAAAGACTTGCCTCTGTGACTTAACTCTTTCTTTCTCATCACTCTGATTTGTTTTCTTTTCTCATGGCTCTTTCTTTTTTTTTTTTTTTAATATATTTTATTGATTTTTTACAGAGAGGAAGGGAGAGGGATAGAGAGCCAGAAACATCGATGAGAGAGAAACATCGATCAGCTGCCTCCTGCACACCTCCCACTGGGGATGTGCCCACAACCAAGGTACATGCCCCTGACCGGAATCGAACCTGGGACCCTTGAGTCCGCAAGCCGACGCTCCATCCACTGAGCAAAACAGGTCAGGGCTCTCATGGGTTTCTTTCTTTCTTTCTTTCTTTCTTTCTTTCTTTCTTTCTTTCTTTCTTTCTTTCTTTCTCTCTTTCTTTTTCTCTTTCTTTCTTTCCCTTTCTCATCATGCTCCCTCACCCTTGCCGTTTGTCCCTAATTCCCCATTCTTCGTTGATTTATTGATTTACTTTCAAATGACCAACTTCAGGATCCCCAGAACTTTAACACATTGTTCCTATAATGTTTTCCTTGAAAACACACACACACACACACACACACACACACACACACACACACACTCCTTCCCACCCCCACCCTAGCCTTCTCCCACTGCCATCCAAGCTCAGGGCCCTCCTAGCCTATAACCTCCCTTTCCTTTTCCACTCTCTTGTCCTCTTCACAAATTCTGTTTCCCTTTAGTTAACATGAGTAACATGGAGAAATGAAGGTAAACAAAAAGAATAAGTTCTACCCATCCTCTTATGGTTTAAACTCCTGCCATCCTTTCAGAATGAACTCTGAAAAGAAACACCAGACAAGAATCAATCTGAATGACAGTCCTTGATCTTCACTCCCTGCCTCTGCCTCTAAAACACCATGGCAACTGCCACCTGAAAGAGGCCAGGCTGAAAAATCATCTAATAAGACCAGGGGTTGTTTGCCAGTGCTTTCTTACTTAGTGAAGTGTTGCAAAGGGCACTTTTTCCTTCCTCTTGATTGCCTTGCTCCCTTAATGCTAGTAAGGCAAAAAACATGATAGTATATGGAATTAAAAGAAGCATAATGTGTTGTCAATATTAATTGAAGGTCTTCAAATTTTCTTTGGGAGTTGAATGTTTGTGCCATCCTCCAGGTCTGTAGCCAGAAAACGAGGCCTATAACAGAAGCAGAAATCAGCAGAATGGCAATAAAGTGCCACATTGTGGTGAAAAAAAAAAAACACAAAACAAAACCACGGGCTGTTCAAATAGGCATTGCTTGGGTAAATTTCAACCAGCCATTTATCAGCTATGAGACTTTGAGCAAGAAAGCTACTATGCTTCTCTAATCTCAGTTTCCTCATTTGTAAAATGGTGTGTTCTGTATGTCTAAGATGGGGATTATATAATGGTTCCTTGGCAAAGTTATTTTAAAGAGTAAATGAGATTATGTATTTAACGGGCTGTGATTATGGTTACATCAAGTTTACATGCTGGATCCTTAGTTTAGCTCTTTTGCAATTAAAATTTCTATACAAACTTGTAAAAGAGGAAAGCTAAGAGCAGAGGATTGTCCTGAGAGAAGAGGCCTGAATGAAATGCCAAAAAATTCCTGGAAACCCTCACAACCATAGTTGTATTTTTTTATTTTTTATTTTTTTTTATTTTTTTTAAATATATATTTTATTGATATTTTACAGAGAAGAAGGGAGAGGGACAGAGAGTTAGAAACATCAATGAGAGAGAAACATCGATCAGCTGCCTCCTGCACGCCCCCCACTGGGGATGTGCCTGCAACCAAGGTACATGCCCCTGACCGGAATTGAACCCGGGACCCTTCAGTCCACAGGCTGATGCTCTATCCACTGAGCCAAACCGGTTAGGGCCATAGTTGTATTTTGAGGGCAAAGCCATTATGAAGCTCTTTAAATGAGTTAAAACTGTATTAATTTGCACATCAACAAACATTTGGCCTAGAGCAGTATATACATTTGAGGGGCATGTTATATATTTGGATCTTTTACTAGGCTCCTTTCATGTGTACTTGGATTTCCTTGCAACCGCACTGCAGTCCCCAAGGAATCTAGAGCCCAGGGTTTAGAAACCACCAGTCAAGTGCAACTGCCTCAAACTTAACTCTGCAAAATAATCATTTAAGAGCCTGTTTAAAAATCTTAGTGGCCTACCCCCAGAGATTCTGATTAAATAGATCTGGGGTAGAGGCCAGGAATGTGATAAATTCTCCATGTGTTTACCGTGAATCCAGAGGAGTGTATAGAACTCTGAGAATTAGCATTCCAGACCTACTCCTCATTTCTCTCTTCCAAGGATCTCATTCCAATCACCTTCTCTTTGTTCCTCACAATTCTAGGCTTCTTTAATTGGAGTGTTGTGCTGACATCACAAAACAATGTGTAGGAAACTCTCTGAAAGTCAAACATAGTGACTGGCTTTCTTTTAAAGAGCAACAGCATATCTTCGCTTTTTTTAAGACTTATTGTTGACATTGAAAATACCCTAACACCCATTTTAACTAATTTAGAGGCAAATTGTACTCACAAATGAAGGATACAGAGATTATGCTTAAGTGGTCTGGCTTGAAAATTGGCTCCAAGATGTAAACATCACAATAGTACTTTAAGCTGTTCCTGAAGAGAGAAAAAATTATTAGGCCAATAGCCAATATGGAAGCCAAGATAGAAATTGTTGATAAAATTAGAAAACATAAGAAGGAACCACAAAGCCAGAAGAAAAAGCTCATCAGCTCCCTGACCCAGAATATTTTCCCTAGAGCCTCTCAGGTTCCCACATGTGGGAAGGAACTGTGGAAGGCACTGGGGGTAGGGTGCTAGGATAGGTCCCTTTTCCCTATCCTTTGAGTGCCTCTTCACCTTCAATGCCCTTGAGTGCCTCTTCACCTTCTTGAGAATGAAAGTGCTTCACTTACAAGGTCGAAAGACCACGGAACATTTTCCAAAAATTAAATCACCAATTGAAACAAGTGCAGTGTTGCTTTAATATTCTCTTCTGCTATTAAGTTTCTCTCTCTGTCTCTCACTCTGTGTCTCTCTCTTTGTGTGTGTGTCTCTCTCTCTGTCTACCTCCCTTCCTTCCTCCCTCTCCCTCTTTCATTCTCTCCTTCTCTTTCCCTCCCTTCTTTTCTCCCTCACCCTCCCTCTCTCTCCTTCCCCTCCCCTCTCCACTTCACCACACACAGAAACCCCTTTTCAAAGGGGCTTTTTTCCAACTCAGTGAAGTAAAGTCTTTGCCCCTTTGTGGGGAAGGCTCATTAACATTCCCACAGCAGCATCTCTTCAAGGATTTTACTTTTGTAACTCTGTGGAGAGGTCAAAAGGCCACAGTGGAAAGAGGTAAAAGGGAAAAAATGGTAAATGGGGGAGGGCAGAAGAAAGGAGAGGAAGGGAGAGAGCCTTCCTTTCACAATAAGGCCAGCAAAGAGGGTGGAAAAAATAGGAAAAGACAAGTCAGACAAGACCCAGGAAAGGGACCAATATTGAACTATCCAATCTACCTTTGGAGATTTCATAGACTCCTGAGAAAAACAGAAAGTGCTAATTCCTCTCTCCTTTCTATTTCTCAAAAGGGAAGTAAATGATGGAAACAGTGGGAGGAGAGAGACAGTTAATTCCACTGAGAAATGAGAAGCTTGCCTGGCCTCAGTGTTCCCGTTTCTCCTACAGTTACAGCCTGGTGATAACTGCACCTGCTTACCACAGGGGACTTAGCTGGGTGAATGAGACAATGTCAGCAAGAGTTCCAAGGGTGGGATGTGAGGGAGGCACCCAGGGTCCTGACCCCAAAGGACTGGGAAAATAATGGAGATTCAGTGAACTCCAAAGCAAAGATCAGAGTGCTTCCCAAATCGCTTCATATGTGGGTACCTGCTCCATTTATCACCAGCAATCCTCCTACCATCTGTTGTCTCTCTGGTTCCCTTTCTTAGTATTGCCAGACTAGCCTGGACTTGTGTAAGGAAAGAAATCAAAGAAACGTCAAGTTGCACCCAACACCGTGAGTGAGCTATGCTGTGCTTTTCTCTGAAGATGTAGCCATCAGAGATTTACATCATTAAACTTCAAAGAGAAAAGTAATTCCCACTTTGCAAACTGATGATGTTTCAGATGCTCCTCATCTCAGCCAGAAGAGCAAAGGGTAAATAAGGTCAAAAGAAAAAGACTAGACATTGTAGCTAGAACATAGGGCATATCGGGATATTCTATGCCCAGTAGCACAGTATCACTCAAATTCAGGTAGGAATAGCATGGCCACAAGGTAAAGAACAAAAAAAATGAATCACCTTTAAGTGTACCAGCTGAGCAGAAGAGACCTGGTTGGTGACCAAGTGATGTATTTTAGAGATGGAGGATATTCTTAAAGGTCAAACTTCATATCCAAAAGGCCATTCTTCCCACAGAATCCTTGCCAATTGTTTTCAGCCTCTGTGAAAACTTTTTTTTTTTTAAATATGGAACACTTCAAGAATTTGTGTGTCTACCTCCCTCCCTTCCTTCTCTGTATCCTTGCGCATGGGCTATGCTAATTTTCCCTGTATTGTTCCAATTTTAGTATATGTGCTGCCGAAGTGAGCACTGTGAGAACTTAATACAGAGAGCTCACAAATTCACTGGAGAATCCATGACACTGTTAGAAAGTTCCTTTTCTATTGAGCTCAAAGTACCTCCTCGTAGCTTCCACCCACCTACGTCATCTTCTCAGAAGGATCCTCCCTTCAATCCTAGAAGCTGGACAGGAACGACAGAGACAGAAAAGCCATTGACCCTGGTTGTTATTTTAAATGAGATTCCTTAAAAATCAATCACTTTTTTAAAAAATATAGTCTATTGATTTTTTTAGAGTGGAAGGGAGAGGGATAGAGAGATAGAAACATCCATGATGAGAGAGGAACATCATCAATCGGCTGCCGAACCCAGGCATGTGCCCTGACCGGGTATCAAACCAGTGGCCTCTTGGTTCCTGGCTCGATGCTCAACTGCTGAACTACAAGGGCAGGGCATCAAACACTTTTTTTTTTCATGCCAAGAATCTGTTGGCATAGTGTACCTTTAACAATATGGGGGGGGGGGGAGTGGGGGGGCGGTGAATGCTAGACTGACTGTCAGGTGCACCTGGCTTCCAAGTCCATCTCTGCTACATCATAGCTGTGCAATCTTGGATAGGTTACTTAACCTCACTGGGCCTTTTGGTTCATCTATAAATGGGATCATCTATAAATGGGAGTGGTAAAACATGCCATGCTAATGTCTGAGTTGTAATATTCAAAAAAATGGCATGTACATGAGAATATTCTATAAATTATAAAGAGCTCTACATGCATGAAGTTTTTATACCGACTGTTCATCTTTACTCTATCTTTTTGTTTTTTTTTCCAAGTTTTTATACACTCATTTTCAACTAGAGATAGCTGACTTCTTGGCCTCATTATAAGGATATACCAGAAAGTTCTTATTTCAAACTATAGCCCAGAAGCAGTCACATCACCAAACAAGGTGGTATAGAATTATGAAAGGATCAAAAGCACTGTGAATATCTTAGAAGAAGAGTTAGAAAAACAAGTGGTAGTTATTTTAAGAACAGACAGCATGGGGAGAGGCCTAGGGCCCCGCAGGGAGGAGAGGGTTAAATCCTTTCCTCTGCAGTACAAAAGAAAAGAGTGTGCGGAAAGATTAGGATTTTTGCTTTTACAATGGGAGCTGCAGAAGCGTAGGGAAGAAGCTGAAGGGGAAAAAAGGGGGCGTCTCCCCTTTAAAGACTTGCAGAGATTGAGAGAGGAAGAGAGAGAGAGTCAGAGACAGAGAATCAGAGAGAGAAAGAGAGAGAGAGAGTCAGGGACAGTGAATCAGAGAGAGAGAGAGAGAGTTTGTCTATCTCTGGGAAGAGAGAACATCTCTGCTTCACAGTGATTTGCCTGAGGGAGAGGCATCAGTTGGCTTCAGACCCAAGGGAGAGACCAGACCAGGTCACCCCGGTTAAGACTAAGTGAGCGTCACCCCTCCCTCTCCCACCTCTCTCTACCCGGGAATGTCTAGGCGAAAGCAGCGGAAACCCCAACAGTTAATCTCGGACTGCGAAGGTCCCAGCGCGTCTGACAACGGTGGGTGCCTGGGGAGGGAGGAAGGGGGAGCTCTGAGTGCAAGCCTGTGTGGGTCAGGCCAGGGCAAGGGGAGGGCCCCCGGGCCATGGGCAAAACCAGGGGGAGGACATAGTCACAGAGGGAGAGGGCTGGAGGGAGGTGGGGGGGACTGAAGGAGTTGAGATACAGGGACTAAGGAGATGACCTGTGGTGGGGAGAAGCCCCACTTGGCTTTTCTCAGGAATGGTTCTGTTTGTGTTTTCCTTGTTGTTTTTCTCTGGATGAAATGGAGTTTTCAAACTGGCTCTGTCTCCCCACCCAAGAGTTTTCTCCCCAGGTCCCCCTTTGCTCACTGGTCTTTGTGCGGTTGCTAAGTAACATCCTCAGACCTGAAGACTGTCTCTTAGGGGTGGGATTTTCCCCCCTTTCCTTTCTGGAGAGTTGGGTTGCAAGAGAATGAATTG
Source organism: Plecotus auritus (assembly GCF_963455305.1). Taxonomy (NCBI): domain Eukaryota; kingdom Metazoa; phylum Chordata; class Mammalia; order Chiroptera; family Vespertilionidae; genus Plecotus; species Plecotus auritus. Next base: position 82,603,200 of record NC_137770.1, on the reverse strand, counting down.
GATAAATGCGGAGATTCCCCTAAGGGAGAAGAGAAAAAAGTTTCTCATTGTTGGGCTGAGCAGAGAGCGGATCAGAGCTCCCAGAGGGAGATAGCTAATGTCGGTCAGATGAAGCCTGGTTTGGGATGTGTATCCATGTCACCTGGGATAGAGGCTGGAGGGGAGGTCTGGATGAGGTGCTTAGGTTTGGGCTTCAAGATAGGCCAAGCTAAGAAAAAAAGTATGAGTTAATATACCTGTTAATACATGCATATCATTTTGTAAGGATATTATCACCTGTTTTTTAAGTAATAGAGTTTCTTTATGGGGGTTGAGGTAGATTTCATATATCCTTATAGCATTCCAGGAAGAGGCAGACAGCAGAGCAATAGGGTACTGAGAATGATGTTGTCCAAAGTCTCAGAAACAGAGGCATAGTCAGGATGAAAACCCAGGTTTCCTGAGGCTCAGGGCTGGTGGTGCTCACTCCACTAAATCTGGGTTTCCAAACTTGCTTGATGGGTAGATGTAGGCCAGAGTCCAGGAATCCATATCTTTGCAAATGTCCAGGTAATTCTTAGGATCAAGCAAGTGTTAGACATACTGGTCAGTGGTATGGCCATATGTGTTCTCACTGTGACAGTCTGGAAGTCATGACTCAAGGATAAACTATTTGTTGAGCAAATAGTTAATTCACCCAACAATGTAGTGTAGGATTAGGCACAAGGGTTCTGAAGCCAGGCTTTTAGGATTCAAATCCTGGCTCCACTACTTGGTTAGCTGAGCAATCTTAGTTGTTTACTTTACCTCCCTATGCCTCAGTTTCCTCATCAGTAAAATAGGGATGAATATACTAGCTACCTCATTAGGTTATTGGGAGAATCGAAATGAGTTAATATATGTATGTACAGCACTTGGAAAAATTACTAGCATAAATAAGTACTTAATGCATGTGAGTATTGTTATTATCATTATATGTTAGGACAGTGTCAATTCCCAAAGTGCTGAAATATGACCAAAACTCAGGAATCTCTTGGCAAATTTCAACACTTCTTTATGAGAGGTGTGCCATGAAAAGCTCTAGGAGAATGTATTTGAAGTGACCAAAACTAACCCATGGATTTGGTGTTCCACCTGTTGTAAAAATATGACTGGAGGTCAGACACATCGGTGCTTCATGTGCTATGGATCAACCTTAACAGACATACTGTGTTTCGGGTAGAACACCTCCTCCTCAGAGTCACTGCATTGCTGGGATCCCACTGTTCCCATATTAAAGGCTCATGGTGGTGACATCTGTTCCCTCCTGGGACACATTAGCCCTTCTTAATGCCTCTGCAGGCCGGATGTTTCCTCCTCCTGCTCTACAGGAAACTTCCCTCAGACCCTCAGAATTGCCTCACAGTCCCGCTCCCCTGCTGGCTTGATTTTGGAACAGTGCTTAATCTCCCCCAGCCCAGGAGGCATCCTTTCTCTTTTCCCAAGTCTGCTCACCCATTCTCATTCCACAGCTGAGCAAAAATCTGTGAGGGGCCCAAAGGAATCTTCAGCAACTGCCCTGAGTGGCTTCTCAAGCTCCTTGAGCAGTAGCTCCCACTTGGGGCTGTGAATCCTTGGGGGCATAAAGATGCTGCTCCAAAGTCATCCTCATGGAAACTGTGTAGGCTTGCACCCAATGTCAGCATCAAATTTCAGTTGAAATATTGCCTTGAGCCATGAAAATGAGAAACATAAATGTAAAGAGCAACAAAGTAGTAGTAACCATAGTTACCTCCTAAGATCTGCCTTAAGAAAGTGTAAGGGTTATCTGACCAGCATTCCCCTGAAAGTGAAAGATCCTGTGTTACTTACATGACCTGGAGGGCTGCTGGGTCTCATCTGTTGAGATGTGGGAGCTATGTTGGATGAAATCTAAAATTCCTTCATTTTCTTATGAGATATGTAGGTTTCTCATTTCCTCCTTTTCCACAGGTAGGGTTTCTGTTTGCTTATGTGATCTTCAGGCTCCTGGCTTTGCCTTCTACCTTTGAGACATTTTCTTGTTCTGGTAGGGAAGTTTCTTTTTCTTTCTTTCTTTCTTTTTTTTTTTTTTTTTTTCTTTTCCTTTTTTAATATATTTTTATTGATTTCAGAGAGGAAGGGAAAGGGGAGAGAGATGGAAACGTCAATGGTAAGAGAGAATCATTTATTGGCTGCCTCTTATACGCCCCCTACTGGGGATCAAGCCCACAACCTGGGCATGTGCCCTTGACCGGAATCGAACCTGGAACCCTTCAGTCCACATACCAATGCTCTGTCCACTGTGCCAAACCGGCTAGGGCAGTTAGGGAAGTTTCTTATTTGGGAGCTCTTATGTGTGTCCCTTGCTGTACCTGTGAAACTATGGTCATTATCACGAGCATCAGCAGACATTTATTTAGTAGGCTAGGGTGCCACTGAGGTTTTCTGGAGTCTTTGCCTTCTTTTAAGCAATGTTCACTCTATGTGACAAGCAAATGTTGAGCCTTTGTTGCACATTTTAAAAGCCTCATCTCCGCAGTGACCTAAGACGTCACCAAGAAACAGTCTGTAAAACCTGTTATCCAGCCATGTTTTTGTTCAGCTTCTTTGACCAGAACACCAAAACCTAACAGAATAGTTATTGCACATAAGTGATGAGAAGGAAATAGTCTATTTACTTTAAAACTCTGGAGAGAGAAAAAAAATCTCTCCCCTACGGAGTCTAGAAATCTGCATGAGAGAACATAAGGGATGTGAATAGGGAAAATGTAAACTAGTACATCTGGGAAATAAAGGAAACAACCAGAAACCCAGATATTTAGTGAGAAGGAGAAACCAGGACAACAGCCAAACAGATCTAGAGGGAGAAATGGAAGCTGGATGACATCAAGAACAGCAAAAGGGGAAGAAAGCAAAATTAGAGTTTTAAGGGCTCTGTTCTCTTTATATCTGGAAGCAGAAAGCATCATCTCTCAGGCTAAGCCCTAAGCCTTTCAGCCCTAGGTACCCCTGGGTCAAAAAGAGAGCATTTCTGAGTGGATAGAAGTAACTCAGGCATGATGTGGCAGAGAATAGAGAAGGAAGCAGAAAGCCTGGTTTTCAGTCCAGCCTGGACTTTGAAGCTATGTGACCTGGGGCAAGTCCCTTCTTCTCCCAGGCTTCACCTTTTGGCCTATAATTAATGACACTCATCAATAATATTTGTGGAACATTTACTATTTGTCAGGCACTATGGTAAATCCTGAATGTATTTCTTGTTTATTCCTCCCAACTACACTATTATTACCCTCCATTAAAAAAATTGTTGTGTGTGGTAAAATACTACGCTCATTAAACACTAACTCCCCCTTTCCTTCTCTACCCCTCCCCCGTCCCTGGCAACCACCATTCTCTATGAATTTACCAATTCCAGGTACCTCATATAATGGAAGCATATAATATTTGTCCTTTTGTGTCTGGTCTAATTCATTTAACATGTTTTCAAGGCTCAACCATTCTGTAGCATGTGTCAGAATTTCATTCCTTTTTATGGCTGTACCTCCATTTTAAAGAAGAGAATCCCAAGCCTGAAATAGATTAAGAACATTTCCCAAGGTCACAAACATTACAAAGTGCTGGAACTGAAACTTTAACTCAGGTCTGTTAGATTCTGAGCTGGCACTCTCAATGACTGAGCTCAAAGAAGGGGTCAGATCTCTCAAGTCCCTTTCAGTTCCAAAGTGCTATGAATTCTGAGTCTCTTGATGTCAGAAAAATACGTTTTTATGTTTGACCTAAGATATTCCTATTCTGGAAACAAATATATTTTTCTCACTTCACACCAGATATACAAAGCATTGTGCCGGCATAATTATCCACTGTGTTGCACAGGCCCTGGGTGCATTAGTAGGTGTGTGTGGCAAAGGAGTATCTGTGTGTATTTAGGAGAGAACAGTGAGGAAGAGAAGATGGGACATTATGCCTTAGAAAGAGTTCATAGCAGCAGTTACAGAATCACTTCATAATTATGGACACTGCCAATTAGTGTTGGTTCAATGTTTATAGTAAGTAGGCAGGTGTTTTGTTTCTTTGATGGCTGGAAAATTCTCAAACTCTTTGTAGAACAAAGCCTTTCATCTTACAATTAGAAATGTGGTTCGAGAGGCACATTGGGAAAGGCAATACAGTGGCTAAATTCAGTCAGGTTTAAATCATAAAGTTTTCTTGACGGAAGTAGAATGCATGAGCACTAATGTCTGCCTGTGGGCAGAATAGAGAGGGTGCCTGTCAGGAAGATTTAGCAGTGAGCAGCTCATTTTGCCCATGTCCTCATTTTGGCCAGATTGGGCACAGATAAGATTTGTGAGGAGTAGAGTAGAAGGGCTGATGGGAAGGGTAGTACTCTGATAGGTACTGTGGTTCTCATCCTTGTCTGGACAGTAAAATCACCTGAGGAACTTTGCAAACATACTGATGCCTGGATTCCACCCTCAAGGATTGGTCTGAGGTGTGGCCTGACCATCAGGATTTTTAAGAGCTCTCCCAGTAATTCTAGTGGACAGCAAAGTTTGAGAACCACTGTTCAACTAGACCCGTGGTCGGCAAACTGCGGCTCGCGAGCCACATGCGGCTCTTTGGCCCCTTGAGTGTGGCTCTTCCACAAAATACCACGGCCTGGGCGAGTCTATTTTGAAGAAGCGGCGTTAGAAGAACTGTAAGTTTAAAAAATGTGGCTCTCAAAAGAAATTTCGATCGTTGTACTGTTGATATTTGGCTCTGTTGACTAATGAGTTTGCCGACCACTGAACTAGACCACCTTGCTGCGCACTATCCAGCTGTTTTTCTCTTTGTTCTCCCCAGGCCTTCTCTCCCTAGCCTAAAGCAGCAGTTTGATGGCCCGCCTGGTTTAGAGAGCCACCTGGTTTTCCCTTGTCCTCATTTAAGCTCTTTATAAATTTCAACAACCATGTCCAGGTCTTAGGCCTACATCCATCCCAGATTTTGCATGTGACCCAGAATAGCTTACCTCACCTTATCTGCTATCTACTACTACACCATTACCAGCTTAGTTTATTCCAGCCAATGTTTATGACTTCATTTGTGTCTGCCTAAAAATCATGCCCCCCTTTCAAGACAGGCAGTGAGTGCAAAGTGCTGAGAAGTAGAGGGTTCCTCTTACAGGTGGCTGTTGATCTGTCACCTTTCACCAGGGACTAAATTTACTTTAAAGAAGAGTGCAGATCAAATTACGCATCAGAAAGCAAGTTTCATTAAACAGCAAGAAAGGGGACAGTGTTTCCCAGGAGAAGATGAAAAGAAAAGGATTTCTTTTCTTGTAGGAAGACTTGACAAAACAGCAACTTGATATCAAATGTTCACTGCTAATTAACAAATGCTCAGTAGAAAGCTTCCATCTGATTCCCTGCCCTTACTGAGGCTGGAGAGCAAATGGCAGGTAGGTGCCACACAGGGCCCTTTCTTTAGCATTAGGGAAGCCACACAATGTTGATGTGCTTCAGAAAGCACTGGACAGGAGTCAAAATTCTGAATGCTTCCTTCACTGATTTACTGTGTGGACTTGGAAAAGTCAATCCCTCCAAGCTTAAATTTCCTTATGTGTAAAAATAACATTGCACTAACCTGTGACTTGCCAAATTGCAACAGACCCTCCCATTTCCTCATTGTAAGGGTCAGCCCTGGAAGCACTTAGCTCATCTGTTACAGATCCATCATTTACAATGTTATGATTCTTATGATTATCTGAAGTTTCAAGACATAACTCAGTAAAATGTTTTCAGTGAAAAAAGATAGCAAAATTTCACCCGGTCGGTGTGGCTCAGTGGTTGATTGTCTACCGATGAACCAGGAGGTCATGGTTTCATTCCCTGTAAGGGCACATGCCCAGGTTGTGAGCTCGATCCCCAGTGAGGGGAGTGCAGGAGGCAGCCAATAAATGATGCTCTCATCATTGATGTTTCTATCTCTCTCTCCCTCTCCTCTCTGAAGTCAATAAAAATATATCTATACTAATAAAAGGGTAACATGCTAATTAGAACGGGAGACCTTCTGGACAAAGCCATGGTGGTGGGGCCGAGGCAGAGGCAGTTAGGGGTGATCAGGCCAAGAGGGGAGGGCAGCTGGGGGCGAGCAGGCCAGCAGGGGGGGGGGGGCAGTTGGGGGCGAGTAGGCCGGCAGGCAGAGTGGTAAGAGGTGATCAGGCAGGCAGACAGGTGAGCTGTTAGGAGCCAGCGATCCCGGATTGCGAGAGGGATGTCCGACATCCCCCGAGGAGTCCCAGATTGGAGAGGGTGCAGGCCGGGCTGAGGGAACCCCCTCCCCCCCCCCCATGCACGAATTTCATGCACCAGGCCACTAGTTAAAAAATAAAAGATAGCAAAATTTCTGTTCAAAGGTTAAATGATGTTACTACTATTAGGTTGTTTCAGCTCCTTCCAAAAAAGATTCCCTACCCTTGACATATGCCAATGATATTAGCCAACATCTTATTTCAGAAATTAGTAAGATTAATAAGAAAAATGACAAATGTTAGTATATGTGTATTTCAGTTTATTTTGTTTTGCCACTGACAATGTAAATTCTCTAATCCATAATATTTGGCACTCCCCCCCCAAAATTTAAAGTTCCATATGTACATATTAAGAGTTTCTCAAGTTTTTGTTCCCACAATACTTCTCTGAGGAAGATAGCACAGCTACAATATTACCACTTTACAAAAAGCGAAATAGTGGCATAGTGTGGTATGACTGACCACCATGCCTCAATTTACCAGTCAGGCAAGAATAGAACTGGGATTAGAACAACATGGGTTTACTGTTGCTGAGGCAAACCACAAAACTAAGAACTTGTGGTCACCTACTGTTAGTGAGATAAATTCTTTTAGGAAGTGGGAAATCCATTAGGATTCATTTCAAGGTAGAAAGGGAAACCTGATCCGGGAGGCATCTTATCCCTACATACCTCTCTCAGAATAGGAGGCCTGTTGCCCCAAGCAAATGTTAAGTAATTTCTAGGCATTCAAACTAGGTTGAAGCTGAAAGGGGCTTTAGACCCAGAGGCTGCCAGGCAGCCCCTGCTGCATTTTTCCCATTGTTTCAGGGAGAGCTCCCCTCCCCCAAAGTTAGAGCTAGGTGGGCCAGCATCTCCCCAAGCCCTACTGTCCTTAATAGTGACAGTATGTTGCAAGAGGAGAACAATGAAGGGAGAGTAGAGAGGATGGCTTATTTAAGAGATGGCTCCTTAAGTAAGCATGAACTTTGTAATTTACGTGTGGAGCCGCTGATCTGTGGAGTGACTTGCATTCAGCTATTATTCCGGAGGAGGCGGGGCAGGGTGGAAAGGGGCTTAGCGTTGGAAAAGAGGAGTCCTGAAATGCCTTTCTTGGAAATTCTACCTTGCAGCCTCCCACCCTGAGAAACTTCTTTTGTGGAGGGAGGTGAGGGTAGGGTGGGAACTGAGGTGAGGAAGACAGCATCAACCTTGGAGTGTTGTGGTTTTGTTTTTTTGGTTTTTTTTTTGGGGGGGGGGGAATGTTGATGGATGAATGTTTTGGGTTCCCCCTGCGCTCTGGCTTCTGGGGCTCCTCTGAGGAGATCAGACCACCTCTCTGGAGTCTACGATTTCCAGGCTCAGCGGATCTTTTATGCAAAGAAAAACAGGAGAAGCCTATCGCTTTGCTCTGTTGAACAGGGTTGTGTTTCCCACTGTGCCCCCTTGAGCTTGCTGGGGGGAGGGGACAGGCCTGGGCAAAGACATCTGGAGATGGGGTGAGCTGGCAGAGGGCAAAGAAAGGTGAACCCCCACCATGACCCACAGCACCTGTCACTGAGCCTCCGGAAACCCTCCTAAGCTCCGGATTCCCGCCCCCGCACACCCACCTCCGCCCCAGCTCATTCCTCTTCCAGCTCCCGCCTCCCTCCCCAGCAGTTCCCCCTCACAAACTCTCCTCTCCAGCAGCCCCACCCCCATCTCCCCTCTCCCAGCTTTCTGGCTTCTGCTCCTCCCACCTCCGCACCGCCCCGCTCCCCTCCCCCTCCTCCCTGCCCCCGCCGCCGCCTCCGATCTCCATCTCTGCAGTCTGGGCCGCTGGGTGCAGAGGCTGCCGCAGCCCCAGTGGCCACCGCCACCTCCCCCAATCCCCATCCCCATTGTCTCCCACTCCACCCAGCCCTCCACCTCCCCCACAACCATGGCGCACGAAGCCGGGAGAAGCTCCCTTCTCAGGGGGCCCTGCGGGGAGCCGGCGGAGCTCGGAGGTGCGGTAGGGTCCGGACTGGGCACGGGTGGGGGCGGAAGGGACACGCGGGGGGAGGGGAGGACTTTCGGTGGACGGGATCAAATGCACGTTTATCTGCATAGACCCTCGTCCGTGTCCCACACCTATTCCATGGGCCCGCTGGTGGCCCGGGGTTGGTGGTGGAGGTGGTGGGGGACAACCCGGGAGGGCACTAGCTTGCCTATTCCCCCACCCCACCCCCATGCTGGGGTTCTCGTGTCCAGGAGGGTGAGGACTGAGCTCTAGCCTTCTGCCTGGCCTGGTGGTGAGCTCATCTCCCCTCCCCCAACTAGCAGTTGCTGTGCTCGTAGTTAATTAGAACCTCCGTATAGCCATTCCGACCGCACCACCCACGCTTTCTCCTCTTCTTCCCAGGTGATGCTAGCGAGGAGGACCACCCCCAAGTCTGTGCCAAGTGCTGCGCACAATTCACTAACCCGACTGAATTCCTCGCTCACCAGAATGCATGTTCTACTGAGACCCCTGTAATGGTGATCATCGGAGGCCAGGAGAACCCCAACAATTCTTCTGAACCCCGGCCTGAGGGTCACAATAGTCCCCAGGTCATGGAGGTGGAGCACAGCAACCCCCCGGATTCTGGGTCCTCCGTGCCCACAGATCCCACCTGGGGGGCAGAGCGGAGAGGAGAGGAGTCTGCAGGGCATTTCCTAGTCGTTGGCACAGGTACAGCAGCTGGGGGAGGAGGAGGCCTGATCTTGGCCAGTCCTAAGCTGGGAGCAACCCCATTACCTCCAGAGTCCACCCCTGCGCCACCTCCTCCTCCTCCACCGCCCCCACCGCAGCCCCCAGGTGTGGGCAGTGGCCACTTGAACATCCCTCTGATCCTGGAGGAGCTGCGAGTGCTGCAGCAGCGCCAGATCCACCAGATGCAGATGACCGAGCAGATCTGCAGGCAGGTACTCCTGCTTGGCTCCCTAGGCCAGACGGTGGGCGCCCCTGGCAGTCCCTCAGAGTTACCTGGGACAGGGACTGCCACCTCCACCAAGCCCTTGCTTCCACTCTTCAGCCCCATCAAGCCTGTCCAAACTAGCAAGACACTGGCATCTTCCTCCTCCACCTCATCCTCCTCAGGGGCAGAAACGCCCAAACAGGCTTTCTTCCACCTTTACCATCCGCTGGGGTCACAGCATCCTTTTTCTGCTGGAGCGGTTGGGCGAAGCCACAAGCCCCCACCAGCCCCCTCCCCAGCCCTGCCAGGCAGCACAGATCAGCTGATTGCCTCGCCTCATCTGGCATTCCCAGGCACCACGGGACTACTGGCAGCACAGTGTCTTGGGGCAGCCCGAGGCCTGGAGGCTACTGCCTCCCCAGGGCTCCTGAAGCCAAAGAACGGAAGTGGCGAGCTGGGCTATGGGGAAGTGATGGGTCCCTTGGAGAAGCCTGGTGGACGGCACAAATGCCGCTTTTGTGCCAAAGTATTTGGCAGTGACAGTGCCCTGCAGATCCACCTGCGCTCACACACAGGTGAGAGGCCCTATAAGTGTAATGTCTGTGGCAACCGCTTTACCACCCGGGGCAACCTCAAAGTGCATTTTCACCGGCATCGTGAGAAGTACCCGCACGTGCAGATGAACCCTCACCCAGTGCCAGAGCACCTAGACTACGTCATCACCAGCAGCGGCCTGCCCTATGGTATGTCTGTGCCACCAGAGAAGGCTGAGGAGGAGGCAGCCATGCCAGGTGGAGGTGTGGAACGCAAGCCTCTGGTGGCCTCTACCACAGCGCTCAGTGCCACCGAGAGCCTGACGCTGCTCTCCACCGGAGCCGGCACAGCTGCAGCTCCCGCGCTCCCTGCTTTCAATAAGTTTGTGCTCATGAAAGCGGTAGAGCCAAAGAGTAAAGCCGATGAAAATACTCCTCCAGGGACTGAGGCCTCCGCCATTGCAGGGGTGACAGAAAGTGGCACAGCAACTCGCATGCAGCTAAGTAAGTTGGTGACTTCACTTCCCAGCTGGGCACTGCTTACCAACCACTTTAAGTCCACAGGGAGCTTCCCCTTCCCCTATGTGCTAGAGCCCTTGGGGGCCTCACCCTCTGAGACATCGAAGCTGCAGCAACTGGTAGAAAAGATTGACCGGCAGGGAGCTGTAGCAGTGGCCTCTACTGCCTCAGGAGCCGCCACGACCTCTGCCCCTGCAGCTTCATCTGCAGCTTCATCTGGACCTAACCAGTGCGTCATCTGCCTCCGGGTGCTGAGCTGTCCCCGAGCACTGCGCCTGCATTATGGTCAACATGGAGGTGAGCGGCCCTTCAAATGCAAAGTGTGTGGCAGAGCTTTTTCCACCCGGGGCAATCTGCGTGCACATTTCGTGGGCCACAAGGCCAGTCCAGCTGCTCGGGCCCAGAATTCCTGCCCCATCTGCCAGAAGAAGTTCACCAATGCAGTTTCTCTGCAGCAGCATGTTCGGATGCACCTGGGGGGCCAAATCCCCAATGGTAGTAACCCGCTCCCTGAAGGTGGGGGAGCTGCCCAAGAGAATGGCTCTGAGCAATCTGCAGTCTCTGGGGCGGGGGGCTTCCCCCAGCAACCATCTCAGCAGCCATCCCCAGAAGAGGAGTTGTCTGAAGAGGAGGAAGAGGAAGAGGAAGAAGAAGAAGATGTGACTGATGAAGATTCTCTGGCAGGAAGAGGCTCAGAGAGTGGAGGTGAGAAAGCAATATCAGTGCGAGGTGATTCTGAAGAGGCATCTGGAGCAGAGGAGGAAGTGGGGATGGTGGTGGCAGCAGCCACAGCTGGGAAGGAGATGGACAGTAATGAGAAAGCAATTCAACCTCCTTCGCTGCCACCGCCACCACCATCAGACAGCCTGGATCAAACACAGCCGAGGGAGCAGGGAGGCAGTGATGTTGCAGAAGTCACAGAAGAGGGGGGCAAACCAGAGAGGAGCTCAAGCCCAAAGGCAGCACTCGCCCTCGAAGGGGAAGGCGGTAGCACCACCGTGGTGGAGGAGCTGAGCATGCAGGAAGTGATGAGAAAGGAGCCAGGAGAGAGCAGTAGCAGAAAGGCCTGTGAGGTGTGTGGCCAGACCTTTCCCACCCAGGCAGCTCTGGAGGAGCATCAGAAGACCCACCCCAAGGAGGGGCCACTCCTCACTTGTATTTTCTGCAGGCAGGGCTTTCTCGAGCGGGCTACCCTCAAGAAGCATATGCTGCTGGCTCACCACCAGGTACAGCCCTTTGCCCCTCATGGCCCTCAGAATATTGCTGCTCTTTCCTTGGTCCCGGGCTGTTCTCCCTCCATCACTTCCCCAGGGCTCTCCCCCTTTCCCAGAAAAGATGACCCTACAATCCCATGAGCCTGTTTTTTTGTACCTGCTACCCTTTGACCTAGTTTGCAGAAACTGAGAGCTCTGTAGAAGGACCTCTAAGATTTAAGAGGCTTTATTTGTATTTTTCTTTAATTTCTTACATAGTATGTCCCAAGTGGTTTTTCTCTAGTCCCTGAGCTTGGAAATCATGCTCACAAGAGGATGACCCCCTGAGGATTTTTTCTTCTCCATTCATTGTACCCGAGGGAAATAGATTCTCTAAAGCTTTCACATTCCCAAGGGAAACCCTCCCCAGCTTCCCTGGGGTGACCCTTCTCCCCTCCCCTCTCACTCCCTTTCCCTTTGGCAGGTGCACCTGAGCACCCACATTTGGAATTGCAGCCCAGCCCAAAGGGACCAGCAGCTGTCCCTGGAGGGCTCAGTGCCACTCCTCTCGGTGACCAGGTCAACCTGCAGGGCTTCTTCTCCCGAGACATTCCTGCCCAGCTGGTGAGGGTGGGCCTCCTGTCTTTCTGAAACTAGAACATGGCTTTCCTGTCCTGTGACCTGCCCACCCACGCCTGGGAGTTCCAAATCCACTTCCACTACCATTTCAGCACCATCAGTGCTATTTGGTCCAAGAGCTGTGGCTGGGGACATGCCTCCAGCAGCAGGATTCAGAGAGGCTAAGGAGAAAAGAGCCCTCCTCTTCTTATTTCAGCCTCCTGCATACAAGGCAGTGCCTGAACAGCTTATCATAGAAGTAGCAACCTGTGCATTCCTTCCCCCTGCTCCAAAAGGTGCTAGCAATGAAGGTGCAGCAATATCTGTATCTGTGGCTCAGCCCTAGAGGGTAGGGAGAAATAAAGTAAGCTTGATAATCACATTAAGGCAAAGGTCGATATGCCAAGACATCTCCAGCTTCTCATATTCCTTCATCATTGCCTCTCCAAGTTAGGAAACAAGTGGATTTCTTGCCAAGATGTCTCCCCTGGAATATTTTAGGAAATGTGAAGTTAGTTCATATCTTTAATAAGCACTGTTGGTGAGGACAGTTGAAGAAGTAATGATGGAGAGTTGAGGAGTATTGCTGACCTACAGGGCTTTATAGTGGGAACCTGTGTGATTAAGAAAGGGACATGATATAAGGGAGTGGACCTCGAACTCTTGATTGGATGGATCCCGTGAATGTTCTTTTGGACTAATAGTGACTTAGTGTGCAGCAGTGCACCATGGATCATGGGAGAGTTCCTAGCACTAGTGTGCTTCTAGTTTTAGATTACTCCCTCCTTTATTCCCTGGCCCCTTGTATTTTCATCATCTTTCTCAAAGCCCATTTCCTCCCCATTTTGCCTGTCCATGGACTGGGACTTATGTCTTTGCTACTATCTGGTTCTTAGAGTCCCAGACTTTGGGAGATGAGCTCCAGATGGTGTCCTCCCTGCCTCTCCGTCTTATAATGAGATGTAGTATTTACTCTTAACATAGGATCATTTGGAACAGTTCTGAGGAGGAGAAAGTGTTGGTTCTGCTAGTGACTGACTTGAATGATGGCTTCTCCTCTGAAGATGTAGGCTCCAGAGCTTCCTAACATAGAAAAATGTGAAGAGCAGATAAGGGAGATATAGTGTCTTTCCCTTTTCATTAAAGGTGTTTTAACCAAATATTTGTGTGTTTCTCCTTATTTCATGACTAAATAGCCAGCTGGGGTGTGATATGGCATTTCCTAACATTGAGATTCCCTTCCCACTTACATGTCCTGCCAAAAGCTGAGCATATGGTGTTAAAATATTTAATTTATTCAGCCTGTCCTAAAACAATCTCCAGTGAATGTAATTTCCCTGTGGAAATGAACTTTGTGTTCTCAGAAGGTTCTGCAGGGAAGTTGCCCACCTTGTGCAATCACTGTCTAGGTTTTCTCTGCCTAGAACCTTCTGCCACCAGGCTTTTATGTTTTATTTTGTGGAGGTGTTTGTTTTCTTTAAAGGTTGGAAGCTGTTTTTCAGTCTTCCCTAAACTCCAGGCCAGCCTGGCTGACATCAATTAATTTGAACCAAGATGAATTAATCTTTATGATCCTTGAGGTCAGATATTATAAACAGAAAGAAAAAATAATTCAACCCTAATAATTTCTACCAAGATAAAGGAGGATTTTTAAAAATATTTTTATTGATTTCAGAGAGGAAGGGAGAGAGAGAGAGAATAGGAATATCAGTGATGAGAGAGAATCATCCACTGCCTTCTGCACACTCCACACTGGAATCACATGCCCCACACTGGAGATGGAGGCGACAACCCAGGCATGTGCCCTGACCAGGAATAGAACCGTGACCTGGTTCATAGGTTGACGCTCAACCACTGAGCCATGCTGGCCAGACTAAAGAAGGATTCTTAGCAGGACGTACATTGGGGGTGGAAGCATGAAATGAAGAGCATATCTATAGGCTAATATGCAAAGTGTCCCCTTGGGAGTTTGACCAGGAGTTCGATTGCTCCCTATGATGTGCGCTGACCACCAGGGGGTGGCAGCCAGAAGACCCCAATTGGCCCTACTCGCCGGCCAGGCCTAAGGACCCTACCCATGCATGAATTTCATGCACTGGGCCTCTAGTGTGTGTGTGTGTATATATACTTATATATATATATACACACATATATATTTTCACTTTGTTTCTTTATAACATGGTAAGGTTCATATTTAATTCTGCAACCTTGGTTTCATAATGAGAAGATAATCCACAATGGCCTGCAGACTGAAGGGTCACGAGTTCAATTCCGTCAGGGGCACGTTTCCATTACGGGCCCAATTCCCACCCTGGGGTGGTGGGGGCAGGTGGGGGAGGCAACCAATGTGTCTCACATTGATGCTTCTGTCTCTCCCACTTCCTTCCATTCTAAAAAATCAATGGAAAAGGATTAAAAAATTTTTTAAAGAAGATGCTCCAGAAAATTTTTTGTAAGACTACAATATCACTGAATCTTAGTGCTAAAGAGATGGAACTGGTAGAATGATTTGCCCAAAGTCACTCGGTGCTGGCTTCCTGCTACATCATTAAGGACTCCTGGTATAAGGCTGGAAGACAGAAGGGAAGGAGTGTGTAAACCTATTTTGGCTTAATAAAAGGTAAAGAACGATGTTTAATTCTAGTTGCCCCCACCAGAACAATACAGGTTCCTTTAAAAGATACTAATAAATAGGAACACATGGAAATCTTGTGAACTCAATTCGGGGAAGAAACAGCTCCTGTCTCTTTAATTCCTGGCAAAGCTTTATAAATCTGTTTTTCCTTTCAGCCTGTGGAAGGAGATGGGTCACCAACCCTTCTATTTTCTTTACCTCCCCTACCCCTATTGGACATAGATAATGCCACTTAACTAATTAAACTAGACTTGACCTCTCTTTAGACTCCTGTTCTCATTATGGTAACAACTGTCAATGAGGCTTCTGCTGATGATAGTTTCTTGGGCAGGTTAGCCCTGAGCCTGACTCCCCACTGCCCACTTTCTGTCTCCTTTTCATTCTTTTTCCCACCTGTGCTGCTTTTTCTTCTTTCATTGACCTCTCTTACCTGACAGCTTTTATTTTTCTTTTCTCTTTTCACCTTAAATTTCTTTCTCTTTTAGAGCCTTTAGTCTCCTTATTGCAGCCTCCAAGCCCCACCATTTCATGTGTGTGTGTGTGTGTGTGTGTGTGTGTGTGTGTGTGTAATGTTTTCATTGATATTTTTAGAGAGAAAGAATGGGAGGGAGGGAGGGGGAGAGAGAGAGACATCGATGTGAGAGAGAAACATCCATTGGTTGCCTCCCACACACGCCCTGACCAGGGATCCAGTCTGCAACCTAGGCATGTGCCCTTGACTGGAAATTGAACCAGCAACCTCCTGGTGCACGGGAAGATGCC
This sequence comes from Plecotus auritus, assembly GCF_963455305.1. NCBI lineage: Eukaryota > Metazoa > Chordata > Mammalia > Chiroptera > Vespertilionidae > Plecotus > Plecotus auritus. The sequence continues at coordinate 82,587,779 of NC_137770.1, read as the reverse complement.
CAACCAACTAAGCCACACTGGCCAGGGTGCATTTCTCACTCTTAATGACTTCATTTGGCCATCTCTTTGGAAGGTGAATTAATTCTAACCTGCTGCAATGAGTATGTAAATAAATGCAGCTTGCAAAACACTGTACATGAAATAATCGGTGGATCGGTTCAAACTGGATGGATAAAGAGCATTACTATTAGGAGGGAGAGACAGCTTCTTTGCTTATTCATTCAGTTAATTTCTGAGGATTTATTTTCTTTCAGAGACCAAGTGTTGAGTAGATACAAAAGTAAATAAATACGACACACTTCTGCTCCTACGAGTGCAGTCTAGGAAGAGAAAAATGTAAACATTTTTACAAGGTGGTAATAAATACTTTGATAGACACAAACAATGGCCTGTAGGTTCCCAGAGGGAAATAACTAACTCAATGCAAACATGGAGAAGGGTGAGGGGGTGTACAATTCTCTTGAATTCAGCTTTCTTAATAACCACTTTAAAATATACCAACTCAATCCATACAACAAACCAAGGACCAATACAGTTACCATTTAAGAACCTACACAAGATACACTGAGTCTCCTTTGGCAGATGCAGAGATGTGCTGTTTCAGAGGTGCTCCTTCAAGAATGAAATAGCTGCTCCAGCTGTCCTGCTCTTCACCAGCCCCAGGCCAATGACTGAGCCAGGTGGTTGGGGGACAGGGGCCTAGTCATTCCCTTGGAAGTTGTGACTCTGATGAGCAGTTTTCCTCAGGAACTTCCCATCGGGCTGGCAGAGACTTTGCAGGTTTGCATTATAGTCTGACAGTTCTCCCTCCCTGCCTCTGCCCCCATGTTTTTAAAATCTCTATTGTTGAAAGTATTACATATGTTCCCTTTCTCCCTCATTGACCCCTTCTAGCCTGACCCCTGATCTTGTTTTTGTTTTTCATTTTAAAAAAATATATTTTTATTTATTTCAGGGGGAAGGGAGAGGGAGCGAGAGATAGAAACATCAATGATGAAAGAGAATCGTTGATAGGCTGCCTCCTGCACACCCCACACCAGGGATTGAGCCCACAACCCGGGCATGTGCCCTGACTGGGAATGGAACCATGATCTGGTTCATAGGTCGATGCTCAACCACTGAGCCATACCAGCCAGGGTGCCCACCCCCCCAATTTTTTCTTAAATATATATTTATTGATTTCAGAGAGGAAGGGAGAGGGAGAGAGTGATAGAAACATCAATGATGAGAGAGAATCATTGATTGACTGCCTCCTGCATGCCCCCCCCCCCCAGTTTTTAACAACTGATACTGCACAATAAAACTTTGATCTCCTATGTCTCAGCATCTGCTTCTCAGATATTTCAGCCTTTGTCACTCCTGAAAAGGCCTAGATTCTACTGACATAGTTTCATCTCTCTCAAACTCCTGCTCCTGAGACTCTGGTTACCATTCCTGGACTTCTCAGTAAACCAAGGAACATCTGTTTCTTGATTCCCAAAACATACTTCCCTTTCTATGTCCTTCCTTGTCTTTTCTAATGTTTAATTTAATAACAGAATGTCTAACCCCAGTGGACATATTTTGCTTTTGATCATAAAAACCTTAGTTCCTTCAGGTGTGGCTCAGTGGTCATGGTTCGATTCCCAGTCAGGGCTCCAGCTTGATCCCCAGTAGGGGGCCTGCTGGAGGCAGTCGGTCAATGATTCTCAGCATCGATATTTCTCTCTCTCTCTCTCTCTCTTTCTCTCTCTCTGTCTCTCTCTCTCTCCCTCTCCCTTCCTCTCTGAAATCAATAAAAATATATTTTAAAAAACACACACACAAAGAAACTTAGGGCCTGGCTGGTGTGGCTCAGTGGTTGAGCATGTACCCATGCACCAAGAGGTCACCAGTTCAATTCCTAGTCAGGGGACATGCCCGGAGTTGTGGGCTCGATCCCCAGCAGGGGGTGTGCAGGAGGCAGCCCATCAATGTTGATGCTTCTCTCTCATTGATGTTTCCATCTCTCCCCCTCTCTCTCAAAATCAATAAAACATATTTTTTAAAAATAAAATACTTAAGGAAAAAAACCATTTGGCCAAAGATCCTTTGGTTGGTACCATGGATGTTTCAGTAATTCGTTGCTGTGTAACAAATCATCCCAAAACTTAGGGTCTTAATAATTATGTATTTGCTTGTGATTTCATGTGTCTGAGCAGACCTCAACTAGGATGGCGTGCTTAAGTTTCATGTGGTGAGGGCTGAGCTCACCCAAGCAGCACTGATTTGGGCTGGAGCATCCAAATTGGCCTTACTTCTGGTCCCTCAGCTGAATGGCTGAAGTGTTGGAGCCTCTTTCATAGATTCATCCTCCAGGGCCTCTTCCCCTGCAAGGTCTTTCAATCTCTAGAATCTTTCTCTCTTTCACCTCTCTCTTTTCAAGTGGTTTATCTATCAGGATAATTGGACGTTCATGAAGGCCAAGGTCTCTAAGAAGGCAAAAGCAGAAGCTGCAAGGCCTCTTAAAGTCTGGGCTCTGAAACTCAGTATCACTTCTGCCACATTCTGCTGGCCAAAGTTAGAGGGCCAGCTCAGACTCAAGAGGAGGGGAAATGAGCTTTACCTGTCAACAGGAAGAGTGGAAAAGTCACATTGCATAAGGGCATGTGGGATGGGAGGCATTGTTGTGGCTAACTCTGAAAAGTCTACTACAACATCCTATATAATAAAAGCCTAATATGCAAATTGTCCCCTCGGGCGGTCTATCGACTGGGAGTTTAACCCAGAGTTTGACCACTCGCTATGATGCGCGCTGACCACCAGGGGGTGGCACGGAACATGGTGAGCATTGGTGATGTGGCACTGGCAGCAAGCGGCAGTGGACGTGCTGCCGGCCCCAATGGGCCCTGATGAGAGCGGGACTGCAGTGGGATGGTGGAGCAGGTGAATTGACGGTGCCAGGCCAAGGGGTGTGGGAGTGGGGGCCTGATTGCCCCACAGATGGCGACCAGAGGTGGAAGTGGCAGGGGTTGGGGCCGCCGCCCAGCTCCCAGGTGCTGAAGGAGCCAGGTGGGGAGCCTGGCCCCGACCAAACGCCCCGTAGGCAGGATGGTGGAACAGGTGAGGGGGTGGCGCCTGGCCAAGGTGGGGTACCAGGCAAGGATGTGGGGCTGTGAGGCCGGGGGTGCAAGCTGGGGCTGCAAGGCTGGGGGCGAGAGCTGGGGCCCGATCTCCACAGACCACCCCAAGGGACTCCACCCATGCACAAATTCGTGCACCGGGCCTCCAGTATATGAATAAAAGTTAAGAAATGTAGTGTATGCAGCACTCATCAGCTCACAACTGGGCTTACACCTGTTTGGGTAGAAGAGATGTAGGTGAGGTTCCTTCCTCTCTGTAGTGCTCAGGGTTGTATGCAGACCAAGGGTGGGCAGACAAGAAAGCAGCAGCTTTCTCCCCACCCCCACCCCAGTGGCTTTTTTTTTTTTTTTTTTAGCAGAAAACTGGTTTCTATCACTCTCTCTTCCTCTCCCTTCTTCTCTCTGAAATCAATAAAACAATTTTAAAAATAAATAAATGCTTCCTTAAAAAAAAAGAATCTATATATAGATCATGCTAAGTGGCCCTCCTGTGCTCCTAAAATTTGCCTAATTTACTACTGTAATGATTTACCCAAAATGAATGTGAAATCAAAGATCTCTGGGGGCTGCCCTTCATCTGGCTGATTTTCAAAAGTACTTGTGCTACTTCTTTGGCTTCCTCTGAGGGTGAGAGGAGGCAATCCAGGCCTTAGGAATCCCAGAGCCTACCAGAAACTAAGTCTCTTCTAATAGAAAATCTTTCCTTTCCTAGACAAAAATGCCTATACTGTTTAGGGGTTGATCTGCAAATTCTGACTTGAAGATGAACTTCATCTTCTGCAAGGATATATCCAGTACTCTCTTTCTCCCCAAGATTATTTAGTTTTACTGCTATATAAACTTCTATATATTTCATTTTTATTTGTTCAGGTTCTTGAAAGAAATAGCAATCACATAACAAATGATAAACTCAGACTTGTGAATAATTAAATGTTAATTTAACAGTTCTATAATACAGCAATTATAGGGCTATCTTACTTTAGTAATAATACAAGTGTCTAACCATAGGGCCATCAAGGATACATCCCAAATGAAAGTACAAAAGCAACTCTTACTAACTTTCTGAGGGCAGTTGCTAGAAGACCAAGGTTATTAAGAAGCAAATACTGTTAGGTAGAGCAGTCCCCTTTGAAGTCTTCATTATCTCATATCAACCAACCTTCTCAAGAGTATTTCAGCTGAGGAAGTGTGGAGAGCAGCTGCAATGTTTGGACAGGTTCAAGTCTCAGACTAATGAGAGGACACAGTCCTCTCATGGCCACGTGCAAGTCCCAGCTTGGAGGGCAAAGCCCTCCCAGCACAATTATAGTCAACAGCTATAGTTGTAAGCTTGAACCTATGGTCCAAACACGTGGCCCCACGTGCCTGAGTGATGTGGGCTTGATAGCGTTCAGGTGCATGTAATTGAGTAGATTCGAAACCCAGGAGAACGTTGTGACTATGCCCACCCAGACCCAGCTTTTTTTCTCTTGTCTGTCTTTTCTAAATCCTTCACTGCCCCCACTCAGGTTCACCCTTGGCCGTGCTGGCGTGGCACAAGGAAGACAGCATTTTTGCTTTTCGTTCAGTGTAATCCCGAGAATTAAATGTTCAGAGATGCTCATTGTGTGTGCATACTCATTTCTGTGTCCTCTACTTCTAGGCTCATATATAAAGATACACATCACAAAAGGCAGTGTAAAATACCTAAGAAGTAAATTAAATTCAGAAAATGAGATGGGAATTAGTATTTTGATCACTACTAAATCTCTAAAATACCTATTATGTAGTAGTCACTCAATAAATATTTGCTGAATGGATGTAACTGCCACATTCCAATACACATACTATATATATACTATACACATACTATATACCAGCCGTGGGCAAACTACGGCCCGCGGGCCGGATTCGGCCCGTTCAGCTGTTCTATCCAGCCCGCGGAGCCGAAAGAGCGGAGGGTTCTCTTGCTCTCCCCTCCGCTCCTTTACTTTGAATTTATATTAGTTCACACAAACACTCCATCCATGCTTTTGTTCCGGCCCTCCTGTCCAGTTTAAGAACCCATTGTGGCCCTTGAGTCAAAAAGTTTGCCCACCCCTGCTATATACATATATAGTATGTATATATACTATATGTATAGTATATATATATATATATTGATTTCAGAAAGGAAGGGAGAGGGAGAGAGAGAGAGAGAGAGAAACATCAATGATGAGAGAGAATCACTGATCGAGCCCACAACCCCAGCATGCGCCCCTGACTGGAATTGAACCCAGGACCCTTTAGTCCGCAGGCTGACTCTCTATCCATTGAGCCAAACAGGCTAGGGCCACATACATCTTGTTTTCACAATAGACCCCGTTCATATTCATCCCTTCCTTTCCATTACTATCCATAACCAGTTTTTGAGTTAATTAAAGTTCCTATCATCAAAGACTTAGTTACAATAGGCTAACTAACCATTTTCCTTGTCTTTAAACTCTCCTTTCTCCCCATCTGAATCTAATTAGAACATAAGATCAATCTTAAAACACTCTCTATTCAAAAACACTAAATTATCCTGTTATTTTGTGATTAAATTGCAAGGTCTTTACTCAGGTAATATGTACTTTTTTTTTGCAATCTGGTCTCAAATATGGAAACAAATATCCTTCTAAATTCTCAAACAATATAATTCTCTATGTTCTACTGAATCTGGATTAACAGGACATTCATTATGCTTTCCTAACACTAGTCTAGACATTTGTTTTTATCATGTCTTCATCCTGGAATTCTGTCCTATGGCTTCACCTACTGAAGACCTATCTGTCACTTCAAGCCTGAACCTTGATGCCACCTCCCTTCCGATGCCTTCCTGGGTTGCCTGGGCTTGGGATCCTCCTCTTCTTTGCAATCACATTTACTTTTAGAGCCTATGCTCATGCTGCCATATGTTGTAAAGATGGTTCCATATTAATAAAGGGTCCTGGCTCCTTTACCAGGCCAGAAACTCTTTGAAAACAGGAGCCATGCCTTTTTCAAGCGATTCTTTCTGACACAGTGTTTGGCATCATGTAGGCATTTGACAAACCAGTGGTTTCTAAATGCTTCCATTCAGAGGACCCTTTACAAAACAAACTTTTGAATTTAAGCTTACTACATGTACAGAGAAGCGCACATACCAAAATTGGCTTAATTTTCACAACATTCTTATGTAACCAGCTACCAGAATAAGAAACACATGCAACCTGAATCTCAGAAGCACCCCCGTGCCTCCTTATGAGGACTCTGTTTCAATGTATTACTATGGTAAATGTAGTTTTGGTGTAAGAAGAGTGAGGAGCCCTTGCTGGGTATCTCTGCTGGTTAGAGAGTCATCCAGATGTGCTAAGGTTGCTGGTTCAATCTCTGTCAGGGCACATGCAAGAATCAATGAATGCATAAATAAGGGAAACAACTAATTGATGTCTCTCTCCCTCCTCTTTCTCTCTAAAATTAATAAAAATAATAGAAAAAATATTTTCTAAAAAAAGAAAAGTGAGAATATTCATAGATATCTTATAATAATATCACTGCTTCATCTCTTCTTCCCTTAGAGAAGTGTGCCCACGCATACACACCCATGGATTGGAACTAATTAATAGCTATTGTTGTAAATGAATGCATGGAAACATAACCTACAACACCTTCAGTGGGAAAGGTATGTATCAAACTGTCGGAGGAATTCGTGATCCCTCATTTTAAATATCTGTATTACAACTGCCGCTCTAGGAGTACTATCTTAGTCAACTCTCAAGACTAATCTTATATTCAACATGGCCGCATGCGCGCCTATAAGCAACATGGCCGCTCTGCCAGGCACCAAGATGGCGGTCACAGCCTCATTGCACCCGGAAGCACCAGAGAGCGCCAATAAGAAAACATCCGCCCTCCTGCCAACACTTAAGATGGCTCCTGTTTCAGCGTCAAAGCTGCGCGAAACCGGAAATGGCTTTTCATTTAGCGCAACGCCGGGATCTCTTTCCGTTTAGCCTTGGGTTGTCCGTGTGAGAATTAGATTTTTCCGGAGCTTCAACTGGGAGGTGCTAGTCTCCCGCGCCTGATTCGAGACCTTTCCAGGCTGGGAGACAAGGATGTCGGATACGTGGAGCTCTATCCAGGCCCACAAAAAGCAGCTGGACTCGCTGCGGGAGAGGCTGCAGCGGAGGCGGAAGCAGGACTCGGGGCACTTGGGTGAGGCGCGTGTCTCTGGCCGGTGCTTAGCCGGGCTGGGAGGGAGGGAACCTGGAGAAAAAGACAGCTCCCGAGTGGAAGCCCTTCTCCAAGTGGCTATTTCGTTAACGCCTCCTGCATTGGTACTCCCTCTCTCGCCTCAGCAGCACAGTCGAGGTTTCCACCCCGGGCGTCGGATCTCTCCGCCCGCCACTGCCTGATTCCTCTTAAGTCTCCAAGAACGTCCCGTTTGCTAGGCCTCTCAGCCCCATTCCTTGAAACAGAAAGTCCTCTCTTTCTGTTGCTCCCATGGCGTTTTGTTCTCCCCTAGGTTCTGGTGACTGGTGTGTAGTGGCCTTTTCTTTGCGACTGTGGGCACAGGGAGCAAGCACTGACCTTGTTACCATGGTGCCCATTTCAGTGGCCCGCACAGAGCTGGTGTAGCTCAATCAGCTGAGGAACTGGCATTGTTTCATTCATTTGCATACGGAGCTGGAATCTGAAAGCATTCGTTTTTTGTTTGTTTTTTAATCCCCCAGCCCTGCTTCTGTGTCACAGTGGTAAAAGGAAGGAACCTCACCACCCATTCCCAGCACAATCCCTGAATTATCTAAGGCAAATCAGTGATAAAAGATCTACAAGAATAGCGAATCTCTGTACCACTATTGTGGTAGGTTATTCCAGTGTTTCTCAATATATTCAAATCCATCACTAAATCTTATCTTAACATATCAGGACCATGCACACATTCTGGTCCCTGGAACTAGATGCCCTGGCAGGACTCTCACACCATAATAAAAAAATATCTATTGAGTTTCTGCAGTGTGCATGAGTGTAGTTAGACAAAATAAGTGTGACATTGACCATGCTCTCAAGGAATTTGAAATTTAGTTGGGGATAAAGGGTATGATACATGTAAAAGGCCACATGAATGCTTCCACAAGAGTGCAGTGAAAGAACTAACAAGAGTTGGTTTAGTCAGTGAAGGCAATTATGGAGAAGTTAGCACTTGGAATTTTTTTTTTTTAACACTTAGTCACCTTTATTTATTTGTTTGTTTACTTTTGTTTGTTTGTTTTTGTTAATTCTCACCCCAGAATATTTTTCCATCGATTTTTAGGGAGAATGGAAGGGAGAGGGAAAGACAGACAGAAACATCTATGTGAGAGAAAGGGCCCCGGTGGGGAGGAGCCTGCAACCAAGGTACCTGCTCTTGACCAGAATCAAACCCGGGACCCTTTGGTCCACAGGCTGATGCCTTATCCACTGAGCCAAACTGACTACGGCTGGAATTTGGTTTTGAGGGCTATATTGTATTTAGATAATTAAAAAAGAAGTTAAGGGGTAGGGTGAGTGGAGGAAGAAGTGCAAGTCTTATGGTCAAGGATTAATTAGTAGTCAAGCATTGGAGTAGTTACTGAATTACCCAAGAGGAAGACTTTTTTTTTCAAAAATATATTTTTTTATTGATTTCAGAGAGGAAGGAAGAGGGAGAGAGAGATAGAAACATCCACAATGAGAGAGAATCATGGATTGGCTGCCTCCTGCAAGTCCCCTACTGGGGATCGAGCCCACAACCCAGGCATGTGCCCTTGACTGGAATCGAACCCGGGACCTTTCAGTTCTCAGGCTGACGCTCTATCCACTGAGCCAAACCAGCCAGGGCAAGACTTTTTTTTCTTGATATATAAACTTCAGTTCTTTGACCTCTTGTAGATCAATTTTATGGTTTGTTTTTTTCTTATTCTTTGGTTTCCTCTGTTTCTGAGCCTTTTATACATGCATATCAATTTATTTTTATTTTATTTATTTTTAATTTTTTTAATTGATTTTAGAGAAGGGGAGAGATAGAAACATCAATGATGAGGGAGAATCATTGATTGGCTGCCTCCTACATGCCCCACTGGGGATCGAGCCTGCAACCCAGGCATGTGCCCTTGACCAGAATTGAACCTTGGACCCTTCAGTCCACAGGCTTATGCTGTAACCACTGAGCAATGCTGGTCAGGCGACATGCATATCAATTTTGGATAGAAAATATAACAATTACATCACTATCATAGACAAATGACCCATTGCTTCTTTTATTTTTTAATTACTGATTTTATAGAGAGAGGAAGGAAGAAAGAGAGAAACATTCATTTGTTCCACTTATTTATGCATTCATTGGTTGATTCTTGTATGTGCCCTGACTAGGAATTGAAACTGCAACCTTGGTTTATCAGATAATGCTCTAAACAACTGAACTACCTGGCTTGGGTCCCCAATTGCTTCTTAATTTATTATAGACTCTTATAACTGGGATTAAAGTATTTCATCAACTTTTTCCAAAACAGCATTCTGGAAGGATATGATTCGAGGCATTTCTACTATATACATATGTGTGTGTTCCTGAAAAACTTTGCTTTCTGCAAAAGCCTGCATTAAAAATAGCAGGGCTTGCCCTGGCCAGTTTGTTCAGTGGTTAGAGTGTTGGCTGAAGGATCTCCGGTTTGATTCTTGGTCGAGGCACATACCTCAGTTGCAGATTCATACCTGGCCCTTATCAGGGCACGTGCAAGAGGCAACCAATCGATGTGTCTCTCACATCGCTGTTTCTCTCTGTCTCTTCTCCTCCATTCCGCTCTCTCTAAAAATCAATGGAAAAATATCCTTGAGTGAGGATTAACTAAAAAAAAAAAAAATGGTTCATTTAACAGACTTATTGCTTCCTTTAAGAAAAATTACACATTACTCAAAGAAGATCTAAATTTGGTTACCAACTGGAGAAAGTAAAATGTTTATGTGATTTCATTCTCCATAGCATCAATAGGTTTAATTATAAAAACACATTTTCTTTAGCACACAATGGAGTATACAGATGTTGCATTATAAAGTTGTACACCTGAAACTTATATAATGTTATCAAACAACTCTGTCAAACATCAGAGGGAAGGTAAGGGGGTAAGGGGAAGAGATCAACCAAAGGACTTGTATGCATGTATATAAGCCTAACCAGTGGTCACAGACAACAGGGGGGTGGGGGCATGAGTTTATAACATAAGTTTATAATGTTATAAACTTATAACATTATATAAGTTTGGTTAATGTTATTAACCAAACTTATATAATGTTATTAACCGAAATTCGTGCATGGGGGAGGGGGGTGTCCCTCAGCCCAGCCTGCACTCTCTCGCAATCTGGGACCCCTTGGGGGATGTCTGACTGCCATTTTAGGCCCGATCCCGCAGGGAGGATTGGGCCTAAACTGGCAGTTGGACATCCCTCTCGCAATCCGGGACCGCTGGCTCCTAACCACTCTCCTACCTGCCTGCTTGATTGCCCCTAACCACTCTTCCTGCCTGCCTGATCGCCCCTAACCACTCTACCTGCCTGCCTGATTGCCCCTAACCACTCTGCATGCCTGCCTGATCACCCCTAACCACTCTGCCTGTCTGCCTGATCACCCCTGACTGCCTCTGCCTTGGCCCCCACCACCACAGCTTCATCCGGAAGGACATCTGGAATGATGTCCAGAAGGTCGTTTGGCTGTCTGGTCTAATTAGCATATTATGCTTTTATTATCATAGATGTCACTTTACTAAATTTAATTTTTTATGCTTATTTTTTTTTTACAATTTTTTAAAATTTCTTTATTGATTAAGGTATTACATATTTGTCCTCATCCCCCCATTACCTTCCCAACCCCAACCCCACTCATGCCCCCACCCCCCTGTTGTCTGTGACCACTGGTTAGGCTTATATGCATGCATACAAGTCCTTTGGTTTCTCCCCCTAACCCCCACCCTCCCCTACCTTCCCTCTGAGGGTTGACAGTCTGATCGATGCTTCCCTGTCTCTGGATCTGTTTTTGTTCATCAGTTTATGTTGTTCATTATTTACCATAGATGAGTGAGATTATGTGATATTTATCTTTCTCTGACTGATTTATTTCACTTAGCATAATGCTCTCCAGTTCCATCCATGTTGTTGCAAATGGTAGGAATTCCTTCTTTTTTAGCACAGCGTGGTATTCCATTGTGTAGATGTACCACAGTTTTTTAATACACTCATCTGCTGATGGGCACTTAGGCTGTTTCCAGATCTTAGCTATGGTAAATTGTGCTGCTATGAACATAGGGGTGCATATATCCTTTCTGATTGGTATTTCTAGTTTCTTCGGATATATTCCTAGGAGTGGGATCACTGGGTCAAATGGGAGTTCCATTTTTAGTTTTTTGAGGAAACTCCATACTGTTCTCCACAGTGGCTGCACCAGTCTGCATTCCCACCAGCAGTGCATGAGGGTTCCTTTTTCTCCACATCCTTGCCAGCACTCGTCCTTTGTTGATTTGTTGATGATAGCCATTCTGACAGGTGTGAGGTGGTACCTTATTGTCATTTTGATTTACATCTCTCAGATGATTAGTGACTTTGAGCATGTTTTCATATGGGTCTGTTTGGGTTCTTCTTCTTTGGGGTTCTCTGTGTCTCCTGAACTTGTGTGACTTTTTCCTTTACCGGGTTAGGGAAGTTTCTATCATTATTTCTTCAAACACCTTCTCTATTCCTTTCTCCCTTTCTGCCTCTTCTGGCACACCTACTATTCTAATAATTACGTTGTCCCTCAGCTGCCTTAAGTTGTCCTCCTGCTTTTTAATTGTTTTTTTCTTTTTGGTTCTCTAATTAAGTGATATTTTCAACTCTGTCTTCTAATTCACTGATTTGATCCTCAACTTCCCCTAATCTGCTGAGTATTCCTTCCAATGTGTTCTTTATTTGTGTTATGTCATTCTTTATCTCAGACTGTTCTTTTTTCATGGTTACTATACCTTTTCCCCTACTGTGGAGCATTTTTAACATCATTACTCTGAACTCTGTTTCAGATAAATTTCTTATCTCTGCTTCATTTATCTCTTCTTCTGGAGAATTCGCTAGTTCTTTCATTTGGGGGTTGTTTGTTTCCTCATTTTGGTTGTCTGTTTGGGTTTGTGACTGTATTAGGGAGATCCTCTACACCTCTCAATCTCTAGTGCAGAACAGTGTTAAAGGCTGTTTCTGACTAATTGGATCATGCAAAGACTCAAAGCCTCCAGAAACTGCTTCTGTCTACAAATAGGATTCCAACTTGAATTTCCCCCAGGCAATTGTCGTCAGGTGTGGCAAGAGTTTTTTCCACAGGCTGGGGCAGTTGCTTCTGCCTGGAGGCTAATTGTTACTTTTAATCTCTTAAGTGGCCTCAGGGCAAGGTGTTTTCCAATAAGGTGTGTTGACTGTCTTCCCCCCAGGCAAGGCAGATGTCTGTGTGGGAAAGATGTCCTCTGCTGTGTGAGGGAATGACTCAGCCTAGGAGACTTGGGGTATCTGTCTTCTGAGCTCTTTCCCCCGAGTCCCCAGTCCTGGGTTTTGCTCACAGCTTCAGTCCACTTCACCCTCCCTCTGCTAGAGCACAAGGTGGGTAGCTCCACAGGGAATTTTTGTACATTGGCCCTTTAAGAGGGTGCCTGGACTTTCAGCTGCCACTTCCTGGCAGACAGCACCCCACTGCTTTTCACAGCTAGATGTTATGTGGGTACCCTCCTCAGTTTAGTGCTCTCTGCTGGGGAGTCAAGCTTTGGGAATCAGATACCAGAGTTCTCAGTGGCACTCCCCCCCTCCACCCACCACAGCTGAGATATCTCTCTGGGACTTCAGTTGTCGCCTATAGGTGCCTGGCCAGCCCTTTCACGCCTCTGCCCCTCCTACCAGCCTCAATTCGGTCTCCACCTTCAGTCCTTGGGTATCAGGGTTCTCTCCTCTGAGTTTTCCGTTGATTATTCAGGAAGCCTTTCCGTATTTCAGTTGTAATTCCAGCTTGTTCTGGGAGCATGTCCGTGCAGCGTCCTCCTACTCTGCCACCATTTTTAATCTCCCCCTGAGGACTTCCTTATCCCTCAATGTCATTTGAAGTCTTACATTGCTGCCCTCAGCTCATTTGCTTTGTTTCCTTTTCCTTTTCTTTTCTTTTTTTTTTTACTGAGAGTTTCTTGACTAGATTCCATGTAGTCTGATTTAAAAATAGCAAGTAACATTTGCATGAAAAGTTGGTAGAAAAGAAATTGAGAGCATAAACATCTATCCAAATTTATATATTGTTATTTTAAATGTGTTTGTGGTATGTTGTGTTTTTTTTTGTTGTTGTTGTTATTCCTCACCAGAAGAGTGAGGGTATTTTTTCCCATTGATTTTTTTTTTTTTAGAGACTGGAAGGGAGGGAGTAAGAGGGGAGAGAGGAGAGAGAGAAACATTGACATGAGGACATGAGAGAGTGAGAGAGACACACCAATCCAATGCCTCCTGCATGTGCCCTGATCAGGGTTGGTGGTTGAACCTGCAACCCAGGAACATGACCTTGACAGGGAATTGAACTCAAGCCCCTCTGGGCAACACTAACCATTGAGAAACAACAGCCAGAGCTATATATTGTTATTTTAAATATAATAGCAGATATAATAATGTCAAATGGGTTATTTTTTTATTTGAACTGCTAGCTCTTGACTTCATTTAAAATAAAGTTAATAGAGAACTTTATCATAAAAATAATGTGGTATTACTATATATTTAAGCCAAGTGTCTGAAAAACCATTTTTTTGTGGCAGTAATGAAAAATAATATGGTAGTGAATAAGTATGTCCCAAACAGAATTTTGATTAGATTACATTAATAAGAACTTTTTCAGAGTGAAAGTCACTTTTTTAAAAATTGATTTTTAGAGAGAGAGAAGAAAGAGAGACATCAATTTGCTGTTCCTCCTATTCATGCATCTGTTAGGTGACTCCTGTATGTGCCCTGACCAGGGATTGAACCCGAAAAACCTTTGGCGCATCAGTTCAGTGCTCCAACCAAGTGAGCTACCCAGCCAGGGCAGTAAGTGTTTTTGAGTTCTGGGTAGTGTAGCTCAGTTGGGTGAACATCATCCCATGCACCAAAAAGTCACCTGGTCAGGGCACATGCACAGGTTTCAGGTTCAACAGGAGGCATCTGATTGATGTATCTCTCTCACATCAATGTATCTCTCTCCTCCCTCTCTGTTAATTTATGTTTTTAAAAGAATGTTTGGGCCCTTGCTGGTTTGGCTCAGTGGATAGAGTGTCAGCCTGCAGACTGAAGGGTCCCGGGTTCAGTTCCAGTCAGGGACACATGCCTGGGTTGTGGGCTCGGTCCCTAGTTGGGGGCATGCAGGAGGCAGCCGATCAATGATTCTCTCATTATTGATGTTTCTATCTCTCTCCCCCTCTCCCTTCCTCTCTGAAATCAATAAAAATACATTTTTTAAGAAAGAAAGACCAGCCAAAACCGGTTTGGCTCAATGGATAGAGTGTTGGCCTGCAGACTGAAGGGTCCCAGGTTCGATTCCGGTCAAGGGCACGTACCTTGGTTGCGGGCACATCCCCAGTAGGAGGTGTGCAGGAGGCAGCTGATCGATGTTTCTCTCTCATCAATGTTTCTAACTCTCTATCCCTCTCCCTTCCTCTCTGTAAAAAATCAATAAATACATTTAAAAAAAAAAAAAAAAAAAGAAAGACCAACCCCATAAGCCTCTAATTTGTACTTATATAAAAATAAATAAATAAATAAATAAGTCAGTATCTATCTATATAAAATCCCAGTGATGGTTATGGTGGAACGAACAGAACGATCAGTCGCTATGATGCACACTGACCACCAGGGGGCAGATGCTCAACGCAGGGCTCATGGCTGGCAAGCGCAGTGGTGGTGGCAGGAGCCTCTCCCACTTCCACAGCAGCACTAAGGAGCGGTGAGTGAAGTGGTAAGGAGCAAGCAGGCGGGCGGTTAGGAGCAAGGGGTCCCAGATTGCGAGAGGACACAGTCCGGGCTGAGGAACCCCCTCTGCCCTCCTTCCACCCCGCCTCGTGCCTGAATGCATCGGGCCTCTAGTAACATATAAAACAATTTGTGGATGCAATGCCTGAAATCCTCATTTTAAAGCACCTTGTATTTTTTTTTTTTTTGCCTTAATGAAATTTACCATTGATTGTTCTTAGTTGGGTTGCTTAATGAAAGAAATTTTTGTTTACTTTAAAAAAGTGAAAAATCAGTTTGATCCTAGTGTAAAATGTAATGGGGGTATTTTAGCTCAAATGTATTAGATTTGTAGAATTTCTGAATTGCAAGGGATTTCAGTAGTCACCAAATCAGTCCTGTTCAATGCAGGGATTTTGCCTATAGTTTTTCAAGTAAGCTAAATAGTAACTGTCACTTAAATTTAATACATATTTTTAGCTTAAGTCAGTTGCTTTCAAACTCTTTCTCATCCTGACCTTCAAAGTGCTTCCATGACTCTTGCATGTGTATAACACCTTTTTGCCACAAGGAACTTTTATCAGTTCATCTGAGTTCTAGTCAAGATTCAGCAGAACATAAAGGAATTATAAGTAAGCGAGGTGAAGAAAGTTATGTCAATTATTTAACATTTGCAGCTGATATGGAATTGTGGAATCTGTTTTCCAAATAGGGTATAACTTATTTTCATAAAACGTTAACTATTCCAGCAAGGTTTTTGGTATAGTTCAGCTCTAATGTCCTTGGAATTTCTGAGTCAAATTTTACTAAAGTTAGTTCCATGAGAGTGGAAATTTCCAAGTAATCAAAATATTTTTACATGTAAACCAATGGCTCATTTATACCTTACTAGAGGCCTGGTGCACAAAATTCGTGCACAGGAGGGGGGTCCCCTCAGCCCAGCCTGTACCCGCTCCAATCTGGGACCCCTTGGGATGTCCAACTGCCGGTTCAGGCCCGATCCCAGCAGTTGGACATCCCTCTCACAAACTGGGACCACTGGCTCCTAACTGCTCATCTGCCTGCCTGCCTGATTGCCTACCCCTAATTGGCCCCCCTGCCAGCCTGGTTGCCCCCAACTGTCCCCCCCGCTGGCCTGGTTGCACTTAACTGCATTCCCCTGCCGGCCTGGTCACCCTAACTGCCCCCCCTCTCCTGGCCTGGTCACCCCTAACTGCCCCCCCCCCCGCCAGCCTGGTCATTCCCAACTGCCCCCCCCCACTGGCCTGGTCACCCCTCACTGTCCCCCCCTGCTGGCCTGGTTGCCCCTTACAGTGTCCCCCACCGGCCTGGTCATCCCCAACTGCGCCCCCTGCCAGCCTGGTAGCCCCCAACTGTCCCTCCCTGCCAGCCTGATCACCCCCAACTGGCCCCTGCTGACCTGGTCGCCCCTTACTGTGCCTCCCGCCAGCCTGGTCGCCCCCCCAACTGCTCCCTGCCAACCTGGTCGCCCCTTACTGCCCCCCCCCCCCCCCGCCAGCCTGGTTGCCCCCAACTGCCCCTCCCTGCCGGCCTGGTTGCCCCCAACTGCCCCCCCTTCCGGCCTGGTCGCCCCATGCTGCCTGCTGTTCAGTCGTTTGGTCTTCCCTCACTAAACCCCCTGCCTGCCTTGTCGCCCCACACAGCCTGCTGTTTGGTCGGCCTTCCTGTCATTTTGGTCGTGATGGCCCCTGGCTCTTTATATATTAGGATAATATTTAACAGAATTCCAGTATAGGTCCTGAGTTTAATATTTTATCTGGCCCTGGCTGGTGTGGCTCAATTGATTGGGCATGGGACCACACACCAAAAGGTTGCCTGTTCAATTCCCAGTACGGGCCATGCAGGAAGCAGCTGATGTGCCATTCTCACATCAATATTTCTCTCTTCCTTTCCCTTCCTCTCTTTCTAAAAATCAATAAAAATAGATTTGTTTGTTTTTTGTTAATCCTCACCTGAGAATATTTTTCCATTGATTTTTAGGGAGAGTGGAAGAGAAAGGGAAGGACAGAGAGAAACATCGATGTGAGAGAAACACATCAATAGGTTGCCTCCAACCAGGGCCAGGGTCCAAGGAGCCTGCAACCAAGGTACATGCCCTTGACTGGAATCGAACCCAGGACGCTTTGTCCGCAGGCCGATGCTCTATCCCTTGAGCCAAACCAGTTAGGGCAAAAATAGATTTTTTAAAAAATACAGTCAGGAAATATTTTGTGACTAGGCTTCAGCAAATTATAAGATTTTTAAGTTTGATATTAAAGGTTCCATTATTCTAACCTCTAACACTGTCATTTGTATATCTTCTGATGTCTAGTGGCCTTAATTCATAAAAATTTAAACTCCATTCCTCAGAGAGATTTAATCATAGTTTAGGTTGTTGAAAATATTTCTGGCTTTTAAATCAGGTTGATTATGCCAGTTGTCATTTAGAATAGCTTGAATGGAGTTGGTATGGACATTTAAATTTACCATGCTGCTCATTTCCTATAAAGTACATGAAGAACAAGGAATTATGAAAACTCTCATTCAATAGAGAAAAGGTAAGCTCTTCCCAGAAAACTGAGGATTATCCTGGCAAAGCAGTGAATGAATGCTTAAATATGTTTGAGGAAAAAATCTAGTGCTAAATTTGGTCGGAGGATTTCCCGCATGAAATGAAAGAACTGTGTACTGTGAATGCTGGAGAATTTGACTCCCGAGGAATATATAGGCTGGCAGTTACCCCTTTAAAATTTTTTTTTGTTTTTTTTTTTTTGTTTTTTATTGATTTCAGAGAGGAAGGGAGAGGGAGAGAGATAGAAACATCAATGAGAGAACATGCCCACACCAGGGATCGAGCCCGAAACCCAGGCATGTGCCCTTGAGCAGACTAGAACCCAGGACCCTTCAGTCTACAGGCTGATGCTCTATCCACTAAGCCAAACCAGCCAGGGCACCCTTTTTCAGTTTATATTCTCTTCATTCCTAGATCTACGGAATCCAGAGGCAGCACTGTCTCCAACCTTCCGCAGTGACAGCCCAGTGCCTACTGTACCCACTTCTGGTGGCTCCAAGTCCAGCACAGCTTCAGTTCCTGAATTAGCTACAGACCCTGAGTTGGAGAAGAAGTTGCTACACCATCTCTCTGATCTATCCCTAACATTGCCTACTGATGCTGTGTCCATCTGTCTTGCCATCTCCACGGTAATGACCTGATAAGACAGGGTTGGAATCTATCACTTCTTTTTTTCAGTTCATGGTCAGTGTCTTATTGCCTTCTCTTACTTCCCCAGCCAGATGCCCCTGCTACTCAAGATGGGGTGGAAAGCCTTTTACAGAAGTTTGCAGCTCAGGAGTTGATTGAGGTAAAGCGAGGTCTCCTACAAGATGATGCACATCCTACTCTTGTGACCTATGCTGATCATTCCAAGCTCTCTGCCATGATGGTCGCTGTGGCAGAAAAGGGCTCTGGGGAGGTAACAGGGACTATCACAGGTCAGAAGCGGCGAGCAGAACAGGACTCGGCCACAGCAGCTGCCTTTGCTAGCTCTTTGGCCTCTGGTCTGGCCTCTTCAGCATCAGAAACAGCCAAGGAGCCAACCAAGAAATCAAGGAAACATGCTGCCTCAGATGTTGATCTGGAGATAGAAAGCCTTCTGAACCAACAGTCTACTAAGGAACAACAGAGCAAGAAGGTAGGGGCAGATGGAAATGTTTTCATACATATACTTGGAATTATAACTTTGGTTGAGAGGAATTTACCCCTGGCACAAGGAGCAATTCTTAGAATTGAAGGTTTAGAACAGTGGTTCTCAACAGGGGATAATTTTGCCTTCCTCCCTCCTTGCAGAGGACATTTAACAATGTCCGGAGACATTTTTGGTTGTCACAATACAGGAGAGTGCTACAGGCATCTAGTGGGTAGAGGCAAGGGATACTGCTAAACATCCTACAGTCATAGTAGGACAACCCCCATACAACAAAGAATTATCCAGCCCTAAATGTTAATAATGTCAATGTTAGAAACTCGGATTTAGAGAATCTTGGTTACTGGATCCATTTGGAAGAATCATAAAATCAAGGGCAGGGGAATCCAGCTCTGGCTGGGTAGCTCAGTTGGTTAGAGCACTGTTCCAATACACCAAGGTTGTGGGTTCAATCCAGTCAGGGCACATACAAGAATCAACCAATGAATGCACAAATAAGCGAAACAACAAATTGATGTTTCTCCCTTCCTCTCTTTCTAAATATCAACAAATAAATTTTTAAAAAAAAAGATGAATCCAAATGTAGGAATAGGGAGAGATGAATGGAAATGAATACTGGACCAATAATTATAGAAATTGATTAAACAATGTGAATTGGCAGTACAGCAAGTTCTCAACGTCATTTTGTTCAGTGTTATTTCATCATAACGTTGATGAGATGCCTTAGGAACTTTGTTTATATCATTTAGCCTATGGTAAAATTAGTTTTGTTATACATCTTTTCACTTAAAGTTACAAAACCTATCAATGTTGAAGACTTGCTGTATAGTGGTTCTTGGTATAAATAATGGAACCACATGAGTTCTCTTCCATTTGCTACTTCTAGATGTGTGAATTTGACAAGTTAAATTGACAGTAGAGTTCATTGTGCCTTGGTTCAGCACTTAACATAAGTGGTTTTGGTGGGCATTTTTATCAAGTAGAATTTACACAGGTGGTTTAAGGGCTAATTTTATCTACAAACCCTGTTAAGTCCAAAGCTTCTTCTGTCATAGGTCAGTCAGGAGATTCTAGAGCTATTAAATACTACAACAGCCAAGGAACAATCCATTGTCGAAAAGTTTCGGTCACGAGGTCGGGCCCAAGTGCAAGAGTTCTGTGACTATGGAACCAAAGAGGAGTGCATGAAAGCCAGTGATGCTGATCGGCCCTGTCGCAAGCTGCACTTCAGGTCTCTTGGGAGGGAGAGAGGTGGGATGGGTCTCCTAGAAGTTGTCATTTCTTTTCAGCACGTTGCTTCCAATCATTGAGATTATGTCTTTAATCCTGTTATTAAATGGTTTTCATATGTCCTGGCCAGCATGGCTCACTGGTTGAATATCATCCACATTTGAACCAGGAGATCACGGTCAGGGCACATGCCCAGGGTTGCATGCTCAATCCACAGTAGGGGGTGTGCAGGAGGCAGCCGATCAATGATTCTCTCTCATCACTGATGTTGAGAGACATCATTGATGTCTATCTCTCTCTCTCCCTCTTTCTCTCTGAAATCAATACAATTATATTTAAAAAAGAAAAAGGTTTCAATAGTTTGTCAAAAACCACCAGATTCTGAAAGTATACTTAAAAAAAATGTTTTATTTATTTTTAGAAAGGAAAGGAGAGGGATAGAAAGATAGAAACATTGATGAGAGAGACATCATTGATTGGCTGCCTCTTGCATGCCCACTGCTGGGGATCAAGCCTGCAACCCAGGCATGTGCCCTGACTGGGAATTGAACTGGTGACCTCTTGGTTTCTGGGTCATGCTCAACCACTGAGCCACACCAACTGGGCTGAAAGTATACTTTTAGAAGTAGTGTTCTGTGGGAGGAATACAGGCTGGACTCCCAAATAAATGCAAGTGTGTGTGGGTTTTGTTGGTTTTTTTTTAATCTTCACCCAAGGATATTTTTCCATTGATTTTTATTTTTTATTTTATTTTATTTTATTTTTTTAAATATATTTTATTGATTTTTTACAGAGAGGAAGGAAGAGGGATAGATAGTCAGAAACATCGATGAGAGAGAAACATCAATCAGCTGCCTCCTGCACACCCCCTACTGGGGATGTGCCCGCAACCAAGTTACATGCCCTTGACCGGAATCGAACCTGGGACCCCTCAGTTCACAGGCCGACGCTCTATCCACTGAGCCAAACCGGTTTTGGCTCCATTGATTTTTAGAGAGAGTGGAAAAGAGAGGGAAAGACAGGGAGAAATAATCGATGTGAAAGAAACACATCGATTAGTTGCCTCCTGCAGGTGCTCTGCCCAAGGTCCAGGCTGGGGAGGAGCCTGCAACCCAACCAAGGTATGTGCCCTTGACTGGAATTGAACCCAGGACTTGTTGGTCTGCAGGCTAACACCGAGCCAAACTGGCCAGGGACAAGTATGTGTTTTTTTAATGCTCCTTTCTTGCAATAGCAAGGCACTTCTATCTCTGAGCCCCAGTGCAAGTTAAAGTTCTTTGGAAGGAAGATTATCTTAGGAGAATTAAGACTCTGGGCTCTTAGGTCAGTGTTATACTGCTCTAACCAGCAAGCCCTTCCTTCCTTCCTGTCGTAAGATAAGCAAGTTATGTCTTTGCTCAGAGAGTAATTAAAACTCTTCATTAGTGTGAATTATGGATATTCAAGTCCCTTGCCTCCCCCTTCTCTGAAAACTCTTGAAGGAAGCTCTAACAATAGAGAAAATTAGTAGATATGAAATTGTGAAACAATTTGTTACTTGGAACTGTTAGCTCTGACTGTGGAACACAATCTTGATTCTGATTTTACCTTTTTATTTCCCCAGGCGAATCATCAATAAACACACTGATGAGTCATTAGGTGACTGCTCTTTCCTTAATACATGTTTCCACATGGATACCTGCAAATACGTTCACTATGAAATTGATGCTTGCATGGATTCTGAGGCTCCTGGGAGCAAAGACCATACACCAAGCCAGGAGCTTGCTCTCACACAGAGTGTTGGAGGTGATTCCAATGTAGACCGACTCTTCCCACCTCAGGTACCTGTTGGCTCAGAAAACTTACCTCAATTTATGGACTTAATCTGAATAGGGCAGCCATACATGTAGGAAAGCAGGGCATAATTAGCAATCTGTTTTGCTGATTGGGAATGGAGTGGGATAGATATGCTTAAAAGGGAGTAGGAAAATAGATGAAAAAGAGGGACTGGGGCCATGAATCTCAGAGTGGAGGAAGGGAAGATGACCAAATACCACCTCATGCAGTGGATCTGTTGTGATATCCGCTACCTGGACGTCAGTATCTTGGGCAAGTTTGCAGTTGTGATGGCTGACCCACCCTGGGATATTCACATGGAGCTGCCCTATGGGACCCTGACAGATGATGAGATGCGCAGGCTCAACATACCAGTACTGCAGGATGATGGCTTTCTCTTCCTCTGGGTCACAGGCAGGTAATGCAGTTCAAAGATATGCAGTATGGGCAGGTATAGTACAGAGTGAGTACTGGGTGGGAATAAAATCCTGGGTTTTCCTAGCTGTGCTATTAAATATAAGAATGAGTCAGCCTTTTTTTCCTACTGAGACCTAATGCCTATTTATAACAAATTATACCTTGAGTCCTATTTAACTTTATATTTGTTCCTTGTAAAAGGTAAGACCACTGAGAATAGATACTATGTTTTGTTTTTACATTCTTAAATCATCCTGTTACCTTAATGGTGTCTTGCATGTAAATGTTCACTGAATGTCTACTGAAAACAACACATATCTTGAAGCAAAAGAAAAAACAGGCATGGAAGTAGCTGTTTAACCCTTTTTTCTTTCTAGGGCCATGGAGTTGGGCAGAGAATGTCTGAACCTCTGGGGGTAAGTGTTGCTTTCTTTTGGGGGAAATACATAATTGCTATATAGATATCTGTTTATTTCTCCCAGAGTATTCCTGTGATTCCCTACCTCTGTAGAGTAGATGGTACTACTTCTAAACTGTGAAAGCCTGATTAAAGCTCTAGTTCTTTTTTATGCCCCACAGTTATGAACGGGTAGATGAAATTATCTGGGTGAAGACAAATCAACTGCAACGCATCATTCGGACAGGCCGTACAGGTCACTGGCTGAACCATGGAAAGGAACACTGCTTGGTGAGCAGCAGTAGGGCTCAATTCATTAGGTGGAGCAAAAAAGAGGAATTATGTGATTTCTTCTTGAGAAAAAGTTCAAATGTTGCGTTTCCATAAGGTAATCTGTTCTCTGTGGTGAGCAGGTTGGTGTCAAAGGAAATCCCCAAGGCTTCAACCAGGGTCTGGATTGTGATGTGATCGTAGCTGAGGTATGTGCTTCCCAGGCACCCAAAGTTTTCACATTTTAATTGATACTAGTTATTGAGGTCAGGGGTATTCTTGTCCCAAGTTTTCTCATTTGGATCTTAAAACATAAATGCAAAGGGCTAGAATTGCAATCTTGGGTAACTTAAAAGTAGCTAGACCCTTTATTTCCTAGGTTCGTTCTACCAGTCATAAACCAGATGAAATCTATGGCATGATTGAGAGACTATCCCCTGGCACTCGCAAGATTGAATTATTTGGACGACCTCACAATGTGCAACCCAACTGGTAAGGTGACCAGAGAACATGCTAGCCCCCATGGGCAAAAGTATTTATAGTCAAGGACATTGGTTAGTAGAGTTTCACATCATATTCCAGTATTCTGTAAATGGGCTTCAGAGGATTCATAAGCCAACTAAGCTTATATTTTATTTTAGACTGTTTTACAGGATTCTGCAACATTCATTGGAAACCCCACAGGTTTTAGAATTCAAACCAGTTCTCTAGATTCCACTTTTACAACCTAAAGATATTCCTCAGTTGGTCTGTGGATGTTCTGAATCTGTCCCCTGGTGGTTACTAAGAATCTAATCTGTCAAGCATTTTAACATCTTTCATTCTGTTAGTAGAGCTTTAAAAGACACGCTGCTAATTTTTTTTTAAATTGAATTTACTTGGGTGACATTGGTTCACAAAACCATACAGGTTTTAAGTAAATTCAATTAAAAAAATAAAATTTTAAAAAAGTAAGTAAGAGACATGCTGTTAGCATTTTACTTATCCAGGGAATACTCAACTGGCAGCAACAGCTTTGAAAAGTAGGCCTGGTTAGCCATCAGTTATTAACCCTGAAGTGACACAGATCTTGCTTATTTTAACATCAGAATCTGCCCATTCCTAACCAGTCATGCTACCACATACTATTCTGTTAAGGTCTTTTAAAAAGAATTGGCATAGGTATTTGATGAGATGATAGGCAGTCTTAATAAAAGGTATATTTTAACAATATTAAGCCTTTTAATTCTGGGAATTTTTGTTTGCCCCATCTTTCCCCTTGCTTCAGGATCACCCTTGGAAACCAGCTGGATGGGATCCACCTACTAGATCCAGATGTGGTTGCCCGGTTCAAGCAAAGGTATCCAGATGGTATCATCTCTAAACCTAAAAATCTATAGAAGCACTTCCTCACAGAACTAAGCATCCATAGCTATGGCTCTGCAGGCTGCATCTGAAGAATAATATTTGTACAATAACTCTTTTTCTTATTTAAATAAAAGTTTGTATTGCAGTAGGGGTTTTGAGGTCAAATTTTGGCTTTGCCACTTAACAGTGTGTGAACTCATGTAACTCATCCCTCAGTATGATTCCTGATAATGTAAACTGGAACTATTACCTACTTCATTGGGTTGTGGTAAGGGTTCAAACTAAATGAATGCATGGGAAGCATTAAAATGATTATTCAGTATAGGATGAAAGTGATTAGTAATTAATACTACATGAACATGATAATAAAGGGCTCTCGGGGACAGCATTTCTCCAGGTAAGATTTGAGTTTCCCTTACGGTTATCACCAGGGCTATATGCTCTAAATATTTGCTGATTCTGTTACAACTATGTGGCTTGGTAGTCTATTCTTTGGCTTAAATTTTCAAGAAAAGTGAAATAAGTGCATTTTAGATTAAATTTAAGTGCTTTAAGGTGTGCAGAGAATAAGCTTATGTAAATTATGTAAGTGAAACCACTCTGGCATATTTTTTAAAAGATAGCTTATCAAACACAACTGAATACAACTTTAGACTTTTGTGAAACTTCTTATATTAAAGATGTAGAGTTCTGCCTTTCACACTCAGAAACTGTGATAGCTGAGGTAAGGAAAGACAATGACTACAGAAATATTTGCAAAGAAGAATAAATAAGAAAATCCTAGATGATGTTATTTTCCCTATAGCCCAGTATGCCTGTATTGAAAACCTTTGTTCTCAAAGCAATGTATAGATGTGACATTATTAGCTCTCCGTTTAAAAGGTATCCTTTAATTCAACCTTTTATTCCTTTTAAAATGGATGCACACAGTGGTAGGCTCAAAGCTGATATGTACTCTCATAATTTTAATAATCTTTTAGGCAAGACCTATGACAATTATACTAACAAGTTTCCTCAAACCACCCCCCCTTCCCACCACCCCTATGTTCTGCTTGTCCATATTCCCTTCACCCTTTCCTCTGCTATTGTCACTGGCATCTCTGCTTGTACTTGAAAGTAAAAAGCAACCCCAGATTACAGCAAACTCAATGACCCTGCTCCATAGCATGGCCCCTTGCTGAAGAGAGGAAAGGGGAGAAGCATAAAGGGACCATCATGGGCTCAGTTCAGGTACTATCAGAAGCCCAGCTTGAGTTTTAAAAGCAGGGTCTTGGACATGTTCCTGGCAGATAAATCTTCACTGGCTTGGAGAACAGGAAGGACTATTTTACAAACACCACTGTGTTCGAATTTCTAGAGGCTAACCAGGCCAAGAAGACATCCCTAAGAGAAAAAAAGATACACATAAACAGAATTATAGTTTAGATGTATTCTTTCTTAACTCTGCCTTAAACAAATGGGTTTTCAGTTAACTTCCTATCAAAGTGAAATGGTATCACTCAGTAGGAATATTAGGGCAATGGGCCTAAAAGTCAACAGTATAGACAATCCTAGTTTAGTGAAGAGGATTTGAAATAGAAAATACCAATGCCTCGTTTCATAAATGTAGATAAATCCCAAGAAAATTTGGGGAGATGGACAAAATCTTCAGAACTCCAACTCCTGCCATACTTAGCACCTTATTATGCTATTTATCACTTATCCATTCTTCCTCAAATTCTAATTCCCTAAATGTTCTATTTGCACTAAGGAGATAGGCGAAGCTAATATTCAGTCAATAACTGCTTAATGTGTCATCATACATTTAAAGAGTATACCTAAAGGTATATGTGGTACCTGAGAAGCGTGACTGCTAATTATCTTTGTCTGTGTAGCAAATGTAAGCTCTTTATAAGAGCAGGGGAACTTTTCTAATAGTCTTACAATCAGACATATACATGTATATACCAACTTACTTTACCTAAGGTAAGGTATACTCTATCTAAGGTAATACTGACATGCTCAGGGTTACCATGTTTTCCAATAGTTAATTTTAGCAACACCTGAATTATAAGAGAAACTGTAACTCACCTGCAGTGCTTCACCACACACTCATTGCTGCAGTATTCATTGTCCCAGTCCTTACTCGCAATGGGAGGGTTCTCACAACCAGACCTCACACAGCGAGGCTGGGGTGAGATCGTCACTGGAGACCCACTAACCAATTCAACATCCATTTGAGAAGGAGACTCAACCTATGAGAGGAAGAAAGCACCAAAGATGGATTAGATTTGCTACCTACCTTGCCAGCCACTAGTCAAATTAACTTTGGGACCCAATGGAGCAAAAGGAGTTAACATCCCACACATATGGGGGTAACATTTTTTTTTTTTAAATATATTTTATTGATTTTTTACAGAGAGGAAGAGAGAGAGAGAGACAGAGTTAGAAACAGCGATGAGAGAGACATCGATCAGCTGCCTCCTGCACGCCCCTTACTGGGGATGTGCCCGCAACCCAGGTGTACACGCCCGACTGGAATCGAACCTGGGACCCTTCAGTCCGCAGGCCGACGCTCTATCCACTGAACCAAGCCGGTCAGGGCTTGGGGTAACATTTCAAAAGAAGGTGAGTTTTTGGTCTCCCGCTTTTTATCCAGTTTTAGAACTTTGCCAAGCAGACTGACATGAAGCTTCTTCCCATTAGGAGAATGTTGGCTATATGCTAGTATATTGACGCTTTAACAACTCAGGTTTGAACTGCGAGGGTCCGCTCAAGCGTATGCAGATTTACCTGCCCAGTTAAAGGGTCACTATTTTTGATCCAGGTTAGGAATCCATGTATGTGGAGGGTCGACTACTAGTTTTACGTGTGCACCGTGGGTCACTGTACTCTTTAATTTTAATCTTGCCCATCACTGACTTTATTCCACACTTGAATATATAAAATCAAAAGCAGAATGTGAAAAGAGGTTGGGTCACCTCAACTAAGATTACGAGATTTAAGAGAGGACAAAATGTGCCATTAGAAAAAGTGAAAGAACTTGGAGATTCATAGTTTCCTCCTGATAGAGGGATTATTTTTCTTTAAATTACTGCTTCATCAATTGTGGTGCTAGTCTCAAACAGACCCATATTTAAAAATAACCACTGGCCATGTATAAGTTAAAGCTAGGGTAATGGACATGTTTATGTCACTTTGGACTCATTGATATGAACCAATTGAATTTTTCTAGCTATATCCCCTATCCATCTCCCCACTGAAAACATCAAGCCAAGCAGTCCAGATATAGGAAAAATGGAAGCACTTAAATCTCTAAAGTTTAGGATCCTTGGGTAGATACCTCCAAAAAATAACTCCAGGCTTGGGTTGTATCCTCTCTAGTCAAACCACAGTATTTCGCTTAAACAGTAGTCTGGGAAAGGAGGCCCTCTTAATGCTTTTCACCAAGAACACTACAGAGTATTATAGGTGGGAACTGTCCTTTACAGGCTGTTTCATACTCCTGGTTTCCAATTAAGTGCTAATGGCAACCCCTACTTTTATTGGATCATCAGAGGAGACTGATCATCAAAGGAAAGACACTTGAAAACTGGCTCACCTCAGGAACTACATCTGTGATCATCTCACAGATTGTATCAGTAGAGGTCTCCTCCACTGTATGGGCCTCAGGGCTTGTGTTCATAGGTCGCTCAGGACTACTTTCCACAGCTGGTGGGACTAAGGTGGTCTGCATTTTCAGAGTGGGTCCAGGCACAATCTTGATCTGCAGAGGAGGTGGCTGTTGCTGTAAATTGATTCGAGCTTTCTGAGGTGGAGGCTGTTGCATGGCCTGGAGTGGGGGAGGCTGCTGCAGAATGGTCACTTGCTGCTGAGTGGGGGGCTGAGGCATCTGTTGCAATGGAGGAGGTTGTAGTCGGGGTGGAGGCAGTTGCATAGAAGCAGCAGCTGCTGCTGCTGCCTGCAACACTGATCGAGTAACAATCTGGGCTTGTTGACTGGGCTGTATAGTAGCTGTGCTGCTTTGGCCTAGTTGGATCCCCCTGGAGGTCACCACTGTGGCTGGAATAACAGTAACCATCCCTCCTTGGGACATGGTAATAGATGAGGGCAACATCTGTTTGGTAATAATCAACTTGGTGATATTAGGCTGACCCCCAGCCCCAGAAGATGCCTGATTGGCCACATAGGATGAAAGAGTGGAGTTAACAACAATGGAAGGAGACAGGGCAGGGGGCTCTGTTGAGGCTGGTGCTGGAGATGCTGGGTCAACAGTAGCAACAGGAGGTGGAGAAGGAGTCTGTGATGGTGGCACTGGATCCAGCTCCACTGTTTCCACAGTGGCCTAAACGACGACCAAAAAAAGAAAAAGCCATTCAGAAATTTACTGTATTCCCTGGGACATACTCACTTTAATCACCTCCCAAAAGACAATGATAGATTGAAAATAAAAAATAAATTAAAAAAGGAAAAAACAGCTGTGGGTGCTACCCTGTCTAAACAATGAAAAACAAACTCACAAAGACTGTTTAGTAAGATTTATGACGGGAACAAGAAGAAACCATGCTATATATGTTTCTAAGCTTTAACTACTAGTTATTAAAAGGTTGCACAGGTTTTTGGTGGTATTATCTATACTAATAAAAGGGTAATATGCTAATTAGACCGGACATCTTCCAGACATCCTTTTGGACAAAGCCACGGTAGCGAGGGCCGAGGCGGTTAGGGGCCATCAGGCTTGCAGGCAGAGGTGGTTAGGGGCGATCAGGCAGGCAGGCAGGCAGGCAGGTGAGCAGTTAGGAGCCAGTGGTCCCGGATTGCAAGAGGGATCCTGGATTGGAGAGGGTTCAGGCCGGGCTGAGGGACTCTCCCCACCCCCGCCCGTGCACGAATTTCGTGCACCAGGCCTCTAGTAACTAATAAACAGCTTGAAAAAATCTTTTATTGGTTTAAATATCCATCTGCCGTAACCCTCTTACCTGACACTCTTGATTGTCTTTATAAGCAGCCAGAGCTTTCAGATACTCTTTCTTGGCAGCCTCAGTTTTCCTCTTATATACCTGCAGGAAAGAAAAACTGTTTAAGAAGTGCCCAAACGCCTAGAAAAGACTGATAATTCTATTCATCACTGCATGACAATCTCAGTCTGAATACTGAGAACTCCAGCTTGGCCAGTGTTGCTCAGTGGTTGAGCGTCGACCTATGAACCAGGAGGTCATGGTTCGATTCCCAGTCAGGGCAGATGCCTGGATTGTGGGCTTGCTCCCCAGTGTGGGGTGTGCAGGAATTAGCCAATCAATGATTCTTTCTCATCACTGATGTTTCTATCTCTCTCTCCCTCTCCAAAATCAATAAAGATATATGTATTTTTAAAATGAATACTGACAATTCCTTTTAGTGAATATACTTTTGAAAGCTAGTAATCAAGACAGCCTCCATGTCAAACTTTCCAGTGACCAAGCATCTGAAAGCCAGCCAATCAACAAGAATCTTGCCAACCCTGGCTGATCTGGCTCAGTGGGTAGAGTGTTGGCCTGCGGACTGAAGTGTTCCAGGTTTGGGTATGGTCAAGGGCACATGCCCAGGTTGCAGGCTCGATCCCCAGTAAGAGGGGTGCAGGAGGCAGCCAATCAATGATTCTCTCCCATCATTGATGTTTCTATTTCTCCCTCTCCCTCTCTGAAATTAATAAAAATAGAAAAAGAATAAAACTAAACTTAAAAAAAAGCATCTTGCCAGAATAACTACACTTCTAAAATTAACACCAACCCATGCCCACTTCGATTAGCAAAACAAATCCTGACCCCAAAACTATTTCAGATCAGTAATCTGCTTAGCCTGGGATTGTGCCTAACCAGTACACTTTCCCTTAAGGAATGTGTTAAATTGTTTGCAATGATGGCCACAAGAACTCTTCCCATTTTGTATACCTCTTCTTCCATTAAGAGCTGAATCTTTCTTTGAATTTGCTCTTTCTTTGAATCTGGGCTAGCTCTAT
Organism: Plecotus auritus; assembly: GCF_963455305.1. Taxonomy (NCBI): domain Eukaryota; kingdom Metazoa; phylum Chordata; class Mammalia; order Chiroptera; family Vespertilionidae; genus Plecotus; species Plecotus auritus. Next base: position 82,557,566 of record NC_137770.1, on the reverse strand, counting down.
GAATTCCGTTGACCATTAAAATATGGCTGAAGTGACACAAAAAATCTGGGGCATCTGTTTTTGTCCTCTTGGATCACTGGTCAACATTTGCCATACTGTAAAGAAGCTAGTCTAGATGTGGAAGATAGAGGCCGTGTGAAAGAGAACCAAGACAACTAAGCCAACAGGTAACACCAACTGCCAGACATGGGAGCAAAGTCACCCTGGCCAGCCATACCAGCTGTCCCTTGACTACAACCACGGGAATGTGCCCAGGAAAGAACATTAGGAAAACCACCCCACCAATCTGAAGAATCATGGGAAATAACAAATTGCCATTTTTTAAAAATTTGTGGTGCTTTGAGTAGCAACAGATAACTAATACAAGTTATCTAGAATAAATTTACCCTTTTCAAATCAAGTAGCAGATTCTCTTTGACACAAAACTTAGTGTATGATAATTATAGCCATTTCAATTCTATCCTTTATTACATAGTATCACAATTTTCATTATTTATTTTAAATACTAGTGCAACATTCGTGCACTGGAGGGTCCCGCAGCCCAGCCTGTGCCCTCTCGCAGTCTGGGACCCCAAGGGGTCCTTTGCGCTGCCACAGAGCTGGGAGAGGCTCCCGCCACCGCTGCTGTGCTTGCCAGCCATGAGCATGGCTTCTGGCTGAGCGGCGCTCCCCACTATGGGAGCACACTGACCACCAGGGGGCAGCTCCTGTGTTGAGCATCTGCCCCCTGGTGGTCAGTGCATGTCATAGTGGCCAGTTGTTCTGCCATTCGGTCAATTTGCATATTAGGGTTTTATTATATAGGATATTTATTTCAAAGGGGAAGGGAGAGGGAGAGAGAGAAACATCAATGAGAAAAAAGCATTGATTAGCTACTTCTTGCATGCCCCTACGTGCCCTGACCGGGAATCAAACTGTGACCTCCTGGTTCACACTCAACCACTGAGCTATGGTGGCCAGGCACAATTTTCATTTAAAAAAAAAAACACTAATTAAATTTAAGGAGATTAATCATAGTTTTTAAGTTTAAAATAAGCCAATGAGAAAAATCCTAAACTAAATTCTAAATCCAAACTTGGTAGATTTTAGAGTTAGTCACAACATGCAACTTATGAAGAAACAGCCTAATTTTACAGTGGGGGAAAAATGAGGCTTAGAAAAGCTAGATTCAGTGTTTCTATAATAATTGATACTTTTTAGTTAGTATATGGCTGCAGCTTCTAAGACAAAGGATGATCTGTAAATGACATTAACAAAGAGGTGATAAAAGAACATGTAAGAAAGTTAAAAGAAAACTTAAGTTTTCATCCCTTTACTTAAAAACTTCTGGAACATTCCCTATCCACTAGTTCCTCATTATTTGCTCACCTGTTTTTGCTCCTCTCCAAGACTGTCCCACATGGAGGCCACAATTTTTGAAACTTCTCCAAAAGTGGCATTGGGATTCTGTCCCTTGATGGCAGCCTGTGTATCACGAAAGAATAAGGCATATGCTGAAACTGGTTTCTGAGGTTCATTAGGATCTTTCTTTTTTCTCTTCTTTGGGGTCTTCTGCTTTTTCCCTGCTTCCACAACAACTGTCTTCTGGCTGGGAAGTTGCTGCAGGGGAGAAAAGAGAGAATTACAAGAAGGAAGAAGGGAAGTATATCTGGAGAACTGCAAGAAAAGGACTTTTATATGGGGAAACTAGCTACATGGAGGAATTTTCAGAAATACTAAAAATAGAGGCAATAGGATTAAGATATTAGTAAAGTATGTGAGGACCAATAAGAATGAAGATTGGGAGGAACTTTACAAACTATAAATTGAGAGGCAGGACCCCATACCCAGAAAAGAGCAGAGGAGATGGCAGAACAGGTGTAAAGTACTCTGTATGCCAAGAGTTTTATCCCAGAATATCATGGCAGATTTGATTTTTGGCAGGGAATGCCTCACCCTCCGGAAATCCTCAACACCATCCTCATGAAGTGAATTAGTAGGTGAAGGGGTGGTTGAAAGACGATCCTCAGGTGACTGGGCAGGTGGCAGAATGGTACCACCCCCTAAGCTCAAACCAAGTTGAGAACTCAGTTCTGACTGATCAATGGTGGTCAACTGGTTATGCCCCATCAAGCCAGACGTCATGTCTGTCATTGGTACATCAATTGTAACAGGTGGGTTGGCGCTATACTGAGTTCCTATAGAATGGTCCAAGTCCTGAGAGAAGCAGAAGGACTAATTAAACACTAAATATAAAGTATACCACTCTTCCCCCCCATCGAGTTCAGGACAGTTTACAAACACCCTACTCATCTACATTATATCATTTAGACTCTAAACATAAAATAATTTGTCTACATATAGAACATTAAGCTTTTTAATAAAGTATATAAATTAGTAAAGTCACTTCTTTGTACTCCAAAGCCTGCTCTAAAACAACTAAAAATAACCAGAGGTCTTAATTTTGGACAAATTAAAGAGTTAATAAATTATTTGGTAATCTGGAGGTAGTAATGACACAAGGAGTAAAGAAAAACTTCTCTGTACACTGCTAAAATAATGGCTTTTAAAGTTGCAATACACAGGCAATCTGAGTAGTAAGGCCGAAGTTAAGATGTTTCCCATCAAATAAAATGTGTGGAGATGGGCTACTAATGAGATGTGCTGGAAGCCCAATATACTGATTTATAACACTTACTAATCCACAGTTAATACATTTTGTTCAGGCTGTTTTTGAATAAATCAATGTGCCAGCTATCACACTCACATTTGAATCCTAGGATGTGAAGGCTATATTAAAAGGGGGGAGACTGCCTGCAAATCACAATAAATCATCTTCAATTCAGGGTTAATCTTCAGGTGACTGGACATTTTACTATTTTAAACCATTTTTCAAGTAAAATTGACTCAGATGATACATTTCATTCATTCAATGGACTTTAAGTCTTTATCAATGAGCCTTCATCCACAAAAGTGAGAAACATGTAATACTCAAGTGCAATAAGGAACAGAATTCCTTTTATCTTCCCTAACACCATGCCCAGGAGCTTGGGTAAGCCTGAACAAATCTTGCCCCTTACCATGGTCAAGCCCCCACTCAGGAGCCCCCCGCCCTGCTCCATCAAGCCATGGGTCATGCCCACAGGCATGTCCAATGTCTGGACCCCATATTGGGCTGAAAAGCTGCCATCCTGTGAGGAGGATGGGTCTGCCAGATCATCAAAGTGGCCAACCACATCTGAGACAGCCAGTGACGGATCAGAATCCAAGGAGATAGGTGGGATTTCAAATTCCTCATCACCCAGGCTTGGTGTATGGAATGTCTGTAAGGGGGAAAAAGAGAGGAAAAATAATTAGTGGGAAGAGGAGAAGCTGTATACTTCTAAGTGAAGAACATGGCTGAATACTGAGAATTCTCAGTGTACCTCTTTCCAGCCTGGATCCTATTTTTGTTATCAATTTCTTAGGACCTATTTAGTTTTACAAATAAACCTCTCTTTCGCATAACCTTGGATGTATGGCACATACAAAGCTGCCAACATCAATCACAATTTTCAACTCTTTTATCTCTTTTCTACTTTTATCATCTCAGCGGTCCTAAAATATTATGTCTATTATTCTAATAATAACAGCAGCATTAGTAAGGACTCAGACTTTATTACCTGTTTAGCTATGATGTTTAAAGTCTCTCCAAAGATTCTAAAGATTTCACTACTACTACTACGCCTGAGCTGTTAGACCACAGAAATTCATTGTCAACCAGACAATTATATTCTGTTGTTTTATGTTCCTTTGAAGCTTTTCCTATCATGGGTACCTTATCTCCCTCTAAAATGTATGCACTTAGAGTTTCCTACATCTTTTCCATTTTAGAAATCATGATGTTAACAACAAATAAGATTCCTATTTGTACAGTATTTTTGGAAAATCCAACAATGCCAAAATAAGGATAATAGTGAAGAGAAAAACATAAGAGCTACTGTCAAAAGACAAACTGGTGCTCACTCTGGCAGCACATAAGCTAAAACTGGATGATTAATTAGCATGCCCCCTGCACACGGATGTCACGCAAATTCATGAAGCATTCCATATATTATTTTTTAAATGGCAAACTGGTTTTCTATCAGCTCCTGAACATATTCTTAATCTTGCTCTGACCAAGCCTTTCTGTTAAGTGAGGAAGAAAAAGATTACTCCAGCTGGCTAAAGACTCAATCCCTTCCTCTGAGTCCAACTACAAAAATAATTCACTCTTTCTATTCCGAATGGGGGCCACCATACACAGAGCTAACAGATCAATTGCTGACATAACACACATTAAATGTTACGGTTTCTTTTGACATTAAAAAACTAAAATGGCAGCCAGCGTGGCTCAGTGGCTGGATGTCGACCTATGAATCAGACGGTCATGATTCGATTCCTGGTCAGGGCACATGCCCGAGTTGCGGGCTCAATCCCCAGTCGGGGGTGTGCAGGAGGCAGCCAATCAATGATTCTCTCTCATCATTGATGTTTCTCTATCTCTCCCTCTCCTTCCTCTCTGAAATTAATAAAAAATATATTAAAAACAAAATAAAGTAAAAAAACTAAAATGGCATCTGTAGCACTAGAGCATTACACAGGGTAGGGCAAAAGTACGTTTATAGTTATGAGTATGCAAAACACAGTTTATTCTTATATTATTAGTTATTGTATTATTTTCCATATGAACTATAAACTTATATTTCCCAACCCTGTAAATAATATCAAGAGCCACTGGTGTCATGAGAGGTCTTGGTTCAAGTTCCAGCTCTGCCACTTACTATATAATCTTTTTTTTTTTTTTTTTAAATACATTTTATTGATATTTCACAGAGAGGAAGGGAGAGGGATAGAGAGCCAGAAACATCGATGAGAGAGAAACATCGATCTGCTGCCTCCTGCACACCCCCCACTGGGGATGTGCCCGCAACCAAGGTACATGCCCTTGACCGGAATCGAACCCGGGACCCTTCAGTCCGCAGGCCGACGCTCTATCCACTGAGCCAAACCGGTTTCGGCCTTACCATATAATCTTAAATGAGTTTTCCTCATTTAAGGAAATGGTAGTTGTAATGGTAATCTCCTTATAAGGTTTTTATGAGGATTAATTGGATTTAGCACACAAAAAGCTGATCACACTGCTTGATATACATAATTGCTTAATAACTGTCTTAACATCTAAATTATTATTAACTTGCCATCTGCCCCAACCAATTATCATAGGTAGTTGAAATTTTGGAAGCTTTAAATTTTATCAACCTGTCACATGGCACAGTAAATGTCAACTGATTCAGATCAAATTCAATAGACATCCACATATTTTCCTGATTAAACAATGCATTCTAAGAGGTCCTCTGGCTTTTCTTCACCCAGAAAGGGTCTCAGTAATATCATCATTTTTATTTTAATGAAGACAGTGCTAGAAGAATATTTCCAGGTAGTAGAAACTAGGGAGAAAAAGGTATGTTTCTGAAATGCCCAATCTCTCTGAGTCATACTGGCAAACAGAAATAAGTTTGAAGACAAAAAGACATGTATAGCTTCATTTCTATGTTTTCCTCTTCCAAGATCCTTACTATTTTACTTAGCATGGTAAAAATTTGGTAGTTGTCTGGGCTGTAATATGACAGTAGCATAAGGAGTACAGAAACAGGCAGTTCTTGATGGAAAAAGTAAATATCTCCCTAAGAACTGAACTCTTCTCAGTACAAAACTCCTAATTTGTTATTGTGTGAAAGTTCTTATCTCTAGGTCTATGACACTGAATTCATTTTACCACCTTAAAAAAATTGTTTTTTTATTGATTTGAGAGAGGGAGAGAAGGAAGGATTGATGGAGGGAAGGAGATCAATTTGTTGTTCTACTTTTTTTTTTTTTTCATTCATTGGTTGCTTTTTGTATTGTACCCTGACTGGGGATCAAACCCACAACCTTAGAGTATTGGGACAGCACTCTAACCAAGTGAGCTACCCCCTACCCAGCTAGGGCTTACATGACACTAAAATTTCAGTTTAGATTCATGTCTGCACTTTTCAGGAAGTGGGTACAAAGATTTTTTTTAACCAAATTCTCATGCAAACAAACAAGCTACAGAGACAGGAAAAAGAACAGGGGAAACATTTATTGTGCTAGATCAATCGTTTGATAATAGTAGTTTGAAAAATTTTAAAGATACAGATTGTTTTGGCAAAGTAAAAGATGCCTATCCACAACAAAGGATGCTTACCATACAAATAAAAAAGCAACTCTGCTGAGATATGAAATGATTTGTTAACGAAAACTCTAAAGGAGTAAAAATTCATATCCAAAATAAGAGACCAGTGTTCTACAAAGGACTAGCCCTCACAAACCATCTGGAGTGCTCTCATGCACTACACTAAAAAAAGACAGGCAGAGATTCCATTGTGTCGAATTAACAAGGCATTCTTTGTATGTACAACCTCCTGAAAACAGCTTTGTTAGTCACTATCTGTGGCTTTAATGGTATTGTGTATGTTTTGGGGGGAGAGCGGGGAGGTGGGCTGTGTTGTTTTGTTTATTTGGTTTTCTTCCTTTAAGTATGAAGAGTAAAATAATGGCAATGAGTCCTAGCTAATTTGGCTCAGTGGATAGAGCATCGGCCTGTGGATTGAAGGGTCCCAGGTTCGATTCCAGCCAAGGGCACAAGCCTGGGTTGCGGGCTCGATCCCCAGTAGGGGGCGTGCAGGAGACAGTGATCAATGATTCTCTCTCATCATTGATGTTTCTATCTATCTCTCCCTCTCCATTCCTAAAATCAATAAAAATATATTTAAAAACAATAATGGCAATGAATAAGAATACGGAAGGGTAAACCACGTGCTAGAATAAACACAGAGACTCCCTCTAAATCCCTTTACTACACAAATGATTTGAAAGATTATGGTTAAAATCCAATTATGAAAATCCAAACTTATTTTAGTGGATCTGCTACATAACTAGATCATACTCTAGACCAGCCGTGGGCAAACTACGGCCCACGGGCCGAATCCGGCCCGTTCGGCTGTTCTATCCGGCCCGCAGAGCCGAAAGAGCGGAGGGTTCTCTTGCTCTCCCCTCCACTCCTTTACTTTGAATTTATATTAGTTCACACAAACACTCCATCCATGCTTCTGTTCCGGCCCTCCAGTCCAGTTTAAGAACCCATTGTGGCCCTCGAGTCAAAAAGTTTGCCCACTCCTGCTAGACTGTCAAATATAAAACGAAGATAACTGTAGCAAGTATCAAAGTAAATATAAATGATGTGGGTACAGAAGGAGAAAATAGAAACATGATGCAGTTACCTTCTCACTCAGCTTTCTTTTCCTTCTCTGTTAAATTCCTGGGCCTTTTAGGGGGAAGAAGCAGTTTGGGAATTACAGTTTATAAAATAAAGAGGCTGCCCAGCTGGTATGAATCAGTGGTTGAGCGTTGACTTATGAACCAGGAAGTCATTGTTTGATTCCCGGTCAGGACACATGACCAAGTTGCGGGCTCGATCCCAAAAGTGGGGTATGTAAGAGGCAGCCGATCAATGGTTCTCTCTCGTCACTGATTTTCTATCTCTCTCTCCCTCTCCCTTACTCTCTGAAATCAATAAAAATATACACTAATAAAAGGGTAATATGCAAATTAGACTAGGAGAACTTCCGGGAGACGTTCCGGATATCCTTCCAGACAAAGCCATGGTGGCAGGGTTGAGGCAGAGGTGGTTAGGGACGATCAGGCTGGCGTGGGGGGGGGGGGGGGAAGTTGGGGGCAAGCATGCTGGCGGGGGGGGGCAATTGAGGGCAAGCAGGATGGCAGGGGGGAGCAGTTGGGGGCGAGCAGGCTGGCGGTGGGGGGGGGGCAGTTGGGGTGATAAGGCCAGCAAGGGGGGGGCAGTTGGGGGTGAGCAGACCTGCAGAAGGGGGGCAGTTGGGGGTGAGCAGGCCAGAAGGGGGGGCAGTTGGGGGCAATCAGGCCGGCAAGGGGGGACAGTTGGGGGTGATCAGGCCAGCAGGGGAGGGCAGTTGGGAGCGAGCTGGCTGGCAGGGGAGGGCAGTTGGGGGCAAGCAGGCCAGCGGGGGGGGGGGGGACAGTTGGGAGTGAGCAGGCTGGCAAGGGGGGGCAGTTGGGGGCAATCAGGCCGGCAGGGGAGGGCAGTTGGGGGGCGAGCTGGCCGGCAGGGGGGGCAGTTGGGGGTGATCAGGCCAGCAGGGGGGCAGTTGGGGGTGAGCAGGCTGGCAAGGGGGGGCAGTTAGGAGCGAGCAGGTCAGAAGGGCGGCGCAGTTGGGGGTGATCAGGCTGGCGGGAGGGGCAGTTGGGGGCAAGCTGGCTGGCAGAGGAGGCAGTTGGGGGGTGAGCAGGCTGGCAGGGGGGGCAATTGGGGGTGAGCAGGCCAGCAAGGGGGGGTAGTTGGGGGTGAGCAGGCTGGCAGGGCAGCGCAGTTGGGAATGATCAGGCTGGCAGAGTGGGCAGTTATGGGCGTTCAGGCCAGAAGGGTGGGGCAGTTAGGGGCGTTCAGGCTGGCAGGCAGAGTGGTTAGGGGCGATCAGGCAGGCAGGCAGGTGAACGGTTAGGAGCCAGTGGTCCCGGATTGCGAAAGGGATGTCTGACTGTGGGATCGGGCCTAAACTGGCAGTCGGACATCCTCTGAGGGGTCCCAGATTGGAGAGGGGAGAGTGCAGGCCGGGCTGAGGGACATCCTCCACCCCATGCACAAATTTCCTGCACCAGGCCACTAGTGTTTAAAATAAAATAAGGAGGCTTACCTATTGAGGGAACAACAACAAAAAACCAACAACAATCCATTTCCTTCCCATTTCACACTCCCATACCAAAACACACAATCCAGCATTTTAGTTTCTTGTGTAAATTATTCATTTTAAAGAAATTTAATCCAACATCTATTTATTCAATAGTACACTAGTACTATGTGTTATTTAAATAATTTATTGTTCTTAAAAACTGATATAGTAGCCCTGGCTGGTGTGACTTGGTTGGGAGTCAGCCCTAACACTGAAAGATTGCCAGTTCCATTCCTGTCAGGGTAAATGCCCAGGTTGTAGGCTCCATCCCCAGTAGAGGGCGTGCAGGAAGCAGCTGATCTATGTCTTGCTCTCACATCAATGTTTCTATCTCTCTCTCTCTCTGTCCTCCCAAAAATCCATTAAAAAAACAACAACAACTGATATAGTAGTGATTTTTAACTATTCAGCCTAAAATCATTAACTGATTCTAATGTTATAAATGCTATTTCTAATTAAATTATACTTATGACTTACTATTTTCCCAAAGTGCTCAAAACACAATCTATACTAATAGAAGGGTAATATGCTAATTAGACCGGGAGACCTTCCGGACATCCTTCTGGACAAAGCCATGGTGGCGGAGCCGAGACAGAGGCAGTTAGGGACAATCAGGCCAGGAGGGGAGGGCAGTTGGGACGAGCAGGCTGGCAGGGGGAGACAGTTGGGGGCGAGCAGGCTGGTGGGGGGGGACAGTTGGGGGCGAGCAGACCGGCAGGGGGGAGCAGTTGGGGGCGAGCAGACAGGCAGGCGGGGGCAGTTGGGGGTGAGCAGGCCAGCAGGGGGGGCAGTTGGGGGTGTGCAGGCCAGCAGGCAGAGTGGTTAGGGGGGATCAGGCAGGCAGGCAGGTGAGCGGTTAGGAGCCAGCAGTCCCAGCTTGCGAGAGGGATGTCCGACTGCCGGTTTAGGGATTGGGCCTAAACCAGCAGTCGGACATCCCCTGAGGGGTCCCAGATTGGAGAGGGTGCAGGCCAGGCTGATAGACATCCACCCCCACCCCACCCCCGTGCACGAATTTCGTGCACCAAGCCACTAGTATCATTATATAGGAGCCAACCTGAATGAAACAAAAGATTAAATTCCCTTTAGATTATAGACCTTTCCTATTTCAAGCAGTGTTATAACAAATGCTAAGCTTTTCTCTCTGGACACCTACTCTTTAAAAATTATGTTTTATTTACTGAAGCATAACTTATGCACACAAATTTTAAATATATATTTCAATGGATTTTTTTAGATATGCTAACATCCAGTTAACCACCACTCAGATCAAGGATACAGATATTTCTATCACTCCAAAATATTTTCTCATGCTCCTTCCCAGTCAATGCTCCCTCCTTCCACAACAAATATCACTATTCTGATTTATATCACTACTAGAGGCCCAGTGCATGAAATTTGTGCACGAGAGGGGGGGGTCCCCCTCAGCCCAGCCTGCACCTTCTCCAATCCGGGACCCCTTGAGGGATGTCCGACTGCCGGTTTAGGCCCGATCCTGGGATCAGGCCTAAACCAGCAGTCGGACATCCCTCTCACAATCCTGGACCACTGGCTCCTAATCGCTCACCTGCCTGCCTGCCTGGTCGCCCCTAAGTGCCCCCCACTGCCGGCCTGGTTGCTCCTAACTGCCCCCCCCACCAGCCTGGTCACCCCTTACTGCCCCCTTCTACCAGCCTGGTTGTCCCTCACTGACCCCCCTGCCGGCCTAATCACCCCCAACTGCCCCCCCCCCCACCGGCCTCGACGCTCCCAACTGCACCCCCCTCTCCCCCCTCTGGCCTGGTCGCCTCTTACTGCCCCCCATGCCAGCCTGGTCCCCCCTCACAGCCCCTCCCCCTCCACCTATCTGGTCGCCCCACATAGCCTGCTATTCAGTCGTTTGGTCGTCCCTCACTAACCCCCCTGCTGGCCTGGTCGTAGGCAGCAATCTTGTGAGGGTGTGAGGGTTAATTTGCATATTACCCCTTTATTATATAGGAGAGTTTAGTATTGCATATTTTTTATCTTCATTAAAAATGAACTCATATTGTGTCTATTCTTTTATGTCTGGCTTCTATTGCTTACATTATATTTTTGAGATAATCCAAGTTGCATTTATTAATATTTCATTTTTTATTGCTGTGTAGTATTCCTTTTTACAGATATGCCAGTTTACAGACACTTGGGTTGTTTCCAATGCTTAGCTACTATGAATAAAACTGCTGTGAACATACATGTTTTTGGTGAATATATGCACTCATTTCTCTCATGTGTGTATCAAAGAGTGGAATCACTAGGTCACAGGGTAGGTATATGCTTATCCTTTTTTTTTTTTAATAAAATATATTTTATTGATTTTTAAAAAATATATTTTATTGATTTTTTACAGAAAGGAAGGGAGAGAGTTAGAAACATCAATGAGAGAGAAGCATCGATCAGCTGCCTCCTGCACACCCCCACTGGGGATGTGCCCACAACCAAGGTACATGCCCTTGACTGGAATTGAACCTGGGACCCTTCAGTCTGCAGGCCGACACTCTATCCACTGAGCCAAACCAGCTAGAGCATGTATATGCTTATCCTTAGTAGATACTGTCAATTTTCCAAAGTGGTTGAATCAATTTACACTCTTACCAGCAATGATTAAGAGTTATCTACATCCTTGTCAACTCTTGGAATTGTCAGTCTTTTTAATTCTGGTGGATGTGCAATGGTATCTCCTTGATTTTAACTGGCATTTCTCTGATGAGTGATGATGACCCTTTTTCAGATGCCTAGTGGCAATTTGGATTTGCTCTTTTGTGAAGTATGTGTTCAAATCTTTTGCCCATACTAGCATTATCACGTGATCGCTTCCTAAGTTATATAAATGTGTAGTCACTATGTTGTACACCTAAAACTAATATAATATTGTTTGTCAACTGTAATAAAAAAACAGGGAGACAGGATTTAAACAGAGGTCTCTCCATCACCATGCACTGCCTCCTATCATGACATAGAATTCAACACCTAGAAAGTACTCAATATAATGAATGCCGTGGCTGAGTAGCTCAGAGCATTGACCCACATGCCAGATTGCAGGTTCAATCCATGGTCAGGGCACATTCAAGAAGCAACCAATGAATGCATAAATGGGTAGGACAACAAATCGATGTCTTTCTCTCTCTAATCCCTCCCCCTGGTCTCTAAAAGCAAAAATTTTAAAATTACCTTTACTAGTTCTGAGTGGCTCACTATAAGACCAGATACAACAAAAACCATAAACCAATTAAAATAAAGCTTTAAAAAAACAACAACGGGAAAGGAAGGTGAAGTGGCAATGAGAAGAAGAACTATTAACAATGACAAAGTCCTGGGCTAAAAGAAGCCACTGAAATTTAGTTATCAGCTTCTCGGCAAAGTACTTTTGTCTTTTTAAACGTCTTAAAGTCATAAAAGCAAAAACAAAGGACAGGCTCAAACCCAGAAAGTTTCTAGATGTGGACAATGTGAAATTTACCACAGTCTAAAGAAATTTAAATGTGGAGACCTGATTTAGAAGAAATTGGCAATGATGCACTTTCTTTTTCTTTTAAGTGAGTCTTTTTTAAAAATACATTTTTTATTGATTTTAGAGAGGGAGAGGGACAGACAGAAACATCAATGAAGAGAGAGAATCATTGATCAGCTGCATCCTGTACCTCCCTACTGGGGATTGAGCCGGCAACCAGGCATGTGCCCTTGACCAGAATGGAACCGACCTCCTGGTTCATATAGCTCGACACTTAACCGCTGAGCCACGCCTGCCGGGCGCCAATACTTCTATTTCTCAACATCACAAGAAACTATTATTGTAGCCATCTGACAGCTGGAGAAACTGTGACATACAAAGGTGAAGTAACCTGAGTCACTGGCAAACAGAAGCACATGTCTCACTTCTTTCATGTTTTCTGGTAACGACTTCCTTTCATCCTGTCACTAGCAAAACAAGCTAATTTTTCTGTTTTTATCGCTGAGTAGGTAATTTGAATGAAACAAAGACCCCCTTCAATAGAGTTGTTTCAAGAATGAACACATGCCCACGGTTAACCCCTTTTAGGCAGGCTCCTTCCCTCACCCCAATTTCTTTAGCTGAAATATTCTCTTCCCTCTGCGATTCCCTCAAGATTGTCGCAGTTACTTCTCCCCAACCAAAGGAGACAAGTTCACTCTGTCTTCCCCTCCAGAATCACTCGGAAATAGGTTAGCTCTTTCCTCCGTCCCGCTTTTCCGATGACAGCAGCTCCCCAGGCCTCCCCATAGTCCTCAGGGTCTAGAAGACTCTAAATACCAACAGCGGCCCCGGTTGCCAGGTCCCGGCCCCTGGGTCCTCGCCTCCCCACCGCCCTCTCCCACCGCTTCCTCACGCCCCAGCCCTCCCCCCAGCGCCCGCAGCTCGTGCTCACCTCGGCCCCTGACAGGAAGGGGTGTGAGGGCCCTGTGATCGTCAGGTAATTGTCATTTCCTCCGGGAAACTGAAAACCAAAAGAAAGCCGCGGGGATAAGTTAGGGGAGAAGGGAGTTAGCTTGGAGTGACGGATTCTGACCCCGATATTCAGATCAACACTCCCCAAACCCCGCTCTCTCTGCAGTCCCGTCAACTGTCTCTCCGCCCGGCTTCCCGCCTCCGCTCCAACCCGGTCAGCCGCGCTCTCTCGCCAGACTTCTCAGCGCTCAAATTCCTACCTCCATCTTCACACAACGGTTACCACCGTCTCAGTCCCCTCATCGTCCCCACCGCCCCCACAGGACCCGCGACTGCCGTCACTTCCGCAAGGACGCGCGTCGCTCTCCGCCGATTGGAAGGCGCGCCTGCAGTTGCGACTCCCGCCGGGAAGGCCCAGCGGACGGAGAGACTAGCTACCGCCCCCTGGAGCTTGGAGGAATATGGCACGTAGGTGTGTTAGAGGCGTCCCGGGAGGCGGCGTCTGAGTACTATCGTCACTCCGACCCAGAGAGGATTTCTGGGGAGAGCAATAGAGACGCAATCGGGACTAGAGGGGCCGGAGATGGGCGGATTGAGTGGCTAGAGAGGCCGGAGGTAAGTGGCTGTTGAAGTCGGGCGGACCCGGAATCCAGAGGAAACAGGACCATGACTTATGCTTATCTCTTCAAATACATAATCATCGGGGACACAGGTAACCGGCGGGCGACTGCCCTCCTTGCTGGGGCGGGGATCCCCAGCTCCCAAATCAGGTCGTGGGAGCGGGGCTCAGTAGGCTGGGCGGTTAAGGTGAGAGCGGGCGGGGGCGGGGGCGGGGGCGGGGGCGGGGCGGCGGGGGCGGGGCTCGGGGTCTCCTTCCCCAGTCCCCGCACCCGGACTCTGGACTGCTCCCCGCCACGTGAAGGCTAGGTTGTGCGTCCTCTTCTTTTAGGTGTGGGGAAGTCATGTCTCCTCCTGCAGTTTACAGACAAGCGGTTCCAGCCTGTGCACGACCTCACCATAGGTAAGTGCCTATGCCTGTCTCAGAGCAGATAGTGAGACCCGATGAGCTAAAGAGGAAAGTTAGCTGCCTTCAGGGTTGGAAGTAAAAAGTTCGCTTTCTCTTTTTTTAAACTAGTCCCAAGTTATATTAATTGAAGAGTGACCAATTAAATGCTGTAAATGGGGAATAGTGTAATGGGGAGTAAATCATTGAAAGGTAACTTTAGAAATGAGTGTGAGGTATGAATTAGTTGCTGTAGGATTTATTTTTTTCCAAACGCAATTTGAATGTTTATGGAAAATCACACGAAAGCATAATTTACAAACTCGCTTTGCCAGAAATTATGGGTAGCCTCACGTATGTTTTGTAAAGTAATTACCAATGTGTAGTCTTTTTGTGTGTTGGAGAGGAAGAAGCAAATTGAAGAGCCATCCCAGACTTAAAATTAAAAGCTAGATGAAACGAATCCTATATAATAAAGATGTAATATGCAAATTGACTGTCATGCCATCACAAGATGGTGTCACCCCTGCCACCAGAGTTCCCTCAGCCCTGCAGGGGGCCTTGGGTCCTCCTGCACCCCCCACTGACTGAGGCTCAGGCAAGCAGGGCCAGCCAAGGCACAGGTAAGCCTCGGATGGCGGCTGCCCAGCTGCCCAGGGCTGGCCAAGGCTTGAGCTGCCGGCAGTGGCAGCAGCAGAGGTGTGATGGGGGTGTCACCTTCCTCTGATCGCCTGGGTTGCCTCCCATCCCTGAGGTCTCCCAAACTGTGAGAGGGGGCAGGGGAGGCTGAGGGACCCCCCTCCAGTGCATGAATTTTCATGCTCCAGGCCTCTGGTAATTTATAAAGAAAGCAATATGTTAGGGTTCCAAAAAATGCACTGGTGATCCTGGAAAGTATAAGCATCTCCCACACATTTGTGATAAAGCATGGCCTGCTAGGGCCTTAGTATCCCCATCCCCATAATGTCCATAACTTCACCCCAGACAAAGAAATGTATAAAACTAGAGTTCTTGCCATGCAAATTCAGTTTCTGAATGAAACCCTGACTCCCATTCTTACCATATTGCCACCTCCAAGTCCCAGGATATGGAAATCTGAGGCTACTACTACTTCCAAAGGACTTACCCAGAGCCAAATAACTAATGTGGTTACAAGAGGATAGCATCAACAGGAAAATATTTTTGGAAATGAATATTAAGTGGACACTCACCATGATAGGTGCTAATGATACAGTGCTTAACAAGGCAAACTTTGCCCTTAAGTACCTTACAATTTCCAATGTAGGAGGTGGAGCTGGGAGTAGATACAGTGTAGTGACAAGTAAATTCCTATTGCAATAGAGGAGGAGAGACTGTCACCTCTCTCAGGAAAGGCTGAGAATGGAAGAATGAGCAAGAGTTAGCTAGGCAAAGGGGTTGTAGAGATGAGAGAAAAGTGATCAGGGCAAGAGGGAATAATAATATGTGCAAAAGAATGATGGAGATCTGTCTGGCTACCTTTGGAAAACTGAAAGTTTAATATGGCTGGAGAATAGAGTTTGAAGTGGAGGGTGGTAAAAATGAAAGGTAGAAAATAAATTAGGGACCAAGTTTTGAAATACCCTGAGTAATAGGAGGAAATGACAAGTTTTAAATCTGAAGAATGATGTGATCAATCATGTTTTCCCCCAGAGTCCATTACAGGCTCTGTTCCTTTCCTCTGTACCAAGATAAATGCAGTCTTCTGTACCAAGATAAACAAGGCAGTTGGATAGAAAATATGTGCAAAATATAAGCATCTCTGAGTGCCTAACTAGGAAAAGTTGCATAAAAGGAGATGAAGTTCTGTGTTTGTTTTTTTTTACCCTTCCCCATTGAAATTCCATTTCTATTTTCCAGAAAGGGGGGGGGGGGGAGATTAGGGACATTTTTCAGTAGCTATCACTATTCTTTATTTTTTTTAATTATTATTATTATTATTTTTAAATTATTATTTCAGAGGGTAAAGGAGAGGGAGAGAGGGATAGAAACATCTGTGATGAGAGAGAATCATTGATGAGCCTCCTGCAAGCCCCCCACTGGGGATGGAGCCCACCACCTAGGCATGTGCCCTGACCTCCTGGTTCATAGATTGACGCTCAACCACTGAGCTACACTGGCTGGGCTGATTTTTAAGTTTTGTCTTGATGTTACCTTGAAAGAAGATGGATGCCAGGAAAACCAAAACCTTTATTCAGACTGTCAGTTTCCATACTCCTATGAGGAAAGCTATTTTCTAGTGAACTCTGGGAATTTTTGGAGGTCTTAAATGTATCATTCTAAGGAACCTATTTCTTAGGTAGACGTTTTTGTCAAACAAAAAATTCTGGAATTGCAAAAATAGAAATATTGTTTTATATAGAGGACTTAAGAATGAGTTGGAGAAAATGCTAGGAAATATTTTCAGAAGTTTTTTTTTAAAAAGTTACAAAATTAAACATTACTTAATCAATCTTAAACATGAAGTGATATTGCTAAAAATTTATTCACCTTTTCTACTTTGTTTTATCCCCATATCTGCTCTTTGGTTACGTTTCTGAGGTTATTATCACTGAGAACAGTTTTTAATTTTAGAAATGAAATGTCAAGGAACACAAAATTAATTGGAGCAAATAGGCTGTAATAATGGGCTTAGTGGCACTGAGGGCAAAGTCATTAGCATATTGGGGCGAGATCAGGCCTGCAGGGGAGGGCAGTTAGGGGCGAGATCAGGCTGGCAGGGGATAGCAGTTAGGGGTGATCAGGCAGGCAGGCACAGGCAATTAGGGGCGATCAGGCAGGCAGGCACAGAGGTTAGGGGCAATCAGGTAGGCAGGGGGGCAAGGTAGGGGCGATCAGGTCGGCAGGCAGAGGGGTTAGGGGTGATCAGGAAGGCAGGCAGGTGAGTGGTTAGGAACCAGTCGTCCAGATTGTGAGAGGGATGTCCGACTGCCGGTTTAGGGATTGGGCCACAGGGATCGGGCCTAAATCGACAGTCGGACATCCCCCGAGGGGTCCCAGATTGGAGAGGGTGCAGGCCAGGCTGAGGAACCCCCCTCTGTGCATGAATTTTGTGCACCAAGCTTCTAGTATTGAATAAAAGAGGAACTTCTCACTTAATATGGCTGTTCATGAGAATCACATTCTTTCTCTTGGTCTTCATTGACAGGTGTGGAGTTTGGGGCCCGTATGGTCAACATTGATGGAAAACAAATCAAACTGCAAATCTGGGATACGGTGAGAGAGGACAAAATAATTTAGTTTGTAATCAAGATCCAAATATAACACTAAAGGTCGATGAGCACGGAAGGGGCTTTGTGGGTGGGGCTAATGGTGGGGAAGAATGAAATCAAAGAGATAGGGAAGCTTTCACTTCCCTTTGTTACAGTTACAAATTCTGAACGCCATATTTTTAATTTTTTGTTTTAAATCACCCAAGTAATATATACATTTGTTCCAGTAAAAATAATAAGGGTACAGAATAAGAAGTAAATGTCACATAAAGCTCTCTCCTTCCCAATGTTGGTTTCTACTTTGCCAGAGTAAACCAGTATTAATGATTCAGACTTTTCCTCTGTATTTAGATACAGAAATAGAAACATAAACAAATATATGGTAGTGGTTTTGTTTTTGTTTGTTTTTAGAATTGTGACAAAGTAGACCTGCTTTGTGACTTGGGTTTTTGTTTTTTAAACAATCTCTATGTTGTGGAGATTTTTCCATGTTGATACATATAGATCTACCTCATTTCTTATAACCACTGCATAGAATCATAGAATGTCTATACCATCATTAATTTAACCATTGCCCATGATGGAAATTTAGGTGGTTTTGAATTTTTTACTAAAATTGCAAAGTTTCATTGTTTATTCTTATGTACTACATCTATATTCAGATATTTGAGGATTTCTGTGGTATACATGCCCAGAAATGGAAATACTGGGTCAAGGGTTATGCATATTTTAAAATTTGACAACTGTTATCCTGCCAAAATTTAGTTGACTTAGTGTAATTTTATCCAGGTAAATTGCTTTCATATACATTATCTCATTTGGTTTGTACTTTTATTTTCCCTAAGAAAAATAATATTCTAGTCTCTATTTTAAGTTAAAGGGAACTACCACATAGTTTCTAATGTTTATCTAAAATCTCTTTCTATTTTTATTTACATGTTATTTGATTCTGTATTTTCCCCGAACTGAAAGCTGAAGCAGTTCTCAAGTTTTTTTCCTTTTTCCCTCGCTTTCCCTGCCCCCACATGACATCCCCCAACACAGAGATTTTTGTCTTAAAAGTGGTTACCTGGGGCTCTAGGCCCTTTGTACCCAGAGCCTTTTTCTGGTGGTCTCCAACGTTGTTACCATTTTTGGATGCACTGATTGATCAGGTGCTTTTAACTGCGATGATATTCTCCTGTACATTTGTTGGTTGGACCAGTATTTATAAACATTTTAGTAACCTTTTGCCCCTCAGATTAGATTTTTCATCTTACCATATTGGATTGCCCTAATTATAGGAACGTGAATCACTTCACATCCCTAAGAGTGTTAGCACTTAGCTAGATACCTCTAAAACTTATCATCATAAAACTTACTTCTTTTGCCAAAACCGGTTTGGCTCAGTGGATAGAGCGTCAGCCTGCTGACTGAAAGGTCCCGGGTTCGATTCCGGTCAAGGGCATGTAACTTGGTTGCGGGCACATCCCCAGTAGGAGGTGTGCAAGAGGCAACTGATCAATGTTTCTCTCTCATCGATGTTTCTGACTATCTATCCCTCTTCCTTCCTCTCTGTAAAAAATCAATAAAATATATTTTAAAAAAAACAAAAAACTTACTTCTTTTGACCAGTTTTGTCTCTAGCCTTTTTTTTTCTTTCTTTTTTTTCACAATAAAGCCTGAAAGGTATTGTTCTATATCTGTTGTCAAGGTTAAGTTCATATATTTCTTAGATAGCTGCCACTTATTCCCTTCTCTTTTTATTGTTGGGGTCCGTGGGTGCTTTTTCACTTTTAATCCAAGTAAGTATTGTAACTCCCCTTTTATCCACTGGTTTTTGTATTTCCCACAAAGATAGATTTGGCACCCTAAAGAAGCCACAGGACAAATTCTGAGGAGGTGACCAAGAGTGAAAGCCTGTAGGTGTCAGGACTGGTATTAGCTAGATTCTGCCTTTTTAACTGGAACCTCTGCCATTTCTAAAACTTGATCTTTTGATGCCAGAAGACCCAATATCTGCCCTTTAGTGGTATGGTCATGGTTACAAGAGTGTCTGAGCATTGACTTGCTTGCTTTTCTCTTTTTCCTTAAGTGGTAATATGACACATGGTGGATCATAAGATAAGAAAGTTGAAAGCCACTGCTCTATTGACAGGATCCTTAAGAACCACATGGCCTGATACTCCCTTGTGATGCAGCTGGCCTACTTCTTTTTTTTTTTTAAATCCTCACTCAAGGATATGTTTATTGATTTGAGAGAGAGAGAGAGAGAGAGAGAGAGAGAGAGAGAGAGAGAGAGAGAGAAACATAGACTGGTTGTTTCCTGTATGTGTCCTGACGGAACCAAACCCACAACCTGTTGGTGCCCTGACTGGGAATCGAGCCCACGACCTTTTGATTGATGGGACGATGCTCCAACCAACTGAGCCATACTGGTACTGGTATTTTTAAAGAGATGAAGTTATCCAAAGTGTTTTGTTGTCACTGTTCGGGTTACTGATAAGGATTTAGAGAGTCATATTACTTTTTTTAAATTTATTTTTATTGATTTCATAGAGGGAGGGAGAGGGGGAGAGAGAGAGAAACATCAATGATGAGAGAGAATCATTGATTGGCTGCCTCCTGTACGCTCCCTATTGGGGATGAGCCCACAACCTGGGCATGTGCCCTTGACCCGAATTGAACCTAGGACCCTTCAGTCCTCAGGCCAATGCTCTATCCACTGAGCCAAACCAACTAGGGCCATATTACTTTTTTTCTTTCTTTATTCTGTATCTATATTTGCCCAAATAACCATGCTAACTGAAGAGGCATTGTACTATAACTAATATACTAGGTGTACCGGTTAATAATGGTGGCTTTTGTAATCAAAGAAAATGCGATAATTTCAAGAGAAACATCAAAAGTGCTTTATTCAAAGTAATGTCCATCACTAGCTACACATTTCCCCATCTTTCAGGTAATGTGTGGATACCATCCCAATAGAACTTTTCTTGTTTTGAGGCAAACCATTCAGAGACCCAATTTTCCACTCATTTGTATGTTTTCAAGTGCTGCTCAGAAAGTGCGTGTGCCATCGATCAGAACAAGTGGTAATCTGAAGGAGAAAGGTCTGGTGAATATAGCGAGTGGGTTAATATTTCCCAGGCAAGATCTTTTAACGTGTCTTTAACTGGTTTTGAAGTGTGTGATGAAGTGTGTCATCACGAAGCAAAATTACTTTGTTGTGTCTTCTGGCACATTCTGGCCATTTCACCATCAAAGCGTGGTTCAAATTGATTATTTGTTTTCAGTAGCGATCAGTATTAATGGGTCAAGGAAGCTCATAATACACCACACCTTCCTGATCCCACCAAATGCAGAGCCTTGTTTTCTTTCCGAAGTGATTTGGTCTTGCATTCAGTGTTGATGGTTGACCTGGATCAGCCCATGATTTTGTATGTTTGGGATTCTCAAAATAAATCCACTCTTCATTGCCAGTCACAATTTGTTGCAAAAAAGCCTTTCTTTCATGCCGTTGAAACAACATTTTACTGATGACTTTTCAGTTTTCCATTTGTCTTTCGTTCAATTGATGTGGCACCCATTTTCCTTCCTATTGCTTGTAAATGATCAGAAATTGTTTGCTAAGCAACATTTAATCTTTCTGCAAGTTGTTTTTGAGTTTGACTCACATCTTCATCCAATAATGCTTGTAATTGTTGGTCTTCAAACTTTTTCGGTTGATCTGGACGTTCTTTGTCTTTCACAACAAAATTATCACTTATAAAGCGTTTAAACCAGCGTTCACAAGTATCTTGAGATGGAGCATGTTCACCATAAGCTTCCCGAAGTATACAATAACTTTTCCTTCAAAATAAAGTAATGAATTAAATCTTCCCTCAAATGCTCTCTTTTTGGCATGAAATTCGACATTTTTAAGTGTAAAATATCTATGATGTTAATACTTCACCAAATTTGACCTGTAAGTTTTGAAGCTTGCTGTCAGTACAATAAAATAGCATACATATCAAATCACATATATATCAACATATGTATAACTCCATCTATTGAAAAACTTCGCATTAACTGGTACACCTAGTGAAATACTAATTAAATAATCCCAAATTAATTTGTATTTTATTTTGGAATGCACGTTGATTCTTAGGAAATGAGCGTATCTGACTTTGTAGGAATTTATACTTCCAAGTATCTATCTTGAAACTACAATATGATGCTTCCACTTGGAAGAAATTAGAAAACTTAATTCTCTTTATCAGACCTCCATCTTAGTCTTTGCTGCTTCATATTTTTCACTTGGGATGGGCAAGGTACCTCAGACTGATGCAGACCAGCCCAACTTGAATCAGTCACTCTTTCTAGCTTATTGGCTCACAAACTTTGATTCATGAACTGGGCTGAGACAAAGAAGTAAAGTTATTTTATTTATTTATTTAAACATATTTTTATTGATTTCAGAGATAGAAACATCAATGATGAGAGGTACTCTATCCCTCTCTCTTCCTCTCTGTAAAAAAAATCAATAAAATATATTTTTAAAACTATCCCTCTCTCTTCCTCTCTGTAAAAAAATCAAAATATATTTTTTAAAAAATTATTGATTGATTTGAGAGAGAGAGAGAGACATCGATTTGTTGTTCCACTTATTTATGCATTCATTGTTTGGACTCTTGTATGTACCCTGACCAGGGATGGAACCCTCAACCTTGGTGTATCGAGATGACGCTCTGACCAACTGAGCTATCTTGCCAGGGCACCCAATCTTCATGTAGGAATATGAGATTAATTGATTTCAAGAATGTGAAAACTTTACTAATATTATAGATTCAATTATCATTTTATTCATACTATTATTTAATGCTTTTGTTTCCTGTAAGGAGGGGGGGAAATCCCATCAGGAAAACAAAAGTACCCATTATGTGGAGGCATTAATAAATTGCTCAGTTATAAATAAAACTTAGTATCTTGTGGGGTGGGGGCATGAATGGGAAGTGGGGGGTAATGGGGGAATAAGGACACATATGTAATACCTTAATCAATAAAGAAATTAAAAAAAACACAACTTAGTATCTTGACTCTAACTGGAAATTAGAGTGTGAACAGTTGAATTTTTTTTTTTTTTTTGTGGTTTTTTTAAGGAAAACTCTGTTCTGGGCCCTGGGCTTCTCTTCTTTCCCTGTTCACGTGCTTTGTGTCTGACTAATTTTCTGTATTGATTCATTGAAATGAAACTTTCATTAGACAGGGTATTGTCATTCTAAGGTAATTTTTCTTTTTATAGGTAAAGGAATAGAAACGGAAAAGAAAGGTTAATGTAATGTGTTCAGTATCATGTTTGGATTGACAGTACATGTACTGAGTTTCTAGTCCTATTTCTAGTTATTCTAGTGGATATTGATTGGTAAATGTCTTTGGTTGTCACATTGACTGTAGGGTGTAACTGGCATTTAGTGCCTAGAAACCAGGGATGTTAGTCAACAATTTGATAGGTGGTCTCACAGGAATAATTGACCCATTCGAAATATCAATTGCATTACCTTTGAAAAATATTGGTTTCCCACCTGGGTTTCTCCCTGGGCAGTCATGTTTCCTTTCACTAATTCCCTTTTCTTATAGAAATTTTTTAAACTATTAAGCATGTGATCAAGTCAGTTCTCTGGCAATAACCTTGTTTTGTTGGGATGTTTTTTGTTGGCATGTTGGTGGGAAAGGCTGGGCAAGAATCCTTCCGTTCTATCACCCGTTCCTACTACAGGGGAGCAGCTGGCGCACTGCTGGTGTACGACATTACAAGGTGAGTCAGATCTGGTGGGTGGGAGGGAGACTCTTCTCTTTGTTCTCAAAATTGGAATGCTAAAGAAGAATGGCATCTTAATGTTTTTCTTTACACATGTATCTTTTCTCCTTTTCCCATACATTTGGAATTTCTTTGGCATTCAGATCCACTTTCTAAACTTTTCTATTGTAGGCGTGAAACCTTCAACCACCTGACCTCATGGTTAGAGGATGCCCGGCAACACTCTAGTTCCAACATGGTTATCATGCTGATTGGGAATAAAAGGTAAGTTTTTATTTGAATAAATAATAAATACCAACAGTCATCTGGGTACTCTATGGGCACTGAATCACTTGGTCCCCAAACTTTTTTAGTTTCTGGTGCTCTTAGTATTTCAGTGAAAAAAATTATTGTGGTAAAATATATATAACATAAAATTTACAGTTTTAATCATTTTTAAGTGTACAGTTCTGTGGCATTAAGTATGTCCATGTTGTTCTATAACCATCACTACCATGCATCTCCAAACTTTTTTATCTTCTCAAACTGAAACTCTGTTCCCATAAAACACTAACTCCACATTCTTTATCCCATTAGCTCCAGCAAATACCATTCTACTTTCTGTCTCTATGAGTTTGACTGCTCTGGGCATCTAATATAAGCGGAATTGAATCCTACAGTGTTTGTCCTTTTGTGACTGTGGCTTATTTATTTTTATTGGTTTTTAGAGAGAGGGGAAGGGGAGGAGAGAGAGAGAGAAAAACATTGATTTGTTGGTCTATCCATTTATACATTCATTTGTTGTTTCTTGTATGTGCCCTGATCGGGGATCAAACCCCCAACCTTGGTGTATCGGGACGATGCTCCATTCAACTGAGCTACTCAACCAGGGCTGACTGTGGTTTATTTCATTTAGCATATTTGTCCTCTGTTATAGATGCATCTATATTTCCTTTCTTTAAAAAAAAAAAAGTTTATTTATTTACTTATTTTAAAATTTATTTTACTTTTTCCATCACCATTTATCCCCTCTATGCCCTCTTCCACCTCCACCACCCCTCCTTTCTTTTTTTAAGGCTGAATAGTATTCCATTGAATGTATTTACCACATTTGGTTTATCTATTCATCCATTGATAGATACTTGGGTTGCTTATACCTTTTGGCTTTTGTAAATAATGCTACAGTCAACATGGGTTTACAAATATCTGTTTGGGTCCCTGGTTTTTATTATTTTGGGTGTATACCCAGAGTGGAATTGCTGATCTCATGGTAATTCTGCATTTAATTTTTTGAGGTACTGCCATACTGTTTTCCATAATGGCTATACCAATGGCTGACATTTCTACCAGCAGTGTATAAGGGTTTGAGTTTCTTCGCATCTTCCCCAACACTTGTTATTCTCAGTAAATTTTCTATGACACCCATAAACCAAAAGAAATACCTAGCAGTTTTGTTATTAAATGGTTAGATCTAAACAACATAACAAGTATTTTTGTTATAACAACTTAACTGAGAAATGGAAAACATATGCAGTGCCTTAAGATGCTAACACAGAAGGGTAAAAAGTAAATCTTGATAAAACCCAGAGAAGAGATGGTAAAACTCCTCTTTGGATCCTGTCTGGAGTCGCAAGCTGGGAAAGAAAAAAAAAAAAAAAATGAAATAAAAAACATAAATTAAAAGAAAACCATTTTTAAATAACCATAATTACTTATTAATGACCTGTATGGCCTTGTTGGGCACTGCCTAGCTTCTCAAACCTTGGAATCAAGATTGACACTGTCACTCTCACTCCTTGTTCCAAATTGATTTTTGCACAGTACTTGCTTTTTATCACAGCAGCTGTCAAAAACTTTTTACAAAGAGATGAAGATAGCCAAAACCGGTTTGGCTCAGTGGATAGAGCGTCAGCCTGCGGACTGAAAGGTCCCAGGTTCGATTCCGGTCAAGGGCATGTAACTTGGTTGCGGGCACATCCCCATTAGGAGGTGTGTAAGAGGCAGCTGATCGATGTTTCTCTCTCATCGATGTTTCTGACTATCCCTCTTCCTTCCTCTCTGTAAAAAATCAATAAAGTATATTTAAAAAAAAAAAAAAGAGATGAAGATATTAAACGGCATCTATTCTGATCTAATGTTGACTCTGTGAGCTATCTTTAGCTTGTTATTCACATAGTGTTCTTATATTGAATGTTGCTGTGTTTCCCACAAACATTTGAAGTGTCCTTTGGCACCCTTCTGAGTTTGTAGTAGTCCCGAGGTTGCACCATTTGAGAATTGGCCACAGACTAATTGTACTCATTTATTGGGTCATTCAGTTTTATGGAAAACCTACTATGTCCTAAACACTGTGCCAGACCTTGGATGTACAAGGGGAATAAAAACAACACAAAACTCATGCTCCTACGGAGTTTAGAGGGGACACAGATATTAAATATAAATTATCTGTGTCTAATTACAAATTATGACAAATGCAATAAAGGGAAAAAAGGACTGCTATGAAAGAGTAACAAGCTAAATATTATTTTTATTAAGAGTAATATTTAAGTTGGAATATGAAGGATGGGTAAGAGTTGGATCATCATCCCATACACAAAAAGATTGCAGATTCAATACCTGGGTTTCAGGTTCAATCCCCTGGGCTTGTACAGGATGCAAGCAATCTATGTTTCTCTCTCACACATCTCTCTCTCTTTCTCTCTTTCTCTCTTTCTCTCCCCCCCCCCCTTCCTCTCTCTCTAGTCAATTAAAAAAACACACACACACCACAAACATACCCTTGGTTGAGGATTTTAAAAAAAAAACACAACTCAAGCCCAGACGGTGTTGCTTAGTGGTTGAGCATTGATCCATGAACCAGGAGGTCACAGTTTGATTCCCCATCAGGGCACATGCTCAGGTTACAGACTTGACCCCTAGTAGGAGGATCCTGTCTGGAGTCGCAAGCTGCAGGAGGCAGCTGATAGATGTTTTTCATTGTTTTTTGTATCTCTCTCTCCCTCTCCCTTCCTTTCTCTGAGACCAATAAGAACATTTTCACAAACTAAAAACAACACCCCCTATCTCCCCCAGATATTAGAGAGGGAAAACAAAGTGTGTGAAAGCCTCAACTAGAAGAAGCTGTGCAAATTATGGTATTGAAAGAAACCTGGTATGGTTGGACTGAATCAAGGGGGAATGGTATCAGATGAGGTTCAGGGACCAGATCTAGTGGCATTTACAAGCCTTAGTAAGGAGTTTTGATTTTATTAAAAACACAATGGGAAGCATTTAAGCAGAGAAATGACTTGATAAGATTTTAAAAGATTTCTCTGGAGGGGAGCAAGGGTTGAAGTGGGATCCCAGTTGCAGTACTCTGGGTGAGAGAAAATGGTGGCTTGGAATAGGGTGATGATGATGGAGAGAAAGAGAAAAGAATTTTAAGGTACGTTTTGGAAGCACTTCACTGTGGAATGGATAGGGTATTTGGAGTGAAGGAGGGAAAGGTGTTAATAAAGGTATTTTGGTTTTGCCTTGTGCCATTTACTGAAATGTGGAAGCCTGCAGCAGAAGCAGGTTGGGAGGAAAATATCAAGTTCCATTTTGATGTAAGTTTCAAGTTCCTTTTACACATCAGAGTGGAAATGAAGAACAGGCAAATGGACAAACAGGTCTGGAGCTTAGAGGAGCATCTGGACTAGAACAACAGCTTCGGAATGTTGACATTTAGATGGGTAGTTCTTACCTGGTCAGTATACAGCTGATGAACAATAAATATACATTTTGAAGATTTGTTGTTCTTTAATGGACTTACTCCTTGATTTTTTTTTTTTCATGATTGAAATACTAAAAGCCTCCCAAATGAAAATTTCTTTGAAAAGTAAAAAAAGTCTATCCTTACCTTATTTTACAGTCTTTTATTCTGTCTT
This sequence comes from Plecotus auritus, assembly GCF_963455305.1. NCBI lineage: Eukaryota > Metazoa > Chordata > Mammalia > Chiroptera > Vespertilionidae > Plecotus > Plecotus auritus. Next base: position 82,530,458 of record NC_137770.1, on the reverse strand, counting down.
TCCTAAAGTTTTTCCATGTGACTCTTCATTCCCTTTCTAAGTCTTTTGCTCTATTCCCCTGCCCCATATTACCCAATTATATAACTTTTTCTGAATCCTTCATTTACCTGATGGCAAGCTGCTATTGTACATGTTAATAATGAGACTAGTGAGAGTTGAGAGTTAAGGCACCTGTGTTCTTTCTTATTCCTGGCTTCCTCTCTTCTTGTGAACTGCTTCCAGTAAAGGAGGGAGACACTCATTAAGATGGGATGGGACATCTATGACTTTTCTCCTTTCTGACAACTGGAATTTCCCATTCATCTTTCCGTTGCTTCCAGTGGATCTCATTTGAAAAAAGCACAGGGCATAAGCCTTTAGCAACTATGAGCTTGTCTAACCATTTATAAACCCTATTCTCTGTAATAGAGTAAGATATTATCCTCAACCATGCAGCAGCCATCATGGATCTGAAGCATATTTTCCAAGACACCACAGAAATCAGTAACCCTATAAATATCACGTAGGATCTATATTCCTTATGGATTAACTGACAGTTGGAACAGTTATGGAATTCTTTTAGAACGAGAGTTTCTTTCATTTGGATCTTATTTTCGTTTTCTCCCCAATTAATCTCTTGTAGTGACTTAGAGTCCCGCAGGGATGTGAAGAAAGAAGAAGGGGAGGCCTTTGCTCGGGAGCATGGACTTATATTCATGGAAACTTCAGCCAAAACAGCCTGCAATGTTGAAGAGGTACTATTTGGAAAAAAGTAGGGAAAGCTTTTCAGAGATTACATCATATCTTTGTCCTTTTATTCAGAGACATGGGTAAAGAATGTTATGTGGTCAAAGTGACCACATGTCTCCTTTAAGGGAATCACCCCATTTCTTTACCTTGATTTCTAAGGTTTTATTTTTGCTTTGGGTAACATTAATTGTAAGCTTGGATTAGACAGCACTGTTACTTGTAAATTACTTTAGCTGGAGAGTCTCATGGGTTGTGCTGTAATCATTCCTCAGCCTGGTGTTGACTGTATCAATTAAGAAGAGAGCCTGTTTGCCAACCTAGGAACATCTTGGATCAGTACCAAAATACCATATAATTCCTTTTTTCTTTTTTAAAACTACTCACAATGGCTTTTACAGGGACTGTGGGGGACCTTATACATTTTTACTCTGTTCTTCTAATGGTTCCTAATCCACTTTATTTATTTATTTTTTAATCCTCACCTGAGGATATTTTTTTCCATTGATTTTTAGAGAGAGTGGAAGGGAGAGGGAGAGAGAGAAACACCGATTGGTTGCCTTCCGCATGCCCCTGACCAGGGCTGGGAGCCTACAACTGAGTTACATGCCCTTGACTGGAATTGAACCCAGGACTCTTCAGTCCACAGGCTGATGCTCTATCCACTGAGCCAAACTGCTAGGGCTCTAATTCACTTTAGAAATTCAAATAGGAATACTATTTGTATTCTCTTTTCCTTATTTCTCTACCTAAACTGGAGCCTAATAATATAATTTATGTCTCCTTTAGGCCTTCATTAACACAGCCAAAGAAATATATAGGAAGATCCAGCAGGGTTTATTTGATGTCCACAATGAGGTGAGAAAGGGTGGGGCTGACAATTAAATTTGCTTTGTCTTAAATGCTACAGTAAGCTCCCTAGAATGTAAGCATCCACTAACATTATGCTAGTTGAAGCTATGCCAATTCATACTTGTTGTTTTTTATGTAGGTGCACGGAAACCTGTCATTATTTTCTGTTTTTGTTTGTTTTTTGTTGTTGTTTTCTCAAATCTGAGACCTAGAATGCTTCAAGTGATTTTATTAGTTGGTGATCTAAAAAGCTTATACAGTATGAGAGGTTTTCTTCTCAACCTCATTTCTTTACTATTTTGGTGCTTGAGAGAGGTGTAATACTTAATTGCTCAGCAGAGCCATTATATAAAGCAAGTTTGGGGGCAAAACATAAAAGAATTATATGCTTATATACTACTTCTACTCTTTTGCTGCTCCTACTCTTTCCTAATCACATCCTGATTCTGCACATAGCTGTGAATCTTAAGTATAACAGTTGTCTTAAAAAGGAACACAAAAGCCATTTCTAGTCATCTATAGCTAGCCACATCTAGTCATCTAATATTTATAACACAGCTGGTCGTCTCTTCTTCACTGTCACAGATTGTTCTACAACAGTCTGGTTAGGGCACATGGTTACTTGCCAAGGTCATATCTGCTTCTAGAAAGAGTAATTAATGATTTCTCCTTTTATCCCCTTCCTTCCTCCTGTTTACTCGAGCACTTGAGGTGGGCACTACTGCTTCTTTTCTTTTGCAGGCAAATGGCATCAAGATCGGTCCTCAACAGTGTATTTCAACATCAGTGGCACCCATCGCCTCCCAGCGGAACTCTGGTGACATAGAGTCTAACTCTGGCTGCTGCTGAATGTCTGGCCTGGACTCTTGTTTTTTTTCCTTCCTGGAACAGCTTCAGATCAATAGGCTTACAGAGGTCTTATTAACTTTGGCTGAGAAAAGCCTCCTTTCAAGGTGTGATGTTTTGCCTTTCCACCTAAAGACGGGGGAAAATTGAGTCCTTACTGACCTGTCCCTTCTTCAGGGACGTGAGCATTCCTTATAGATTAGGGCTCTTCTTATACCCTATTTTTATTTCTAAAATGTTAATATCAAAGTTGATTGTCATGGCAATTAAAAAATAAATTATTTTAGAAGTATACATAATCTGCTCCCCACCAGGAATCAGTAACATGGGTCTGGGACATTCTTCTTGAGCACTTGAGATTACTGGGATCTGGCTAGCCTTTGGATGATAGATCCTCAGTCTTTGAATGTCATTGTTTTTCCACCTGTCACTTCATAAGAGTTCTTGTAGAAGGCTGCAAGAGTTCTTGAACTGCTGAAGAATGCTGAATACTTCTCTACTATCTTATTACTAGTCTTAGAGTAACTACAAAACTTTTGAGAGCAGTGGGATTGCTCCTGGACCTGTGGCCACTTATTACCTAAAGAAAACATCTTTTTCCCTGTTAGTTTCTTTTAGGGACCAGACCTGACATTGCAGTATCTCTCACCAAATAGACCCCTACTATTTCATCAATCTTCTTAATGAGACCTATTGAGACTTTTTACTCTAATCAAGCTATTCTGCTTACTTACTGGACATGACATATTTACTTCCACTTCTATGCCTTTGCACATGCCCTACTCTCTGCTAACATTATACTCAAAGTCCAAAACTTTCCTTCAGAAAGTCTTCTTTGACTGACCTAGGGATTCTAAGCAATTATTGACACAGTACCCCTTAGCTTTCATATGTTGTTTATTCATATGTATATTTATTTGTATTTATGTTGCTTTGTAAATATGTTTTATAGTTGTTTTGTGTGTGGAATCTGTCTCTCCACATAGGATGTAAGCTCCTTGAGAGCAGGGACCACGTTATCCCTGTACTTTGTGAAGCACTCCCTCCACCATTCCTTCGCAGTGCCTAGTGCTATTTATGTGATCATTGAATCTAACTGACATACTTAAAGACTCAGAACAGGTCTGTTTTAGAGTTCAGAGGGAACAAAAGGCCTTAGAGTCTTCTCTTTGTAACTCTATCCCAATCTCTTCCATCTGCTTACCCTGGAATCTATAGTGCTCTTCTCCCTCTCCTCTCTTTCCCTTCTTAGCTCTTTGCTTCCCTTCCATGCAGCGTACAGTAAGGTTGCCTGCTTCTAAGCAGTCAAATAAATGGGTATATCTGCAGCCCTTCTCCTTTTCTTTTTTTCTTTTTCTTTTTTTATTCTCCTTTTGAAGAGCATATAATACTATCCTAGCCAAATTTGTCTTTGCTTCCCTCTTCATTCAGCTTTCCGGGTCAGTTGCTGTATCTTTTTGCCTTGCTATCCCATACTATTCCACAGCACTGAGTCTCATGAATTTTTCTAATTTTTTGTTGTTGGTGGTGAATTGCTTCATTATTAAATATATGCATGTATCCAAGCTGCTCATATTTCATGTGTCATTTCTGATTGATCTCAAACATAAGTAGATACTCTCCTAGAAAATTCTATCAAAGATATTGGAAGAGGTACTCCTTGAGATACATTCATGCCATAGAGGGTTCTGCCCCCAGTTACCACTGCACCACAGGAAGTTGGGAGACATTTGGGGTATTGCTTTGCTTATGCTTTTGTTTTTTTAAATCTGACCTCATTCCAAAAAGGATTTAGGGCTGTTGAATTTGGGGTTAGCCTGCACCTTCACCCGAGGGACAAAACTAAAATGAATTATAACTATTGTTTTGGTACAGTTTTTCTTTACCAACCAAAAAATACTTAGTGTTTGTAGGCATTGATCAAAGATAGCATTCTACCTGGAGCGGCTGCTTTCAGAGCCATTAAAGTGTACCATTTTGATGTTTTGGAGCATATCTTTTTAAACCAAAAATCCTACATCCAGTTCTGTTATCCAAATCATTCATAATCTTCTATACTTGGGTATTTCACCAATTGTAAGATAAACAGGACAAACAAAAGTTTCTGGACAAATTCATGACCTGTGTTGATCATTGCTGATGCTCTGAGTGAAATGGTTATGAATTATCATGGAAAATGGATCTCCCATGTCCTAGCCGGTTTGGCTCAGTGGATAGAGCATCAGCCTGTAGACTAAAGGGTCTTGGATTCAATTCCAGTCAAGGGCACATGCCGGGTTGTAGGCTCGATCCCCAGTGTGTGGCGTGCAGGAGGCAGCCAATCAATCATTGATGTTTCTATTTCTCCCTCTCCCTTCCTCTCTGAAATAAATAAAAATATTTTTTTTAAAAAAAGAAAATAAAATGGATCTTGCACCCCTGATGAAGAATGGTAGCTATGAGATGATATGGGTGTTGATTGGTTTTTGAAGGCCAACACCATTGGAAACCATATTATTTATAGCAGTCTATTACTATTGTAGATCATTGCAGACAGCAGTAATTATTAGACCAGGCATACCCTTTCTCCTTTCTATAATGTAATGCCTATAACTGGTTCCTTTGATAGCAAGTTTATTTTGTATCAAATAGGCAGAAGGATAATAGGTTCTCATTCTAGAAACTATTAATAATTAATATCATATTTGCCTGTGCAGTCACAAACACATTGTTTTGATAAATCCTAATACCTCAAGTTTGATATGATAGGGGAGAATTTGGCCAACAGACTGTACAACATACAGGGAAATGTATGTGGCCAAGTCTTATCACTTCTGTGATAAAATATTACTCATATGACTCCTTAAGGTCTCTGAACTCCTGCCATTCATTTAGAAACTCCTTTCATGATCTGGAAAGGCTCCACTCCTCAGTTCAAAAACAAAACTTCTGGTAGCAAGGAGAGATTTAGACTAGGACACACAGGAAAATCTCATCGACCACAAGAGAATTTAAGCCGCCATTAAATTATTTCCTATGTGTTGTGGAATTGTGCACCTGAAACCTGTATAATTTTGTTAAGCAGTGTCACCCCAATAAGTTCAATAAAAAGGGAAATAAAATTATTTCCTTTCCTATTTAAATACAGTTATTAGAAAATTACTCTCTGCTGCCTATGTTTTTAAGGCTGTCTCTTAATGGCTTTCTTCCTTACATATTATTTCTCTTTTAAGACTTCTATCATTTGCTCTATCTGTATTTACAAGTATTTTGGGTCTACTGATGAATTCAGTCCTTTTCTAAAAAAAAAAAAATGTTCTTCCCTAAATCCTGTTTTCTCGTTTCCAACGGACTCCCAGTCCAATGTACTTTCAAAGTCAGAACACTGGAAAACTTGCAAGTGATGCATAAGGATTAGAAGCATCTAGAATAGAGATACAACTTAGGTTGGTCTTACGCTGAAGTCCTGGGGAGTGAGGTGACCATAAAGGATTATTCCAGGAACTGGGAAAACCCACTGTCTTTCTAAGAACTCATTTTTTTGCTGCTTTGATTTGATAAGATCGCTTCACTCCTATGAGAGGGGGTGGCGGTTGCTTCTCGCAATATTCCAGTTTCTCCCCATCGTGAGCAAGGGACATTCTTATTACATAAAGGAGTTGGAGCTGGACCTCAGCAGTCCGACAAAACGCCGAAAAGAGCTTCACTTTCTCTAAGCACTCCCTCCTCCTGCCCCAGGGCACCAGCCCGACCCAAGATGGCTTCCCAGAAACAGGTAACTAAATGTTTTCATTTAGAGCGCCCCCAACGGCGGGGGCAAAAGAAATGCCAAGAGGCCTGAACGCCTGCGAACTGAGCCTGCCGAGAGGAGCTACCGCCAGATTTTATTTTCAATCAGGCATATCTGTGGTTGCCTAAGTACACTTCGGAGCCTTTTAGGACCTCCCACCCTCGAGAGACTTCCTGGATGGGACTCACACAACCCCGCTGGAAGAGGCCGGGCGTCGGCCCTGTCATTGGTGGGAGGAAGCTAGGTGGGCGGAGCCGGGCGCGAATGGACTACTAGCAAGCTAGATTGAGGCGAGGGCTGGCCATGCTCCGCCGGAAGGCGCCTTGTTCTCCGAAAGGGTGAGTTGAAAAGCTGGCTGGAAAGGAAGTGCCGGGACTGGTTCAGGTAGGCTTCCCGTTTGTGCCCGCTCCTCAATGCTGGTCCAGGGGTCTTTGCAAAGGCTAAGGCTCTTAGAATTGGTTTCAGTAACTCATCCTCTTCCTCGATCCACCGCCCTTTGCCCGCCCGCCAGTTGTTAAGGGATCAGGTGCTGGGTGATGCTCTGGACTGAACCATTCTCCTTTGTGAGAGGCCGGGGGAGCGGCCGGCGGCCGGCCGCTGGGCCCCAGCCGCGCCGAGCCGCGGAGGGAGCTGCCCCGGCCGCTGTGGAGTTTTAGGGCTTGTCATTGCGTTACTGGGCGTGGTGTAGGTTTTAAGGCAGCTCCTTGTTCTCCTTGCCCCTTCAGAGGAAGGAGAACTCCCCGGCTCCGTTTGGTTACTCCATACTTTGGACTCAGTAGTGAGAGATTAGGGTTATTGTTTTTTGGGGTCTTTTTTGGCTTGTGTTCTTGTATTTTAGTAGTAAAAGTGGGTAGGAACGCATGGGGTAAGCGTGTGCAGATTGTTATACATTATTATGTGTAATTTCTGTGGATCTTTAGGAGAGAAGAGCAGGCTTTTGGAGAGTGTTTAGAGGTGGGGGCGGGAGTGGGGGCGGAGAGGAGCCCAAACCTTGCCTCTCCATTGACAGGTCTGCAGAGCTTACTGGTTTTCTGTTGCATTATGTAAACTCTTCACTGGCAGAAGACCCCTCCCCTTACCTCTGAGCTAATGCAATTTCTTTATTTACCTGTCTCTGGTGTCGCAGGAAACTTCCCTGCCATTGCAGCAGCTGTGCAAATGCAGCAGCTCCTGCCTGTTGAGGGGCAGGCCTGAAGTGATTCAGGTCTTGGAAGAAGAGGTGTACAATGTAGGTATATAGGGGTGTAGATGTTTAGTCAACCACTCTTTTCAGTGACTAAGCATAGTGAGCCAAAAGTCAAAGACTTAGTATTCGATGTCTTTTTCTTTTAAAGAACGTCCCAAACACCAGCCAGAGGAGCTGCATAATCGGTGACCCAGACTGCGTCCTGCCCTCACACACACCGACAGCCCCAGATCATTTACTCCTCTGTTGTTTGAGCCTGTCCATTCTGTAGGGAATCTCTGACTGGGTTATCCTACCATCATCAGCTCAGGGCCCATCTGGTGTAGGGCACTTAGGTACTAGATGTTGCGTTTGTGATGTGAATAACGTTCTCTGTTAGTTAATTAGATAATTTCTTCTGCAGAATTTCTTTTGAGTTTGGTCACCAAATAGATTTCGGAACAGATTGTCAACCTCTTAGGGCCAGAGTGTGAGAAGCTTCCCATTCCAAGTATTTTAGAATTATCCTGTCCCTTAACAAGAGTTATGATAAGGAAAACATTTTTCGTTTAAGAAGGCCTGAGTTGCAAGAGTGGCATACCAGTGGGTCTGCAAGGCAGGATGAAGTAAACGGGCCAAAGACAGGGTAGGGGTGTGTGTGTGTGTGTGTGTGTGTGTGTGTGTGTGTGTACAGGCTCGGGTGGGAGGTTTAAAAGTGAAGTAGCAAAGAAGTAATGGATTTTGATAAGGCATTTGATGAATCAGTGTACGGGTACTTGCACAATTCACACTTTCCCCATGTTGTTTGATCTGTCTTCTGCATCTGGCCTTTTGATTTTGTCAGTTCCCAAATTGACAAAATTCATTTAGACAAGGATAGAAAATGACACAAATCTGCTGAGCTGGCTGTGAATCACCAGGAAACACAGATCTTGTGTTTCCTAGGACAGCCTTGTCTGCAGCATCGCTGGGTGCTGGAGTGGAAGAATCCTGGCATTATAATAACCACCACTGCAGAGTTTTGGTTTAAAATGAAAAATTTGACATTTTATGTGAAGGGTCAACTTTCTGATAGCTAAGGTAGGATGGTAAGGGGAAATCTGTCTTAAAAAAAAAAAAAAAAAAAAAAAAAAAAACCATTGCACACATCTTATGAAACAGCGAGATCTTTCTAAGCAAAACTACCACTTAAGATTACTTGGGGGGTGCCAAGAACTGTGCTTGCTTACTGAAAGAATGAGATTTGATATTCCCATCTGCTGAAATACTGTAACACTTTCAGAACATTCAGAGAGATGCCAAATGCTTTAGAGATACTGTGTCCACAGCCCTGCAAGAGTTAAGATATCTTCTGAGCTTACATTGAGCCTAATACCTCGGGGATAAACAGAGACAAATATTTTACTGGCCCTTTCACCCTCACCCCTAGAAGTCAGTCCTCTTCTGGGCTTGCATTTGAGCAAGTCCCTAATCTGCAGGCCTTTGCATGAACTACCCTTACACTACCGTGACCAACCTAGTACTGTGTTTACTATCTTACCTTTAACATTTGATTCTCTCATAGGCAGTCACTTCATATTTTATTCAGCTTAACTTTATAGAGCTCCCCTTTAGTAAATTTTTTATTCTTTTATTTACAAAGTTAGTGGTCTTCCTTTCATCCTCCATTACGATTTTGTTCACTTCATGGTTTTTTTATTCACTAACATTGCACCTTTTTGCTTCTGTCTTGCTGAGGCCTTTTAAGGAATGTAGAGAAACATTAATGGTTTCTAGTACCCAAGTGATAGTTGTAGTTCTATATGAAACTGTTTACCGTTGCCTGAAAGTTTATTTAACCACTTATTACATTCTAAATTTTATCCTGAATGATTTTTCCCTCTTTTAACCTCTCAGTTTTGTCTTATGTGTGTACATATATGAAGTTGTAATTTAGCTCTTTTTGTGTGTGTTCTAACTCTTTAATACTGCCTTTAAGATTTTCATTGTATTTGTATTGCAAAATAAGTCCATCTTTTTGTAGTTACTGGATGTTTTATTTTATTTTTTTATTAATTTCTTTATTGATTGCCCTAACCGGTTTGGCTCAGTGGATAGAGCGTCGGCCTGCGGACTGAAGGGTCCCGGGTTCGATTCCGGTCAAGGGCATGTACCTTGGTTGCGGGCACATCCCCAGTGGGAGGTGTGTAGGAGGCAGCTGATCGATGTTTCTCTCTCATCGATGTTTCTAACTCTCTATTTCTCTCCCTTCCTCTCTGTAAAATATCAATAAAATATATTTTTAAAAAAATTTCTTTATTGATTAAGGTATCACACATTTGTTACTGGATGTTTTTTTTTGTTTTTTGTTTTTTAAATATATTTTATTGATTTTTTACAGAGGGGAAGGGAGAGGGATAGAGAGTTAGAAACATCGATGAGAAACATCGATCAGCTGCCTCTTGCACGCCCCCTACTGGGGATGTGCCCGCAACCAAGGTACATGCCCTTGACTGGAATCGAACCTGGGACCCTTGAGTCCGCAGGCCGACGCTTGATCCACTGAGCCAAACCGGTTCTGGCTGTTACTGGATGTTTTAAATTTAAACTACGAATTTCTCATTATGCTCTTCTATAGGTATCTGTAAATTTTTTTTTGACCTTTTACTTATCTATTACTTTCTGTCCTTCACCAGGCTCTTGGTTGTTTAATGAAGCAAAATGATCAATTAAAAAATACCTTAATTCTTGCCTTCAGATTGCAGCAGGAGACTTTTAAAAATAAAACACTTAATTTCTACCCACTAATGTATGTTACATGATAATCAAAGTCCAGCAGGCTTAACCAGAAACTAGACTGGCATGGATAATTGCTTTACATTCACCTTCAGCAGTGATGGATCCAGGAATGTATTCTAAACAGTGTAGGAAACCTAGACAGTGTTCTAGCCTCTTCAATTTCAGACTATCTAAATATATTCTTATTAGTGTGTTTGCGAAGACTTCCCAGAACATCAGGCCCACTCCTATTCAAATAAAAATACCCCCAAAAATTCAAAGACAAGTCAAGGATTTTAACAAGAAACTTGCTCTTAAGCATAATTATTAAGAAAATATTGGGTTTGTCATTGAAAGAATGAAACATCCCTTTCCTCTGTACATTTCCATAGAAGTTTATTGTGTATGGCTTAATTTTATTTGGCATTTTCAGACTTTATTTCATTTTAAAAAGGCAATTATATGACATGCTATTCAGATTACTAGGCAATAATAGTACTGTGCTTCTTTTCTCCCCTGTATGTCAGCACATTAAATGTGATTGTTCTAATTCTTTTGGTAATGCCCCAATACTCCAGTACCTTCTAATTCTATAATAAGACTTTTTGGTTTTGAGTGTCTGTAATTCTTCTAAAACAATGTCAGTACTTCTCTGAGAAAGGAAGTATATTAACTTAATTCTTAATTTCACCTGAGAGAAAGGATTTTAAGCGCTGTAAAATCTTTCAGGTTTCTCCAATTGTCTTTCATTGTCATTATAGAAATCCTTGGAATATCCAAAGGTTTTGTATTTTCTTTTTCCCCACTATGTACTTCCTTCTTTTTTTAAAAAAAATATATTTTTATTGATTTCAGAGAGGAAGGGGAGAGGGAGAGGGAGATAGAAACATCAAATGAGAGAATCATTGATAGGCTGCCTCCTGTCCGCCCCACACTGGGGATCAATCCTGCAAGCTGGGCATGTGCCCCGACCTGGAATCCTACTGTGACTTCCCCTTTCATAGGTTGATGCTCAACCATTGAACCACATTGGCTGGGCCCCCACTACATACTTTCATTTTTTTCTTTCACTACATACTTTGGGGGTCCACTACATCTTTGGGAATTAGTACTTTGGGACATGGAATAATTTGTACATTGTCCCATTAATGATATGGGATTTTCTTCTTCGTTAAGTTCTTGAGGAAATGGTGATTTCAGTAGTTGGGCTGCCTTTTTAAAGTCCAAATCATAGCAGGATTTTTTTTTTTTTAAATCCTCACCTTAGGATATTTTTCCCATTTATTTTTAGAAAGAGTGGAAGGAAGGAAAGGGGGCGGGGAGAGAGAGAAAACAAACATCGTTGTGAGACACATTGATTGGTTGCCTCCCACATTCCCTGACCAGGTCCAGGATCAAACTTGCAACCCAGGTACATGCCCTTGACCATGAATTGAAACCACGACCCTTTGGGCCTGTGGCCAATGCTCTAACCCAGCCGTGGGCAAACTATGGCCCGCGGGCCGGATCCGGCACGTTCGGCTGTTCTATCCGGCCCTCGGAGCTGAAAGAGTGGAGGGTTCTCTTGCTCTCCCCTCCACTCCTTTACTTTGAATTTATATTAGTTCACACAAACACTCCATCCATGCTTTTGTTCCAGCCCTCCGGTCCAGTTTAAGAACCCATTGTGGCCCTCGAGTCAAAAAGTTTGCCCACCCCTGCTCTAACCACTGAGCAACTGGTCAGGGCGTCGATCGTTTATCAGATATACATCTGCCTAAATAAACTGAATGGGAAAAACTTTGGATTTTTGAATAGGGGCTACCAAGTTGCATGGATACTGAATTTTTTTAAAATATATTTTATTGATTTTTTTACAGAGAGGAAGGGAGAGGGATAGAGAGTTAAAACATCAATGAAAGAGAAACATTGATCAGCTGCCTCCTGAACACCCCCTACTGGGGATGTGCCCGCAATCAAGGTACATGCCCTTGACCGGAATCGAACCCGAGACCCTTCAGTTTGCAGGCCGACGCTCTATCCACTGAGCCAAACCGGTCAGGGCATGGATACTGAACTTTTCACTCGGTGGTTTCTTCATTACTTCTAATCAGTGCTCAGTCGTTCTTTTTTTACCTCTTGTCTGTGGAGTGGGGCACATTAGTAACACATCAATTCTCCTGTAAAATGTAGTGCTTTTGCTTATTTTTCAGGTATGCCTCCTGTTGGGGCAAGCTTTTTCGTAAGGTCTTATATGTAGGGAATGATCACTCCTCTCCTAAAGACCATGGGAATCAAAAGTTGAGGCAGCTGAATCTGGGCATATGAACTACCAAGGGACAGCCTGCTTAGTTGGAGAACGTAAGTTCCCATGAGCAGGCATTGTGAAGTAAATGGAGTAGTAGGAGATAGACACTGGCATCATTCCTACAAAGATGAAAAATTATTAATTGAATTACCTGGATGTTGCCCTAGACACCAGTGCTGGTTGAAGTCTTTTCCGTGGGCTTGAGGTTAAAGGGTTTCACTGCTTTCTCAGCAGAGTCTTTTCATCCCACCCAGCAGTCCTGCTATTGTAATTGGGAAACTTTTACATCTATTTCAGTATTCCATCATTATGCTTAGTAGATCAGCTCAGCCAAGTCTCAAAGGAGTAATTTTGCTTTGAGAGAAATCTTTAGAGGTACTCTTTTAAATTATTGGACAGGGAATAATAAACTTCTTTTGATTTTCCTACTGTGTGCCAAACATTGTACATTATCTTTTTCTTTTTAGATATGTTTTTATTGATATTTAGGAAGAGAGGGAGAAAGAGAGAGATAGAAACATCAATGAGAGAGAAACATCGATTGGCTGCCTCCTGCACGCCCCCACCGTGGACAAACCCACAACCCAGGTTTGTGCCTCAACTGGAAATTGAATCTGCGACCTCTTGGTGCATGGGTCGATGCTCAACCACTGAGCCACACTGGTCAGGCTGTACATTATCTTTTAATCTTCAGAATAATCCTGAAATGTATGTGATGTTAACTTCATTCTATAGAAGAGAAAAGAATAAGAGAGTGAGGTTAGGTAACTTAACTAGGAGTAGGACTCTAGTCTGTTGGACTTCAAAGTCCCATTCACTATCTAGCTTCCCCCTATTTAAAGGTTCAGTGCTGACCCCTGTGGGAGAACTCTCTTTGACCACAACATGAGACAAATAGGCATCTGGTAGCTTGTTAAAGCTGTGCCTTTAGCAGTTGTAGAACCTTGAAAATATAACATTTTTTTGTATCTCTGTCTGTTAAAAGGCAAAAAAAAATCATAGTTTGTTTCTTTTATTTAAGTTGGTTATTTTGAAGATAAGAGCATGTGAAATACTTTAAGCTCCACACGGGAAAATCACTTGGTCTGTCTTGCAAATAACTCCATATTTTTAGCTAATGCACGTCAAAGTGGCACACGAAGTTTTCATTAGTCACATGTCACTGGGGTCATTTTTTGTGCCTAGAGGCACAGGTGTGATAATAGTGCTTTATAATGTTTCTCCTCCCCCTGCCACACACACCTTTTTAACATAAATGTTGCAATGAAAACAATCCCTCATAATAAATAAATACTTATATTTTTATGTTAGGCTGAGCAAATGTATGTATATTGCCCCAGTAAAAGTAGAGCATGTAAGAGCGGTGTGTGTGTGTGTGGGGGGGGGGGGGCATAAAGAGAACCAGGATTCTGTTGCCTAAATTACATGTATTTTGTTACTATGCTGAATGACCAAAAGTGGCATCATACAAGGTGGATGTGTTGATCCAGTTATATATTCCCCATCTGTAGTCCAGAATGTTACTTTCACCTTGGTGACCGTGTGCCAGTGAAGAGTAAGATCCAGTCTAACTTGACCAAAGGACCTAAAGATTAGGCTCTTATTTTCTGTTTCAGAGAGAGCAAAACTCCGAGGTATTTACTGGAAGAAAAAAACACACATAATGAGGCTGACTTAAAAATGAATCCATGCCCTATTTTCGAGTCATATGGGTATAGTGTCATCTAGTTGCTGCTTGCCACAGCTTTAAATTGGCCACCACTGAGTCTTTATGGTCCCAAGCCTAAAGAAGATGACTAAAATTTCATTACTTTCAACACTGTCCCACTATAGAAAACAGTGTTTTGATGGGTATTGCCTGTAGCCCCTTTTGCTATATGTAAAAGCTGTGTTCAGTTTTACAGGTCCTAAAATGTGAAGATGCTTATGATTTTATGATGCCTCTTCTGAATGCTTCTGGTAGAAAAATGTGCCACTGCCCATTAATTTGTTACTATCTCTGCATTCTGAGAGAAGCCCTTGCTTTTGCCAGAAACCTCCCCATTACCTCTCACTCCCACAAACCTTTGGCTGGAAGTTGAACATGCATTCCTTCAACAAATGTATATTGAATGTCTATTACCACCCGATAGGCAAAGGGAATATTGTAATGAACAACTTACACACAGTCCTTGACCTGTAGAATTTGCATTCTAATATGGGGGGGGGAGGGCATCAAATTATTAATTATATTATAATCAGTTGTTCAGTCTGTACTACAAAAAAGTTGTGGATGTTAAAAGACAGTTTATAACAGGGGCATGTAACCAAGAGCATAATGTAGTAGGGTGGTTAAGATCGTGACTTCTGAAGCCACGCTGCCTGAATTTGAGTCTGGCACTGCTTTTGCCAGCTGTGGATGTTGAGAAAATTACTTATCATTCTGTGCCTCAGTTTTTTCATTTATAAAATATAGTTATTTTAGGCTTAAGAAAATGAAATGGGTTCTATATTTGCATTGTTTAGAAGAGTGCCTGTCATGTAACGTATACTGCATAAATTTGGCTTTTTGTCTTGAAGGTCAGGGAAAGCTTTTTTCGAAATGATGATGTTGAAATAAGCTTTGAAGGATAAATAAAAATTAAACAGGCAGAATGGAGGGGAACCAGTTAGAAGGCAGTTGCACTAGTTCAGGAGACATTACACATATAGATAATTTGGTGGGAAAAGTGAATAATAATTGAGGCCATGCATGTGAATTAGATATTCTTGAAAAGAAAATATAGAATGATAAATAAAAAGGGTTCTAAGACCAAAGCTTGGTGAACTTGAACAATTAAAGGCTGGTAGAGGAGAATAGCAGAGGAGAACTAGTTAGAGGTAGGAGGAAAACCAGAAAAGTGTGGAATATTGGAAGCCAATTGAAAAAAGTGTTTCAGGGTGTGACTGACTTTTCTGAAATCTTTATGGCCCTTCCTTGGATCCCTGAGAGTCTTAACTTAGGTCTCTCACCATTCAAAGTTGGATACTAGTGATTTAGAACATCTTGATTGTAGGTTTAGACTAAACAAAGCCAGTTAGTTGAACATGGTCCTCAGACTCTGGAATCTAAAGTGTAGTTATTCCCATTTGCCTTAAATTAGATTTAATACAGAGGAAGAGAGCTAGACTGTACATTCAAGCTCACAGGAATTAACTTGCTGAAATTAATTATTTTAGAGGCCATTAATTGGGGTGATGATCCCACTAAAACTGATTAGGTGGAGAACACTGGCAAAAACAAAATTTTTTCCCAACTATCTATCCAGCAATGTTTGTTGAGTACCATAGTGGTATATGCAAAATATTGTGCTAGGTGTTTTATTAATCCTCATTAGTGGCCCTATAACTTGATCCCTCTTTGTAGAGAGAAATGAACTAGACTCAAAAAGGTTAATTTACTTGGTGGGACAAAGATTTTAACCCTCATCCCTCTGACTTGAAAGCTCATTATACCTCCATGTACAAATATAAGTGAAATACAAAATAGAAGATAATTATTTTTAAAAAGTACTTAAAATGCTGTGAAAGCTCGTATCACACTGATTACTTTTGGCTTGACAATGAAAAGTAGGGATCAAGGAGTTTTCAGTTATTAAATCCAATGGACATTTGTTATTGGACATTTTTGCTTCAATATAATCGATCACTCTTTCTCCCCTGCAATACTCTACTCTCTTTGCTTCTGTGACATTGCCCACTCTGCTTCTCTAGCTTTTCCTTCTTTAACTGCTTGGTAGGTGTAGCTTATTCTGATTCTTAAATCCTGATGTTCTCCTGAGTTCCTCCTTAGCTTTTCTCACCAAAAAGCTCATTAATTGGGTTTCCAGCTAAGCGTTTTATTTAACCTGTATAAAGTTTTAAACACTTTTTAAAAATGCCTGGCCGGTGTGGCTCAGTGGTTGAGCATCAACCTATGAACCAGGAGGTCACTGGTTCGATCTTGGTCAGAGCACGTGCCCGGGTTGCAGGCTCAATCCCCAGTAGGGAGGCTACTGGGGGGATGCAGGAGGCAGCTGATCAATGATTCTGCCTCATTGATATTTCTAACTCTCTCTCCTTCTCCCTTCCTCTCTAAAATCAATAAAAACATATTTTAAAAAGTTAGTTATCTTTTTTATTTATTTATTCAGTATCATTTAAAACCTAAAAGATTTATATAAACTTTATTTCTGGCTTGAGAAAAATCTGAAGTTCTCTCTCAACCTTGGATGTACATTTCCATATGGCAACACTTAACTAGAGCTAAATAGCAGCCACTTGCTTTGGAATAGACATGGGGTCTCCAATTCTTCACAGACCCCGGTATTCTCTATTGTCTCCCCAACAATATTGGTGCAGTATTTCATATTCTTGCTTTGCTCTTCACACTCCCTGTGTAATCCTCACTCTTGAAAGTGCTATTTAGATACTGGTAACTCTACATCTATCACCAAGCCAACTGCTAGATTTATATATCCAACCTCCTATTGAATATCACTACTCAGCATACTATAGGCCACAAACTCAACATGGTTGAACTCAGCTTTGCCTCTAAACTCCAGGTTCTACCATTTTTTATCTCATAAGCATTAATCAGCTCTTTCCCTTCCTTCCCATCATTACCTTTTGAACCACTACATTGCTATGATTTAGGCTCTAAACATCTTGTTTGCAAACAATAAAAATCAAGTTGGCTAACTTAAGCAGAAAGGGAATTTATTGGATGGATATTGTATGGCTTACAAAATCAATGGTAATGCTAGAGAATCTGGTTTAAAAAATTATCTAAAACCAAGGGAAGTTAGAGATGTGGAAAACATAGCCAAGGTCACACCACTGAACAGTCTGTTTAAGATGATGCAGTAATACTCTGCTGTCTGCCATTGCTGAATGTTGTCTAACTGCTTGTTTTGGGTCTTTGCATTACCTGTTCAAAGTCAAAGCTCCCCTAAGGTCTGTCCAGTTAAATTAGCCTAGGGTCATGTGTATACTTTGTCTCTGCCAGAAAGTGAAGGTGAGACCTCCACCTCCAACATCCTCCTCCCTCCCCCTGCTCCCTGGCTCTGTAGTAGGAGTTAATATCCAGCCTTCCATTGAAGACTCTTATCTGAGCTATTACCCCAATGTAGGAAGGTGGCTTTTTGTTGCTGGCCAGAAAGAAAAATCAGCAAATATGACTATAGAACCCTTTTCTAGACTACCATAGTAGGCCTCCTAACTGCTTCTGTGAACTCTGTACCCTCATCCCCCAAATCTATTCCCTAACAGCCAGAGTTAGCTAACCAAAATGCAGTTCTGGCCATGTCATTCCCTGTTTCAGTGGTTCCTCATCCACCTATAAGAAAATGTGTTAGCCCTAGCCGGTTTATGCAGTGGTTAGAGCAGTGGTCGGCAAACCGCAGCTCGCGAGCCACATGCAGCTCTTTGGCCCCTTGAATGTGGCTCTTCCACAAAATACCACGGCCTGGGCGAGTCTATTTTGAAGAAGTGGTGTTAGAGGAAGTTTAAATTTAAAAAATTTGGCTCTCAAAAGAAATTTCAATCATTGTACTGTTGATATTTGGCTCTGTTGACTAATGAGTTTGCCGACCACTGGGTTAGAGCATCGGCCCACGGACTGAAGGGTCTTGGGTTCGACTCTGGTCAAGGGCACATACCTCGGTTGCAGGCTCCATCCCCAGCCCAGGTCAGGGCACATGCAGGAGGCAACCAATCGATGTGTCTCTGTCATATTGATATTTCTTTCTCTGTCTCTTCCCTCTTCCGTTTTCTAAAAATCAATGAAAAAAATATCCTGGGGTAAGGATTAACAAAAATTTTTAAAAATGCTTTAGCATGGTATTCAAGGTCCTCCTTGCAGGGTCTGGCCCTTACCTATCCTTTCCATCTCATCTCCCTCTAATTTGTTTTTTGTGATTTACACTTTGTCAAGACTGAACTACACAACTACTTAAAGTTTCCACTACATGTCTCATGTTGTTTCTCATTGCTGTGCTTAGTTTTGTTTTCCTCTTTACTGTTCCTGCTGCCTGAATATCTTTTTTGTAGCCCACTTACCTTCCCTAGTTAACTCTTCCTCCATGAAGAAAGTACTAAATTAAGTCTCTTTCATTGTTTCTTAATAGCCCTCTGCTTATTTCCTTGCACATATCACCTTGTATTATAATTGTTTACATTCGTCACTCCTGTCATAATTCCCTACTCTTTACCCTCTCCCCACATTTATACTCAAATATACTCCTATATATTGAAGGTAGAGGTCATATCTATTCCTCTTTGGTTCTCTAATACAACCACATTACTTGGTATATCATATACTCAAATGTAGAGAAAATGAAGAGGCATTTGATGTAGATCTTAGAGGATAAATAAGATTTTGATAATGCAAAGAAATGAAATAAGGATGAGATTTTGAGCCTGTGTGAATGGGAAAACAGTATTGCTGTTTACAGAAGTGGTAATTGGGTGTTCCTAGCAATAGCGGTAATGCTAGAATGTTTAAAAATAGGAGCTCTACAGCCAAGTTAATCTGCTTCCTCGTTTGTGTCCTAGAGTACAGAAAGTAGAATTTTAATGGTTACATTTCAGAGGAAATGTGGTCAGATCATCAGCAACTCTTTTTAATAGCAGTTTACTTTGGGGGATTTAAGCTTGCATATCATCACTCTGGAGTTGACTAGTCTCCTTGGGGATTAGAGTGATTTCAAGTGGCATAGCAAAGTGGACACTGGCCAGTATGCCAAAGGAGTTCAGTTTTAACAGAAATGAGATGGGGGCAGGAGATCGGGTTTTGTGGTGAGTTGAGGGGGCAGGAGATCGGGTTTTGTGGTGAGTTGAGGGGCTGTTTTGGAGGGAAGGGGCTGGGAATGTTGGAGGGCTCCTGGAAAGAGATACTGCTGCCCACGGGTTGGAGTGTCAAGAATGCAAACCAGCATTTGGAGTTGTGGCAGAAAGAGTGCTTTATCTTTTAAGAGTAAAAGGCCTCCATATCCCAGTACTGGACTGCCTCGCTCCCATGATGGAGAGAAGATATGGCCTCCTTTAATGGGTAGGGGGATAAGTTAAAGTCACTACAGCAGAAGAGTTGACAGGGCTGCTAGAAGGCAGGGAGTTCAGGAGGAGGCAGAGTTTGCCTGGAGTGGAACCCTCCCTCCTGAGTTTATGCTCTTTGGTGTACAGAATACAGTGTTGGTGGTAGGGAATTTAATCCCTAGGACTAGTTTCCCGCAGCATGAGACAGTTCCTCTGGCCAGGCCCCTTTTTTTTCCAAGCAAGCTGCAGGCTTCGCCTGGGCCCTAGAAACCGGATAGGCCTCTCCGTGCGCTCTCAACCTAACCCGAGGTGGCGGGGGAGGGGAAACTCTCCCAAGTCCCACCCTTTACGCTGTTTTGCGTTTTTGCTTCTCTGTGAGTGGCAGTCCAGTTTAGCCAATGAGGGCGTGGGGCGGGCTGGAGCATGAAGTTAGGTTGCGCAGGAGGAGGGGGAACTGGTGCTGGAGAGACAGCGAGAGGGGCGAACCGGCCCCCCACGCCGCTGCAGGTAAAGGCACCTCTATTCCTACACGAGGGTGAGGCACAGCTCCTTTTCTCCATCTGGGCTTGTCGAGCCTCCCAGCCTGTAGCTTCCGCCCTAACATTGCTCCCACCCGGGCATCCACATCCCCCCTTCCGCCCCCCCCCCCCCGCATCTTCCCGTCTTGGCCATCCCCACTCTGGAGGGCACCCCGCTAGCTCCCTCCTTCAAGTGCATGTACTTCATCTCCATTTGGGGGGCGCCAGTTGCCAGAAATCTCCCTCTTCTGCTGTATGGGCCTTACTGGCACCAACCCCGGCAGTATGAGCAGGTAATCTACCCGGGTCCCCGCCACCCCCACCCCCAGTCGCGTTTCCCTGTTCATAAACCCCTGACTTCCTTACCTTACCCCTTCCCTCCTTTCATATGAGTATATGATTTCTGTAGTTTCTCCTTTACCCCCTGGACATACGTACATTCTTTTAGCTTTCATAGTTGTCTATTTTGCTTTTCTTGTTTATTCAGGAGGGCTCACTTTACATCTTTGCCCCCAAATGTCCATACATCTGATTGAGGTGTGAGTGCTTTTTCCTTAAGTAATTGGGAAAACGAAAACAGGGTAGTCACATTTAGCAATGAGAATAGCGAAGATAGAGAAAATGGCCTAGGATCTCAGTCTTCTTGAGAAAATCTGAGTGGCTCCAAGTTAAAAGCTCCAGTTCTTATGGTCTGTACCCTTCCATCCTTTGCTGTAGATCCCTTGCTGACCCTAAATTGTGATTAAATTCACCTTGGGTGTTTGTTTCCCATTTCTTTATAAAATTTGAGACCCTTTGGGTCTCACAAATGTCTCCATGGTACAGTTTTTAAATCCTCTTTTAAAATTATATTGGTGATTTTCATTTTAGGCCTTCTGATTATTTTATTTTCAAGGGATTTCTCATTTCAAATTAAGCTGCTTCTGAGCTTCTTGTGTTTCAGTAACATGTGTTTATATATCTGTCTGCAGCTGATCCTCTTCAAAGGATACAGTTTCCAATAACAAGATTTATACTTTGAAATAAAATAGTTTGTTATTTTCTGAATGTTAGAGCAGTTAGAGGTTAAATGGGCATCAGTGGTACTTTGTAAAAGTACGTATTTCCCAAAAAAAAGAAAGAGTCAGCATTTGTCAATATGGCATACATTAGCTCTAATAGGATGGTCAGTACAGAGAAATCTGTGAACGGAGAATGGATGTTATCTATTAGACAACTGTTGCAGTGTTTCTCATCCATCATAAGCAATAACTATGATAAACTCCCTTTTGAGAGACCATAAGAAATCATATCCCACTACAGGTGTCAATAACCCCTGAGCCAGGGATGCTTCTTTTTTCTCTGCTCCAGCACTCGCTGCCCCCATCTCTTATACATCCTTACTAGCCAAGAAAATTTTGTCCAGTTTTACTGATATAAGTAACCTAAACACTGAGGTGTGTGTTTTCTCTTTCCATTTGCTAAATATAAAATTAGGAGATTGAATACACATTTTCAAACTACTGTGCCTTCCATCTCCCAGTTGAGAGTCACTGCTTTATTGCAAAGTATGGGGAGATTGAGATGGGAAAGTAGAATAGAATTAAAGTCCTTTATGATTGGACAATTGAAATGGGCAAGGGTAAGAAGATCTGTAAAATAAAAGGAGAGTTAGAACTCTAAAAAAAAAACCACAAAACCTCAAGAAGAACTATATTAAAGGTGATAAAACTGCAGAAGAACAAGTTTAGAATTACATTGAAGGAAAAGAGAAGAAGGGGGTGAGTCCTAGCTGGTTTGGCTCACTGGATAGAGCATCAGCCTGCAGACTGAAAGGTCCTGGGTTCTAATATGGTCAAGGGCACATGCCCCAGTTGTGGGCTTGATCACCAGTAGGGGGCGTGCAGGAGGCAGCTGATCAATGAGTCTCTCTCATCATTGATGTTTCTATCTCCCTCTCCCTCTCTGAAATCAATAAAAATATATATATTTTTTAAAAAGGCAGAGGAGGTGAGATGCGGGACTATTATATAAAGTATTTCCTAGTGTAAACTGGCTTGTTATTTGGAGAATATAGGTGATGGTCTTGGATTTTAACCTTAACTGACTAGTTTGTTTCACTTCTCCCCAACTCATCCCTCAAGGTTTCTGTCATTAGTTTGGAATTAGTAAAAGTGATGAATTGTAACCATTAAATTCTGTCTTTCCTTTTGAGCACGTGTATATTTTGGGCAGGTATGACTTCCTTATCTAGGTACTTGCTTTACTTGGTGCATCTAAGTGCTTCATATATTTCTGTGCTTAACATCTATTTTTACTACCAGGTTTGAACCATGGGATAGATGAGCTTCGTAAGATAGGCCAGCTGTGGATACAGCCAGGATGACCCACAAGTAGGAATAGAAGGAGGGGTGAAGAAAGTTGGAGATATGCTGGGAGATGTTTAATCTTTTGAGGAGCAAGGACATCTTAAAGGTGGGAGTTAGAAAAGGAGCAGGAGACTAGGATTTAAAAACATGTACAAGCCCTAATGGTTTGGCTCAGTGGCTGAGCGTAGGCCTCTGGACCAAAGGGTCCCAGGTTCGATTCCGGTCAAGGGCATGTAGCTCGGTTGCAGGCTCCTCCCTGGCCCAGGCCCTGGTTGGGGCTGTGTAAGAGGCAACCAATCATGTGTTTCTCTTACATCAGTATTTCTCTCCTTCCCTCTCTCTTCCACTCTCTCTAAAAATCAGTGGGAAAATATCCTCGGGTGAGGATTAAAAATATGTACAAGAGCCCTGGCTGGTTTTGCTCAGTGGATAGAGCATCGGCCTATGAACTCAAGGGTCCCAGGTTTGAGGCCTGCAGACTCAAGGGTCTGGTCAGGGGCACATGCCTGGGTTGCGGGCTCGATCCCCAGTAGGGGGCATGCAGGAGGCAGCCGATCAATGATTCTCTCTGATTGATGTTTCTCTCTCCCTCTCCCTCTCCCTTCCTCTCTGAAATCAATAAAAATATATTAAAAAAACAACACCAGGGGTGGGATGAGGGGCATGCAATAGGAGGTAGGGGAGGCTGGGAGAAGGTCAATGGGGGAAAAAAAGAAGATATATGTACTAATATATGTAGTATTTTAAACAATAAAAAAAATTTTTTTTAAGTAAAAAAACAACAACACCACATGTACAAGATGAATTAGATCAGTAGAAGTGAGTTGATGGGATGGGACTGAGAAGCAGTGAAACTTGGTGGTGTGTCTTTAAGTCAGTGATGAAGTTTTTTTTAATTATTGGGCCCAGACTGAACCAAGAGAAGCAGAAATTTGACCTAAAAAACTGGGAAGGGAGATAAATGGTAAATGTATTGACCTGTAGAGACTTAGCAGGAAGTCGTGGAAAGGACAAAATACCCCATGGAAGAAAAGGCAATTTATAAACTATTACCAGCATAAACTAATTAGTGGAAACTTTCATTGTAATTTTTATATGGCATCTCTTAGTTATTTAGTGTAACTTCTCTGATAGTAAATAGGAGATGAAAGATAATAGGTAAAAAGTAAGGGCATAACTAGAAAAAAGTTGATAATAGTGTTGAGGAAGTTTATAAAATTATAAGAGTAGATTTTTATTAAACGATCACTTTTCGGATCACCATTTAAAAAAAATGTTTTTATTGATTTTTTTTAGAGAGAGAGGAAGGAGAGGGAGATAGAGAGAGATACATCCATTGGCTGCCTCCTGCATACCCTCTCATGCCCCCATCCCCCACTGGGGATTGAGCCTGCAACCCAGGCATGTGCCCTGACCAGGAATCAAGCCAATCAATCTTGGTTCATGGATCTATGGTCAACCATTGAGCCACACTGGCCGGGTGTGATCACCATTTTGAGTAAATTGTTTAACATTGGTGGAGATGCCATGTAGATTTCATAATTTTGACTGATGTACCAGCTACTGATGAGTCTGTTCTTTTTATCTGAGTCCAGGATATATTTACCCATATTACTATATTGTTTTGTAAGGATAACTGGAATGGGTTAAGGAAGAGGAAAAGTTTTGGGGTTGTATGGAAAAGCCTTCTTCAGTAAAGCCTATACTGTATCACTGACAGATTTCCTCTCTACTGCCTCTAAAACTTAGGAGAAATGGTCTTATCAATCAAGACTTTCCAAGATTGTCAAATATTGACATCATATGACAAAGAACAGATACAACTTTTTTATATAGTTTAGTTATTGCTGATGTACTTATAATTCCTTTTCTTAGTTTTTCCTTTTTCGAGCATTCTCATGAACTTGAAGCCCCAGGTGTGGATTTAGTAAACATACTTTCAGTTATTTGTAGAACAGTTTTTCAAGATGGAAAGCTTTCTACTGTCTCATCTTAAAATTAGGGAATACTACTTAGTATCTGTAAGGCCTGAATGGTTCATACCAGATACAGCAAGCTAACATATTAATTCATTAAATGTTTTTTGAGTATTTACTGTATATATGATATCCTGCTGGTTCTTTAGGGATCCACAAATAAATAAGACATGGTCCCCATTATCAGGAACTTTTTTGTCTCTGCGAAGGAGGAGCTGGACCACCATGCAGGATTGTGCAGGGTGTACATTGTACATATTCATTATCAACATTGATAATATGACAGTTTTCCAGCAGATGGCAGACAAGCATCTTCAGGAGCAGGCAGCTTTTTATAATTTGCACGAGGGAACCATTTGGGCCTTTAGAGGATATGAACAAGAGACTCATCATTTTAGTATAATTTTAGATATAAATACTTTCAATAAGGTGTAAACAGTGCTGTGGTATTTAAAGAAGGTGAGGGACCAGGTCATCACAAACTGTTCTGTTGTTAAAGGGGTTCACCTTATGGAGAAGAAGACCTTTAAGGGTGGGAAAGATTTCAGCTGTGAGAGAGGTTAGGGGTGTGATGGGGTGTTCCAAGTTTTTATCTTAAATATGAGAAAGCGGGGAGGGGATTCAAAACAGAAATACTATGTGTAGGTTAATTAATATGTTAACTAGAATAAACTTTACAAAACTTCCCGGGTAAAATTATACTATAACCTTATTAGCAAGACTGTACTATGAGCTTGGTTAAAGGTATTATTTTTGCCATTAGTAAGTAAAAGTATCTAAAATACAAGGGAAATTTATAAAATACAATATATTCAGAAACCTCTATCTGCAGCCACTGAAATGCTGCTAGTATATCATTAAGGTCTGCCAACTTAAGAAATCTAAGTAGAAGGTGAATGACTATTAAATTGTCTGATCTTTACCTAAGAATGATAATTGAAAAGGAAATGGACAAAGACACCTGAATGATCTTGACAGACAAAAGCTTCAAAGTGTATAGGTGTAAGAGTCCAAAAAGGGGGTTGAGTTTATTTTTTTGTCTCATTTTGAAGCAGAAATGTGGGTGTTTTCTTCTTTATTTCCGCCTCAGATTACCCATATTTCCCTCTTACTATTTTGTTGTGATTTGATATTAAGGGTGGTACCTAAGAAGGAGAAATTTTTCCTGGGGTCACCTACTTTGCTTATTTTTCGTTTGTCTTCCCACAACAGGAGTTCTACCATCTTCCTCTGAAGACCTAGCCATCTTGCTCCATGAAGGTCAGGACAATCTGACATGCACTTGTTTCTTGCCTCTTTACCTGAAGAGTAGTCTTCCATTGTGTACATTTTTTTCTTAATAGGGGAGGGGAGGGGAGAGCCAGTACCCCCCCTCCCCTTCCCTCCCTAGATCTTGGGGGAAGTACCCTCCATTGCTTTCCCAAGATGGCAGACCCCATCATGGATCTGTTTGATGACCCAAATTTATTTGGCCTGGACTCTCTGACTGATGACAGCTTCAACCAGGTCACACAAGACCCCATTGAGGAAGCCCTTGGACTACCAAGCTCTCTGGACTCCTTGGATCAGATGAACCAGGATGGTGGAGGTGGTGATGTGGGGAATCCATCAGCAAGTGACCTGGTCCCCCCACCAGAGGAAACAGCCCCCACAGAACTTCCCAAGGAATCAACAGCTCCAGCTCCAGAATCTTTAACCTTGCATGATTATACCACTCAGCCCGTCAGCCAGGAGCAGCCAGCCCAACCTGTCTTACAGACACCAGCGCCAACATCAGGACTTTTGCAGGTCTCCAAGAACCAGGAGATCCTGAGCCAAGGGAATCCTTTCATGGGTGTCTCTGCCACAGCTGTGTCCTCTAGTAGTCCTGGAGGGCAGCCACCTCAGTCAGCCCCTAAGATTGTTATCCTTAAAGCCCCACCAAGCTCCTCAGTCACTGGTGCCCATGTGGCACAAATTCAGGCCCAAGGTATCACCAGCACAGCTCAGCCCCTAGTGGCTGGCACAGCCAATGGTGGAAAAGTCACTTTTACCAAAGTGCTAACCGGCACTCCCCTTCGACCAGGTGTTTCCATTGTCTCTGGTAATACAGTGTTGGCCGCCAAGGTCCCTGGGAACCAGGCTACTGTTCAGCGCATTGTCCAGCCCAGCCGACCAGTAAAGCAGCTGGTCCTACAGCCAGTTAAGGGTTCAGCTCCTGCTGGAAACCCTGGGGCCTCAGGGCCCCCACTGAAGCCTGCAGTTACACTGACCTCTACACCTACTCAGGTGACTTGAGTGAAAGGGGGAGGTGAATTTTGGTTTAGTAGAGGGCCCAGCAACTGTGTGAGAGAGAGCACACAGAGCTAGCTCTAGGAAATCCTGAATAAATTCCATCTTTGCTTATTATCAGTGTTGACATCCACGTACTTACTGCTTATCAGGTAGAAGCAGTTAATGTTAACATTTTTTTGAACCCTTACTACCTATTTACACTACCTAGCTGATACTGAACAGGACAGCTACAGTCCCTCTACTTACAGAGCTCACGGTCTGACAAGCAAGACAGATGGCTAGACAAGAATTCACAATAATGTATGATAGAAAGTTTTATGAGGAATAAGGATGCTATGGGAACAAAGAATCATTTTTGGGGAAAAGTATTTATATCTGTAAGACTTAGACAAGCTATGTGTATCTTTCCCCTGTTCTTATTACTGATTGTCCTCCTCCTACTTTGCCTATTGAAAAGGCTAGTTTCTATTCTAAGAAAATAGAGGCTCTTGCCTCTGAAAAAAGGGCCAAAGAGTTTAGGAGGGAGGGCAGTAGTATTAAGTAGGACCTGTAGAAAGAAACAATGAGAAGGTGGATTTCAGTTCAATATAGACTTTTGTTCTAAGAGAATTCCAAAAAGTGGAATGACTACATTAGAAGATAACCCTCGTATCAGGAGTTTTTAAAAAATAGGCTTGATACCTGTGCTACAGAAAAGACTCTATCAAGACAGATAGGAGGATGAACAAAATGAATTATACTTTGTTCTACCTCTCAGTTTTTATGTTTTTAGGATGAGGAAAACTGCTGTAAATACTTAGGTGTATATTATTCTTTAATGAACTTCTTGCAATTTCCTTTCTTCACTCTAGGGTGAATCGAAACGCATCACCCTGGTCCTCCAGCAGCCACAGTCTGGAGGTCCCCAAGGACATCGGCATGTCGTGCTAGGGAGTCTACCAGGGAAGATAGTGTTACAGGGCAACCAACTAGCAGCCCTGACTCAAGCCAAGAATGCCCAGGGGCAGCCCGCCAAAGTAGTAACTATCCAGCTGCAGGTGCAGCAGCCACAGCAGAAAATCCAGATTGTACCACAGCCTCCATCATCACAGCCGCAGCCCCAGCAGCCACCCTCAACCCAGCCGGTAACGCTCTCCTCTGTGCAGCAGGCTCAGATAATGGGACCAGGACAGAGCCCAGGACAAAGACTTTCAGTACCACTCAAGGTGGTACTACAGCCACAGGTGAGACTTACATGGTTAGGGAGGAAAATAGACCTCAGTCCCTCGCTAGTACCCTCAGCAACCACTCCTTGGTGAGGGCCAGTCTAGACTCATACCTCTGAACTGAGATGTAGACTCATTTCTTTCACCCATGGAAACCTTGATTTAATTATATTATGGAAAGGTTTGAGGGTTATTGTTGGCTCTGGGATAAGGGGTGATTTATCTCATATTTGTCTTTGAATTGTTTCATTTACAATCTTGTCCTACCTTTGTGAAATAAAGATGGTTTTAAATATCTTCATTTGAAAGATAAATAGTCTTAATGAGGCCAAGTGATTATCACTCCTCCCACCCCCCAGGGAGATAAAAGGTAGGTTAAGAGTAGAATTTGAGTTTTTTTACTTTAAGTCCAAAGACCAGTATTAGCTATATTGTGTGAACATTTTCTAGAATAATGGAGATGGGTATTGACATTAGGAGCATGGCTAAAGGTTATTGAAGTTTAATTTGGCACAATTTTGTTTTGTTTTGTTTTGTTTTGTTAATCTTCACCAGAGGATCTTTGTTCCATTGATTTTTAGAAATAGGGGAAAGGAGGGATGGAGGAAAAAAGAGAGAAACATTGATGTGAGAGAGACACATTGATTGGTTGCCTCCTGCATGTTCCCTGACCTGACAGGGACACGCCTAGGGCCAGGGATCGAACCTGCAACCCAGGTACCGCCCTTGACCAAGAAACAAACCCATGACCCTTAGGTGCGGAGGCTGATACTCTAACTGAATCATGCCAGCCAGGGCTAACTTGGCACAATTCTTGTTGTTTTTTACCCCCTTCCCACAAAAAAAAAAAGTGTCTAGATTTAGTGGGATTTGGGTCTGAACCTGATTCTTGAGGAATTAGAGAACTAAAGTTTCTGGCCCACCTGCTTCAGAGCTGTTTTATTTATCTACAAGCATGTTGACATTTTAGTGTTTTCATTTCTATAGGCTAGCTCTTCCCAGGGGGCCTCTTCTGGACTTTCTGTAGTTAAAGTCCTGAGTGCCAGTGAAGTGGCCGCTCTGTCCTCACCAGCAAGCTCTGCTCCTCATATGGGGGGCAAGACAGGAATGGAGGAAAACCGCAGGCTGGAGCACCAGAAGAAACAAGAGAAAGCAAATCGGATTGTAGCAGAAGCCATTGCTAGGGCCCGTGCTCGAGGTGAGCAGAACATACCTCGAGTCCTGAATGAGGATGAGTTGCCCAGCGTTCGGCCTGAGGAGGAAGGTGAAAAGAAACGCAGGAAAAAGAGCAGTGGGGAGAGGCTCAAGGAAGAAAAGCCAAAGAAAAGCAAAGCATCTGGTACCTCTAAAACCAAGGGCAAGAGTAAGCTGAAGTAAGTACTACCCTTTGGTACTCTGATGGGACATTTGAGGGCAGTGCACTCATTTTTACATTAATGCTGAGAGGAAATACTTGTATTTAGCAGCAACATAGTTCAAAGTGATCTGTCTGCTGGTGTCTGTCAGAGAAGATAATAAGGCCTTTCTTTTCTGTCTTAATGCTTACATGATTTGTTAAACAGAAATTTGCATATTTTGAAAGAGAATCACTAAGGCACAGGAAAAGATCCTTGTGTTTGGGGTTACATTTAAAAACTGTGACTATGTTTTCATATATTCTTCCTGACTTGGTATCACTGTAGTGTGAAGAATTCCTCGATATCCCCCTACCACCCACATTAGGAAAAGAGCTGCTGAAGACATAGCTGCCCTGTTCTTGCATCTCATCTGTGAACTAGAAAAGGCAACTGCTGATAGTCTTAAGCAGTGTTGACAGCACCATGCTTGCCACGTCATTCTTGTCACACTGAGTGTTCTCTCCTTCATGTCTCTCTTACAGCTTCACTCCTTTCTCCTCAGCTTCTATTCCCTAGGATTTTTCAGCATTTATGGTGAAATTATAGTAATTCTTTATATTTGTATATGATATTTTAGCTTTTAGAAAACAAATTTCATGTCTATTATTTTAGTTGAGCCTCAACAACTGTCAGACCAGGTATCATCAATTTTTACAAAAGAAGAAACATGCTCAGCTAGTGACAGAACTGGGACTAAAATAAGGCCTTATAATTCTTAGTCTAGTATTCATTCTGCTCTCTTATGCTACTTTGCCTCAGATATTTGTAAATACAGTGGTAGTAAGGATTTGACAAATCTGTTGTAGAGGTCAGCCAGTGGTTTAGAAACCCCAAAATCTTTGCCAGACACCCCACAGACTAAAGATCTAGATCCTTCTGTCTGTCTGAAAGCTTCATCTGTAATGGTTTAGATTAATTATATTTTCTTATTCCTAAATTTTCCTTGCCCTCATTGAAAATGATTTTGTGTTTTCCATTTTAGCACCATCACTCCCGTGGTGGGTAAGAAGAGAAAACGTAATACCTCATCTGATAATTCAGATGTAGAAGTCATGCCGGCCCAATCACCCCGGGAAGATGAAGAAAGCAGCATTCAGGTAAAAGAAAGAAGTTACAGAAAAATCATGTTTAATTCTGAGAGTCAAGCTAGGAGTAGATACTAAAAGACTATAAGCCTATGCATATTTCAACAGTTTTTCTAATCCAGAGATAGGCCTAAAAGGTAAAAGAGATGGGACCTGGTCATGGTCATGTCTTTTTAAATCTTTGCCTTTTAGGCAAAAAGCATATTACTGTAAAAATAGCAATATTCATTTTCCTAAATTCTAGTGTTTCAAACACTAAACAAAAATGAAATTATGTTGCATGATTGTTATCATGGATATGTCCGTACTTTGGTTTCTGTTAGAAGTATTCCTTTTGCCTTACCTTTTCTACACTCAAGAGTTCTGACTCTGAACTGGGGTGCTCAAGCGCAATGTTTTTTTCTACCTTTTGATGATAAGGGGCATTGGAAGAGAATAAAAGAAGCCAGATCAGAAGAACTTGAGTTTTCTATCTCTGATTGTTGCCTTGTGATACCATCTTTGGCTCCAGTTTCCAACCATAGATAGAACCTGGTATTAAGATTCAGGAGACTCTTTGGGCCTGGCCCATTTACTTAACTTAGCTGTATCTGTATTCTTTTTCTGTAAATGGAGATTTGGACTAAACAAATCTTAAGTGCCTCTCTAGCTATTAATATTTATCAGTGCCTTCCTTCTATCTTAATATACATTCAATACATTGAAAAACTGATGCTTGTTCTTCTGGGGAAAATTAAGAATAGCCAAGGGAGCATCTGAGATCTTGCTTCCCAGCATGTCGTTAGTTTGGCTCAAATAAATAGATACAAATATTAAATGTCCATTGGTGTAGAAATAGTTAAATGAAATTATGAGAACTTTTGTAATAGACCACTACATGGCAATTAAAAACAATGAAATAAAAAAACACAATGAAGTAGAGTAAGGTATGCTAATCTGGAAAACTCTCCACATTAAAAGAAAAAGCTAGATGTAGAATAGTGTATATAATGTAGGCATACCCCCTTTTATTTTTCTTCACATATATTGCATTTTTTACAAATTGGAGAAAAGTCCCTCCACCAGCAACAAGGTTATGACTTGCTGAAAGAGCTCAGGTGATGGTTAGCATTTTTTTTTTAGCAATAAAGTAGTTTTAATTATCTACTTTTTTTTTCAGATAATGCTATTGTACACTAAGAGAGAGATTGTGTACATGTATATGCACCTTGAAAGGAACTGTGGGCCACGAGGCTGGGGTGGGCACAGGGGCAGGTCTTGGCCCATCCTCTGCGCCCTCACCCGGCCCCTCCCACCGCAGCCCCGGGTCCCCTGTCTGCTGGCAGCCCCACTCCCACTGCTGTCGCTCCCACATGCTGATGGCACCGGGCCCGCTCACACCCGCTGACGGTACAGAGCGATTGGGGCTGGTGCCAGCAGTGGGTGCGAGCAGGGCTGGCGCCGTCAGCAGGTGTGAGCAGTGGCTGCTGCCCCGATTACCCCTCAGGAGCAGGGGAAGGTGGAGAACTCTCAGGGCCAGCAGCAGGTGTGAGCAGGGCCAGCACCAGCAGTGGGTGTGAGTGGTAACTCTGGCGCTGGCAGTGGGTGCAAGAGGCAGCTGCCGGCCCTGATTGCCCCTCAGGAGCAGGGGGAGGTGCAGAAGGGGAGGTGGAGAATCCCTAAGGGGCAATCGGGGCAGGCAGCCACGGTCCCTCCCCGACTGGTCAACCTCCCATGTCCCTCCCCAGCCCCGATCATGCACTGGTGGGGTCCCTCAGCCTGGCCTGTGCCCTCTCGCAATCCAGGACCCCTCCGGGGATGTCGGAGAGCCGGTTTCATCCCGATCCCGCAGGCCAGGCAAGGGACCCCACTGGTTCACGAATTCGTGCACAGGGCCTCTAGTTATATATATATCTATATATTTATATATCTATATCTACATATATATATATATATATATATATATATATATATATATATATATGTATGTATATATATACACACATATATATATATCATTGAGGAAAGGGGTTGAAGGGTAAGTGGGTCATGGTTACATAGTTTCAAATTGGTTCTTTGGAATCATGAAGTGTTTTTTTAAATTCTTTGACCATTTATCATTTTGTTATTTAGGTTAAAAATATACAGGGTGGGGCAAAAATAGGTTTACAGTTGTTTATATGGAAAATCCTATCTAATAAAAGTAATATGCAAATTAACCATCACTCCACCACGCCCACCAGCCAATCAGTAGCAAGTATGCAAATTAACCCAACCAAGATGGCTGCAGCCACAGAGAGAGCAGGAGGGAGGCTTGGGTTTCCCTGGCGATGGAGGAAGCCAAGCTTTCCGCACACCCTGGCTGGCCCAGGCCTCCGCTTAAGGCTACAAAGTTTCAATTATAGAAGATACATAAATCCCAACAGAAATGGCTGCCGCCATGGAGGGAGCAGAAGGCTTGGCTCCGCTCCAGGCTACAAAGTTTTAATTGTAGAAGATAAATAAATCCCAGATACCAGGGCCTCCGCTTGGGTCGCCAGGGGGGCGTGGCCAGCCTGCAAACCACCACAGGCCCCTCGCCCAGGCCACCCCACACCCCAAGGGAACCCCCACCCTGATCTGGGACACCCTTCAGGGCAAACCAGCTGGCCCCCACCCATGCACCAGGCCTCTATCCTATCTAATAAAAGAGTAATATGCAGATTGACCATCACTCCAACATACAAGATGGCTGCCCCCATGTGGTCAAAGATCCTGCCCCCATGTGGACACAAGATGGCCAGCAGGGTAGGGTAGTTGGGGGGAACCAGGCCTGCAAGGGAGGGCAGTTGGGGCGATCAAGCCTGCAGGGGAGGGCAGTTAGGGGTGACCAGGCCAGCAGAGGAGGGAAGTTGGGGGCAAACAGGCTGGCAGGGGAGCAGTTAGACATCAATCAGGCTGGCAGGGGAGTGGTTAGGGGGTGATCAGGCTGGCAGGCAGAAGCAGTTAGAGACAATCAGGAAGGCAGGCAGGTGAGCAGTTGGGAGCCAGCAGTCCTGGATTGTGAGAGTGATGTCGGTGGGATCGGTCCTAAACGGGCAGTCGGACATCCCTCGAGGGTTCCCAGATTGGAGAGGGTGCAGGCTGGGCTGAGGGACAACCCTGCCCCCTGTGCACAGATTTCGTGCACCGGGCCTCTAGTAATACAATAATAAATAATAATAATACAAGAATAAACTGTTTCACCTACTCACAACTGTGAGAAAAATGACAATAGTGCAAAAGAGTAGACACTATCAAAGTCTCCCAATCTAGATCCCAGCCATGTTCCATCACCTCAAAGTTTCCTTAAACCCTCTTGTAGTCAGTCCACCCCTTCCCCATAGGCGACCATTGTTCTGATTTCTAGTATCATAGACTAACTTAGCCTGTTCTTGAACTTCATAGTATATACTTCTGAGTCTCACTTGTTTCAGCATATTTTTGAGATTCATTAATGTTGTTGAATGTATTAGTTCATTCTATTTTTTTCTTGAGAAATATTTTTATGAATATACCACAGTATTTATTCAGTCTCCTCTTGATAGACAGTTGGGTTGTTTCCAGTTTGGAGCTATTATGAATAAAGCTTCCATGAACAGTCTTAGTATAAGTATTTTATGGATATAGGTTTGGATATCTCATAGCTAAATACCTGGGAATGGAATAGACCAGGGGTGGGCAAACTTTTTGACTCGAGGGCCACAATGGGTTCTTAAACTGGACCAGAGGGCCGGAACAAAAGCATGGATGGAGTGTTTGTGTGAACTAATATAAATTCAAAGTAAAGGAGTGGAGGGGAGAGCAAGAGAACCCTCCGCTCTTTCGGCTCCGCGGGTCGGATAGAACAGCCGAACGGGCCGGATCTGGCCCACGGGCCGTAGTTTGCCCACGGCTGGAATAGACTGTAGGGTAAACATATGATTATATCTATACTAATAAAATGGTGATATGCAAATTGGTCAGGATGCCCTCACAGTAACAACCGAATAGCAGGCTGCGTGGTGCGACCAGGTTGGCAGGGGGGTTAGTGAGGGATGACCAAACAACTGAACAGTAGGCTGCGTGGGGCGACCAGGCCGGCGGGGCGGGGGGGGCAGTGAGGGGTGACCAGGCCGGCAGGGGGGGGCACAGTAAGGGGCAACCAGGCCAGCGGGGGGGGGGGGGCAGTTGGGAGCGACCAGGCCGACAGAAGGGGCAGTTAGGGGCGATCAGGCTGGCATGCAGCGGCGGTTAGGGGTGATCAGGCTGGCAAGGGGGGGCAGTTAGGGGCGATCAGGCAGGCAGGCAGGTGAGCAGTTAGGAGCCAGCAGTCCTGGATTGTGAGAGGGATGTCCGACTGCCGGTTTAGGCCCAATCCCTGGGATCAGGCCTAACACAGCAGTCGGACATCCCCAAGGGGTCCCAGATTGGAGAGGTTGCAGGCTGGGCTGAGGGGACCCCCCCACACCCCCGTGCACAAATTTTGTGCACCAGGCCTCTGTTAGATTTATAAGAATCTACTGGCTTCCAAAGTGATTGTGTCATTTTACACTTACACTAGTAATGAGAGTTCCATTTCCACATCTTCAACATTTGGTGTTGTAAATGTACCCCATTCTTTTTAAATAGTTTAATAGTATTCTATTTGTTTATTATTTTATTTCTATTGTTAACACTATTATAGATGTCCCCCACCTCCTCCCAGACCCTGCTCTCCTCCCTTCGTCCCTCACAACACTATTGTCTGTGTCCATGAGTTATGCATATATATTATTTGACTATTGTCTTTTACCTTCTTTCATTCAGTCTGCCCCACCCATTTCCCCTCTGAAATCTATCAGTCTGTTCCATGTACCTATGCGTCTGATTCTATTTTGTTCCTCATTTTATTTTATTCATTAAATTAAATTCCACTTATAAGTGAGATCAAATGATATTTGTCTTTCTCTGACTGGCTTATTTTGCTTAGCATAATAATCTCCAGGTCCATCCATGTTGTTGCAAAGGGTAAGAATTGGTGCTTTTTGTAGCCATATAATACCCCATCGTGTATATGTACCACAGCTTTTATATCCATTCTTGTATTGATGGGTGTGTGGGCTAGTTCCAGTCTTGGCTTTTGTAAATAATGCTGCTATGGACATGGGTGCATATATTCTTTCTGATTGGTGTTTTGGGATTCTTAGGATGTATTCCCAGAAGTGGGATCACTGAGTCAAAAGGCAGTTCCATTTTTAATTTTTTGAGAAACTCCATATTGTTTTCCACAATGGCTGCATCAGTCTGCACTAAGGCTCCTTTTCTCCACATCCACACTTGTTTATTGATGATAGCCATTCTCACAGGTGTGAGGTGATATGTCTTTGTAGCTTTAATTTGCATCTCTTGATAATTACTGACTTTGGGCACTTTTTTTATATGTCTAATGGCCATCTGTATGTCCTCTTTAGAGAAGTGTCTATTCAGGTTCTTTGCCTGTTTTTTAATTGGATTGTTTGTCTTCTGGGTGTTTAGTTTTATAAGTTGTATCAGATGTATCATTGATTGGCAAATATGTTCTTCCATATAGTAGGTTCTCTTTTCATTTTGCTGTGCAGAAGCTTTTTAGTTTGATGTAGTCCTGTGTGTTTATTTTTTTCCTTTATTTCCCTGACCACTAGGAGTTGTATTGGCAAAAGCATGGCTACGAGAGATGTCAGAGATTTTACTGCCTATGTCTTCTAGAAGGGGTGTGTGTGTGTGTGTGTGTGTGTGTGTGTGTGTGTGTGTGTTTACTTACATTTAGGTATTTTATCCATTTTTAGTCCAGATCATCTGAGGTCTGTGCTCCAGGAATGTTTCTTGTGGGTTATGTGCACCCCCAGTTGTAGTTATGTCTTGTTGACAGTATTCCATTTTTTTTACTATGCCATATTTGTTTAACCAATTCATTAGTCTTCTACCGCAAGTAATGTTACAGAGATTTGTACACATGTACAAATTTATCTGTAGGGTAATATTTTTGAAGTGAAATTGCTGGATCAAAGGATATTGTCAAATTTTCTTCTATAGCGGTCATGCCCATGTATACTCTCACTAACAGTGTGTGAGTTCCTCTGCCCCTATGGGTTGCTGGTTTGATTCCCAGCCAGGGCACATGCCCTCGTTGTGGGCTCAATCCCCCATAGGGGGCATTCAGGAGGCAGTCGATCAATGTTTCACTCTCACATCATTGTTTCTCTCTCTCTCCCTTCCTCTCTAAAAATCAACTTTAAAATCTTTAAAAAATAAAATGAGATCCCTATAAAAATTATTTATTCTTAGGAAATTTATCATATAGTATTTTCTGCATCAGTTTTTTCCTTTAAATATTTATTTTTCTATTTTAGAAAGGGAGGGAAAGGGAGAGATAGAAACATCAATGATGATAGAGAATCATTGACCGGCTGCCTCCTGCATGCCCCTTACTGGGGATGGAGCCTGCAACCTGGGTATGTCCCCTGACCTGGAATGGGAACTGTGACCTCCGGTTCATAGGTTGACAGTCAACCACGAAGGCACACTGGCTGGGCTGCATCAGTTTTATTACTTGTCTCATCCTTGTTTATAATGGATTATATAGAAATGTGTCTCTGTTTTACTATTAAATCTTTGATCCTTTTGTAATTTTTTTCTTTCATCCTCTTCTAGATGCTAGCCCTTGGTTTGCAATCCCATTTATAAAATATCTACTTTTTCCTCACTGATTAGAAGTGTTATTTTTATCATGTTCTTAATCCACATAAATATTTTAGTCTAATTTGGGCACTATTTAATTGACCGGTTTATCTGTCCTTGGAAAGGTAGCAAGCTTTGTTATTAGTATAGCTTTATATTGTCCTTAATATCTGCTAAGGCCCCTTATTACTTTTTCATATTTTTCCTGCTTATTCTTAAATGTTTATTTCTCCATTTGAATTTCAGAATCAACTTGTCTCATTAAAAGTTTTATTAATCTTGTTTTGTCAAATTTATGTTATTAGGGAGAATTATGTGTTCTTTTTCCAAAATAGTATGTATTAGTATTTATTCAAGTCTTTGTGTCTTCCTATAGTGTTTTAAAGTTTTCATTGTATAGATTTTATATATTTTTACTAAATTTTATCTTGTAGATAATCTTTCTTTCATAGATTCATCATATTTTCTGGTTGGATCTATGTAGGAATGCTATTTTTAAAAATTGATTTTATGTCAAGCAAGTTTGCTCAATTTCAGAAGTTTTGCTTATAGTAACTCATTTGATTCACTTGTGTGTTCAAGTGATAGAATTATGATTTAAAGATAATACTTCTATTTCTCCACATTTATTTATTTGTTTGTTTGTTGTTAATCCTCACCCCAGGATATTTTTCCATTGATTTTTATAGAGAGAGTGGAAGGGAGGGGGCAAGACAGAGAGAGAAAAACTTCGATGTGAGAGAGACACATCGATTGGTTGCCTTCCACACATGCCTGAATCAGGGCAGTGGATCAAACCTGCAACCGAGGTATGTGCCTTGACTGGAATCGAACCCACAATCCTTTAGTCTTCAGGCCAACTCTCTATCCATTGAACCAAACCAGCTAGGGTCCCCTTATCTTTTCTTTCTTCTTTTTTTTTAATTCTCACCCAAGGAGTGGGGATATTTTTTTCATTGATTTTTAGAGTGCAATGGAAGCAGGGAGGAGAGAGAGACACACACATCTCTGTGAGAGAGGCACATCAATTGCCACCTACACGTGCCTCGCCTGAAGCGGGGATCAGATCTGCAACCCAGGTATGAGCCCTTGACCGGGAATCAAACTTGCAACTCTCCTCTGCATGGGCTGACGCTCTAACCACTGAGAAAAACCAGCCAGAGCGATTTTCCCCAGTTTTTCTTTTTATCATGATCTCCCAAGTATTGCTTAAATTATTTAATTTAAAAAATTTTATTGCCTGGCTGACGTAGCTCAGTGGTTGAGCATCAACCTATGAACCAGGAGGTCACGGTTCGATTCGCAGTTAGGGAATATACCCAGGTTGCGGGCTCAATCCCCAGTGGGGAGCATGCAGGAGGCAGCCGATCAATGATTCTCTCTCATCATTGATGTTTCTATCTCTCTTTCCCTCTCCCTTTCTTTTTGAAATCAGTAAAAAATATATTTTTAAAAATTTTTTTATCAACCACTTGAAAGAATATGGAAGATCTAAAATATATTGATATGGAAAACACCTCTAAGAAATATCGTTAACTAGAAAAATAAACAATAACAGTACATATAGTATGCTTCTATTTAATAAAACAAAAACACTTTAAAATTAAAACTAAAACAAAATATTCTTTTTGCACTGTTGCACATCAGGGTTGTTCCTGGCATGAAGTACATTATACCCTGCAGACTAAGAGTCCTGTTTCATTCCCCACAGCATTTTGCCAGTAATACCCAGGTTTCTTTCAGGTTGATTCTGGTTCTTTGATAAAACAATTCAGCAAAATATTATATTCAGTACATAGAATAATTTTTCATGGTTTGACAAGTAAGCTTTTTATCTTCCTTTGGTTTGATTTTTTTCATGGGATTTTGAAGTTAAATCTAAATATGACAATGGGCAAATAATTTTAAAGGTAATTTAATAATTTTTGCCTTTACAGAAGAGACGCTCAAACCGTCAAGTTAAGCGAAAAAAATATACAGAGGATCTGGATATAAAGATCACAGATGATGAAGAAGAAGAAGAAGTGGATGTAACTGGTCCAATAAAAACTGAGCCTATCCTTCCTGAACCAGTGCAGGAACCAGATGGCGAGACTTTGCCTTCCATGCAGTTCTTTGTGGTAAGCTGTCATCTTAAGCAGTGTGTCAGGTTGGTCTTGCTGCTCACACACTCTGTTAACTGCATCTTTTGCTACAGGAGAATCCCAGTGAAGAAGATGCAGCCATTGTGGACAAAGTGCTTTCTATGCGGATTGTGAAGAAGGAGGTAAGGCTTCTATCTTCTTCTTCTTTTTTTTTTTTTTTTAATTTATTGGGGTGACATTGGGTAATAACAATGTATAAATTTCAGGTGTACAGTTCTGTAATCTGTATATTGCATCATCTGTATATTGTATTGTATGCTCAACACCCAAAGTCTAGTCTCCCTCTATTGCCATATACTTGATCCACTTCACCCTCTTCAATCTCTCCCTATGCCCTTCTCTTCTGGTAACTACCGTACTGTTGTCTGTGTCTACTAGTACGACTTCATTTGTTGCTTTCTGTTTCATATCCCACATATGAGGATCTTGCCCTTTTCTATCTGACTTATTTCGCTTTGCATGATACTCTCAAAATCTATGTTATCCCATATGGAAGCCTCTATCTTTATGTCAACCAATACTACATTCACAGGCTTTATTTAATGAGCACCTTTAGATGTCAGGATAATTGCTACAGTGTAGTTACAAGAGATGATGGAGGAATGTTAGCTCGAAAATAGGAACTGTCTTACTGCCTCTTCTTTTGCTTATTTGTTTATAATGGGTAAAGGCTTATTTTTTTCCTATCACGCCTTTAGTATTGAAGTACCAGGTTAGTTTTTTAATCCCTAAGTCAATAATATATTCCGGGAGCATTGATAGGAAGTTCTATGTATGGTTAAAATTAAAGGTTCCTTCTTTAACCAAGTATTAATAACTGTAAATTTTTTCTTCTCAGCTTCCTTCTGGACAATATACTGAAGCTGAAGAATTCTTTGTCAAGTATAAGAACTAGTATGTGATCTGTGCAAAAAGCTTTTTACCCCAAACTCCACAGGGTTTTAAAAACTTCTCCTGTATAATCTATCCTGGGTGGGAATGTGTCTCTTTTTTATAGTCTCCTAGCCCAAATTGTTTTTAGTGAGGAAAAGTGGCTATTCAGAGAGATGCTTAGGAATTGACATGAC
Source organism: Plecotus auritus (assembly GCF_963455305.1). Taxonomy (NCBI): domain Eukaryota; kingdom Metazoa; phylum Chordata; class Mammalia; order Chiroptera; family Vespertilionidae; genus Plecotus; species Plecotus auritus. Next base: position 82,490,335 of record NC_137770.1, on the reverse strand, counting down.
TCTTACAGTTTCCCAAAGGAAGGTGGGATAAGGTGGTTTCTGATAAAATCCTGTGATCCTCTATACCTTATTCTAACATTAAGACCTTGATACTCAAAGTGTAATCCATGGATCAGCAGAATTAGCATCATTTGGGTGCTTGTTAGAAATGGGAACTTTTAAGCCCACTCCAAACCAGGTGGTTTGTGTGCTGCAAATGCAAGTTTAAGAGGGTATCTCCGATTTAAGCTTGTAGTCATTATGTCTGCTTCTTGCTAATCCCTAAATCTCAAATAATAGCCTATCAGTTCCCCTTTCTTGCACCATGATTGACTATTTCCATCCCCTTCAGTTCCTATCTGCACTGTGAATGGGCTACCATCTCCCAACTAGAGAAAGATAAGCGGATCCATCAAAAACTAAAGCGCTTCAAAACCAAAATGGCTCAGATGAGACACTTCTTCCATGAGGTAATTAGGAATAGGTATTGCCTATTTATTTTATAGAAACATAAATTATTGGGGTTATCAGCCTTGACTGGTTCTTTAAAAGACTTACAGTTGCTTTGTATATATGAGTATATGCATTGGATTTTGAACTTGCCTTAATTGTCCCATGCAGAGTTTTGCCAGGTCTAAATATGGTCTTTTAAATAAATTATAGGGTATTTTAATATTGACTTGCTCAGTAGTCATGAAGTATTTTCAACACGGATGATAAACCAGCCCCTGGTCTACTTGAGGCATTCTTATTTCTATAATGTGGGTCTTTAGCAATTGATGGTATCAGTAGCCATAAGCAACCATATCATTAAGAGACAGCATTTATTTTCTCAAATTTCTAATCCAGTATAACTCGAAATAGTGATAAAGGAACTTTAATTTCCCATATCTGGTGTTACTACTAAACACTGGAGCGTGCATAAGGGTCTCATTAGCCATATTTAGCTCTCAGTTTTGCTTTGAAAGTTTTGTGTACATTCCCTTTGCCAAACTGGGATTTTTCATCTTTATATATTTATATAGAGTACTTAAGTGCCTTGAGAAAAAGGATTATTTTTCAAAGCTTCTGAGAGGTAAAGGGGATAAGATCTAGTAAAAAAAGACTGAGAGACGGAATAATGTGTAGCTTCAGCTAATAAACAGTTCTGGCTGAATACGTCTGATGAAGTTAACTTTATACCACCAGGTTTGCCCATAAATGAATTATTTTCCACATTACCTAGGGCAAGTAGGACCATGTAGGCTTTATAATTTCTTTTTACATGAAAATAATAATAATCGGGTTGCGTTTTTCATCCATGTTCTTTTAAAGCCTAATTTGTGAAATGTACAATGGAGCTAATCCCATTCCAGCTGGTGTTAGATGTACAGTTTGTGACCATTGAACCGAGCTCTACTAACTCAGATGCCATTTAAATCTGCCTTTTATAGGTAGGCGTTTAATCAGATTAGTCATTCATTTATTCATCATTTATTATGTGCTAGTCACTATGGTAGACAAACCAGGCAAGGTCTGTGTTTGCATGCACCTCACTGGGGAGGGAGATTAAAAAATAACTCAAGTTGTGGTAAGTGCTAGGAAATAAAGAAGGAGGTGATGAAATGGATATTTAGAATTCTTAGAAAGTTCAAGTAGGAAGCAGAACAGAAAAATAGGAGCAGGGCGATGAGGAGTCAAGAGAAGTCTTTTTTAAGCTGTCAAATAGAACATATTTGTATGTTTATGGGAATGATACAGTAGAGAGAGATTCCTAAAAAGTTGAGAAGGGATTACACCAAAGCATATATGGAGAGAATGGCCTGTGTTAGGGAGAAGAGACACTTGATTGGTAACAGGCAAGAAGATGTATGCAGACACAGGTAGGTTTATAAGATGTGATATGAAAATGTGGAACTTCCTTTTGATCTTATTGTTGGCTTTCCTAACTTCTCTAGGATGAAGAGCCCTTCAATCCAGACTATGTAGAGGTGGACAGGATATTGGATGAGTCTCACAGTATTGACAAGGACAATGGGGAGGTGAGTTGGGTCATGGAGGAACATGAAAGGCCTCTTATAGATTTCTGCTGGTCTGCTTGTCCTTTATTTTTCAGAAAAATCCCTTAGATGGAAAAAAAGGTATTTCACATTTTTTCAGAGGGATTCTTAGAATGATATTGGGAAGGAAAGGGAGGGAGTAAAGAGAGAGGCTAAAAGGAAAGATTTCCATAAAGTTAAACATACATTATAAGTACTAGGAGCTATGTTTACAAGTATTCATTCACCTTGGTCTCTCATTTTCTCAGATTTTATATGGGAGATCCTCAACATTCACTTGGGGGTGAGAGGTAAGGGGGAGGATACTTCACAAATATCTAAATTTATGAATTAAAAATACTTGTACAGGCTCATAGCTTTCTCTGTGTTGTTGAGAGAGTTATTTATTTCCTGAGCTTACCATCAGTTAAATGCATTTTTATTTGTTATTAAAACAGACCTATTGCATTTGAATCTGTCCCTTTGAAATGATGATGGGGTCCTACTCCCACAGATTCAAATTCAGTAGTTCTAGGATGGGATGCAGTGATCTGTATTTTTAAGTTGGTTCTCCAATGGGTTCTCATGTATAGCTTGATTTGGGAATCACTGCACTAAAGCTTTTTTAGATTGGGGAGCAGATTTTAAATATGCTAAAACACTTGCTAGTATAGATTCATAAATCACCTTTTTCATTTTTCCAAATAGGAGTCATAGAGCTCTAAGCCATCATTGAAGTCAGCATTCTCTCATTTAAATTTATTTTAAACTTATTTAGGCTGTGACTAACCGCTCCCTTATAACTCTTCATTTTCTTTTCACTTTAAGTAGTAGCTGTTGATTTGGCTTTGCAGGTCCATATTTCATAACATTTTTATCACACCTGACATTTATTACTCAGTGACGAGTAGAAAACAACAGAATCTCATTAAGCTGTCAGTACTGAGTGGTGAACTGGGCTTGTCCTTATAGGACCTAAAAGTCAAAGTCTTCCCTCTAGCCAAAACCAGTTTGGCTCAGTGGATAGAGCATCAGCCTGCGGACTGAAAGGTCCCAGGTTCGATTCCGGTCAAGGGCATGTACCTTGGTTGCGGGCACATCCCCAGTGGGAGGTGTACAGGAGGCAGCTGATCAATGTTTCTCTCACTGATGTTTCTAACTCTCTATCTCTCTTCCTTCCTCTCTGTAAAAAATCAATAAGATATATTAAAAAAAAAAAAAGTCTTCCCTCATAAAATACAGTTTATTTTATAAGCGTTCAGGGTCACTTAGGTAGAACCTTAGATATCTAAGGCCTATTACAATTCCATATGTCTTTAAATCATAACAAGCATGTCTGGGATCACATATATTCTGCTTTTTTTTTTGGTTGGAGTGGAAGTTACTATTTTTTATTTGTGGGAGGTGAGTGGGAACAGACCAGTTATTAAAACAGGTTAGTTATTGCCGAAACCGGTTTGGCTCAGTGGATAGAGCGTCGGCCTGCGGACTGAAGGGTCCCAGGTTCGATTCCGGTCAAGGGCATGTACCTTGGTTGCGGGCACGTCCCCAGTGGGAGGTGTGCAGGAGGCAGCTGATCAATGTTTCTCTCTCATCAATGTTTCTAACTCTCTATCCCTCTCCCTTCCTCTCTGTAAAAAATCAATAAAATATATTAAAAAAAAAAACAACAGGTTAGTTATTATTATATTTTCAGGAGGTCAACCTTCTTAGCCTTGTTCTCTGCCACCATACTTACCCTTCAAAAAGTAATTGGCTTTTGATTAGATCCCTGTGTAATGTGTTGCAATGGGCATGACAGATGAAAATGTTTTAGTATGATGGTACTGTAATTTATGCTCCCAACATTGAATAATAGTATTCTTTATACCTATTATCCCCCTCTCCAAAATCAGTTTAGTTTATCATCCTTTTTACATTACCTGATAATGGAAACAAATCTATCTATATAAAACCGTAATATGCAAATAGACTAAACGGTGGAACGACCTATTGCTATGATGCTCACTGACCACCAGGGGGCACATGCTCAACACAGGAGCTGCCCCCAGCCCGTAGGCCCTGACTGGTGGTAGAGAGCAGCACCAGGCCAGCCAAGGCGGATGTGAGCAGGGGTCCCCAATCACCCCACCGGTCGCCCAGCAGATCGGCCCTGATCGCCAGCCAGGCCTAGGGACCCTACCTATGCATGAATTTCATGCACTGGGCCTCTAGTATTACAATAAATATTAAAGTCCATGGATAAGTAAGTTATGATGTTGGAAATATGTGACCTGGACAAGTGGCTTTACATAGAAAATGACCTGTGAGCCCTAGCCATTTTGGCTCAGCAGAAAGAGTGTCGCCTGGGGACTGAAGGGTCCCGGGTTGGATTGTGGTCAAGTGCACGTACCTAGGTTGCAGGCTTGATCCCTAGTCCTGGTTGGGGCGTGTGTGAAGACAACCAATCGATATGTCTCTCTTACATCAATATTTCTCTCTCTGTCTCTCTTTCCCTTCCATTCTCTCTAAAAACCAATATCCTCAGGTGAGGATTTAAAAATAAAAAGAATATGACCTGTGAGTCAGTACAATAAAGAAAAAGGTGTAAGAGCAACTAGATTAACTCTAGGGATCCTTGTTCTGTGACTCTGAAAACTTCTTTCTGGCTGTTTCATAAATTGGTAATTAGAGGCTTCTATTGATTATGCTAGGCCCTTTTGCTTCATATAAGCAAAAATGGAAATGCAATTTATGAAGTGATAATTGTGAGTCATAAGGATACGAGCTGCTTACCATTGGTCACTGTCCCTTCCCTTGCAGTGTAATGCAAACATATAGCATAATACTGTAGTTGGAGCTTCAGCATTTCTTCTTCCTCTTCACTGTTACCTCTCTTCCGTGAAAGCTCTCTAGTTATCTCCTAGCTTTCTGAAGCTCTCAAGGAAATCTCTTTTCCATCGTTTGACTGCTCTTTGAAGTAGCATCTGCACTCAAGAGAGGTACAAAAGCTCAGAAGCCCACTGATTTCACCCTGCTTTGCTCCTGTGGGTTTAGGCTGTTCCTGCTTCTAAAAGTAGCTTGGCTATTACTGTGTCAAATTTAGTGCCAGGAGAATAGCATGGAATAGAGCCATATCTTTTAATTTCAACCTAATTGCAACATAATATAGGAAAATAATTTTTTTTCTCATGTCTTGGTTGATGAGTATAATGTTTCAGTGCTTATTGTTTTAGAAACTATTATACTTATCTGTTTTAGAAACAGATTCTAATAAATTGTATGGAAGAATGATCAAAGCCATAGTACATCAGCAGGTGAGCAGGTATTTTCTACCTGACTTTTTCAGCATCTTTTTAAGGTATTGACATTTTGTGATCTGCTTCTATAGTCAAATTCTTATCCTTTTACAACATCAGATAGCAGAGAATCAGTGTATAAAGGCTTTGGCTTCTTCTCTTCTAGCCTGTAATTTACTACCTGGTGAAATGGTGCTCTCTGCCCTATGAGGATAGTACGTGGGAGCTGAAAGAGGATGTTGATGAGGGCAAGATTCGAGAATTTAAACGCATCCAGTCAAGGCACCCAGAACTCAAAAGGGTGGTAAGTACATTTGCATTTAGACTAGAGTATAAGTCCGTATAGGCAATGGCTTAAATTTTCTCCTATAGAAGTATATATTGTTTTAGCTTATGAAAAATTTCAAAATACAAAAGTTGAAAAAAATAATATACCCATCACCCAACTTTAATAATTACACATAGCCAATCTTGTTTCATTTATATCTCTACCCACTCACTTCCCTGTTTCCCAGATTGTTTTAAAGCAAATCCCAGAGTTTTATATTTGATTTGTAAATATTTGTGTTTATACCTAAAGATAAATAATACCATTATTATCCCTGAAAAAATTTAACCATTCCTAAATATCATCAAATAACCAATCACTATATATATTTCCCTGCTTCTCTTCTAATTTTTGTTAAGTTGAGTTCAATTATAAATAAGGTCCATATATTATTATTAAGTTAATACGTCTCTCTTGATTTCCTTTTCCTCCTTTGCCATTTTCTCTGGAAGAAACCAGGCAATTTGTTCTCTAGGATTTTCCATAGTCTGAAGTTTGCCAATTCCCCTTGGAATCTTTTAACATGTACTCTGTCCCTTGTATTTCACATAATGATTACATGTAGGGCAGCACTGTTCATTAGTACATTTTAGAGCTCTGCTGTCCACTGTAGTAGCCACTTAGCACATTTCAAATAATCAGTAGTTACATGTGGCTAATAATAAAACATTTGTCTTTGTAGGTAGTTCCATTCGATGTCACTGTTCTAGAGGCTTGATCAAATGGGGGAGGCAGGCCACTAAATCTACTTCATAAGTGGTTCTTTTAGGTTGTCTTTTGTGCTATCAGCCATTTAGCATCATTGCCTAGATCCATTCTTTAAGGGTTTTAAATGATGATATTTTAATTCTATCGTTCTTCATTTTATTAGCCAGAATCTTCTATACAAAGAAATATGTTTCACTTACTGTTTGGTTGTCTTGAACTACAGATGGTATAGGAAAGGATAAATGCTTTATTTATCCTTTTCAAAATAATGAAGTAGTTTCCTAGCATTAGCATTCTCCAAAGATGACCAGTGGGATTTTCCCTTTTTTAAAAAGATCATTATGAACTCATGAATTTGAATATATTTAACATGTTTTAATCCAAGGAATTGTGTTTTTTAATGGACTTCAACTACTAGAACTACCTAGTAAGTTTGTGTAATTGTGTTAATGTCTCCACCACATTTACTCAAATTTTCTATTTTTAAGAATCGTCCGCAGGCAAGTACCTGGAAGAAGTTGGAGCTGTCACATGAGTATAAAAACAGAAACCAGTTACGGGAATATCAGTTGGAAGGGGTCAATTGGCTGCTCTTTAATTGGTATAACAGGTAAAGAAAAGAGTGGGCCTTTAGATGGAGGCTTATTCCGGGGTAATTTTTATTTTCTGTTTAAAAAGGTTTTTTTACATGCTTTTAAAAAGATGGTATCTTATGACATGCTTTTCATTTTCCATGATGAATCTGCAGGCAGAATTGCATCCTGGCTGACGAGATGGGATTGGGCAAAACTATTCAGTCCATTGCCTTCTTGCAGGAGGTATATAATGTAGGCATCCATGGTCCCTTCCTGGTCATTGCCCCACTGTCCACAATTACTAACTGGGAGCGAGAATTCAATACATGGACAGAGATGAACACTATTGTGTACCACGGCAGTCTGGCCAGCCGGCAGATGATTCAGCAATATGAAATGTACTGCAAAGATTCACGGGTGAGTTGTATTTCATGGGAATGTTACAGTTTAGAGAGTAGGCCAAGATACTTGGTATTTTAGAGGCTTTTAATATGAATAAAAGACTTTTGTTGAGGCTCTCTAATTTAAGGCATTTTAATCGAGATTATGCAGGGCATGATTTTGACTTCGCTATTTTGACCCAGTGGACATTTTGAACCAGATGAAGTCCTGACTTTATTTATGAATACATATATTTTAAATAGAATTTTATCAGAATTGATGAGTTTTCATCAAGAAATTATTTTCCAGAATGAAATTCATTTAACCACTTTAATTCCTTGATCCATACGGTGGTGAACGTAAGCCATTTTCTTTTAAGTCTATTAAAATTTTCATCAAGATTAGTTCCTTCTGCCCTAACCGGTTTGGCTCAGTGGATAGTGTCGGCCTGTGGACTCAAGGGTCCCAGGTTCGATTCCGGTCAAGGGCATGTACCTTAGTTGCGGGCACATCCCCAGTGGGGAGTGTGCAGGAGGCAGCTGATCAATGTTTCTCTCTCATCGATGTTTCTAACTCTCTATCCCTCTCCCTTCCTCTGTAAAAAATCAATAAAATACTTTTTTTTTTAAAAAAGATTAGTTCCTTCTATGTAAATCTGAAAAGAAATTTGAATAATCTAGTCTTAACATCAGATTTTATAAATTGTTTTATAGAAAAATCATTACTGTGATTTTTAGTTCTACCAATCCAAATTTATTCAAGTTATATTTTGCTGCTCTTAATTTTATTGAGTTGATTCGATTCTTCTGTTCATTTTTAGACAGTAGCCAGTATTATGACATGCTATATTAGTGATTTTCATTTTTAGTTTTATCTTGTATGTTTTAGCAATACTCAACATGTATGGATTTCATTGTTAACCAACAAAAGATCTAGGGCTGAGATACATGAGCTAGGTTACTACAGAGTTGAAAATGCCCAGCTTTATTCATAAGGCCTGACATTTTTCTAAGAAGCTGAATATGTTGAATGATTTGGCACATTGGGTGATTTGGCACTGTTTTATCAGGAAGATAAACAGCAGCTGAAGAGGCTGGTGGTGCAGTTTTATTGCCTATTAAGGCTGTCTGGATATAGAAAAGAAAATGTATACTTCAGAAGACCTCCTTATTTAGGTACTTTTCTGACTTTACTGCCTTCATGCTTAGGGGCGCCTCATCCCAGGTGCATACAAGTTTGATGCCCTTATCACCACTTTTGAGATGATATTGTCAGACTGTCCTGAGCTTCGTGAGATTGAATGGCGCTGTGTTATCATTGATGAGGCCCATCGACTAAAGAACCGTAATTGCAAGCTGCTTGATAGTCTCAAGCACATGGACCTGGTGAGTTCCTCACACTGACTTGTGGGTAGAGACACCTGGAATTAATTTAGTAGAGAAAAGAATGGGATCTTGATATTGGGTGGTGGCTATAGTTTATGGCAGTGGTCGGCAAACTGCGGCTCGCAAGCCATGGATTGCTGCTCTGTTGACTAATTGCCGACCACTGGACTAGACTAAATGTTACCGTGTAGTTGGAAGCTGTGAGGATTAGGCAATTGTGGCATATTGTGTGCAAAGAGGTAAAGAGTAGTATATGGCAGTGGTCGGCAACTCATTAGTCAACAGAGCAGCAAACCACGGCTCGCGAGCCGCAGTTTGCCGACCACTGGTCTTATGGGAACGGTAACCTTAAAGCAGGGGTCCTCAAACTTTTTAAACAGGGGGCCAGTTCACGTCCCTCAGACCGTTGGAGGGCCGGACTATAGTTTAAAAAAAAAAAACTATGAACAAATTCCTATGCGCACTGCGGGCCCGGGACGAGTCGGCTGCTAAGCAGGACAGGCAGCGGCACCCGGCGGGCCAGATAAATGTCCTCAATGGGCTGCATGTGGCCCGTGGGCTGTAGTTTGAGGACCCTGCCTTAAAGTCATAGAAATTTTAGAATTGGAAGGCAACTGTGGGTTAGTGGTTCTCAACCAGTGGAGAGGTGAGATACTATATTAGTTACCTAATACTGCACAAAAAAATACCCCAAAACTTTAGTGGCTTAAAACAGTAACTATATTTTTCATGATTCTCTGGCTCAGCAAGTTGGGCTGGGCTCAGCTAGGCCTTTTCTTTTGGTGGACTTACCTGGAGTCAGTAATGCAGCTGCAGCTAGCAATTGGTGCTGGTTGTTGGGTGGGGTGCCTGGATCATCTTCCACATGGCCTGTCATCCAATTGGCCAGACTTTGCTTCTTTAAATGGTAGGATCAGGGCAGTATTCCAAGAGGGCAAAGGCAGAAGCTACAATGCCTTTGAGGTATAGGCTCTGAAAGTCAACATGATATTACTCTTCTACATTCTCTGTCAGAGAGAGCAAGTCACAGGCAAGCCCAGATTCAAGGGGTGAATCTTAATAGGAGGAACTTCAAAGAACTAATGGCTATATTTAATCCCACACCTTCCCTAAAAGAGGACATATTATTATATAGGAGTTGAGTGTGGAGAAGCATATGTAATTGCAAAAAAAGCCATTCTGAATATTTCGCTGTTTATAATCATAATATTTAAGTTAATTCAAATATGTTGAATAATATCAAAAGTTTTCTTAAATGTTTTGTGTTTATCAAAAGAGGGAACAAGTGAAAGAGGGTAATCTGATCCATTCCCATAACTTTACAGATAAAGAAAGTAAAGCTAAAGTTACATGCTTAAGAGAAAATCCCAAAAGACCTTTGTATTTTTGAGTCTTCTCAATCTTCTGTTTTCTCCATTTCTAGGAACACAAAGTACTACTCACAGGAACACCACTGCAAAATACTGTGGAGGAGCTATTTAGTTTGCTTCATTTCTTGGAACCATCACAGTTCCCCTCAGAATCAGAATTCCTCAAGGATTTTGGGGATCTCAAGACAGAGGAACAGGTAGGATGACTGTATCTGATGAGGTGCTAACCTCAGACAAAAAAGGTAAAGTTTGTACTAAACAGGCATCTATTGCCATAGGCATCAAGGGTCTTTCTGAACTTCTTATAAACTTGTGCCTAAATCATGTGTGACATTGTCCAAAATCTGCATTTTTCAGATACTAGAAAGCTCTCATTGTATTTCTTAGTGTTTCCACATACTGTGAGAATGTTTGTCCTCATGTTATTGGTTTCATTTCTCTCTGTTTCAGGTTCAGAAGCTACAGGCCATTCTCAAGCCAATGATGCTGAGAAGACTGAAAGAGGATGTTGAAAAAAACCTGGCACCCAAACAGGAAACTATTATTGAAGTAGAGCTGACCAACATCCAGAAGAAATACTACCGGGCTATTTTGGAGAAGAATTTCTCCTTTCTTTCCAAAGGGGCAGGTCACACTAACATGCCTAATCTACTCAACACAATGATGGAGTTGCGAAAATGCTGCAACCATCCCTATCTCATCAATGGTGAGGAAATTTCTGGAAAATACCTGCCATTTCTTCTTCTTCTTCTTCTTCTTCTTTATTTTTTTCAAGAAAAACTGTTACACCCTTCAAATGGGGAGCAAGACAAGACTGAGTTTAGCATAGTAGTTAAGAGTGTGAGTTTTAGCCCTGGCTGGTTTGGCTCAGTGGATAGAGCGTCAGCCTGTGGACGGACGGGTCCCAGGTTCGATTCCGATTAAGGGCACATGCCTGGGTTGCGGGCTCGATCCCCAGTGGGGGGCATGCAGGAGTTGGCCGGTCAGTGGTTCTATCTCATCATTGATGTTTCTATCTCTCCCTCTCCCTTCCTCTCTGAAATCAATAAAAATATATTAAAAAAAAAAAAAAAAAAAAAAAAACAGTGTGGGTTTTAGAGCCAAACAGTCTGGATTTCATTTTTTTAAAAACATTTTTATTGTGTGTTTTTTTGTGTGTTTTTTGTTTTTAGAGAGAGAGGAAGGAAAAAGGAGAGAGAGAGAAACATCAATGAAAGAGAACATCAATTGGCTGCCTCCTTCATGCCTCTTACCGGGGATCCAGCCCACAACCCAGGCATGTGCCCAGACAGGGAACCGAACTGGCGACCTCTTGATGGGTTGACGCTCAACAACTGAGTCACACCACCAGCTGGGCAGTACCTTCCATTTCTATATTACATGTTTTACTTTCTAAATTATATTCACTGGGAACAGTTGGTGCATTGACTGATTCAGCCTAATTTGGGAGTGGATGGGAGGAAGTTTTCCTTTTGAAACAATTCTTATGTGAAATCTTTTTTTTTTTTAAATCTTTATTGTTAACAGTATTACAGATGTACCCTGTTTTTCCCCCATTAACCTCCTCCACCCCATTCCCATTCCGTGAAATATCTTTCTCTATTTTTTCTACCTGCTTGATCCTACATAACCTCTAAAATTAATTAGGATTTGCTGTTTTGAATTTTATGAATAATCATTCAAGTCATTCTGTTCTCTGGTTAATGTCATTATTGCTACTCCATTTTGCTGTTTTTGTTTTCGATGCACGTAGGGTGGTAATAGTGTTTTGCATGTCTTTGTCCACACATTTACGTATTTTTTACCCAATTAATAACTTTAAGCCTTACTTGGAATATTTTAATACAATTGAAGATGATTAGAATTTCGAGAGTGCTGAAATTCTGTCTGTGTGATATGTTGATCTCAAGTCAGATTACTCTTGTCTCCTTTATCTCAGTTAAATAAAATATAGCCTTAGTATGTTTTTCTAGACCTTGCCATCAAGTTTGATTTTTCTTTTGACAGGTGCAGAGGAAAAAATTCTAACAGAATTTCGAGAGGCTTGCCATATTATACCTCATGACTTCCACTTGCAGGCCATGGTTCGTTCAGCTGGCAAATTGGTTCTTATTGACAAATTACTTCCAAAACTTAAAGCTGGTGGCCATAAGGTTCTGATCTTCTCCCAGATGGTACGCTGCCTAGATATCCTAGAGGATTATCTAATCCAGAGGAGGTGAGCAAAGAATCATCCTTTGCCTTATGTTTATTGTATCAACATAAAGCTGCAAAAAAGTTGTAGGACCTGAGTTTAATTTGATCAGGACTGGGATAAGAGAAGTATTTAAGACTCTGATTCTCAACTTTCTGTTCAGCTTTTGGTCAACTAGAGACATGGAGGTACTGGTATTGATCCTACTCTGCTTTTTTTTATCTCTTTTTTTCTGCGTATTCAATTAAATTTTTTTTCCCTGTGACTCCCAAACAGGTACTTATATGAGCGTATTGATGGACGAGTTAGAGGGAACCTTCGACAGGCTGCTATTGACCGCTTCAGCAAGCCTGACTCAGACCGCTTTGTCTTCTTGCTGTGCACCCGGGCTGGTGGACTTGGTATTAACCTCACAGCTGCTGATACCTGCATCATCTTTGATTCAGACTGGAATCCACAAAATGACCTGCAGGTAAAAGAAATCATTGTTTTAGGGACTAACTACCCAACCTGGGAAGTTTTTCAGCGGGATCAGGATCTTAGAAACTTGTACTTCGGAGAGTATGGAATTGTTTACTTAGTAAAGGTGGCAGTCTAGATCAGAGGTCAGCAAACTCTTCCTTGCCCGGACCGGATAGTAAATGTTAGGCTTTCGGAACATATAGTTACTTCTTGTTTTAATATGTTTTTATTGATTTTTAGAAAGAGGAAGGGATAGAGAGATAGAAACATCAATGAGAGAGATATATCATCGCTTGGCTGCCTCCTACACACCCCCTGCTGGGGATTGACCAGGAATCGAACCAGTGAACTCTTGGTTCCTGGGTCGACACTCAACTGCTGAGCCACACCGGCTGGGCCAGAACACAAATCTTCTACTCTTTTAACACAAAAGCAGACATAGACAGTATGTAAATGGTGGGTAGGGCTATATTCCTGTAAAACTTTATTTATAGAAACAGGGTGTCCATACAGACCATAGTTTGCTGACCCCTGATCTACATGATGGGGTAGTAATTTCATCTTGAAATATACTTTTGATTTTGAGTTGATCTCATTGCTGCTTTATAGATGTGAGTTGGTATTTTTAGTCAGCGTCCCCACCTCCCATTTTAAGTAATCTTTGCCCTTTTCTTCCATTTTTTATATCCAGGCCCAGGCACGGTGTCATCGAATTGGGCAGAGCAAAGCTGTGAAGGTGTACCGTCTCATCACTCGGAATTCTTATGAGAGAGAAATGTTTGATAAAGCTAGCCTCAAGTTGGGATTGGATAAGGCTGTGCTGCAGTCTATGAGTGGTCGGGATGGCAACATTACTGGAGTGAGTTCTCTTGGTCTATTGATAATGTTTGTACCAGGTCATAAGAGATAGAGACAAAAAACTATTTTTGCATTGGAATCTGACCACCTTATTTGAATTCTCAATTTTTATTTCTTTTTTAATTTTTTTAATTTTTAGAGAGAGAGGAAGGGAGGGAGAAACATTGATGTGAGAGCAAAACATTGGCTGCCTCCTGTATGCCCTCTACCAGGAATCAAACCGGCAACCTTTATAATTCTTAAAATATAACAAACTAAAATATTATGATATCATTAGGTAATGTTATCTTGGTAGTCTTTTCATCTTTCTATTGGATTTTGTAGATCCAGCAATTCTCCAAGAAGGAAATTGAAGACCTCTTACGAAAAGGAGCATATGCAGCCATAATGGAGGAAGATGATGAGGGCTCCAAGTTTTGTGAAGAGGATATTGACCAGATCTTGTTAAGACGAACCACAACCATCACCATTGAGTCTGAAGGAAAGGGTTCTACCTTTGCCAAGGTATGTTCTATCTGTGCCAGAGGCTAGATAAGCAGAGATAGACACAAGAATCTCTAGGGGGCGGGGGAGTATATATATTTAACTTTTATTAGCATTTATTTTATGCTGATTTTACTCCCAAAAGTTTTTGTTTCTTCTGGAATATCTTTTTCTTCTGTGCAACCACCTCTTCTGGTTTAGGAACAGCCTACTCTTTTTCAGTGGGGATCACCTCAGTGTGGCAGGGAGAGCCCATGTGTGGGTTAATCCGCCCATGAGGTCTGTAAGTTCTGTGCTGCACCTTGGGAGCTTTGTTCACCTAGAGGTGCTCAATGACCAGAAAATCTACATCTAAACCCTTAAGTTCAGCATTAGTCTCTGCACTTTTAAACATGTGCAGCAAAATTCAGTACTCTTTTTTGGCCACTGACCCTGTGTTCCATCCCACTGTTTGGCCTGGACACACCTACCAACTCCAGTATTTGTAACAAGGAAGGGACACACATTGTTTCTGTAAAGTGCCATCCTTCATATACTTGGTGGCTTTTAGGATATGTGTACCCTTGATGGCCTGGGCAGTTTCACAAGTGTTCTTAAAATGAACATGAAGATTCAAACCTCTTGGTTTGCATGATTTTGTGGGGTTTTCGGGGACAAGTGAATAGCGAACCATTTTCAGAAGTCACCTCAGGCTGCTTTTTGGGAAAAGCTAAATACATTTTTTAAAGCAATTACTGGTTTCCCATTTCTCAGAAAAGTAGTATAGTCAACTTTACTCTGTTCTTTTGTTCCTCACCAGGCAAGCTTTGTTGCTTCTGAAAATCGAACAGATATTTCTTTGGATGACCCCAACTTTTGGCAAAAGTGGGCCAAAAAGGCTGACCTGGACATGGATCTACTCAATAGCAAGGTGAGCTGCCTTTTCTTTTAGGGAGGAAATATTACAGAAGACATAGTACTCTCAGGAATCTTTATAGCTGCTCAGTTTCTCAGATGCTGACCTTGGTTTATGATAGTATATTATATACAAAGGCTGTTGAAAAAACTTTCTACATAGTAGGCCCCAGAAAACTGCTTAGATATTTACCACTTCATTTTATTTCCTGAATCCCTGCAGATTATTTAGCATGTCTTAAAAAAAATCTCTCTTTGAGTATCTACAAACGTTACATCCAAGCCTATTTCAATCCATAATTGTCATAATGCCTTTCCCATGATCATATCATGAAGAGTTACTTCTCTTTCTATCCTTTACATAGAATAACTTGGTGATTGACACACCAAGAGTACGAAAACAGACCCGCCACTTCAGCACTCTGAAGGATGACGACCTGGTAGAATTCTCTGATTTGGAAAGTGAAGATGACGAGCGGCCACGCTCTCGCCGGCATGACCGTCACCATACCTATGGACGCACTGACTGCTTTCGGGTGGAAAAGCACCTATTGGTATATGGGTAAGAACCCACCTTGCCATCAGAGGTTGTTCATCTCCATCTTGATAGGCACCCAAGTTGGAGATTTCAAACAGGGGACAATAGGAAAAACTTTACTTATTCTGTTACCACGTTTTCCCAAGATCTTTTTGTCTCCCACCTTTTTGGGATATGCGATTCTGGGGACTGGGGGATATTATTGAATTAGAGTCCCCAGGAATATATTAATATAATTTCCTTTTTGTTCTTCTAGTTGGGGACGGTGGCGAGATATCTTATCTCATGGACGCTTTAAGCGACGTATGACTGAGAGAGATGTGGAGACAATTTGCCGGGCTATCCTCGTGTACTGTCTTCTACACTATCGTGGGGATGAAAATATCAAAGGTTTCATTTGGGACTTGATTAGCCCTGCTGAAAATGGCAAGACAAAAGAATTGCAGAATCATTCTGGTAATTACCAACTCTTCACTTTTCATCTTTCTTTAGGTTATCTAATCCTTTTCAGGTCCAAGGAGTTTTCTCAATCCAAGTCTTCAATGTTTCCCCTTCTCCAGGTCTGTCTATCCCTGTGCCTCGTGGTCGCAAGGGGAAAAAAGTAAAGTCACAAAGCACTTTTGATATCCATAAGGCAGATTGGATCCGGAAATACAACCCTGATACTCTGTTCCAAGATGAAAGTTATAAGAAACACTTGAAACATCAATGTAACAAGTAAGGATGGAATTTGACCAAGACTGAAGTGTTTCCCACCTCAAACTTTATACACTATTATTGAGCCAGCTCTTCCTCTCTTCTTTGTAGGGTGCTATTACGGGTTCGAATGCTATACTATCTGAGGCAGGAGGTGATTGGAGACCAGGCAGAGAAGGTGTTAGGGGGTGCCATTGCCAGGTAAAGTTCTTCTGTAGTTTTCTACTTGCCATGCCTTATTGAAAAAAAGATTGTTTTATTTATTTCATTTATATTATATTTATACCGGATAATTAAAATCTATCTAGTAGGTCTTTAGTTCTGTATCTGATAACTGCAGAAGGAAGTAGACAGCTGCATGAGCATTTAAATTAATGGATAAAAGAAGATACTTGTAGTACTCTCTCCAAGGATTATTATTTTAATTTCCTGCATTGCTGTACTGACTCTGCCCTCTTACACATTTATTCCCCCAAAGGAAAATGTTTACTATAAAAATTCAAGATTCACATTATGATAAATGGTAAATGAAATATCCTCTTGATAAGAGTTCAACTTTTACTTTTTTTTTTTTTTCTATTTAATCCTGCCATCTTTTTTCCTAGTCCTCCCGCACCTTTTCCTGTCTGTGGTTACATTGATAGATTCCCTCCTTCACAAGTTAGGATTATCATTACAAATTTTAATACACACTTTAACTTTACCAACATCTAGGTAATATTTGTAATCTTCCTTTACCTTCATTCCCAAGTATACTTTTAGTTGTCCATTTTCTCGGATAGAAATGTGGCATTTTATTTTTCAGTTTTCTGTTGATTTTTGGTGTTGTCCTCTTATACCTTTAGTGAGATTGACATATGGTTCCCAGTAGTGGATCAGCTGGAGGTTCCAACAACATGGTGGGACAGTGAGGCTGACAAGTCCCTGCTCATTGGCGTGTTTAAGCATGGTAGGTACCTTTTTTTAGTCGGTTCCTTTCCTGTTGTAGATTTATATCCACAGATGGAACATTTAGCAAAATGCTCATGACTAATAACTGACTTCTGTGATTGATTTTCAATAAACTTATGTTTGAATGGGAAACTAGTTCTTAAATATTCAGAGCTGAGCAGCTGTCTCTATATATCAATGTTCAAGAAAGACCAGATGGATAGTTAAATCCCAATGTAGGGAGTCTTCCATCTGTTCTCTAATAATTGTTACCAGTCTGTATGTTATGGCATCTAAGTTAAGGTTCCACAAATCAGGGAAGGTAATGTATGCTCACTATCGTTAAATGTACTTAATTTGTATGACTTTATTGTGGCTTGCTGAAAGTGTTCTATAACATCCCATTTTTCTAAATGTTCAGGAGTCACTCTGAACCTTTATTAAAATAGGATGTTATAGAAGTAGAATACTTCCTACTTCTGGTATATCTGTAAACAATAGTGTTTGAGTCAAATAAAAATGCAGGTGGGGGTGAGAGAAAATACTTCCTCTTCATTTTTGCCTAATGACAAATCCCAGGCATTAAAAGCATTGAGTGTTAAATTCCAGCCCACTGACTTCGTGAATTGGAATATTATTTTTTTTTTTTAAAATACTTTTCCTGCCCTTGCTGGTGTGGCTCAGTTGGTTGGGCATCTCCCCGTGCACCCAAAGATTGTTGGTTTGATTCCCTGTCAGGACACGTGCCCTGGTTGTAGGATCAATCCCCAGTAGGAGGCATGCAGGAGGCAGCTGAACAATGTTTCTCTTCTCTCTCTCCCCCTATCTCTCTCCCTCCTCCTCTAAAAATCCATTTTTTTAAAAAAATATATTTTATTGATTTTTTTACAGAGAGGAAGGGAGAGAGATAGAGAGTTAGAAACATTGATGAGAGAGAAACATCGATCAGCTGCCTCCTGCACACCCCCTACTGGGGATGTGCCCGCAACCAAGGCACATGCCCTTGACCGGAATCGAACCTGCGACCCTTCAGTCTGCAGGCCAATGCTCTATCCACTGAGCCAAACCAGTTAGGGCTAAAAATCCATTTTTAATAATTACCAAAAAAAATACTTCTCTGTTTACTTTTATAAAATAAAAGTAATGCACTTATCCACATGCTTTTGAGAAGTTTAATGGGAAAAGAAAAAGTGTGAGCATTTGTACTCTTAGGCTTACTTAGAAGAGTATAAACATCCTAAAGTGTGTTCACTCATTCATTTACCATTCATGAAAAGTTCAGTCTGTTTGCAGGTACAAGTTTTTAATCCTTCATTTGAAAAAATGTGTGACTTTTCCCTAATTTTTTTACTTTTTTAGTTTCCCCATCTATGTAGTAAAAATAACAGGAAGACTGCCAATTAAATGGCTGTCCCTATAAATAGATGTGCAAGAAAGACCAGATGGATAGTTAAATCCCAATGTAGAGAGTCTTCCATCTGTTCTCTAATAATTGTTACCAATCTGTATGTTGTGCCACCTAAGTTACATGTATAAAAATTGATTAAATTCCTATTTTCAATAACTAGTATTAAAGCTCTTTATAATTCTAAATTGCTATAGAAATATTAAATATAGTAATACTAGAGGACCAGTGCACGAATTCATGCACCAGTGGGGTCCCTTGGCCTGGCCTGTGGGATCAGCTGAAACCGGCTCTCCGACATCCTCCAAGGGGTCCCGGATTGCGAGAGGGTGCAGGCTAGGCCGAGGGACCCCACCGATGCACAATCAGGGCTGGGGAACATGGGAGGTTGGCTAGCAGGGGAGGGACTGCAGGACGGCTCCAGGGCGTGTCCATCCCGTCTCACTCAGTCCCAATCGGCCGGACCCCAGCAGCAAGCTAACCTGGTCAGAGCATCTGCCCCCTGGTGATCAGTGCACATCATAGCGACTGGTTGACCGATTGTCTGCCCCCTGGTGGTCAATGCATGTCATAGCGAGCGGTTGAGCGGCCTTAGCATATCATTAGCATATTATGCTTTGATTGGTTGACCAGACACTTAGCATATTAGGCTTGTATTATATAGGATAACTCAACAACTGTCCAAGTTAACATTTAAACTATATTTTGCATTGTGAACAAAGGAACCCATATAATATACAAAATAAGCATATAAAATAAGCATAAAAACAAAGTGATTCCATGATTTTCTTCAATTTATGGCCCTTTTTCTTCTAGGCTATGAAAAATATAATACTATGAGGGCAGACCCAGCTTTATGTTTCTTGGAAAAGGCTGGTCGACCAGATGACAAAGCTATTGCAGCAGAACACCGAGTGTTGGATAATTTCTCTGACATAGTAGAAGGGTAAGCATTGGTGTTTAATTCTCTTAAAGTTCTTTGGCAACCCTATAAAGGCTATTAGATAACTTGTGCTAAGAGATAACTTTAGCCTTGACTGAACACATTGGGATTCTTAATGGTGGTTATACTTATGAATGATAAATTCTTAACAAAAAGTGAGACCAGCAGAAAGGACTCCATAAACTAGTTTAAAACCATGCATTGCCATAAGATACAACTAAGGGTGAAAATTAATGTTACTCCCAATTGGCTTATTTGATGTTCTGTTCCATTTTCTTTGCAATACTTTTCTGTACAGCCACAGTAGCTGAAAGGATAACTGGTCTTCTTAAAAGATAATAGCCCTGTAGCTCTTCCATACCACTTATGTGGTAGAGCCTTAGGAAATTTTAGCTCTGGTTTATCATCTCTTAATGGTGCGTTGACGTAAAGGCATTACTCTGCCTGGATACATGCCTCAATGATGAGTTGCCATGCTAATACTGAGCCACCAGGTGGGGCAGTGTTGCCCTACTTGGGTGCCAGTGAGTTGAACAAAACTTCTCATGTGGAGACCTGAGAGGCATGTGAGAGAGTTGGCTTAGTTCATGAATACCCACACATCTTCATGGTTGAGAGGTTTCTCTTTGATGATCATAACCTCAGGTTGCTTAGTGAAGGACTCTCAAAGGAAATTGGACTGTTTATTCATTGCAATAATAAATGATTTATTTATTATGTCAATCTTCTGCTCAGTAGAGCAAAGTTGTAAAGATTAACCAGCATGGGTCATTCGAATGAAATAAAAGTATATAGTTGGGAAGGAAGTGGGTAATCGGTTAAACAATAAACAGGGCTACCAAGAGACAACAAGTGTGCTTGTTGGTGTTTCATTTTTAAATTAAAGCAATTTAGAGTGCACTTTGTCAATTTCTCCGTTTTTTATTCTTTTGGATGCTGTGCCTAACTTACTCAGAGCTTAGCACCTGGCCTGCCTTTCCTTCCAGCATGAAAAAAAAAGACTATTCCATGCTGGATTGTATGTTTGGCCAGCTCTTCATCCTAGGTTCCTCTTAGTGAAAAAAGATACGTTGCTAACATTTTCTCATGCCTCTGTGTAATTTTAGGGTTGACTTTGATAAGGATTGTGAAGATCCTGAATATAAACCACTCCAGGGTCCCCCAAAGGACCAAGATGATGAGGTGAGAACTGTCATTTAAGTCTATTTTATCTCTTACTAAATAGTTAAGTATTCTCCCATTCCTTGAATCCTGAAGTATATTGACTAATTTATAATACAAAATGAAAAGTAATTACCATTTGAGAATATAAAGTATTATAGAAATGATTGTAATGCTTCTGGGGGAGATCAGGGATGACTTTGTGGAAGACCTAAACTGGACATTGGAAAATATTATTTTTAATAAGTTCCTGAATTCTGTTATCTTCAAGCCATTAATAAGAACTGACTTTTCAGGTTCTTCTTTCTTATTCACTTAGTTACTTCCAATTTTTTGTGAGGGTTCCTTTCATTAGAAAATGTTCTTGATCCCTTGGTACTATAGAAGGACACACTTGAGAAAGTGATTTCAGAGTATCAACTTCTTCCCCTTTCCCTCTTCCCTCCATCCTGTGGGGTGGATCTCCTTCTCTAGGGTGATCCTTTGATGATGATGGATGAGGAGATCTCAGTAATTGATGGAGAAGAAGGTAAATGTCTAGGTCACCTAGTACAATTTGTGTGGGATGGTGAGTTTGGGGAATTAACAACTGATTCTATCCTATTCTGGGATTTCTAAGAACTTTGCCTTTGGGTGGGTTGAATTACCAGTATGATGTACTGTCTTTCCTGTACTTCTTTTTCATTCTACTTTGGTTCCCACAGCCCAGGTAACCCAACAGCCAGGCCATCTATTCTGGCCTCCAGGCTCTGCCCTGACAGCTAGGCTTCGGCGTCTAGTCACAGCCTATCAGCGTAGCTACAAGAGAGAGCAGATGAAGATAGAAGCTGCAGAACGTGGGGACCGGAGACGGCGACGTTGTGAGGCAGCCTTCAAGCTAAAAGAAATTGCACGGCGGGAAAAACAACAACGGTAAAATATGGCTGGGAATTTGGGCTAAACTATAAGCTTGTCTTTACTATAGCCCTATATTGAAAAGCATGTTAGGAAGAATTTATTTGAAATTCTCTAAAGAGGGACCATCTTCTTTGCTCTTAATTGTTACACTTCTTTGACATAAACTTCACTTTCTGCATAATTATAACTCCCAGGAAGATCTCCTGTATAGACATTCTCATTATTTGCTCACATCATTTTCCCCATAAATAATAATTATTTGCTAATTATTAAATTCTCACGTTACAGACTACCTCTTAACTACCTCTTCTGCTATCTTCTGGGCCTTTATTTTCCCCCTAATTTCATTTTTGTGTGTTCAGATACTCTAAGCCACACTAAGAAATAACCAGTTTCCCTATATTCTTCTGATCACTGTTGTCTGATTCCTCTTCCCTTTGTAGATGGACAAGGCGTGAACAAACTGATTTCTATCGAGTAGTGTCTACCTTTGGTGTGGAGTATGACCCCGACACCATGCAATTCCATTGGGATCGCTTCCGCACTTTTGCTCGACTGGACAAAAAAACAGACGAAAGCCTTACCAAGTATTTCCATGGCTTTGTGGCCATGTGCCGCCAAGTGTGCCGTCTTCCCCCAGCAGCTGGAGATGGTAAGCAAAACTAGAGATTTTTGGATGAGTGTCAGGATGGATGGTGACAGAATCAATCGTGGCTCATTTCTCCTTCCACATTTATCTCTTGCAGAGCCTCCAGACCCTAATCTGTTTATTGAGCCCATCACTGAGGAGAGGGCCTCACGAACTCTCTACCGTATCGAATTGCTTCGGCGCTTACGGGAACAAGTTTTATGCCACCCCCTTTTAGAAGATCGGCTGGCATTATGTCAGCCTCCAGGTCCTGAATTGCCCAAATGGTGGGAGCCTGTTCGACATGATGGGGAGCTTCTACGAGGGGCAGCCCGTCATGGGGTGAGCCAAACAGATTGCAACATCATGCAGGACCCAGATTTCTCTTTTCTGGCTGCCCGAATGAATTATATGCAGAACCATCAAGCAGGAGCACCAGCTCCATCCCTGTCACGCTGCTCTACTCCACTGCTACACCAGCAGTATACCTCGCGCACTGCCTCACCATTGCCCCTGCGCCCAGATGCTCCTGTTGAAAAGCAACCTGAGGAGACAGCTGCCCAGGGCCCCCGTCTGGACAGTCTAACTTTAAAGCTAGAGCATGACATGGTAGCCAGGAGCCGACCAACCCCTCAAGTCTATGAGATGCGAGTCGCCTCCTCTGATACCACTTCTCTGGTTTCCCGGAGTGTCCTACCAGTCAAACTGGAAGATGAGGATGATTCAGACTCTGAGCTGGACTTGAGCAAGCTGTCACCATCATCCTCTTCTTCCTCATCCTCATCCAGCTCCAGCTCTAGCACTGATGAGAGTGAGGACGAGAAGGAAGAGAAGCTAAGTGAGTGCATGTGACAGGCTGTTGACCTTCTTCCCTATTACCCCCATCTCTACTCTTCCCCTTCTTTTCTAAATGCATCCTCTGAAAGAAATTCAGATTTTGATTTGATAGAATATCCAAAGAGATCTGTTACTCTCCGAGTCTTTATTTAAAAGCCTATATAATACCATTCCTATGTAACCTTATTCTTTCATCTTTGCTCACACATTCTGTATGATCTCTAGCTGCTGACAGGTCCCACTCAAAGCTCTATGATGAAGAGAGTCTCCTGTCCCTCACTATGTCCCAAGATGGATTCCCAAATGATGATGGAGAACAAATGACCCCTGAGCTTCTGCTGCTACAAGAAAGACAAAGAGCCTCTGAGTGGCCCAAGGTAATAGCCTCATTCCTGGTCACGTAGAGTCTAGAAATATAGTGTAACACACAAGAAACAAGGAACAAATGGTTCTGATTTTCTTTGATTGTGTTTAGTGCTACATGTTTTTTTATAAAAGTTGAATTAGGATTCTGATACTATTACCTCCCTCCTTTCTGCCTTATGATTGTACCCATCTTGATAATGGTGGCATTGTGATTATCACAAAATCTCATAGCTAATATTCAGGCCCTAAAACCAGTGTTGACTTCTTTTTCCCCACTCAGGATCGTGTCCTGATAAACCGTATTGACCTCGTCTGCCAGGCTGTACTCTCAGGGAAGTGGCCTTCTAGCCGCCGAAGTCAGGAAATGATAACAGGAGGAATTTTGGGGCCAGGCAACCACTTGTTAGACAGTCCTTCATTGACTCCAGGAGAATATGGTGACTCTCCAGTCCCCACACCACGAAGTAGCAGTGCAGCTTCCATGGCAGAGGAGGAAGTTTCCGCAGTCACCACAGCAGCAGCTCAGTTCACCAAACTTCGCCGAGGCATGGATGAGAAGGAGTTTACAGTTCAGATCAAAGATGTAAGCTTCGCATTTAGGTATTGGGAAATGGGGAAGGAAGTTACAGTTCATGCTAACTCCTTTCACTAAACTCATTTGGTTAGCTAACTTTAAAAATGAAAGGAGGAAAAAAAATTCGAGCTAGCCCAGCTGGTGTTGCTCAGTGGTTGAGCACTGATCCATGAACCAAGAGGTCTCCAGTTCGATTCCTGGTCAGGGGACCTGCTGAGGATTGCAAGCTGAATCCCCAGTAGCAGGTGTGCAGGCGGCAGCTGATCATTGATTCTCTCTCATCATTAATGTTTCTATCCCTCTCTCCTCCTTCCTCTCTGAAATCAAGAAAAAGCATATACATTTTGTTATATTTCTAATTTCTGCCCTTTGGTGCAATGGCCTTTTCACTATCATTGAGTCAGAAGATGACTCTACTCCAAGTCCCCCAAAGCTTAATCCTTATTTTAAAAACATGTGCCATATGACATCTTGGGTTGGTGGGTTGTCTTACTAGGAGGAAGGATTGAAGCTAACATTCCAGAAGCACAAGTTGATGGCTAATGGAGTAATGGGAGATGGACATCCTCTATTTCATAAGAAGAAGGGGAACAGAAAGAAGCTAGTTGAGGTGAGTGGTAGAGAAAGTCTTTAACAAATTGATTAGATAAGAGCTTTTTATTCTCAGTAATGGTGAAGGCACTTGGGATTGAGGGACTAGAAGATGTTAGAGTTGTTTTATGGCTACCATTGGCTCTGCTCCCCCTCCCTTCCTGCCCCAAAGAAGAGTATGTGCTCATGGGGGTGGATTCTGGGTTTGCAGCTGGAGGTGGAGTGCATGGAAGAGCCTAATCACCTTGATGTGGACCTGGAGACTCGGATCCCTGTCATCAATAAGGTGGATGGTACTTTGCTGGTGGGTGAGGATGCCCCTCGCCGGGCTGAACTGGAGATGTGGTTACAGGGTCATCCAGAGTTCGCTGTCGATCCCCGATTTCTAGCGGTGAGTGGCAGTTTCATCCAGCAAGATTTAAAATCATTCCCTTGATTTTTATGCTGTGTGAGACGGAGGAAGCATGCCATATTATGTCATTGTTTCTGCATCTTCAAAATAGGTGTAGTACCTACCAGTCATCCTACCTTACAGAGTTGTAAGGATCAAAATAAAATAATGTTAAAGCACATGTTAAATTGCTAGGCAAATATTTGCTATCAAATTATTATATAACCACCTAAAATTTCTGGAGAGATCTACTTAATTGCAGTTTTCCACTAGGACTAATCTTCTGTTTATCCATGCAATAAGCACTTATTGTCAAACTAGACACTAATACCTTAGTAATTACTCTAGAGAGATTTTTACTCCTCTAGGATAACTGATGCTTTTCTATTGCAGTATATGGAGGATCGCAGAAAACAGAAGTGGCAGAGATGTAAAAAAAATAATAAGGTAGAATTGAACTGTTTGGGAATGGATCCAGTACAGACCTCCAACTCTAGGAATGGAAAAAAGGTAAGTGAGACTGAGGCATTACCGCTCTGTTCCCACATTAGATGTGACTGGAGAAATTTAATGCTATTTATCTTTTTTCCAATGTGTGTCAGAGAAAATGTGTCTTCACCAATAAGGAAGCCAGAGTAATGTTATTGGTATTTTTATAGTCCTGGTGGCATCGTTATCTCTAGAAAAGCATAAAATTCTAAAAACTTAATTTCAGCACTTTAAACTTATTAAAATATAAGAATTAGTAAGATGTGTTAGAACATTCAAAGCCTTATCCTACTCTTCTACTGACTAAGAGGTTTTTCAGCAAATCCTTTAACCTTTTCTTTTTGCACAGCCTGCCTGAAAAGAGAGGTTTGGACCACATAATTTCTAAAAGTTTTATGATTCTGTGTATTTTAGACGTGATTTGGGGCCTACTAAGGAAAACAGTCATGGGGTTTGAGTTGAGAATCACTAATAATATGCCAGTAATAGAAAAAGAACAGAAAGTCATGTTTTTATAGTTTTATCATAACAATATTGGTCAGTAGGTTATTATTATTTTCAGGTATATCTGTGTTTTATCTGGTTACAGACCTTCTGGATTAAGTACCCATATCCTTTCCACCAACATAAAACTGCAAAAGTTTCCCTTGGCTGTGTTTTTCTTACTTTGGGTAATAGTTGTATTTTTTTTTTTTTTTGTAATATATTTTTATTGATTTCAAGGAGGAAGGGAGAGGGGGAGAGGGACAGAAACATCATTGATGAGAGAGAATTGATAGGCTGCCTTTCACATGCCGAGCCTGACTGGGAATCAAACCATGACCTCCCAGTTCATAAGTTGATAACCACTGAGCCATGCTGGCCGGGCAATAGTTGTAGTTTTTAAACAGATAAATCATGGTTTGGTTTGGTAAGCAGTCATTTATAATGGATTAGCACTTTTGCATACTCACTTTATTTAATCATTATTCATTTGATCATTTTACATCTTTTTACATGATTTCTCTTAAAATTGATTTCTAAATGAACAATATATTTTGTATTTAACAAATTCTTAGAACATTATTTTGCATATATTTTTTTATGAGGCTTATTTTATTTTGGTGAAAGTGTTGCATATAAATAGTTTCATATAAATATTGTTTCATATAAAATAATGTTTTCATTTTTCCTCTTAGCCTCCATGGGACCAAGTGGGTAATAGGGAGAATAGTTGATATGGGAGGCTGATGGCTAAAGGCTGGTACCTTCTCTATCTTGAATTGATCATTGTAGAGCAGCCTGTAAAAAAAAAAAATACTGTTCTTCCTTTAATTCTAAAAATAGTGTTACCTCAACTACTTTTGCTAATTCTTTATAGTCCATTTATAATTCTTAAGAAAGAAAGGATCATAGGAAATCACAGAAAATCATGACTAGTACAGAATTCTTATATAGAATTGATCACTGTATCTAGCACTACATACTTTATTATTGGAGTTTAAGTGCTATTATAATATTTTAAAAGTCTTTACAAATAGAGTTTTGAAATGTTTGTAAGATAGAAAGGTATAGTCTCATGTGAGATGGTAGGCTTAGATTGGGCAATGTCCAGAGACACAGATACCCATTGTCTGAATTCAGTGACTGTTTATCCAGTATTATACATATGTCTAGCAAAGCAGAGGCATTAAAAGTAATAATTTCCAGCACCAGTGAACTTAACCAAAATTTACAGTCAGAACATCTAGAAGAAGCAATTTAAAATTCAGCAGATACGTAAATTTTTATCATTGTGAAAAACATAATACATTTGGTGAGGAGCTAGCCACAATCTTTTTGGTGTTGTAGACATCCAAAAGTGTAACCTGAACTCTCTTTGGTTTACCCACTCTGATCTGATAATGAAGGATAGTATCGTAAATATCAGTACAGTTGTGAGGCACTTCACATGGTAAGATCATGTGAACAAACTGCTGTCAGTAAAGTATACTGTACAAGTATTGATTCAGTGTCTTACTCAGACACCTCATAACAAAGGTAAGCATTTGTGTAGTAGGTGGCCAGAGTAAAAGTACAATGTACTCATGGGAAAAAAGCAAAACTCTGGACATGAATATCAGTATGAAATCCTTGATCTTAGCATCAGAATGCCTCGGCCAACTACTTCCAGCATTTGCTCCTAGAACTCTGTTTACTTTTGTTTCATTTTCCCCCTTCTTTTTACTCCTTTTTTTTTTGTTCTTCTTCGCAGAGTCACCATGCTGAAACTGTATTCAATCGGGTTTTGCCAGGGCCTATTGCACCAGACAACAGTAAGAAGCGAGCCCGTAGGATGCGACCAGACCTTTCTAAGATGATGGCCCTGATGCAGGGTGGAGGCACTGGTTCCCTGTCTCTGCACAATACCTTCCAGCACGGCAGTAGTGGTCTACAGTCTGTGTCATCTCTGGGTCATAGCAGTGCTGCTTCTGCATCTTTGCCTTTTATGCCGTTTGTGATGGGTGGTGCAACATCATCCCCTCATGTAGACTCCAGCACCATGCTTCACCACCACCACCACCACCCCCACCCCCACCCCCACCATCATCACCATCACCATCCAGGCCTGAGAGCCACTGGTTATCCTTCTTCACCAGCCTCTACCACCTCTGGTACTGCCTTGAGGTTGCCATCACTGCAACCTGAGGACAATGAGGACGATGAGGATGAAGATGATGATGATGATTTATCTCAGGGCTATGATAGCTCAGAAAGGGACTTCTCACTCATTGATGATCCTATGATGCCAGCCAACTCAGACTCCAGCGAAGATGCTGATGACTGAAGCCTCAGCTTGGTCCCCATTGCTTGGGTGGCTGCTGTATTTTCATTTACTCTGGCCCTTGGACTATGGAAAAGTGGGAGGGGCAGGGGAGATGTGGGAAAACCCAAGACTCCCACTCAAGGAGGTGAAAGGAAAAAGAAAACTTATACCTAATTGCTTCCAAATTTGAGCGGATTGGGTGGGCAGGGGAACTCCTTAAATAATACACGACCACTTCCTCATTTCTGGGGAAGGAAAGGAGACTAGAGCAGCTGAGGTGCTCACCCCTCCCTAGAAACCTCCATTAACCACAGACTATGTAGCGCTGGCCCTAGCCTCTGGCAGAGCCTGTTCCTGGCTGAACTGTGGATACAGCGGGAGGGTCAGGAACTGTTACCTTCCTTCCCTTGGCATTAATAAATTTAAGTTAATCCTTCCCCACTCTTCCCTTGTTCTACATCTGCTCAAATCCAATATAAATATTAATTTTAAGTATTGCTGTTCATGCTGGGTGATTTCAACACCACTTTCCGAAAGTCCATTACTGTTCATGCCAAGTTAACTTGGATAGGGCAGTCATTTGTACTCCATTAAAGGTTATATGTAAGTGTAGGCTGTCCAGATTGCTAAAGGCAAGGGAATTAAGCTAAATAGTAGGCAAAATGTTCCAGATTCAAACTCCCAAGTTCTGAGAAGAGATGGAAGAATTTCGGCAAGAATCACAAAACTTTTGTTTCAAATTAAGTAACTGCTTTAGGGAAGCCTGAAGTGGTGTCACTGAACTGCTGCAAGGAGACTGGCAAGAGAATGTCAGGACTTTGGGGTTGAATCCTCTTAAGCCATTTGTTTCTTACAACCCTTCCCCCTACCATTCCAGAGCTCTGATGAAGCCTGGGCATTTTTCCCCCCTTTCTGTCCTTACCCCATAACTTGTGTGGTAGTTTCATTGGGAGGATGGGCTCCCTCTCCCTGATTTGAGCTCTCCTTGTCTTCGTGGAGACCCTGACCCAGCATCCTGACATCGAAGATTTTTCCAGCCCTGGAGCAGCAGAGGCTTTTCCTTCCCCACCATTTCTAGGAGCGGAACGTACCACTCCCACGCCAGATCCCGCTCTTTCTGCTTCCCCTTCCTTTGACAATGGGTGGGGCCGTCCCACCAGCGCGCGGTAGCTTGTGAGGGGCGGGGCCAGCGCGTCAGGCCTCCCGCCCCCTTAGCTTTCCCCAGCCGCGGCCGCCTCGGCGAAAACTCGGAGCTCCTGGGAACTGCGGCCCTGCGGAGAGTAAGGGCGGAGGCAGAGCGTCACGTGATGACGTCGACTAGCGTGCGGTTACTAAGTTAACAAGAAAATCCCGCGAAAATCTAGACTTTGCACATTTTGTTGGTTTCCCCATTCTCCCTTCTTCCCATTAACCTCCCGAGGGAGAATTTTTTTTAAAAAGCAAAACTCAGCGCTGTCGGGACCCGGAAGCGGAAAGGGCATCTTTGAGGTCGATACTTCCGGGTCACTGGGAGAGTGCGGGATTCCGGGGCCGAGAGCGGGTGGTGGAGCCGGGACCTCGCGTGAATCTCGGGACCCGAGGAGGAGCGGCGTCTGTGGCTATGGCTGTGACTCTGGATAAAGATGCTTATTACCGGCGAGTGAAGAGACTGTACAGCAATTGGCGGGTGAGATAGATCCCGTAATTTTCCCTAGGGAGCCCCTCTTTTACATCCCATAATAACCCCGTTTCTCGGCGCCCTTTTTTTCCTTTCCTTCGAGAAATCCCGGTTTCAGTGTCGCGCCCCTTTAGTTGCTCCAGGAGCATTCACCTCAGGCGGCCACGAGCGCTGCCCCGTAACAGGGAATCCCCCGCAGTCACCTGCGGCCACCACCATCTTCTCCGCGTGCCGGCCCGGGTCATGCATAACAGCCACCTCTCGTAGTTTCTTCCCGCCCTAGAAGAGGCTTGCATCATCATTCCCTCCCACTCGGTGATCACGTCTTGCCGCCCCCTCCTGCAGTGTTCACACACACCCACGCACTCGCTCTGTCCTTCCCGAACCAGAGTATTCCCCCCAGGTCCCGCCAGAATTACAACAATCTTCGGTAAGGATGGACAGAGGGGCGAAGGATGTGAATCGGGCTCTTCGCGTTTATTCTTTGCGGGCCTTTTGCTACAGTTAAACAAATACTGTTTACCTGCAACCGCCTCATGTTCTAGGCCCTGCTGTGGGTAACAGAAAACGCTGAAAACCTGCAGGCATTAGTAATACAAAAAACGATGTGATGCATGAAACCTGATTAGTTTTCCTCCTTGGTAGAGTGTCCAGGGCATGTTTACAGAAAAAGAGCTGTTGCAATTCCCAGTCTTTTAAAGCAATTTTGTTGCTTGAAAAACGTTCACTGTTAAAATTTATTCTTATGAAAGTAATTTGTCAATTCAAACATTTGGTTGCATCCTGTGGTGCAGCCTGAGCTGTTTAGATTAAGTCTGGCCTCTGAACTCTGTCATCCAGAGAAGATAAGCTAATAAAGACTTTAAGACCTGAAAAAACGTCCTGGCAAAAAATGTTTAGTTCTGATTTCAGCATTGTAAGTTGCCTTCCAAATTGATCCTCTACTAAAAACCAAACTATTAAAATTGATCATTTCCCTGCCATTCACATTAAACGTTCCTGTGCATGTTTCTTCTTTTGAGGAGAAATGCATTAGGTAATTGAAGATAAAATGCATTAGATAATTGAAAATAAAATTAGATAATTTTCACAAAAGTTACATTTTATGAAAAGCAAAAATAAGGACTTTATGCTAGACAAGTCCTAAACATAAAATTTATTTTTAAAATTTTTTGTTAGTTTTTAACAAATGTCACATTTTAAAATTTGAACATGATGCATGTTAGAAAAACTCTAAAGGTCCCAATATCTTTTAAAGATTAATACGTGCTAATGTGCTGGTAATAATCAAAAGCCCTCTCTTCTCCCCAGAGACCCCACAATCATATACCTTTGATGTGGAGGTTGTTTCTAGTCTGGGTAATTCAGAGTTTATCAAATTATTTATCCTTTTGAAGCCATTCATGAAAACAGATCAATTTAGAGCTCACCATTCCCCTATGTGATAATTAAATGCAAAGCATGAAACTAGGAAAAACTTGGGGCCTAAAGACAAATTGGCAAACTTAATCTCAAGTGACAGTCTTTAAATCCATGGAAGTTCATTTGTTGGCCCCCATTTTTTGTTTCTCAAAAATAATTAAAATTTATGTTGGCCCACCTATTTAACTAGTGACATCATTTGAAAGGGGGATTGGTAGATGTTGATAAGACCCTGGCATTATAAAGTTGCCAAGTCACAAAAATTACTCAGCAAAATTTTTGGCTTATTATAAAATTTATTCACATTGACTTTTTTATAATTAAATTTTAATAACTATGCTCAGAACCTACTTGTAAAATTTCTGTATGCACAGTCTTTCTAGTAGAGTGCTTTCATTCTGATCTGCTTAAGCAGAGATCATAGTTTTTGGGATAATTTCTGGTTGTTTATTCTCTTGCTGTCCAGAAAGAGTAAAATATGTAGGTGCATGCTATATTTGGTTTGTTTGCACTTTTTCCTTTAAGAAAACTGTCATTGAAATAAGAGAAGAACTTGAAGTTTACTATGTAACTCCCAAGCTTGTGTTGTCAGCTCTCATCTTCAAACCTCTATTATGACAAAAACTAGAGTCCCGGTGCACAAAATTCTTGCACAGGTAGGGTTTCTAGGCCTGGCTGGTGATCAGGGCCGATCGGGGCCCAAAGGTCACTGCGGGGTCGGGAGAGGAGGCAATGGTTGCCTGGCCAGGCATGGAGGGAATGGATGCCGGACGCTGATTCGCCACCGTGTGGTTCCCTGCCTCCCCCACTCCTCCCTCACTGTCACACTGCCACCATGGCAGGTGGGTGGCAGGCTGATCGGGGCTTGTCGGCTGGGGGCAGGGACAGGGCATGGGAGGTTGGCCGCCAGCCCCAAGGAGCGAGCTGGTCCTTGGCCCCCCTCAGGAAAGGGGCTGCGTCTGCTGCCACTCACACCCGGTTTCCCGTTCCAGCCCGGGGCTTGGCCCCAATCAGGCAATCAAGGCCTGCCAGCTGCAGGGAGGGACCACGCGAGGTTGGCCGGCCAGGGGAGGTTGGCTGTGGGAGCACACTGACCACCAGGGGGGCAGCTCCTGCGTTGAGCGTCTGCTCCCTGGTGGTCAGTGTGCATTATAGCAACTGGTCGTTCAGTTGTAACCATCGCTTAGGCTTTTATATATATAGATAACTAAGAAGTTAGCTTGGGTTCCACATCCACTTTTTAGTCTTAGATACTTTTAAGCATAAGCCTTTCAGAACTGTGTGGTTGCACAAGCTAACACAAGGTAGATCAAACTCTTCAACTACCTAGAATTGTAGAAAACCAGAAAGCTATGACTGCCCCCTCACCTTTTTTTTTTTTTTAAATAAGAGTGGGAACTAATGTGGCTCTTAATCTCACCTATCTGGTGGTCAGTGCACGTCATAGCTACTGGCCGGTCATCAAGTTGAGTTTGGGTTAGATATATATTGTGGAGCTACTGCAAATAAGATATATTTCTTACTTACAGATTTCATAACTTATGTCCTAAAAACAATTGCAGTACCACACACTTTTAATTGAATAGAAATTTTTAAAACATTAAATCTAATACCTGAGAAAAAAGGCTCTGCCAAAAATCAAACAGGAGACCTCCATAGTGTCTAGAACTTGTTTTATGACTCTGGGATGTTTGAGTCTAGTCCAATCCTGCCTCTTATTTTAAAACTAGAGGCCCGGTGCATGAATCATGCACTGGTGGGGTCCCTTAGCGTGGCCTGTGGGGATTGTGCCGAAACCGGCAGTCCAATGCTGCCTGCTGCTCCTGCCTGCTGCTCCCACTCATCCCGGTCCTGCTGGGCCTGCTATGGGCTTGTGCCCAGTCAGTCCTGATTGGGAGAGTCTCATGCCTCCGCAGTGACGCTCACCAGCCATGAGCCCTGCGCCTGGCGCCCGTTCCAAGGCGGGTGGGGGGCCGGAAAGCATTCGGCCCTCCGGGCATGCAGTGGGATGCCCTTGCCAGCCCGGATCGGGATCCGTCTCGCTGATGTTCCCACCGGTTGTCGGGAGCCTCCTGGTGGCTTCTTTTATATCGTTTCTTGTGGAGCATCTAGGGAGGGGAAGTGGCCACAGTGCCCGAGGCCAACTTCCAGGAGGCCGGCAGTGCTGTCGGGATTGTGCTGGTGGCACTGGTCCGTCAGTGCCTGGCTCATTCTCCAGAGATTGGACCTGCAGGTCTACTGAGGGAGTGAGTGGCAGCCACCAGGCTGGTGGACCACCAGGATGGGTCGGTCAACTGAGCGGCACTCCCGCTATGGGAGCTCACTAACCACCAGGGGACAGCTCCTGCATTGAGTGTCTTCCCCTTGGTGGTCAGTGCACGTCATAGCTACTGGCCAGTCGTCCTTAGGCTTTTATATATATAGATTAGACCTGCTACAAACAGAAAAGGTTTGCAGCACCTTTGTATTTTTGCAATAGGAAACTCCGGATGTTAGTGGTAGGTCGTGAGAGGGGCGGTGGTCTTCTCCTCTGTCCTCTTACACTTACTAGGTCCTTATTCAGGGCTTCCCAACCTTTTCATGATTGTGATTATTTTTAACCAAGTAATGGGATTAGTACTGTATGTGATACAAGGGGGGAGGTTCCCATCATTCTGGGGTCTTGGCCCCTTTGAGAACTGAGGGATACAATATCCAGGCACAACTATAATTCATTTGAGACCTGCCTATTAGGACATCCTGGACTTCAGTCTATCTGCCTTTTATCCCAAAAGAATTCCGTAAAATATCAAAATCACAGCTGTTTTCTTTTTTGAACATATTTTTATTTGAGAGGGAGAGGGAGGGAAGAAAGAAACATTGATGTGAGAAAAATCAATCAGCTGCCTACTGAGGATCAAGCCTACAACCCAGGCATGTGCCCTTACCAGGAATCAAACAGGTGACCTTTTGATTCATGGAATTAGGGATGCTTAACCAACTGAACCACTCCTGCTGGGAAAATACCAGCTGTTTTCAAAAAGAATGCTGATCCAATGCATTAATTTATGTGACTCAACCTGTCAGGATTGAGACTCCAACCCTAAAAAGAAAATTTTTGCTCTTGGAGAAAACTAACCTGTAGTGTCAGTGCTTCTCCTGAGTGCTGCTCTCTGGCTCTGCTGCTTTTTTGTCATGGACAAATTTTTTGCTCTGGATTGCTTTCCAAGACTAGCCAATTATCTGCTGTGACTTAAGAAATATAGGCAATTCCCATACTACTTTCCCCCGATAATGTTCATCTCAGTTCTTATGGTTCCTTTATCTCTGGAGGGAGATAGGGAAAGGTTTAAATAATGCTTTGTTCTCTTAAGTAAAGAGGGGTAAAGAAGGAAGTAAATGCCTGGACAGGTTGGGATTCGTTTATTCTTGCTTATTCAACTTTTATAGTCTACTCTGTTATCTACTTTTTTATGTTTATTTTTTTATCCCTATTACCGAGTTTAATTAGTGCCTGGCATATCATAGGCATCCAGGGAATGATGGTGATTATTTCTGAGCTTTCATGACTCCCTTTCTTGGTTTGAAAAGATTTTTATCCAGGCTATACTTAGGATGACGGGAAGTCCTGCCTGTCCTGAAACTATCCACCTTCTGCTCCTGTGTAATTTTTTTTAAATATATATTTTTATTGATTTCAGAGAGAAAGGGAGAGGTAGAAAGAGATAGAAATATCAATGATGAGAGAGAATGATCAGCTGCCCCCTGCACACTCCCCTGCGGATGTGCCCCAGCTGGGAGTCGAACCGTAATCTCATGGTTTGTAGGTCGACGCGCAACCACTGAGCCACGCCAGCTGAGCGCCTGTGTAATTATTAATGGTATTCCGGTGTTTTTTTAATTCTCAGAATTGTCTCAGTTTGGATGATAAATTATGTGGGTATCCGAGCTATCATCAGAAACTTCAAAGTGTTTCCTCTTTTAATGCAATACCTAATTGGTTCAAAGGAAGATAGTTGTTCCTGTGCCCTGCAGTATTTCCCCAACTTTTATTATTCAGATACTACCTGCACATTTTTTGCTGATTCCTAACCACCTATATTATTAACTTGCACTTTAAAAATTATTATTTTTTTTTAAGGGTAGATTCATGGTATATATATATATTTTTTATATATTTTATTGATTTTTTACAGAGAGGAAGGGAGAGGGATAGAGAGGTAGAAACATCGATGAGAGAGAAACATCGATCAGCTGCCTCCTGCACACCCCCCACTGGGGATGTGCCCGCAACCAAGGTACATGCCCTTGACCAGAATCGAACCCGGGACCCTTGAGTCCGCAGGCAGACGCTCTATCCACTGAGCCAAACCAGTTAGGGCTAAAAATTATTTTAATCAAGTAATACATAGGCTTGAAAAAAAACAAATAGTTCTAAAAGCCTTTTTATTTTTTTTTTTATTTATTTTTTTTTTATTTATTGATTTTTTTACAGAGAGGAAGGAAGAGGGATAGAGAGTTAGAAACATCGATGAGAGAGAAACATCGATCAGCTGCCCCCTGCACACCCCCCACTGGGGATGTGCCCGCAACCAAGTTACGTGCCCTTGACCGGAACCGAACCCGGGACCCTTCAGTCCGCAGGCCGACGCTCCATCCACTGAGCCAAACCGGTTTTGGCTAAAAGCCTTTTTAAAAAGTCACCTGCCCTTGCCCTGGCCGTTCGCAGCTGTTAAGAGCATCAGCCTGCAGGTTCGATTCCCAGTCAAGGGCGTATACCTGGGTTGCAGGTTCGAAAGCCCCCTACCCACCCACCCCCAAATGGGAGCACATTCAGGAGGCAACCAATCAGTGTGTCTTTCTCTCATCAATGTTTCTCTCTCCTCCCTTTCTCCCTCCCTCCCTTCCTCCTACTCTCTGAAAATCAATAGGAAAATATCCTTCAGTGAGGATTAACAACAGATTTTTTTAAATAAATCTTTATTGTTCAGATTATTACAGGTGTTCCTCTTTTTTTCCCCCATAGCTCCCCTCCACCTGATTCCCCACCCCACCCCATGCCCTTACCCCCCGCCACTGTCTTCATCCATAGGTATAAGATTTTTGTCCAATCTCTTCCCACACCCCTCACACCCCCTTCCCCTTAGAATTGTCAGTCCACTCCCTTTCTATGTCCCTGATTCTATTATATTCACCAGTCCATTCTGTTCTTCAGATTTTTTATTCACTTGATTTTTAGATTCACTTGTTGGTAGGTATGTATTTGATGTCATTTTGTTGTTCGTAATTTTTATCTTTACCTTTTTCTTCTTCTTCCTCTTCTTAGAGAAGACCCTTCAGCATTTCATGTAATCCTGGTTTGGTGGTGATGAACTCCTTTAGCTTTTTCTTGTCTGTGAAGCTCTTTATCTAACCTTCAACTCTGAATGATAGCTTTGCTGGGTAGAGTAATCTTGGTTGTAGGTTCTTGCTGTTCATCACTTTGAATATTTCTTGCCATTCCCTTCTGGCCTGCATAGTTTCTGCCGAGAAATCAGCTGACAGTCGTATGGGTGCTCCCTTATAGGTAACTAACCGTTTTTCTCTTGCTGCTTTCAAGATTCTCTCTTTGTCTTTTGCCCTTGGCATTTTAATTATGATGTGTCTTGGTGTGGTCCTGTTTGGATTCCTCTTGTATGGGGTTCTGTGCACTTCCTGGACTTGTAAGTCTATTTCTTTCACCAGGTAGGGAAAGTTTTCTGTCATTATTTCTTCTAATAGGTTTTCAATATTTTGCTCTCTCTCTTCTGGCACCCCAAAAATTCGGATGTTGGTACGCTTAAAGTTGTCCCAGAGGCTTCTTACACTATCTTCATATTTTTGGATTTTTTTCTTTTTGTTTTTCTGGTTGGGTGTTTTTTGTTTCCTCATATTTCAGATCTTTGGTTTGATTCTTGGGGTACGTTGATCTACAGTTGAGTTTCTGTATATTCTTTATTTCAGACAGTGTATGCTTAATTTCTGACTGGTCCTTTTCCATTTTTTTGGCATTCTCATTAAGATCCTTAAAGGTCTCACTGAGTTTCTCAGAGGTTTTTAGAAGATTCTTGAGTAACCTTATAAATGTGGTTCTGAACTCTATGTCGTCCAGTAGTTTGCTTTCCTCCATTTCTTTCATTCGTGACATGTTTCTTTGTCTCCGCATTTTGGCTGCTTCCCTGTGTTGATGGAGTGGCTTTGTGTGGTAGGTGACCTATAGGGGCCAGTAGCTCAGCCTCCCCAATCACCTGAGGTGGACGCTCTTGGTACACCCCTTTGTGGGCTGAGTGCACAGTCTTGGTGTAGTTAAGCCTTGATTGCTGTTGGTACACAGGGAGGAATTGACCTCCAGGCCAACTGGCTGTGAGGACCCGCTGTGTCTATAATGGGAGAACTGCTGCGCTGGAGACACGCTTATGGTGCAGGACTTGTTTCAGTGGGGCTTTGGTGCTCACTGAGTCTGCCTCTTGAATGTGTCACTTATGGATGTGAGGAGTTGAAATCTGGTGTCTCACACTGACCACTAGGTACACTGGCTTCTGGATCTCCAGTGGGGTGCAGGTCAGCTACCGTCTGAGGCTACCCAGCAGGCGCTACAGCGAGAACTACAGTTTTCTCCTCTTTGCTTGGGGTTTGGAAGTTTTGGAGCTGTCTGACCCAGGCTGCAAGTTTGCTAGGTTAAGCTGCGATAGGGCAGGCCATTCATATGTTAAAGCCGCTGCTTGGAGCTTGGGTGGGTTTGTAGATTGTACAGGGCGGGGTCTCAGGGCGTGACTAGGCTAGGGCGTGGCAAACAGCGATGGCTGCCAGTTAGCCAGCTCTGCATCTCCGACCCCGTTCCCGCGTACAGCGCCCCAGCATTATGAACAATTATTCCTGTGCGCAGCCCTGCAAGCAAGCCTCCCTCACTTTCTGACCCCACGGCAGACAGTCCAGCTTCTCCCTGTAGGAGTTTGGATCCCCCACGTCTCCCCAGAAACTGGAGTTCGGAGTAATCGGGAGCTTGTCTCCCTTCAGGTTGAAAACAGCGGCACTCCCAGTCACCCGTCGCCAGCCCGATTCACTCGCCTCCATACCTCAGCTTTTCCGCGCTTGTGCACCCCTCAATGCTGTTTGCTCTTTCCTTCTAGTTGTAGAAATTCCACTCAGCCAGCTTTCCCGTGGTTCTGGGTGATAGACGTTTTGTCTTTTAGTTGTAGTTTTGAAATTGTTGTGAGAGGCAGCAGTTTAGGTGTTTACCTACGCCGCCATCTTGGATCCTCTCCTCAACAACAACAAATTTTTATGCCATCACACCTATTTTAACTTTTCTACCTCCTGACACTTAAAATTTCTTCTCAATACATTGTTATGATAGATTTTAAACATTTAGAAAGGTAAAAGAAGTTTACATTAAATACCCATATACCAGTGGTCGGCAAACTGCAGCTCACAAGCCGCGGTTTGCCGCTCTGTTGACTAATGAGTTTGCCGACCACTGGATAGGGGCTTAATCACAAGGAACAACAGCAGCCTGTAATTATTGGAATCGAGAGTCTAGGTCAGTGGTCGGCAAACTCATTAGTCAACAGAGCAGCAAACTGCGGCTCACGAGCCGCAGTTTGCTGACCACTGCCATATACCCACCACCTAGATTATACAATTAGCATTTTATTACACTTGCTTTATCACACATTTGCCCTTCTATAAGTTTTTTTTTCACAGTTTTTAATAAAATCAGTAGTTTACATAGTTAATGTTCATGTAAATAGTTTCACTGGTTGGTGAAATAACAGAACAATTACCTTCCCTTTTCCGCTATGGTTTTTATTTTTCCTGGCATTCATGATTGCCTCAATTTTTCTACCTTTTTAAGTGTACTCAGCCCTAATTTTTGTCCTGTGGGTCTGTCATAATCTCATCAATCTTTTATTCTAAAATTCTTGCACTCTTCAGACATTTTATTCTCTGTTTTTTAAGTACTACCACCACCACCTATCCCACCCTTCAACTTTACATTATACCATTCTATCTGTATAGGTTGCACTCCAGGCCTATTGAACCTTGGGACTTCCCAATGATGAGTCCCCTATATCCTATAGCCCATGTCTTGAGTTTTCTCTATTAAGAGCATTTTCTCGAAGAGGTTCTTAAGAAAGAATACAGAAAATATGTATTTCTTTTTTTTTTTAATATATTTTATTGATATTTTACAGAGAGGAAGGAAGAGGGATAGAGAGCTAGAAACATCGATGAGAGAGAAACATCGATCAGCTGCCTCCTGCACACCTCCCACTGGGGATGTGCCCGCAACCAAGGTACATGCCCTTGACCGGAATCGAACCGGGGACCCTTCAGTCCGCAGGCCGACGCTCTATCCACTGAGCCAAAACGGTTTCGGCGAAAATATGTATTTCTTGAGCCCTTGTATGTCTTAAAAAGTTTTGTCTCTACTTTTAATAATGCAGTTCAGTGGATATAAGATTCGAGGTTGAAAATCACTCAGAGTTGTCAGAATTGAAGCTATTATTTGTCAGTCTTCAAGCTTACAGTATTTTGAGAAGGCTGATCTGATTCTAGTTCCTGTCACAAATCAAAATGAGGCTTGGCTATATTCATCCATATAAAGAAAAGCAATATGAAACTGGTTGGAAGCTCTGCATGAATGGAGCCTCTCAACTTGTTGGGGTTATTGTAGAGTGAATAGACTGGCTCAGTCTATGGAGGACCCCCAAATGTCAGTGTCTGAAGTGTTTTCTCTGAATTCAGTGAAGATGCACAGAGAAAAAAAATCCTTTCTTTTCTTTGGGCATTTGTTCCCAATTGTCATTCAAAATGCAGACTTTTGTTTAATTCCCCAACATTTTGCACTTTCCTTCTGCTGGGCCTAATATCTGAGTCTATAGCTTTCTGAGTTAATTTCTTCAGAGAATAAAGCAAGTCTTTTTGTGGAGAGATTAGGGATTGTCTCAGGGCTTCCAAGAACTGGAGGGGTTCTTCATTTAAACTTTGTGACCAGACCTTCTGTTTTTAGCCTTGAGCTCATCCATGTACAATATACCCTATCTACCTTCCTTGATACTTGGTGCCTCCTGAATCTGAGCCCATTGGGGCTCTACGAGATATGCATATTTATCATCAGTATCTTCACAGTGAGAATACTTGTAAAGCACTTAGGGTGTTGCTGTCCCAGCTCTGATTAGTCACTTAACCACTCTGTCCATTTCCTCTTCCAAAACAGTCTGACTTGGATGTTGAGTGGAACAGACAGATTGGAAGGTGTCAGAATTTGGAGACAGAAAAGATTTGGTAGATGTTGAGAAGCTATGCATACCAGGGGTCACTGCTGCAAGATAATTTATCTATAGAGGGGAGCATAAGGGTTGCAAGTCCAGATTTAACAAGGGGTCCAGTCTGAGTCCTGAAGACCAGCCTACGCAGGAGAGAACAGATTAGGAATTGGGGACCTTGTAAGTAGCACCAAATTGAGTCCCAACCCCCTCAAAATGGCCAGACTGGCATTTGTAGCTGGCTGTGGGGCCGGTCCATGGGCAAGCCTGGCACTTTAAAATCACACACACAGCCCTAACCAGTTTGGCTCAGTGGATAGAGCAGCCATGGGCAAACTACGGCCCGTGGGCCGGATCCGGCCCGTTCAGCTGTTCTATCCGGCCCGCGGAGCCGAAAGAGCGGAGGGTTCTCTTGTTCTCCCCTCCGCTCCTTTACTTTGAATTTATGTTAGTTCACACAAACACTCCATCCATGCTTTTGTTCCGGCCCTCCAGTCCAGTTTAAGAACCCATTGTGGCCCTCAAGTCAAAAAGTTTGCCCACCCTGGGATAGAGCGTCAGCCTGCGGACTGAAGGGTCTTCCAGTCAAGGGCATGTACCTTGGTTGTGGGCACATCCCCAGTGGGGAGTGTACAGGAGGCAGCTGATCGATGTTTCTCTCTCATCGATGTTTCTAACTCTCTATCCCTCTCCCTTCCTCTCTGTAAAAACAAACAAACAAAAAACACACACACAAAACTAGCCCCCTCCATTCCAATATTTCAAAATGAATTCCAGATATTACTTAATCAAAATATTTTAGTATTGTATATAGCTTATCATGTGAGTTTTACAAGAAGATTATTTAAAATCTCCCACAGTTTCGCCAAAACCGGTTTGGCTCAGTGGATAGAGCGTCAGCCTGTGGACTGAAAGGTCCCAGGTTCGATTCCGGTCAAGGGCACGTAACTTGGCTGCGGGCACATCCCCAGTAGGGGGTGTGCAAGAGGCAGCTGATCGATGTTTCTCTCTCATCGATGTTTCTAACTCTCTATCCCTCTTCCTTCCTCTCTGTAAAAAATCAATAAAATATATTTTTTTAAAAAAAGAGATATTTTAAAAAAAAAAATCTCCCACAGTTTCAGACTTTTCTTGTTTTTTGTGATTATTGTTGTTAATCCTCACCTAAGGATGTTTTTCCATTGATTTTTAGAGTAGAAGGGAAGGGGGAGAGACACAGAGAGAGAAACATCAATTGGTTGCCTCCTGCACATGCCTTGACCAGGGCTGGGGATCAAACTTGCAACCAAGATACATGCCCTTGACCAGAATCGAACCCGGGACCATTCAATCCGTAGGCTGACATGCTATCCACTGAGAAAACTGGTTGGGACCAATTTCAGACTTTTTAAATGTAATCTTTATAAGGCATTTATACTCCTCAAAGGGTTTGAAAATAAAAAACACTGTTCCCGACTTTAAAATACTTGGTTTGATTGTAATCTTTTTCATTGAGTCACATTTTAAGACAAATTTTATCCAAATTTATTGTTTTTAATATCTTAAATTCTGGTGCTATTATATTTCTTCTGGGGTTAGAGCTGATTTGTTTTTATAAAGACTCAACCAAGAATATTCTATGAAATGGTCAGAGCAACTGGTTCCAAGAGAAATTAGGGTTCATCCTCTTACCTTTTTAAAAATATATATATATATTAGAGGCCCGGTGCACGAAATTTGTGCACGAAGCGGGGCGGGGGGTGGTGTCCCTCAGCCCAGACTGCACCCTCTCCAATCTGGGACCCCTCAAGGGATGTCCGACTGCCCGTTTAGGCCCGATCCCAGTTGGATAATCCCTCTCACAATCCAGGACTGCTGGCTCCCAATCGCTCGCCTGCCTGCCTGATTGCCCCTAACCACTTCTGCCTGCCAGCCTGATTACCTCCTAACCACTCCCCTGCCGGCTTGGTCACCCCTAACTACCCTCCTCTGTCAGCCTGGTTGCCCCTAACTGTCCACCCCTACAGGCCTGGTTGCCCCCAACTTCCCTCCCCTGCTGGCCTGGTAACCCGTAACTGCCCTCCCCTGCAGGCCTGGTTGCCCCTAACTGGCCTTCCCTGCAGCCCTGGTCCCCTCCCAACTGTCCTCCCCTACAGGCCTGGTCGCCCCCAACTGCCCTCCCTTGCAGGCCTTCCCCACCCCCCCCACCCCCCGCGCAACTGCCCTCCCCTGCTGGCCTGATCGCCCACAACTGCCCTCCCCTGCCGGCCATCTTGTGGTGGCCATCTTGTGTCCACTTGGGGGCAGCCATCTTTGACCACATGGGGGCAGCCATCTTGTGTGTTGAAGTGATGATCAATTTGCATATTACTCTTTTCTTAGATAGGCTACTAGAGGCCCAGTGCATGGAATTTGTGCATAGGTGTGGTCCCTAGGTCTGCCCGGCGATTAATGTGCAAGAGTCTGGCATGGAAGGGCAGGTTCCAGCTGACCTCTGGGCCCTGGGCAGCACCTGGGCTCCCAGGCCCCCATGCTCCCCTCTCTGCCTGAGTCATTGGGCCCCTGCCAGGCTCTCTCAGGCTCCATCAGGGCCCGTTGGGATCAGCAGCACCTCCACTGCCACCCTTTGCCAGCGCCACGTTGCCTGCCATGTTCCATGCCGCCCCCTGGTGGTCAGCACACATTCTAGCAAGCGGTCGAATTCCCGGTTGAGGGAACAATTTGCATATTAGGCTTTTATTATATAGGATGTGTGTGTGTGTATGTGTTCCTTTTTATTGATTTCAGAGAGGAAGGAAGAGGGAGAGAGAGATAGAAACATCAGTGATGAGAGAGAATCATTGATCAGCTGCCTCCTGCACGCCTCACACTGGGGATCAAGCCCACAACCTGGGCAAAAGCGTTGACCAGAAATTGAACCGTGACCTCCTGGTTTATAGGTTGACGCTCAACCACTGAACCATGCCATCCAGGCCATCCTCTTACCTTTTTGATCAGCAGTGGAAAACTGCACATTTTACTAGTATATGAGTTGAAATCCTTGAGATTTGGGGTTTTTTCCCTATCAAAAAAAAAAAAAGCTGAATGTGTGGGTCCTTTTTTTTTCTTCTCTGCCTACTTTTAATTGTATTTAGGTTCCTTTGGATGATTTTCCCATATTATTAATGATTAAGTCACAGGATTTTACTCTGTATACTTTAAAAAATGAATTACTGTGTATTTTCAATTTTTGTACATGTTGATGCCTTTTTCTTTGTTGAAATTTTTGACTCAACTAAATATCAAAAAATACTAAAGGGGACTTTCTGGTTAGTTTCAGTATTTTTTTTAGTATCTAAAACACATGAGCATTAAATACAGGGAGTGCCTGTTACTAATTTCGGGAGGTTATCAAGGTAGCAGTAATATTACTGACACAAAAACCATGTTTATTAAAGAACTAGGGGCCCAGTGCACGAATTCATGCACGTTGAAAGGAACTGTGGGCTGCAGGGTTGTGGTGGCCATAGGGGCAGGTCTTGGCCCATCCTCTGCACCCCCACCGCGGCCCCCAGTCCCCTGTCTGCCTGCAGCCCTGCTCCCACACACTGATAGCACCAGCCCCGTTTGCACCCACTGACGGCGCGGAGTGATTGGGGCCAGTGCCAGCAGCACATGTAAGTAGCGGCACCAGCAGCAGGTGCGAGAGGCGGCTGCTGGCCCCGATCGCCCTGTCAGGAGCAGGGGTAGGTGGAGGTGGAGAGGCCCTAAGGGGTGATCAGGGCCAGCAGCGGGTACGAGTGGGGCTGGTGCAGGCAGCAGGTGTAAGCACCGGGCAGGACTGCAATGCATGGGAGCAAAGAATTTTCAGTAACCACCAGAGGCTTGCCCCGATGACAGCAACTGGCGCCCTGCCTTGGTCTGGCGCCCCCGCTCACCTGTTCCACCATCTCACCGCAGGCAACACCCTCCATGTTCTGCGCGCACCCCCTGGTGGTCAGCGCATGTCATAGCAACCGGTTGTTCTGCCATTTGGTCTATTTGCATATTAGGGTTTTATACAGATAGATTGGAGTGTACATAGCAAAAATTTGACCAACCTGAAGAAAAACATTTTCTCACTGCAAATCAATGGGTGAATGGATACAGTTTCTAGTAACTTCTTTTAGTTATATGTTTTGTTGGATTATTTGGCAACCATAACTCTTAAAATGTGGAGAAGAGTCTTAGTGGATGTTTTTCTTGATTTTACCAAGTCAGGAAGGTTTGACCTTATAACCCACAAACAATTACCAGTCCTTTGGGCTGATAGTGCTGTCCAGAAGTGGTTAATGGTTAGAGGACTCACATGTAAACTCTTAATTTCAAAACTTACTACAAAGCTGCAGTAGCCAAAACAATGTGGTACTAGTGTAAGGATAGACATGTAGATCGATGGAATAGAATTGAGAATCCAGAAATAAACCTTCACGTTTACATCATTTGATATTTGACAGTGGTGCCAAGACAGTTCAGTGGGAAAGACTAGTCTTCAACTT
The DNA here is from genome assembly GCF_963455305.1 of Plecotus auritus. NCBI lineage: Eukaryota > Metazoa > Chordata > Mammalia > Chiroptera > Vespertilionidae > Plecotus > Plecotus auritus. The sequence goes on along the minus strand of NC_137770.1, from coordinate 82,445,350 downwards.
ACAGTGGTGAAACAACTGCATATCCACATGCAACAGCATGAAGTTAAGCCCCTTCCTCACACCATATACAAAACCAACTGAAAATGGATCATAGATCTGAATATAAGAGCTAAACTATAAAACTACTATAGAAGAAAGTATAGGTATGCCCTTGAGTTAGGTAAAGCCTTCTTAGATACGACATCAAAAGCATAAGAAGCCCTGGCCGGTTTGGTTCAGTGGGTAGAGCCTCGGCCTGCGGACCGAAGGGTCCCGGGTCCAAGGGCACATGTCTGGATCGCAGGCTCGATACCCAATAGAAGGTGTGCAGGATGCGGCCGATCCATGATTCTCATCTATGATGTTTCTATCTCTCTCCCACCCTCTCCCTTCCTCTCTGAAGTAATTAAAAATATATTTTTTAAGAAGCCTAAGAAAATGCCCTGGCTGGGTTGCTCAGTTGGTTGGAGCATCTTGCCATACACCTGGTCAGGGCGCACATACTTAGGTTGTGGGTTTGATCCCCAGTCGAGCGCTAATGGAAGGCAACCGATCAATGTTTCTCCCCCTCTCTCTTTCCCTCTCCCTCTCCTTCTCTTTTCTCTCTCTCTTCCCTTCCCTCCCTCCCTCTTTCTAAAAAGTATCCTCAGGTAAGGATTTTTTAAAAAAGCACAAGAAAATAATTTGGATTTCTTCAAAATTAAAAAATTTATGCTTCAAAGGGCAGCATTAAGAAAGTGAAAAGAACCCACTGGGTAAAAAAATTTGCAAATTATCTAATAAGAGACATCTCTAGCATATAAAAAGAACTCTTACAATTTAATAACCCTATATAATAAAGAGGTAATATGCAAATTGACCCTCATGCCGTACCGCCAACATAAGATGACTGCCCTATCCAGCTCCTCCCCCAGCCCCACCCCTGATCAGCCTCTCACACCCCAATTGAGGGTGGGGCAGCTAGCCAACCCTCCCCCCCCCCTACGGCCCCTCACTCAGGCCAGCCACGCCCCCACGCTTTCCTGGGGCTGGGGGTACCCCAGGCAGGCTGCAGGCATGGCGTTGGTCAGAGGCAAAGGTCCTGGCTGTCCCTGGCCTAGAGAGTCCATAAAACCTCAGCAGTGACCCACAGACCAAGACTGAGTGGAAAGGTCCCTGCCGGCGCTTATGGCTCAAAGTGTCAGGAGGAGGCGGAGCATCTTGAACCTGTAACCCTGGCGTCTACATACCAAGCCTTGGGGCACACCACACCAGTGGAGCCTGTGGGTGAAAGGGGGAGAGCAGGGAGCTGGGAGGGACCTAGAGTCTTCGGGAGCAGCCCACCTGCTGAGGTTGCTGTGACCCGCACTCTCGGGCTTGGTCAAAGCCCCTGGTCAGCTCTGCCGCTTGCCTTCCAGGTGTGGCTAGCCCTGAGCCGGCTGGTGTTTCGCTCAGAGAAGGAGCTGTCACTAGGCTCAGATTTCTTTTAAATAAGAGAAATCAAAGAGCTGAGAGTAAATATCCTCCCAGCCCCTTCCTACGCCCCCAGGCAAGGAGGGCTGGGGATGAGGGTAATGGAAAATGGCTGCTGCTTTGCATTTTATAATGAGAAGACTCCTGCTATGTAGAGAGGAGAGCTGATTCGTTTCCAGCAACACCTGGCGTGTTCCCTGCCCCAAGCCCTGAAGCCTGACAGCATCTAGCAGAGGTGTGTCTGCACAGCCATGTTGGCCTGGCTCCTGGGACGTTGGGAACAAGTTTGAGCTGCATTGATTTAAAAAAAAAAAAAAAAAAAAAAGGTAAAGTTTGAAAAACACTTCTTTGTACTCAAATGGCACTATAAAATGCAGATTACAGCTTCTATGTTGATTTTGAGGCAGAGCGCAAATAGGTTCCTGGGAAAAGCAGAAAAAAACAAAAGGAAAGGAAGAGGATTCTGCCATCCATAGCACTGAACGTTGTTGTTTTTTGTGTGTTTTTTGTTATTGTTTTTGTTATTTTTCCTTCTGTTCTTCAAGTCAGTATATGCCATTTAAACCACTTTATGGCGTTAGGTAATGAGCTAATGCTTCCTCTATTAAGAGCAAGCAGCAGTGCCTTTCATATGAGTCACATTTAATCCATTCAAATGGAGCATACTGAGTGGAGAGAATGGTATGTGTCATTATATAAAGAACTTGGCATTATGATGCTATCTAGCTGAAGATCTTATTTTGCAATTTAGAGAATGTAGACAAATCAGGCATTGAAAGTGAATGTGCGTGCTTAAGTGCATGACTTTATGTTCATCCATAACGACCAAACGACTGGTCACCAGGAGGTGCATTTATGGGTCCCGTGGCGCAGTAAGCCTGGGGTCTCGTGGCGCAGCGGGTCTGGGTGAGGCTGTGTGGCACAGGCCAGAGCCAGGGAACCTGAGGCCGCGCCCCCTGGTGCCGGGACGTGAGGCTGCGTCCCCCACCCGGCGGGGCTTGACAGGGGTAGGGCCAGCCAGGTCTTGGTGTCACCCAATGGGGGTGAGGCCGGCTGGACACTGCTATTATAGAGAAAGGGCAAATAGCAATATTAAAGTATTTCCTCTAATTCCCTTTTAATGTGCATGAATTTCATGCACCAGGCCACTAGTAAAGTAATAACACACGGAACGGGCAAAGGATGTGAATAGGCACCTCTCCAAAAAGGTATACAAATGGTCAGTAATCACGTGAAAAGGTGCCCAACTCATTAGCCATTAGGGAAGTGCAACTCAAAACTACAGTGAGATACTACATCACATCTATTGGATGGCTATAGTAAAAAAGACAACAATATTAGTACGTGAAGAAATTGGAAATCTCATACATTGCTGTTGGGAATGTAAAATGGTGTAATCGCTTTGGAAAACAGTCTGGTGGTTCCTTAAAAAGTTAAACAGAGTTACCATAAGACCCAGCAATTCCTCACCTAGGCATATACTCAGGAGAAATAGCTCCACGTTGAAACTTACATGAATGTTCATAGCAGCATTATTTATAATCTCCAAAAAATAGGAATAACCCAAATGTGTAGCAATTGATGAATGGATACAATATGGTATATACATACAATAGAATACTGTTATTGAGCAATAAAAAGGATGAGGTACTGAAACTTGCTACAACATGGATGAACCTTGAGAGCATGTTAAGTAAAAGAAGCCAGACACAAAGGTCACATGTTTTACTGTTGCATTTATATGAAATGTCCAGAATAGACAAAACCATATAGACAAATTAGATGAGTTAGAGGGAGATGGATAATGATTGCTAATGGGTTTGTTTGGGGGAGGTGAAGATGTTCTAGATTGTGGTGACAGTTGCATAGAGCAATGGCTGTGAAGTTGTCAAGTAAACGTACCTTAAACTTGGAATTCCTTCTGGGAAAAAATTATATACATTTTAAGTAAATACTGAAGTCGCTATTCCTATTTTGCCTGGTATAAGAAGAAAATGACCAAATTACCTACTCTTTTCAGAAAGGAGAAGATGAATATGCTAACATTGATGCCATTGTTGTATCAGTGGGTGTTGATGAAGAAATTGTTTATGCCAAGTCAACTGCTTTACAGGTGAGTTCTTAGCCCTGACCATCATTGAATCATCTACTGCACTGTTCAATATAGTAGCCATGTAAAAATTTAATTCCTCAGTCCCAAATCTCAAGTACTCTATACTGGCTGCCATATTAGAGCAGATGAGAATATTTTCATTTTAAAAAGTTTAGTAGACAGCACTGATCAGAAAATAAGGAAAAAAGAGAGGTATATAAATTGGGACAGATTTAACTATATATCAAAAAAATCTGAACAGTGATTACACAAAATATTTCTTTTTCTCTTGGATAGTCTTCAGGGATCCAGGTTTTTTTCCACATCTCTACCATTTATAGAGTTTAGCCCTTGTGCTCATGGTACACAAATTGCTAGAGCTTCAGTCATTACATTTGCATTCCAAGCAAAAAGAATGGAAAAAGGGAAGAAAATTGGAGATCTCCTTCCCTTTTTAAGGAGACTTGCTTGAAGTCCTACAGAATATTTCTACTTACAATTTATTGGCCAAAATTTAATCTGTTGGCCATACTTAGTTGCAGGAAAGGATGGGAAATAAGTCTTCATGCTGAGCAGTCTGCCCAGCTCAAAATCCCATCTTTTAAAATACATTTTTATTGCCAAAACTGGTTTGGCTCAGTGCATAGAGCGTTGGCCTGCGGACTGAAAGGTCCCAGGTTCGATTCCAGTCAAGGGCACGTACTTTGGTTGCGGGCACATCCCCAGTAGGAAGTGTGCAGGAGGCAGCTGATCGATGTTTCTCTCTCATCGATGTTTCTAATTCTCTATCCCTCTCCCTTCCTCTCTGTAAAATATCAATAAAAATATATTTAAAAAAAAAAAGAAAAAAAGAAAAAAATAATAAAATACATTTTTATTGATTTTAGAGAGAAAGGGGGAGGGAGAGAGAGAAACATCAATGATGAGAATCATTTATCGGCTGCCTCCTGCATGCCCTCTACTGGAGATTGAGCCCACAACCCAAGCATGTGCCCTAACCGGGAATTGAACCCTGACCTCCTGGTTCATAGGTCGACGCTCAACCACTGAGCCACGCCGGCTGGGCAAAATCCCATCTTTTTTAGAGAGAAAAAATTAATAGTTGGTACACAGCTAGCAATATTTGGGAGAGGTAGAATGCACTATTCCCTAGGGCTTTATTCTGCCCCATTTTATGCACTTCTGCCCTAAAAATATGATAGTTTCTATAAACAGAAACTGCCCCAAGGTTTGATGGTCTTTGTTATGGAATATTTCATACGTATAAAACTAGATAAAATAATAATATTAAACTCCTGTTTACCCATTATTTAGTTTCAGTAAATTGTCAACTGGTCAATTTTATTTCATTTGTCCACATCCTGGCCTTCTCCTACCCCTGATTATTCTGAAGTTAATTTCACATAATCTTATCTTAGAAATATTTCTATACAAGTACATTATTTTTTTTATCTGTAAAAACTTTTGTCATTATTATATTTTCCGATAGACATGGCTCTTTGGTTACGAACTAACCGATACTATCATGGTCTTCTGTGATGACAAAATCATTTTTATGGCCAGCAAAAAAAAAGTGGAGTTCTTGAAACAGATTGCCAACACTAAGGGCAATGAGAATGCTAATGGAGCCCCTGCCATCACACTGCTGATACGAGAAAAGGTCAGAACTAATAAAGAATGTGTCATAAATGTGAAAGAATGTTTATAAAAGTGATCAACAGAAATGCCTTCTAGGAGTTTAAAAGAATATGAGGGGAAGGTTGTAGCTGAAGGTGGTTGTAATTTCAAAGTTTTGTCACATCTTCATTGTTAAGAAGAAAAGAGTTGAACAACCTGTCAGTTCTTTGGCAAAACAAACTTTATCTGTCCATACTCAAGGATACTGTCAACTTAACGATTGTTTTCATCTGAGTACCTTAATTTGGAACAAATAGCTTCAAATATCCTTAAGGAAATTTAGATATACCTTAGTTCTAGTTTTTATTAAATGTAATTTTATTTTTTAATTTTTTTTTTTTTTTGGTCATACTGCTCACCTGACAAAGATTTTCTTCTCAGAATACTGTTCACCTATATATTTGAGTTTCTCAGCTGTTCCTGGGGGAAAATGATCTTGTCAACTTTTATTGCACTTCGCCTAAGCATATAAAAGTATACAAAGAAATGTGTTAACTTTTGGTTTGTTACTGTTTGCCCTAAAGAAGTGGGTAGGGCCTGGGGATAGAATTTTTTCTTTCCAGGGTTTAGAGTATTTGTCTCTGCTGTTTTTTACTAGTAGTACATAAATGTCTTAATTCTAAAACCAGTTGACAAACCCCTCTTCTTCCCTGTGACACCAATAGAATGAAAGTAATAAAAGCAGCTTTGACAAAATGATTGAAGCCATTAAAGAGAGCAAGAATGGCAAGAAAATTGGAGTGTTCAGCAAAGACAAATTCCCTGGAGAGTTCATGAAGAGCTGGAATGACTGCCTCAACAAAGAGGGCTTTGACAAAGTAAGAATACTCCTGGAAAGAAGCAAATTGAGAGTTGAGAAGGCAAAAGTGTGATGGACCTCCATAACAGATAGTGCAGAGAATATGGGAAAACTACATTCTTTTACATTTCCATTTTACATTCCCTTTGGCTGACCAGTAATCCTTTATTTTATTTTATTTTATTTTATTTTGAAATATATTTTTACTGATTTCAGAGAGGAAGGGAGACAGAGAGAGAGATAGAAACATCAATAATGAGAGAGAATCATTGATCAGTTACCTTCTGCAGGCCCCACACTGGGGATAGAGCTCACAACCTGGGCATGTGCCCTGACCGGGAATTGAAACCTGACCTCCTGGTTCATAGGTCGACACTCAACCACTGACCCACACCGGCCAAGCCAGTAAGCCATTTTACTTTTCACTTAGGTGTGAGGCATTCAGGAGATAGTTGAGCTATTTAGAGTAAGTCTCCTGTCCAGAAAAATTTTGGTTGTTTTCCTCTGATCGCCTGCCTATCTTTCTTCAACCTTTATAAGAATGTCTAGAGAGGGGCATTTACATTTAAAATGGTAGTTTAATGCCTCTTAAAATGTACACAGTGATCTGGTAAAGAGTTACCTCAGATGTTTATTCAATCCAAAAAAGGAACATTTAAATATTCTGGAAACTACTAATGAATTGTTCGCTAAATAACCTAATATCATCACTTATAATATTCACTTTGGGAGAGATTAATTTATTTAGCAATTCTCTATCTGCATGTTAAAAACTCTTACCACTTTGACTGCAGATAGATATCAGTGCAGTTGTGGCCTATACCATTGCTGTAAAGGAGGATGGGGAGCTCAACCTAATGAAGAAAGCAGCCAGCATCACCTCTGAGGTCTTCAACAAATTCTTCAAAGAAAGAGTCATGGAAATAGTTGATGCAGATGAGGTAAATGGAGAGTGGAAAGTCTTTTTACTGTTTTAATAAACCAGAAGTACCTTACCATGCAGTGTTTTGGTATGTTCAGCTTCCTTTAAAATTAAGACTTTGATAATTAAGTTCATGGTGTATCATTGTGCCAGCTCTCTTTCAAAATAACTATAGCCCTGCACTATAGTTTCTTGTGTTTACCCAATATTTTACTTGAGAATTTCTTAAATACTTTCGATTTCCACATATTATTGTCTAAATTTGCTTTGGACATATACCAGTATGTTATCTAGTGCACAAATCATTTCATAAGATTTTTATAGCATCCTAAGGGATACCAGGATATATGTTGTCATCCATTGATAACATCCAAAATTGCAGCACCCCTTTTTGCCACCCTCTAGTAAGTATTGTTTCATTTTTGGGTACACTTATAGAAAGTTCGACACAGCAAACTGGCTGAATCTGTGGAAAAGGCCATTGAAGAGAAAAAATACCTAGCTGGGGCAGACCCCTCTACTGTGGAAATGTGTTATCCTCCTATCATTCAGAGTGGTGGCAACTATAATCTCAAGTTCAGTGTGGTGAGGTAAGTTTGAAAATTTCAAAATAAAACAGCTAGAGCATTTCAACCTTTAGCCTATTTTTCCTTTGACTCATTCTGGAATTCAGAAAATTGGGAGACAAAATAACTATTACTCTGCCTTCTATATTGTCGTCTTATTCCTTGCATATTTCTATTTTATTTCACATAGTTACTCATTTCTTACTTGAGTATTTGATTGTAAGTATTTTTCCAAATGATTAAAAATGCCTGGCAAAAAATCCGACACACACACACACACACACAAAAAAAAAAAAAAAAACACATAAAAATCTTATTAGGTGTCCTATAATGTAACCCCTTTTAATTTTAAAAAATACTATAAAGAATGCTTTTTTTTTTCCTGGTCAAACCTGAAGGAACTATTTTAGAGTGAATACTGCATTTCATAGTGGATCAGTGGATAAGTGACTCCTTACCATCATGCTATCTATAATAATAAAAGCATAATATTATTATTATATTTTGACCTTCCAGACAAAGCCAGGGCTGCCAGGGCTGCCAGGGCCGAGGCACGCCACCACGGCTGCGAGGGCTGAGCCCCTTGCACAAATTTCATGCATCGGGCCTCTAGTTAGAATATAATGAAATAGGATGTAGTATATCCTTTGCATAATTAGGAAACAACTCAACTTCTCACTGAATTTTTATCCTAAAAGTTTTGGTCACTAATTTTACTCCAGGTCCTTTATAAATGGGTTTATTTTAAAAAATCAAAAATTTAAGTCCTTCTTCTGGTTCAGCTTTGGGACATAGCAGGGAAAGTTAGTGATTGCAGATGTTATTTGTCAAAGATACTAAGGACTTTCCTAGTTTGGGTAATCAATGAAATGCTTTCTTCCTTTGATTTCTAGTGATAAGAATCACATGCATTTTGGGGCCATCACTTGTGCCATGGGTATTCGTTTCAAATCTTACTGCTCCAACCTTGTTCGCACTTTGATGGTTGACCCCTCTCAGGAAGTTCAAGAAAATTACAACTTTTTGCTCCAGCTTCAAGAAGAGCTGCTAAAGGAATTACGACACGGTGAGGTGCCTTACAAAAGGTTTGGAAATCAAGTAACAAAAGTGTTACTAATGTTTATGTGACTTTATGTCCCTGGGACTCTCACACTAAAAATAGAATTAGATTTTACTAACCTCTAATTATCCTAGCATTTTAGTTCTTGAATCTACTTTTAGGCATGTGTGGTTATTGTGGTTTTACATTGATTTTTATAAAAACCTCTCTGGTTATACCACTGTATCCAGATCTTCATGAAATATCATGGCCTTATTACTCTTCTTTAGAATTTTAGAAAGTTCTTTTTTTTTTTTTTAATTGACATACAAAATTATGTTAGTTTCAGGTGTACAACATAATGATTTAGTATTGTGTATATTGCAAAATGCTCACCATAGCAAGTTTAGTTAACGATTGTCACCGTATATAAAGATTTATTTTTCTTGTGATGAGTGACAACTTTTAAGATTTACTCTCTTAGCAACTTTCAAATATGCAATACAGTATTAATGACCATTAAGTATGACGTTAGGTTTGGCCTTGTCGTATATTGCCTTTATTAGGTTGAGGTACATTCCTTCTATACCCACTTTCTTGATTTTTTTAATAAATGGACATTGAATTTTGTCAAATGCTCTTTCTGCATCTATTGAGGTAATTATATGATTTTTACCTTTGTATTGTTAATGTGGTGTAACATGTTGATTGAATTATGAGTGTGGGATCATCCATGTATTCCTGTTCTAAGTCCCTCTTGATCATGGTGTATGATCCTTTTAGTGTATGGATTTAGAAGCACCTTAGAAAGTTAAAGAACTAGTATCTCTACCAACAGAATGTGTCATGTTAATTCTATGTTGAATGGATAGAATAATCTTAGCATAAGAGCAGAACTAATAGCAATCCTGCTAATAAGCAAGGTACAGCCTCTTTTAAGACTGTCACCCCCAAATGGCTATGTGGGACTTTGTATTTACCACCTTTAACCACTTTGTAAGCCCATCTATGTTGCCCAGAGCTTCCAGACATCATTTCCCATGATATTTCAAGTCAAGTTTGAGAAATCCTATTGGAAATCATAATCATAGGTGGTTTAATGAGGATAAAGATCCCTCTAAGGCTATCATATCTAGACTACTCTGGCTTGAAATATCTATTTCCTAAACCCTGAAAAATTAAGGCCAGAGCCCTTCTAACAGTAATTCACTACTTCTGTAGTCCTGTTTTCAAGATTTATAGTAATTTAGTGTATTGCCATTTATCAACACTTAAAAAGCTATTTCTCTGAGACCACCTGGTGTTCCACAGTCTCCCAGGTCAGTGATTCTCAAATAGTGTAATTTAAAATGACAGGATGGATTGTTTTAAAAAATACAAATTCCTAAGCCCTACTATTCCTAAAAGAAACTATATTTCTTATTTTACACTTGAGAAACACTGCTTTAGAAGAGACAATAAGTTGGGGGGAAAGTTGATTTTTAAATATGGTGGGGGTTTTTATTTTCTGGAAGATACTTAATGTTCTCTTTCTGTCTTGTCATTAGGTGTGAAGATATGTGATGTGTATAATGCTGTCATTGACATGGTTAAAAAGCAGAAGCCAGAACTGTTGAACAAAATTACTAAAAACCTAGGGTAAGATGCTATGAATGTAAGTTGTCACTCTGAGTAAATTTTTATGACTGGCTGTGTTCAGGCAAACTATTTTGAGATTGACTCAACCAACATTTATGGACTATTATACTTAATTGTGTGCCAGACACATCGTGTTATCAGAGAATGTGAGAGGTTTAAATTCTGCTCTGGGAAATGGAGTGGAGATTTTTCTAGCCTGAAAGCAATAAGTGTTCCAGGCTTAATCTACAAATGTTAGGAAACATTACATGCTGTATTTTCTTAGAGCACCTCAGCTCACATTTGAAAATTAAATACTGTGAGCCTTGTGACCCAGCAATTCCACTTCTGGGTATATATCTGAAGAAACCCAAAACACTAATTTGAAAGAATATTTGCTCCCCAATGTTCATTGCAGCATTATTTACAATAGCCAAGCTATGAAGTAATTGTGGTACATATATAAATGGAAATGTTACCATTTGCGATAGCATGGTTGGACCTAGAAGGTATGCTAACTGAAATAAGGCAGTCAGAGAACAACAAATACCACGTGATATCACTGACATGTGGACTCTAAAGAATAATATAAATGAAAAAAACAAAACAAAAATAGACTCATACATACAGAGAACAGAATAATGGTTGCTAGAGGGGAAAGGGCTGAAGGCATTGAGAAGTACAGACTGTTAGTTACACAGTTGTGAAGTACTGCATAGGAAATACAGTTATTAATACTATATAATAGAAAGCTAATATGCAAATGGTCATCACGCCGTAACAGCTCACACACTCAACACTGGGGAGAGAGGAATGGGAACCAGCCAGGCTGAGGCCTGGGAGAGAAACAAGCCGCCCGCCCCCCGAGTCCCAGGCGCCAACAGCTGGGGCTGCAGCCTGGGAGAGGGACAAGCTGCCCACCCTGCAGTCCCAGGCGCCAGCAGCTGCGCCTGCAGCCCGGGAGAGAGACAAGCTGCCTGCCCCATGGTCCCGGGTGCCAGTGGCCGCGCCTGCAGCCCAGGAGAGGGACAAGCCACCCGCCCTGCAGTCCTGGGCACCAGCGGCTGCGTCTGCATCTGCAGCCTGGGAGAGGGACAAGCCGCCTGCGGCTGCAGCCCAGGCAAAGCCGCCCACCCACGGTCCCCTGTGGCTGCGGCCAGCCAGGGCTAAGCCAGCCTGGGTCCTGGGTGCAGGGCAAGGCAGAGGCGGTTAGGAGCAATCAGGGAAGCAGAGGGGTTAGGGGCAATCAGGCAGGCAGGCAGAGGGCTTAGGGGCAAGCAGGTGAGCAATTAGGAGCCAGCAGTCCCAGATTGCAAGAGGCAGTCAGACATCCCCCGAGGGATCCTGGATTGGAGAGGGTGCAGGCCGGGCTGAAGGGACACCACCACCCCCCTCCCACCCCCATGCACAAATTTCCTGCACCGGGCCTCTAGTATTATAATAGCTATCTAGGTGCCAATTAGATACTGAACATATTAGGGGAAACACTTTGTAAAATGTATGATTGTCTAACCAGTATACTGTATACCTGAAACTACTACGAAACAATATTGAATGTAAACAGTAATTTAAAAAAAAATAATAATTTTGGTTTAAAAAAACACGAAAATTAAATACTCTGAGAAGTCCTATTGTTTTAGAAAAAAATATTTGAATTTTTATTTAATCCAGTGTTTCACAAATGTATTTGACCATTGAATACCTAGAAATAACTGATAACATCTTATAGAATCCAAGACATTTTGGGAAACAAAAGCTATAGGCAGTCTCCTTAGATGGAAAATCGTCTGAGGTATATAGTTACTTTTTGGGCTTCTCTGATGGATAAGAGGAAATATATTGATCTAAATAGCAAGTCTTGGCCCAGGTGACTTGATGAGTCTACTTATCAACATTCCACTAAAAATTGCCTCTCTTAATTAAGTTATTACTATCCTAATTGCCTCTTAATAGTCTCTGCTAAGCTTATAGGAAAACTCCTAACTTGATTTCATGGTAGAGGTTAAAATTTAAATGTGGGTGAATAAGCTAAAATAAAGAACACTTGATAATAATAAATGTTACTTGGGGTACTTTATTAGGAAATTATTTTTAGCTTATTAAAAGTGCAAAGACTGTTCTTCCTTAAATGACTGACTGATCAACAGCAGCAAATCACCGTGTTTGCCTGCCTTATCTTGAAAATTAAAATAGAATAAATTATGGGAGCATTTGAGATCTTGCTCCCTGTCATATGTCGCCAGTTTGGCTCAACTAAACTCTAATTGGGGGCAGGAGGAAGGCTGCTCTGCCTGTGGAGTAGCCTTACCTCTGTCCCACTTATTCACAAATAAACTCTTCCATTTTAAACTCTAAAAAAAAAATAAATAGAATATTATACTCAACCCATGTATGAGATCTATTAGCCTATTGCTAAAGTTTCTTGTTGGTTTTTTTTAGGTTTGGAATGGGAATTGAATTCCGTGAAGGCTCTTTAGTAATTAATAGTAAAAATCAGTATAAACTGAAGAAAGGTGAGTTTTACATGCAGACAGTAGGAAAATACTGTTTTGAATAATTTCCTTTATCTTCCTCTTTTCTATATAAAATCTATATTTCTCCATCCTTTCACAGTCATAGTCTGATTCTTGTTTTGCTATTTTAGGGATGGTTTTCAGCATCAATTTGGGCTTCTCAGACCTAACTAACAAGGAAGGGAAAAAACCAGAAGAGAAAACCTATGCCCTATTCATTGGTGACACAGTTCTTGTAGATGAGGTCTGTATTGCTTAAACTTTTGAGTGCTCATGAATTGACTTTTGAGGGGCATTTTGTACTTCTTAAAAGTTTTTGTTAAATGCTAGCCAAGGGGAGAAATTCATGTGACAGCCTGACCTAATATAGCTAGGAATAGAGATTGTAGTCCATGTATAGGAAATAATGTAAACCATACTGTTATCACATTATGGCTTCAACCATGATAATATCAGGAGCCGATTCTAATGAAACTGATTTATAATTCAACCACTTAAAGTGTACGGTTTAGTGACTTCTCCGTATACTCAGTTGTTCAGCCATCACCATAATGTAATTGTAGAACATTTTTATCACCTCAGAAAGAAACCCTGTACCCATTAGCAGTCATTCCCATTTTCCCCCCAAGTCCCTTAGGTCTAGACCAGTGGTCGGCAAACTCATTAGTCAACAGAGCCAAATATCAACAGTACAACGATTGAAATTTCTTTTGAGAGCCAATTTTTTTTAAACTTCTACTAACGCCACTTCTTCAAAATAGACTCGCCCAGGCCGTGGTATTTTGTGGAAGAGCCACACTCAAGGGACCAAAGAGCTGCATGTGGCTCACGAGCTGCAGTTTGCTGACCACGGGTCTAGACCAGTGGTTCTCAACCTTTCTAATGCCACGACCCTTTAATACAGTTCCTCATGTTGTGGTGACCCCCAACCATAAAATTATTTTCGTTGCTACTTCATAACTGTAATTTTGCTACTGTTAATGAACCATAATATAAATATCTGTGTTTTCCGATGGTCTTAGGCTCTACAGCAGCGGTTATCAACCTGTGGGTAGCGACCCACAGGTTGAGAACTGCTAGCAGGGTTGCTTAGCAGTGTTCTTATTATAAGCTAAGCACTTTCATGCATTCATTTATTGAATCCTTACAATAATCCTATCAAGTAGATACTCTTATCCTCATATACAGAAAAAGAAATTGAGGCACAGAGAAGTTTAAGTAACTTGCCAAATGTTACACAACTAGACAGGGATTGAGCTAGATTTCAAATCAAGTCTGTGTGCATTGGTTTGGATTTGTGTCAGGCCCATCCCCCTGGGTCTCTCATACTGTCCCATGCCAGAGCACGCTGTGACCTTGAAACATAGCCTGGCCTCTGCCCGTAGACTGCAGGCACTGGAGCAGGTTACACAGTAAAGGGGAGAGAGGGGCATTTTTTAAAAATACATATTTTTATTGATTTCAGAGAGGAAGAGAGAGGGGGAGAGATAGAAACATTAATGAAAAAAAAAAGAAACATCAGTGATGAGCCCTACACTGGGGATCAAGCCTGCAACCCGGGCATGTGCACTGACTAGGAATCGAACCATGACCTCCTGGTTCATAGGTTGATACTGAGCCACACCGGACAGGCTCAAGCCTGTAATTTTAACTGTTACCCAATGTTGCCTTCCAATTCTAGTTTCTACTGAGAGATTGGGACCTAAGATCTGTATTTATTCATTATCAAAGAGTCTAGTATCCAGAGGTTCAAAGCATTTCCCAGGTATATACTAGGTTAGAAAGTGAAAGTGTTTCCTTTAAGTGTTCTTATAGATATCTGACTTCTCCGTTTTATTCTAGGATGGTCCAGCCACTGTTCTCACTTCCGTGAAGAAGAAAGTAAAGAATGTGGGGATTTTTCTAAAGGTAGGAAGAGGATAAATATGTGGTATAGGAATTTTGGGTACAGTGAAGAAGATATAAAATATTGACTAAAAAGTAAATACCCAAATTTCTGATTATTACTTTTTCCCCATAGAATGAGGATGAAGAAGAAGAGGAAGAGGAGAAAGATGAGGCTGAAGACCTGTTGGGAAGAGGTTCACGGGCAGCATTACTTACAGAAAGAACACGAGTGAGTTTACTGTTTTTAACTACATTGATCTCGTATTGGTCATGGTTCACATGTTTTGATAGCTTGGGTTTTTTTCTTCTCTAGAATGAGATGACTGCAGAAGAGAAGCGAAGAGCACATCAAAAAGAACTGGCAGCTCAACTCAATGAGGAAGCAAAGAGGCGACTGACTGAACAGAAAGGAGAACAGCAGATTCAGAAGTAACTGAGTTTGCATTGAGCATTGTCTCAGTTATATGTATTTTGCAGAAATTTCTCATAAAATTTTTTATCCCCACTCCAGAGCTCGGAAATCTAATGTGTCCTATAAAAACCCATCTTTGATGCCTAAGGAACCACATATTCGGGAAATGAAGATCTATATTGATAAGAAATATGAGACTGTAATAATGCCTGTGTTTGGCATAGCAACGCCTTTTCACATTGCCACGATCAAGGTACTAACATTGAATTAGGTTCCCTTCAAACTTTTTCTTAAAATAGATTATTGTTTTGTCTAAATCATCTCTCTGACACTTCTTCAGACTCTACCCTTCTCACTTATCTTCTGCTATCATTTTCCTTCCTTTCAGTTTTCACTTCGTAGAGGGTTTATTGGTCTAGTCTAGAAGCATAATTGTCCTCTTTTCTTGAACCTTTTTTTTAGCGTTTTTTAACCTGTGGTTGTACATGTAGCATAAGTAGTTGGAGAGCTCATGATTCTTTTGGAAATACATTTGGTCATATAAAAAAATATGCTAAATATGTAGGTTTAGCAAACAGACTTGTAACTCCTAACTTAATTTTAGCATTTCTATTATAACTTCTAATTTTTATCAAGGAAAGAATCCTGTTTATTTTAATGCTATTTCTTTTTTAACAGAATATAAGTATGTCGGTGGAAGGAGATTATACTTACTTGCGAATTAACTTCTATTGCCCAGGCAGTGCTCTGGGCAGGAATGAGGGCAACATTTTTCCTAACCCAGAAGCCACTTTTGTCAAGGAAATGTGAGTCCCCAAGAAAAAACCATCCCCAATTCCTTGCTGGCTGGAGTGTCACTCAGAATCATTTCATTCTCTGTGCTGTTCTCCCCATCTAGTTAGTGAATGGCAAAGCCTCCCTCAGTGACACTTGTTTAGAATCACCTTTCGGGCTCTGTATTACTTTGAGGATGAAACATAATTTAGAATCCTCATGAAAGTATTTTATACTTACTACACATATTTTACAATAGAATCTCAAGAAAGATGTACCACATTGGAGTCTATTCTTTCATGGTTTGGAATGGGATCATTTGGGAGGTTATACCAGATTTGAAAAATATGTATGATTGTCCCACCCAATGGATTAGCCAACATTCTCTGTTCAAGAGAGAAGAAAAGAGGTGGTTTATTTGTTTGTTTAGCTTTCCAAAGGTCGTTTCTCCATTCAGGGGTGCTGTTTTCTTCTAAAAATATTAAGCCAGTTATAAAATAGTGAAAAATGCAGATAACCTAGCCTGATGAAGAAACTCATATAAATGCTTTCCCCTTTCTACAGTACATACCGAGCTTCAAATATGAAGGCACCCGGAGAACAGACAGTACCAGCCTTGAACCTTCAGAATGCTTTCCGGATTATAAAAGAGGTACAGAAGCGTTATAAGACTCGGGAAGCAGAAGAGAAAGAGAAGGAGGTAAGCCTGAATACCACAGACAAAGCAACTTTCTGCAAAAGGACATGTGGGTTTGGGTGACATGTAAAGATACATGAAGATTCACATTAATTTTCATTCTGCTTAGGGCATTGTGAAACAAGACTCCCTGGTGATCAATCTAAACCGGAGTAACCCCAAACTAAAAGATCTATACATTCGGCCAAACATTGCCCAAAAGAGGATGCAAGGTTCACTGGAGGCCCATGTCAATGGTATGGACCATCTCATGTGCTGGGGCTTTGTTGTCAGGGACACATTTGTAAGAATGACACATCAGATAATATAGTACAACAAGGAAATGCTGGAAGGAATCTACTTAACGTTGCTGTATGGACAAACTGAAAGGAAAGCTCTGTACAGTTGTCGGCATTTCCTCTGACCCTGTTCAAATCAGTAAAGAAAGATGCAGTGCCTTGTGGCCAAGCTCAGGGTGTCTCTTGGTAATTAGCTGCTTCCTCCACTCCTCCCCCAGGTTTCCGCTTCACATCTGTTCGAGGAGACAAAGTGGATATTCTGTACAATAACATCAAGCATGCATTGTTCCAGCCCTGTGATGGAGAAATGATTATTGTCTTGCACTTTCACCTCAAGGTATACCTTTCTACTCACTAGCTATGTGATCTTGGGCAAGATCTGTCTGTCAGCCTCTGTCCTTTCAGATATTGATAAAAATGTTACTGATCACATATGGTCTTTAAGAAGATTGAATAAAATAAATGTTTATAAAGCCCTAGCCAGCATGGCTCAGTGGTTGGAGCATCGGCCCACACACCAAAGTCCCATGGGTTTGATTCCCGGTCAAGGGCATGTACCTGGGTTGCTGGTTCAATTCCTGGCCCTGGTCAGAGCGCGTGTGGGAGGCAACCAATCGATGTATCTCTCACATGGTTGTTTCTCTATCTCTCCTTCTCCCTTCTCCTTCCCTTCCACTCTCTCTCAAAATCAATGCAAAAAAATATCCTCTGGTGGGGATTGAAAATAAATAAATAGTTATAATAATAATGGTTATAAATCTGCAGTGCCTAACATCTAGAAGGTGCTAAATGTCTTTGTTCCTTTGGTAATGATACATAATGATCACCAAAGCATATAAAGTCTCAATTCCTCTTTCTGAAATATGAAGTTTTTGCTTTAGACACAATTTATTACCAACATAATCTCCAAAGTCCATTGTAATAAGTAGGAGTACTTTGTAAAGTTTATACTCTTATACATTCCTAAATGTCATTAGTTTATGGTGATTTCAGGAATAGTTTAACCTATCTAATAAAAGAGTAATATGCAAATAGACTGAACGGCGGAACAACCGGTTGCTATGACGCGCACTGACCACCAGGGGTAGATGCTCAACAGAGAAGCTGCCCCCTGGTGGTCAGTACGCTCCCACAAGGGGAGCGCCACTCAGCCAGATGCTGGCTCATGGCTGGCCAGTGCAGCAGTGGTGGCAGGAGCCTCTCCCATGTCCGTGGCAGCACTAAGGATGTCAGGCCCACTCCCCGCAGGACATCCACCTGAGGTCTCCCGGACCGTGAGAGGGCGCAGGATGGGCTGAGACAACCTCCCTCCCCTCCTCGCCGTGCACAATTTCGTGCACCAGACCTCTAGTCCTATCTAATAAAGAGGGAATATGCTAATTGACCATCACACCCTCACAAAGATGGCGGCACCCAGTCCCCTCAGCCCCCCCAGGGTGGCAGGCATGTGGCATGGCTGGGCCCGTCCCCAGGCGGGTCTGGCCACGCCATGCACCTGCCTCCAGAGTCCCCCAGGCCTCTCAACCCCCAGCCACCCAGGGCTGGCCCAAGCCACAGACAAGCCTCGGATGGTGCCTGCCCAGCCACTCAGGGCCGCCCAAGGCTCAGGTAACCAGGGCCAGCCGAGGCTTGCGCTGCCAGCAGTGGCAGCAGCAGAGGTGTGATGGGGGCGTCGCCTTCCCCTGATCACCAGGTCGCCTCCCTTCCCTGAGGGCTCCCGGACTGAGAGGGGGCGGGCCGGGTGAGGGACCCCCCCTCCAGTGCATGAGTTTTCATGCACCAGGCCTCTAGTTTTTACATAAGTGCTGTCATTTCTAGTAATGGTATTTTTATATTTTCACTTTTTGTTGCTATCTTGTTTTCTTATCTGTTGTATAGACTAAGTTTTCTGACTTCTTTCTGCTTTTTGCCCTCAGAATGCCATCATGTTTGGGAAAAAGCGGCACACAGATGTACAGTTTTACACAGAAGTGGGAGAGATCACCACGGATTTGGGAAAACATCAGCATATGCATGACCGAGATGACCTCTATGCTGAGCAGGTCTGTGAAATTTAGTATTTTATTTGCAGGGTAGTGAGGTAGGATGTAATCCAAATCTGAGTTAAGTAATTGTTATATTTTGTAAAGAACCCCTGAATCTATCTAGAGAATAACTTAGATATCTGCTGAGTTTGTGTGCTACAGTGGTTTATGGTTTAGACTTAGGTTGCAGACTCAGCTCTACAGTTAATGGTATGATGGCCTTTAATTTGGTATACCCATTAGTATCATAGTTATGACTGCAAAAGCACTTCAGACTTTTTGAAGGGATACATTGTTAAAGTAAAGTGATAGCTATAGTTAATTAGTATTTTTTTTTTCTTCTACAGATGGAACGAGAAATGAGGCACAAACTGAAAACTGCCTTTAAAAATTTCATTGAGAAAGTAGAGGCTCTAACTAAGGAGGAACTGGAATTTGAAGTGCCTTTTAGGGACTTGGGGTAACATATCTTTCTTTTTTTAAATGCATTTTTATTGAGTTCAGAGAGGAAGGGAGAGGGAAAGAGAGATAGAAACATCAATGATGAGAGAGAATTGTTGATCAGCTGCCTCCTGCACATCCCACACTGTGGACCGAGCCCACCACCCGGGCATGTGCCCTGACTGGGAATGGAACTGTGACCTCCTGGTTCCTAGGTCAACACTCAACCAATGAGCCACACCAGCCAGGCATATCTCTTTTTTCTGGCCTGAAGTTTCACTGGTCTACCTTTTACAAAAATTGGTTATTCTTCCTTTAATAATAATTTAATATACCTTCTCTTTTTTCGTATAACTGATATCCTTTGAGATATCCATTTCCTCTTGAAACTTTAAGGGCTGGGATGAGTGGCTAAGTCTGAGAGGCTTCCTTTGTATTGAGTATGCTGGAGTTGTTGGGAATGGGAAACAGAAGTTTATTGTGGCAGTAACAGTTTCTCTTGCAACAAGTTTAGTCTTAATGTGGTTTCTTTTCTTACTCTCTTTCAGATTTAATGGAGCGCCCTACAGAAGTACCTGCCTCCTTCAGCCCACTAGTAGTGCGCTGGTAAATGCTACAGAATGGGTGAGTATTTCTAACCCCCTTTTAGTAAGAAAATTGTTAGAGAAAACGGAGGATAAGTGTTTAGAGGAGTAGATCCATGTTATTTCTTTTGATATTCACTTACCTTAGACATAAGACATACTGAACAAATGTTTCTTTATAAGCCTCTTTAGTTTTTCGATAGTTCATATGGTTTCCTTAAATTTATTCTTGAGAAGATTTTAATCTTGCAGATTCTTTTACTGGAGCTACTTAATATGTTGTACTGCTATTAGTCTTTCCCAAAAAAAAAACCCAAAAATTGTTTAGTTATCCTTTATGTAATGGTTTAGATTCTCAAAGTATTTGAAATTGCTAATATATAATACTTGGCAAAGTATTTATATGATAATGATCCAGTTCCTCCTTGACAGCCACCTTTTGTGGTGACATTGGATGAAGTTGAGCTGATTCACTTTGAGCGGGTTCAGTTTCACCTGAAGAACTTTGATATGGTAATTGTCTACAAGGACTACAGCAAGAAAGTGACGATGATAAATGCCATTCCTGTAGCCTCTCTTGACCCCATCAAGGAATGGTTGAAGTAAGTAAATCTGCCAGCAATCTCCCATTTACCTCATGAATCCTATATTATCCTATCTAATAAAAGAGTAATATGCAAATTGACTGTCACTCCAAGACACAAGATGGCCGCCCCCATGTGGTCAAAGATAGCTGCCCCCATGTGGACACAAGATGGCCTGCAGGGGAGGGCAGTTGGGGGGGACCCAGGCCTGCAGGGGAGGGCAGTTGGGGGAGACCAGGCCAGCAGGGGTGAGCAGTTGGGGGGTACCCAGGCCTGCAGGGTGGGGCAGTTGGGGGAGACCACGTTAGCAGGGGAGGGCAGTTTGGGGGGGTCCAGGACTTCAGGGGAGGGTAGTTGGGGAGGGGGACCAGGCCTGCAGGGGAGGGCAGTTGGGGGACATTCAGGCCTGCAGGGGAGGGCAGTTGGGGGGGACCAGGCCTGCAGGGGAGGGCAATGGGGGGGACTAGGTCTGAAGGGAAGGGCAGTTGTGGGCGATCAGGCCAGCAGGGAAGGCAGTTAGGGGAGACCAGGCCTGCAGGGGAGGACAGTTGGGCGGGGGAGACCCAGGCCTGTAGGGGAGGGCAGTTGGGGGAGACCAGGGTGGCAGGGAGGGCAGCTAGGGGCAATTGGGCTGGCCAGGGAGCAGTTAGGCATCGATCAGGCTGGCAAGGTAGTGGTTAGGGGGTGATCAGGCTGGCAGGCAGAAGCGATTAGGGGCAATCAGGCAGAGGCAGGCGAGCTGTTGGGAGCCAGCAGTCCTGGATTGTGAGAGGGATGTCCTACCGTCCGTTTAGGCCCGATCCCACTGGGATCGGGCCTAAACGGGCGGTAGGACATCCCTCAAAGGGTCTCAGATTGGAGAGGGTTCAGGCTGGGCTGAGGGACACCCCCCCCATGCACGAATTTCGTGCACCGGGCCTCTAGTCTTTGTATATAAAAGCCTAAGTGACTGGTCGCTATGATACGCACTGACTAATGGGGCAGACGCTCAACGCCAGAGCGGTCCCCCCCCCTCCCCCCCCCCCCCCCCGGTAGTCAGTGCACTCCCACAGCAGGAGCACCGCTTAGCTGATTTATGGGCTGGTGCCAGACTCTGGGCTTACCACTGGCAAGAGCACCTACGGCCAGTGCACGAATCCATGCACTGGGCCTCTAGTAAAATATAAGTATGGTATGTTATACATAAAAATATGATATACTTAAGATGAGACTGTCTTTGGTTTGAGTTATAGACTGGGACTTGAAAATTCAGATCCATTAGAGCTATTCACTTTTTTCTAAATACCCAACAATAATTTATGGATACTTACACAAGGAAAATCAAAGTCAGATCTTTTCTAACTCTGTTTGATATATGTATAAAAAGATCCACACACATTTATAATAATATTTATAAACAGTGGGGAGTGTTTCTTACTTGTTCTCTCTTATTACTGGGATAAGACAGATAAAGTTTTATTTTATTTTACTTTATTTTATTTTTTAGTCCTCATCCAAAGATAATTTTTTCATTGATTTTCAGAGAGTGGAAGGGAGAGGGGGAGAGACAGAAACATCGATGTGAAAGAGACACATCAATTAGTTGCCTCCTGCATGTGCCCCAACCAGGGCTAGGGATCAAACCAGAGACCCTTTGGTGCATGAGCTGACGCTCTAACCCAGGGGTGGGCAAACTTTTTGACTCGAGGGCCACAATGGGTTCTTAAACTGGACCGGAGGGCCGGAACAAAAGCATGGATGTAGTGTTTGTGTGAACTAATATAAATTCAAAGTAAAGGAGCGGAGGGGAGAGCAAGAGAACCCTCTGCTCTTTCGGCTCCGCGGGCCGGATAGAACAGCCGAACGGGCCGGATCCAACCCGCGGGCCGTACTTTGCCCACGGCTGCTCTAACCACTGAGGCATGCTGGCCAGGTTTTTTTTTATTTTAGCCATTAACACCATATGCTCACACTTCAGCTAAAAGTATTTCTCATGGAAGAACCAGAACCCCAATAAACAGGGAAATGTTCGTTACCCCCTAGGTAATGTGTGAGGCTTGGATAGCCATGAGTATAATTTGCTTCTGCCCCTTTCCTTCCCCCTTCATTATCTGGAAAAGGAAGGTGCTATAAATGTAGTCTCTTCATAAGAAATATGTTAAGAGCTTAGAAATAAACAGAAAAATAGAAATTTATGGTTTCCTTGAGGATTTTCCTAAGAAATATGTGCAGGTAAGTGATATAGGATCACAAATATTATGTGTAAGATGCATATGACTTTTTCAAATCAGCTTTATTGAGGTACAAGTTCCATGTAATAATATTCAGCAATTAAAATATATGATTTGATGAGTTCTAACAAACATATACAATCTCATATCTACCATTATAGTCAGGATATAGAACATTTCCTTCACTCCTAAAAGTGTTCATACCTCTTTACAGTCAATCTCCTTAACCCTGTCTGTGGTTTCTGTCTTTATACACTTTGCAGAAGATTCTAGAAGAATCTAGACTGCTACATAAATGGAAATATACAGGATATAACCTTTCTTTCTTGCATCCTTCACTTAGTATAATGCTTTTGAATTTTATCCAAGTTGTGCATCAGTACTACATTCCTTTTTATTACTAAGGAATATTATACTGTGTGAATAGTCCATACTTGACCAGTTAATAGGCGTTTGGGTTGTTTTCATTTGGGGATTATTATGAATAGCTGTTATAAACATTATATACAACTCTTTGTATAGACATGTTTTCATTTCTTTTGGGAAAACGACCTATAATATTGGAAGTGCTGGCCATATGGTTAAATTTATGTTTAGTTTTATAAGAAACTATAAAATCATTTTCCAGGGTGCTAGAAAACCTGCAGTGTGTGAGAATTGTAATTGCTCCACATCCTCACCAGCACTTGTTATTTTTAGTCTTTTTAATATTAGCCATTATAGTGGGTGTGTAGTGCTATCTCATTGTGCTTTCAGTTTGCATTTCCATGATGGCTAATGATGTTGAGCACCTTTTCATATGCTATGTATCATTCTGTACCTTTGATGAAATATCTTCATATTTTTTGCCCATGTTGAAAATGTGTTACTGAGTTGAAGAATTCTTTAGGCTATATACAAGTCTTTCAACAAATACAGATTTTGCATATATTTTCTTCCAATAGTTTCTTTGCCTTTTCATTTTCTTAAGTGTCTTTTACAAGCCAGAAGTGTAAAATGTTCAAGAAATTTTGGTCAACTTTTGCTCTTGTAATGTTACTCTTATGTCTTATCTCATTTATTTTTTGTTGTTAATCCTCACCAAGGGTATTTTTTCCATTGGTTTTTATTCTTTTAATTCTCACCTGAGGGTATTTTTCCATTGATTTTTAGAGAGTGGAAGAGAGAGGGCAAGACAGAAATATCAGTGTGGGAGAAACACATCGATTGGTTGCCTCCTGCATGAGCCCTGACCAGGGCCTGGGTTGGGGAGGAGCCTGTAACCTAGGTATGTGCCCTTGACTGGAATCGAACCCGGGACCCTTTGGTCTGCAGGCCAACGCTCTATCCACTGAGCCAAACTGGCTAGGGCTTTTCCATTGGTTTTTAGAGAGAGAGGGAGGGAAAAAGAAATAGAAAACATTGATGTGAGAAGGATACACTGATTGGTTGCCTCACGAACATGCCCTGACCCAGGTTGGGGATTGAACCTGCAACATAGGTACATGCCCTTAACCAGGGAACAATCCTTTGACCTTGCAGTGCACGGGCCAACACTCTAACCACTGAGTAACACTGACCAGAGCTTATCCAATAAATTTTGCCTCACCCAAGGTCATAAAAAATGTTCTCTCTTCTAGAGTTTTAAATATTTAGGTGTTACATTCAGCTCTGTGATTCATTTTGAGTTAATGTTTTACTGTGGTATAAGGGTCAAGGTTCATGTTTTGGATATATACACACTAGAGGCCCAGTGCACAAAATTAGTGCACTCGTGGGGGGGGGTGGCGCCCCTCAGCCAGGCCTGTGCCCTCTCACAGTCCCGGACGGAACCCTACGATGGATAGCCGGCCAGTGGCCTGGGCCTCCCTCTGCAGGGCAATCATGGGGCGATGGCCAGGCCCCCGACCTATTGCATTGTACCCACCTTGGCTGGCCTGGAGCCAGTGGGTGTCATAGCGTGGTTGTCTGGAAGGTCGTCCGGACAGTTGTTCTGCTGTTTGGTTGTTCGGTCGATTTGCATATTATGCTTTTATTATTAGAGATGTGGGGGGTGTATCTCCAATTCTGGCATGAATTGTTGAAAAGATTACCTTTTACCCATCAAATTACCTTGGCATCTTTGTAAAAAAAATTTTTTTTTGACCATGTAGAGGAGAGTCTATTTTTTTTTAAATAATTTTTTTTAACCTAGTCTCATTCATTTTTTTATTTTTTATTTTATTTTATTGATTTCAGAGAGGGAGAGAGAGAACATCAATGATGAGAGAAAATCATTGATCGGCTGCCTCCTGCACATCCCTACTGGGGATCAAGCCCGTAATATGGGCATGTGCCCTTGACCGGAATCGAACCCAGGACTCTTCAGTCCACTGAGGCTCTATCCACTGAGCCAAACCAGCTAGGCTAAAAATAATTATTTATTGTTGAAGGTATTACATATGTCCCCTTTTTTCCCCCATTGACCCCCTCCAGCCTACCCTCGCCCCCGCCCCAGGCCCTCACTGCCCCATTATCTGTGTCCATGGGCTATGCATATATGCATACGAGGTCCTTGGTTGATTACCTCCCACTCCCTTGCCTTCCCTCCAAGATTCTACACTCTGTTCCATGCTTTCATGTGGATCCACTCCATTTAATTTGTTTTGTTGCTTAGATTCCACATATGAGTGAGATCATGTGATTATAAAATGTTCATCATTTCTAGTAATATTCCTCATTTTGAAATCTGCTTGGTGCGATATTACTATAGACTTCTGGCTTTGGTTAGTATGGCTTATCTTTTTACTTTCAACTTACTTTATATGAAAGTAACTGACTTGTAGATAACATATAGCATACATTTAGGGCTCACTTTTTTTTTTTTTTTTTTTTTTTTAGAGAGAGAGAGAGAGGAAGGGAGAGGGATAGATAGAAACTTCGATAAGGGAGAAACATCCATTGGCTGCCTCCAGCACACCCCCTATGGGGATCTAGCCCTGAGCGGGAATCAAACCTAGGGACCTCTTGGTTCATGGGTTGATGCTTAACCACTGAGCCACACCAGCCAGTCTCACTTTTTAAAATTCATTCTGAGAATGTCTACATTTTCATTGGATTGTTGAAAACAGACCATTTATGTTTAATGTAATTATCAATATGATTGGGTTTAAATCTGCCATATTGCTATTTGTTTTTCATCTGTCCTATGCTTTTTGTTTTGTTTTTTAACATATTTTTCTTGATTTCAGAAAGGAAGCGAGAGAGAGAGAGATAGAAACATCAATGATGAGAGAAAATCATCTATCGGCTGCCTCCTGCATGCCCCCCTGCCAGGGATTGAGCCTGCAATCCAGGCATGTGCCATGACCAGGAATCGAACTGTGACCTCCTGGTTCATAGGTCAATGTTCAACTACTAAGCCACACTGGCTGGGTCTCTTCGTTTTACTTTTATAATAATCACTCTAAAGTTTACATATACATCTTATCACCATCTGCTCCCAGATAATACATCTTGACTGTTGGAAGGTTCTTATGCTTCAATTTCTCTTCTGTCCTTTCTGCTATTGTCATATATTGTACTTCTAATATTTTACAAATTCCACAATTTATTGTCATTATTTTAGCTTTAAAACAGTTCCCTTTCAGTTTACAAAATGAGAGGGAAAGTCTTTTGTATAACTCATATCTACCATTCCTAGTGCTCTTCATATGCCATTGTGTGGTTCCAACCTATCTGTAGCCTTCTGCTATAATTTTTCTTTGCCTCATAAACTTTTAGTATTTGAGGTGCAGGTTTTCTGTGTAAATTGCCTCAGCTTATTGAAAGTATTTCATTTTCATTCAGAAGGTGTTTTTGCTGCATATAGAATTCTAAGTTGACGGTCTTGTCTTTTACTATTTAAGATGTTATTTTTTGTCTTCTAGTTTTCGAGGGTTTCTGATATCTGTCATTCTTTCCTGTCTTTTTTTTTCTCAAGCTTCTTTAAGATTTTTTTTTCTCATTGGTTTTTAGCATTTTGATAACTAGATGTTTGGTATGGTTTTCTTTATTATAATTATCCAAATGTTTGGTGTGCATTGAGCTTCTTAAATCTGTGGGCTTTGTCGTTTTCATATTTGGATATGTTCTGACCATGAATCTTCAACTATTTTTGTTCTTTCCTCAGTTCCTCTTTTTTTTCTGAGAGTAATTATACAAATTTCATTTTTCCATCTCATTGTCTTTAAGTTTTCCTCTTCTTGAACATATGGAACATCTGAACATATGGAACATTTATCATTGCTTTTTTAACATCTTTATTTGCTACTTCATCCATCACCTTTGTATTTTCTGGGTCTGTTTTCATTAGTTGATTTTTCTCCTGCTTCTTTGCATGCCTGGTAATTTGTGATTGGTTACCCTACATTGTAGCTCCACATTTTTAGGTGCTAAGTTTTGTTATTTCAAATTTTTTAGATTCAGTTCTAAGCTACAGTTATTTGGATTCCATTTGATCTTTTAAGACTTGTTGTTCTCAAGTGTCATGAACGCTGGATCAGAACAGCCTTGAAGTCTGGGGCTAATTGGTCCCATTGCTGAGGTAGCACTCCTCTGAGGATTCTACCCAATTCCCTGAGTGTTTTGAGGTCTTTGCACTAAAGCTGATGGGAACGAGAATTATTTCCACCTCTGTGTGCGATCTGGGAATTCTGTGGTTCTTTGCCCAGTTCTAATTAGTTTCCTCTCATGTTTGTGCAGATTGATCCTCGGCCAAGAATTTGAGGGGATCCATCCTCAGCAAATCTTCAGAACTTTCCCATCACTCTATCCTCTAGTATTCTGTCCCACACATTCTAGCTGTCTGCCTCCCCAAATCCTCCTCTATCTCTTTCTCACTCTCAACTCCAACAGCCTTCCAAGTTCTACATGGGTTCTTCCTTCCTAAAGAAAATAGAAAAGAAGAAGAAAGTGAACTTAGATTAATTTAGTTGAGGGACAGAGATTGCTGCAGTTGGAATGCTGCTTTGATGTGAGGGCTAGTGCTTTGGGAGACCAAATATCAGCCATCTGGGCATGTTCTGGTGGCACAGTGCAAAGAATACCTGTTCCCATTCATTTAAGAAAAGGTTAACTGCTCTTCAGATTCTAATCACCAGTTTGACAACTGGATATTCTCAAAAATATAGAGGATTGATTTTGACTTTGTAATATTATTTCTCTCAGTTCCTGTGACCTAAAGTATACAGAAGGAGTACAGTCCCTCAACTGGACTAAAATCATGAAGACTATTGTTGATGACCCTGAGGGCTTCTTCGAACAAGGTGGCTGGTCTTTCCTGGAGCCTGAGGGTGAGGTGCGTGAGTGTGGGGTTTCTTTTCTGCTATATAATAGTTGCCCTTTATTTGAGCAATTAGGAAAAGTAGTACATAAAAGACCAGACCAAGTGGGAAAATCTCTGAACACATCTGATATTATTTCTCCAAATTAGTTTTACAGGTAAACAATAAACTAACTAGGTATTTGTAGCCACTGACAAGATTTCAAAAATTGTTTTCTAAAAAATGGTCCTCCCAACTCAGCATAATGCTTTATTACCAAAAATATTTCTGCAGTTAATATTCCTGGGCAAGGAAGGATGAGTGAAACTATAAGAAATATGAGTTATATATTTAGGGTATCCATTAAAACAGTAAATAGTGTTTTTGTTTTTTTCTCTAATTCATCAGGGTAGTGATGCTGAGGAAGGGGATTCAGAGTCTGAAATCGAAGATGAGACTTTTAATCCTTCAGAGGATGACTATGAAGAAGAAGAAGAGGACAGTGATGAAGATTATTCATCAGAAGCTGAAGAATCGGGTCAGTCTTTACAATGAAAAGTTTCTGTGGCTTTCTAATCTAATGCCATTTCTGGAAACTACTTTGCAAAAGGGAAGAGTTCTATCATTCCATTCCAGTATAATGACTAATGCTTACTAATCAATTTTTTTTCTTCAGACTATTCCAAGGAATCATTGGGCAGTGAAGAAGAGAGTGGAAAAGATTGGGATGAACTAGAGGAAGAAGCCCGAAAAGGTAAATTTTTTGGTTATTTTTTTGAGGCACAAATTTCTAACAGATTTCAGTCCTTAACTAGTGGAGAAAACAAGGTCTGTAATTTGTATTCTCCAAGAGACATGACTGCCTAATTGGATACTTTTTTTTCATCTGTCAAGTCCTCAATGGACCCATAGTCATGATAGCCACATAGTCTTATAAGGCTCCAGAATTAGGTCATTCAGTTTCCAAATCTAAGTTCTATAATAGTCTAAATTTTTAGGCCTCTCCCAAGTTAGGAATATTTTTATAATGCCAGTTTAATTACTCTGAAACCAAATGCCAAATATAAGTTAAAGATAAAAGGAAATGCCCTGGCTGGGTAGCTCAGATAGGTTAGAGCAGTGGTCGGCAAACTCATTAGTCAACAGAGCGGCAAACCGCAGCTCGCAAGCTGCATGTGGCTTGCGAGCCGCAGTTTACCGACCACTGGGTTAGAGCATCCTCCTGATACACCAAGGTTGTGGGTTCAATCCCTGGCCGGGCACATACAAGAAGCAACCAATGGCTGCATAAGTATGTACAACAACAGATCAATGTTTCTCTCTCTCTTTCTCTCTCTCTCTCTCTTCTTCCCTCCCTCTCTTTAAAAAATCAATAAATAAAACTTAAAAAGAAAAAATAGGTGAAAGGAATTATCCACTGTATCCTAAGCATTATGATAGAACTTTGCATAAATTACCATATTTAATCCTTCTTTGTTTATAATTTTCCATTTTATAAATAAACCTAGACTCAAAAATATTAAGTACTTGGTCAAGATCACACAACTGGTAAGTGACTGAGTCCAGATTAAAAGGTTTAACTCGAAACTATATTCTCAGTACTATTCCATGCTATACAGTAGTATCAGGTACTTAATGCTAACCTATATCCAACTAGTAATACCTCTTCTGTTTAGCGGACCGTGAAAGTCGTTATGAGGAAGAAGAAGAACAGAGTCGAAGTATGAGCCGGAAGAGGAAGGCATCTGTGCACAGTTCAGGCCGTGGCTCTAACCGTGGTTCCAGACACAGCTCTGCACCCCCCAAGAAAAAGAGGAAGTAACTTCTGAACTTTGGCCCTCAGCTCCATTCTTTCTCCAGCCAACCCCTGAAAATTTTACATGACAGAAACTGTATTTTTCCTTTTTTCTTTTGAAGTTTGCCATTTGTGTTTATGGGTTTAGGGGGCCAATTGTGTGGACCAATCTACTCGGGGAATTCCAGGCCCACCAGGACACGTGCCAATGGCCCCATCCAGATGGCAAGGCAGGAGGTGTTCTTGAAGAAGGGCAGAGGCTTCCACTGTTAATACCATTTCATTCCTCTCTTCCTGTCGCCTTCTGCCAGGACATCAGTGGCTTCTGACATCTTATTCTTTGATGTCTCAAAGTATATTTCCAAGATGTTAGTACAAGGTGAATAACTACTTGCACCATGGTTCTTGACCAGCAGATTCGATCCACCATCCTACCCTACAGCCATGACCTTCCTCACATCTCTTTAAGTTGCATCTTTGCAGTACTCAAGAACAGACAGGTTCTTGGAATTTGCTAATGTTTGTGATAAACCATACAACTTGAGCTAGTAAGGCAGATCAGGCTGGTACCTCCGTCTGAGTTTTCCTGCTTTCTTGCCTCATGCAAGATCTGGGGTATCTGCTGCCTTGGAAGACATAAGAAGCAGCGACGCTCCAAGGCTTGGTTTCATCCTCCTTTCAAATTCACACATGGATATTGGTAGAAACAAAATTACCATTGTTTATTTTCTGATATACCTGAGTAAGAACAGTCGTGCCTCATATACTGCTTCTAGTAAAATCTAGAAGGAGGCTCGTTATTAAGAAATCAACGTTTAGATCTGGAAGGGGCAATAGTCATGCCTTGGGCCTAGAATACCCTGATGAGAAGAGAAGAGAAAAGAAGAATGGAGGCCACTTCTACAACATGGCCTCTCGTCACTGCTGCTCCTTATTTTTACTTGTCTTGCATTGTCCTGTATTTATCACAGTTTCTGTTGAACAGCTTTTTAAGTATTTGGGGAGTTTATCTTGCCATACTCCCCCTCCTGGTTCTCGGCTCCCACCTGTTCCACTGCAGTTAATTCTGTGTTTTGTGACTTTAAGAGAGGAGGGGGGAGGGGGTCTCAGATTTTGTTTGTTTTTTTTTTCTCTTTAGCAGTAGGACTTGATATTTTCAATTTTGGAAGAACTAAAAGATAAATAAACTGGTTTTTTTTGTTGTTGTTTTGTTTTTGTAAATTCAACTTCTGTGATAGTTTTTTTTTGCAGTTCCTAAAAGCAAGCCTGCTCTCCTGGTAAAGTGCTGAGGCGTTAGAAAATAATGACTTTGTCCAGCTAGTATCACGAAAACAAACTTTCATATTCTAAGCTTTTATGATCAGATTGAGAGATACTAGCTAGACATCACAGTAAACCAAATTTATGGGTTAGCAAGTTACTTTATAAGAGACTTTTTTACTATGGTTCCCTCACAGAGATTAGAATGGAATAGCACTTGTTCTATCACGAAAACAAATCTTCGATCATCTCCTTGTAAATAGCGTGGAAGGCAGCAACAGCTTGAAGGGACACCTTCAGACTTCCTATTGGGGTAGCCTGGTCTGTAGGGCTAACAACTGTTGGAAAAGGAAAAAGAAACGTCAATCAGGCAGCAGCAACATTCCATTAAAAAACATTGGGTGCTAGGGATACTAAGTTACTTCATTTCTTAGGGGGACTGAGTCGAATGGAAGACAAAGGAAAACAGTTATAGTATGGTAAGTGCTGTGATGAAAACAACGTGCTTTGGGAACACATAGAAGCGTCATCTAATCAGGATGAAGAAATTGGAAAAGGCTTTCTGGAGACAATCCCTAAACTGAGTCTTTAAAAAGTAAAAGATACCTAAGCTAATGCCAAAACATGAGAACATGGCAAGTTTAGAAAATTGCAAGGAGTGGCAGAAGTGAAAGCTATGCAGGTAAGCGGGGGCCATATCATAAAAAGGTCTTGACTTCCAAGGAATTTGGTTTTCACTGAAGTTATTAGTGACAGTTTTTATTTGGGTTCTAGAAAAATGAATCCATTGTTGGGTAATATATTCAAAGGGGATACAAATACATCCGGAAGGGTAGTTGGGCTGTTGCACTAATTCGGGGGAGAAATGAAGGGGTCTGAAGTACAACAATGAGGGTATGAAGGTGGGGACATTCAGAATATTTAAAGAGGTAAAATAGAATTTTGTGATTGAATGTTGGGAGTGAGAAGAGGGTTGGAATCAAAGATGACCATTCTTATTTGGGTAAGGGAACATAAGGTACAAGTTTGTAGTGGGGATGGGGACATACTAAGGGCATATAAGTAGTTACTTAGTTTGCTGTAAGCTAAATTGTATTAAAAATCTGGTCTAGAAACCTAGATCTGAGATCATTTCTAGGTTATAATTAAAATCCTGAGAGTGGATGCAAACACGTAGGAAAAGTGTATATGAAGAATAGAAGGCCAAGAATTGAACCAGGGAAACCCACCATTCAAACTCCAGATGAAGAACCTGCAAGATAAACAAGGATCCCCTAGGGCAGGGGTGGGCAAACTTTTTGACTCGAGGGCCACAATAGGTTCTTAAACTGGACCGAGGGCCGGAACAAAAGCATGGATGGAGTGTTTGTGTGAACTAATATAAATTCAAAGTAAAGGAGCGGAGGGGAGAGCAAGAGAACCGGATAGAACAGCCGGATCCGGCCCGCGGGCCGTAGTTTGCCCAAGGCTGCTCTAGGGAGTGATATGGACAGCCCAGCTGAACTGGCCTGAAAACCAAGGGAGAAGTGTTTAAAAACAAGAATAAGATCTAGTAAGATGACTAAGAAAACCAATTGGACTTGGCAATAAGGAAAATTGTTAAGAGCAAAGTGGATAGAAACTTCATTGAAGAGGATAGGAGGCACCAAAGTAAGTATTGTGGACTGACCAACCATTCAGCAAATATTTCAAGGAGCTGAGTTGTTTGTTTGTTTATATTTATTGATTTCAGAGAGGAAGGGAGAGGGATAGAGAGATGGAAACATCAATGGTGAGAGAGAATCATTGATCGGCTGCCTCCTGCACGCCCCCCACTGGGGATCGAGCCCACAACCCGGGCATGTGCCCTTGGCCGGAATCAAACCTGGGACCCTTCAGTCCGCAGGCCGACGCTCTATCCACTGAGCCAAACCGGCTAGGGCAAGGACCTGAGTTTTGAAGTGGAAATATATAGCTGCAGAGTTTTGAAGCCTGAATGGAAGGGAGGCCATAATAAGGAAATTACTATAAATTTTTTATTGTTTAAAAATTGAGGAACATTCATTGGCTTTAGGGATTTTGAAGTCACTAGAAAAGGCTTAAGAGGATTTCCTTTATGTACAAAGGGCAAGGAGGTCAGGAAGAGTATGGCACGTTTAGGAAATGGGACAGGAATAGAAATTGGGAGTGATAGTTGGAAAACAGCTAACAGAGAGGGCACTTGCCATGTCCTAAACACTTTACTTAATCCTCCCTTAATCCTTTACTTAAGAACTCCCTTAATCCTCATGACAACGTTATGAAATAGGAACTATTATTCTCACAGTTGAAACAGGCACAGAGTGGTTAAATAATTTGCCCAATATTACAGTTAACTAATAGAATATAGTGAAGAATCTTGTCTACCAGTGAAAGTTTGAACTTTGTAACCCTTGATCTGAAGAGTTTTGCTCAGAATCTATAATAATAAAAGCGTAATATGCTAATTAGACTGGATGTCCTTCCAGATGAAGTTCTGGACAAAGCCGGGACTGCAAGGGAAGCCCGGGTCCTGGGTGCCAGAGGGAAGCTGGTGCCGGCAGCCAGGGGAAGGAAGGCCTACTCTTGCACAAATTTTGTGCATCGGGCCTCTAGTTTCTTATAATGAGTAAAAAATTTATATCATGACTCAAATGTATATAAGCCTAGTTCCACAAGATAATTACTCTGTGCAATGTACTCTGATACCTTCTTTTCTACAGTTCCCTGGTGTGTGTTTTTTCTTCAAAATGTGACTTACTAATTTAATCTCACCATCCACTAATGGGTTATGACAGGAAGTTCAAAAACCATTAGTCTGGTGAATAGTAAATGCCCACTACAGCCTAGCAGTTAAGGTAAATGTGTGAAGTCCCAGGTGTATAAGGTAACAGGGAACAGAGAGAACTGGACAGAGCAGGCCCACCTAAAGGCATTCAAATGCAAATATTGTTAAAACATGTTGGCCTTATAGCAAAGGTCTTAAAAACAGATTTAAGAAGAATGTGGTTAGCAAATGTATAGAGACACTGTAGTAGATGGTTATGGGTTGAAGAAACCATTGCCAGGGAGACCAGTTCAGAAAACTAGTATAGCAGTTAGATTGTAGTCAAGACACTTCTCAAATAGAATGGATAAGACTTGGTCACCAATATTGTGAGGTGAGAGAGTAGAAAGTTGGTGTCTAAGAAACTGGGTGCATGATAAGGCATTAAAAGAGAAGGGGTATGAGCTGCCTTTACAAACTATATGCTTAAGAGGAGTCAGAAATTCTGGCATTTAAATTTGATTGAAATTAAAAAAACTTGTCTTTTCAAATCTCAAACATTGGAGAGTCATAGTAGATTCTAGTAATCAAGAGGTATATGAACTAAAATTGACAACTAGAAAGGTATAAAAATTTTTTAAAATAAAATCGACAACGGACTACCCTCAGGTTTGATCTAGAAGTAAGTAGTTATAGGGATTTCAATCCAATTTGTCTCAAACTTTGTAGCAGTAATTATATATTGAAGGTAAAACAGGAAAAGTATTATTACGATGACTTGCTTAGAAATAAATGGAACTGAGAAGCACAAAACATGTATTACTCACTGTCTAGCTTTTGCTCTACAATGTCTCTTCCTGATTCCATGATCTGCCACAGTTTCAGATATGCATATCCTACTTCTTGACATTCATTCTTTTCTTCATCCATAGGATCACTTACCACTGTGAACTTTAAACTAAGGGAGGGAAATTACATTTAATTCAGCACTGCTGATACCCTAAGCCTTAAAAAAAAAAAAAAAAAAAAAAGCTAAAAGTAACCATAAGTTAGAGAATGTCTAATTACAACAGCAAAGAGTGAGGAATTGGTATGATTTAAAGTAACAACCGGGTCCTGGTCAGCTTGCTCAGTTGATTGGAGCATCATCCTGTACACCAAAAGGTTGCAGTTCAATTCCCAGCCTAGATTGCAGCTTCAATCCCCCATTCAGATGGCAACTGATCAAAGTTTCTGGCATCGTGTGTGTGTTTTTCTCTCTCCTTTCCTCTCCCTCTAAAAAATATCATTAAAAACATATCTGCGCCG
This sequence comes from Plecotus auritus, assembly GCF_963455305.1. Taxonomy (NCBI): domain Eukaryota; kingdom Metazoa; phylum Chordata; class Mammalia; order Chiroptera; family Vespertilionidae; genus Plecotus; species Plecotus auritus. Next base: position 82,410,415 of record NC_137770.1, on the reverse strand, counting down.
AAACCGGTTTGGCTCAGTGGATAGAGCGTCGGCCTGCGGACTGAAGGGTCCTGGGTTCGATTCCGGTCAAGGGCATGTACCTTGGTTGCGGGCACATCCCCAGTGGGAGGTGTGCAGGAGGCAGCTGATCGATGTTTCTCTCTCATCGATGTTTCTAGCTCTCTATCCCTCTCACTTCCTCTCTGTAAAATATCAATAAAATATATTTTAAAAAAAACATATCTGCAGGTGAGGATGTTAAAAAGTATATTAAAAAATTTAACAACCAGTCTTGAAAGAGGGAACTATAAGACTCAAGATAATGTAACTGATCAAGTTGTCTCAAAACCGTTGAGATATAATTCCTTGCAAGATGGATTTCAGAGAGGAAGGGAGAGGAATAGAGAGAGATCAATGATGAGAGAGAATCATCAATTGGCTGCCTCCTGCACACCCCCCACGAAGGACTGAGCCTGCAACCCAGGCATGTGCCCTGCACCGGAATTGAACCCATGACTCATCAGTCCAAAGGCCAGCACTCTATCCACTGAGCCAAACCGGCTAGAGCTGGTTTATAATTTTGATGAAAGATTTGATATGGGCAGTGGATGAGTTGCACAAAAACCAATAAACAGAAGAAGTTAGAAGAAAAGGTTTTCAATTTCTAAATAAAAGTTGGGTACCAAGCCTGAGCATAGTAAAGGAAACAGAAGAAATACAGAATTGCAAAACGAATATAAAATGTGTATTCCTTAGAGCTGTAAGTCTTGAAAGATTATACTATAAAGCACACAGCACTGTGCCTCACAAGTAGTGAGCAGTCAACAGTTATTATCTCTTCATCCTCACCCAAGGATAAGTTTATAGACATTAGAGAGAGAAGGGGAAAGAAACATTGATTGGTTGCCTCTTGTACACCCCAACCATGGACTAAACCTGCATCCTAGGTATGTACCTTGACCAGGAATCGAACCTGTGACCTTTCGGTGTGCAAAACGATGCTCCAACCAACTGAGCCACCCACCCAGGACAAGCAGTCAGCAATGATTACTACCCTGACTTAGCCTAGCAAAAAATGATATTGAATTCCAGAGACTGGTACCTACTAAATTTTTTGAGAGAAAAATTCAAGTACCATAAATTCATTATTTTAATCATTTTAAAGTGTGCAATTCAGTATTTCTTAGTATCATCACAATCTTGTGCAACCATCACCACTATCTAATTCCAGGTCATGTTCATCGCCTCCTCCAAAACTCCTGTACCCATTAAGTAGTCATTCTCTATTGCCCTCTCCCTCAGCTCATGGCAACTACTAATCTACTTTCTGTCTCTCGATTTGCCTATTCTGGACACTTCATAATCCAATACTTCTTTTTAATGTTTTTATTGATTTTAGAGAGACAGGAAGGGAGAAGGAGAGAGAGAAAGAGAAACATTGATGTGAGAGAGATACATTGATCAGTTGCCTCCCCACCAGGGATCAAACCTGAAACCTGGGTATGTCCCCTGGTCCAAATTGAACCAATGACCTTTCCGTGCATGGAACGACACTCAACACAACTGAGTAACACTGGCCAGGGCATAATTCTATATTTTTTTAAAAGCAAACATTGGTCCAGCCAGCATGGTTCAGTGGTTGAGCATCGACCTATGAGCCAGGAGATCATGGTTCAATTCCCAGTCAGGGCACATGCCCTGGTTGCGGGCTCAGTCCCCAGTGTGGGGTGTGCAGGAGGCAGCTGATCAATGGTTCTTTCTCATCACTGATGTTTCTATCTCTCTCTCCCTCTCTCTGCCTCTCTGAAATCAATAAAAATATGTATTTTTTAAAAAGTAAACATTGGTGGCTAATAGTACTAAGGGAACAAGAATAGGACTAAAAATTTAAGCTCTTAAAATTGCAATTAAAGATAACTAAGCTGAAAAAGAATTCTGAAAATGATACATTTTTAGCTCAGTAAGCAATATTCACTTGTGGTTATGTTTCTGTATGGTTATTGAGAACTTTAAAACTGCAAAGGGATAATACCAACTCCCCATCCCAATTTTCCCAGGAAAGGTATGGTAACTATCATTACTGCATGCTGGACACAATACCAAGTGCTTTAGGCAAACGATGTTATTTCAATTTTATGCTCACAGTAGCCTTCAAGTAAAGTAATAACTTAGAGATCATTGTAAATGTAAGAGTCAGGATTCAAAACCAGGTCTGTCTGATTACAAAGACAATGTTCTGTTTATTGTACCATATTGGCAAAAGAAAGTAAAAAATAAAATAAACTGAACTCTAAAATTGAGTAGAAGGTTGCAAAAAGGAGAGAAAAGAGAAAAGTGTTACCAGTATCTTCTTACCTAATAATAGACAAACATGTAAATTGACCCTTGCTCGCCCACCAGCCAATCAGGAGTGATATGCAAATTAACCCAACAAAGATGGTGGTTAATTTGCATACACAGGAGCCCGAGCAACTGGGGGTGGGCGGGACACTTGCATTGTCACCATGGCAATGACGCAGGTGTTCTGCCCCACCCCCGGTCTCTCAGGGCCTCTGGGCAGCATGGGAAGGCGGGCCTGAGCAGAAAGAGGCAGCTCTGGGGCTGGGCCTGAGTGGAAAGGTGGTGCTGGCAGCCAGGAAAAGGAAGGCCCATTCTAGCACGAATCTTCATGCATCGGGCTTCTAACAAGGAAATAAAGGAAAAGCGAGCTCTAGGAATGCTGAGAGAAAGAAGAAAAAGCTATATTTAACATGAATACAGAAACAACCAAATTACTTTTCATTCCCAAAAGTTACCAGTAAGCTTTTATCTATTTTAAAAGTCCATTGTGATTCTGATGTCAGATTCACTCTTTATTTCAGCTGTCTCCTTTCTCAGGTCTATGACTAACTGGAGACAAAGTAAATGCAAATTAAATAAATGTATTGGGCTTTTTGATAAGTAATAAATTAAAACACTGGCCCCATCTTATTTCTTACCCACATACACATTAAGAAATTAGGGTTGGCCGAAACCGGTTTGGCTCAGTGGATAGAGCGTCGGCCTGCGGACTGAAGGGTCCCGGGTTCGATTCCGGTCAAGGGCATGTACCTTGGTTGCGGGCACATCCCCAGTGGGAGGTGTGCAGGAGGCAGCTGATCGATGTCTCTCTCTCATCGATGTTTCTAGCTCTCTATCCCTCTCCCTTCCTCTCTGTAAAATATCAATAAAATATATTTAAAAAAAAAAAAAAGAAAGAAATTAGGGTTGGCAGATTTTGCACAAGAAAAGAAAAGAAAGAAGCCCCAAACATATGCTTGCTTAAATTTGAATTTCAAATTTCCGCTAAACAATGAATAATTTTTTAAGTATAGGTATATCCCATATGTTTCATCTGGAATCTCTAAAAGGAGGCCTCCTCAGATGACAGGAATAATGACATTTGGCTTTCCTAAAACTTATAGTAGATCTAGAATTTACTTCAGTTATATCAAAGTATTTTCTGCAAAGAAATATTTAAAATCGAACAAAATTAATATTATAAAGCCATAATATTTGGTAAGCTAGTGATGGTACTGTGTTTATGAGAAATGAATCAAATTATCTCCAAATATTGCAGCATTTGTCCATTCCATATAGGGTACTGTCAGTATTAAGTACATTGCTGCCTCAAACACACACACACACACACACACACACACACACAAACCCACGTAGGAGCTGGTATGGAATGAGAAATGAACTAAATCTATGAGATTATATATTTTATCAGATAGTTAGCCATGAACATAAATTAGACTCAAGTAGATGAGAAATTCATTAAGGGTAAATCAATATAAAAGTAGTTAACATATTCAATATCAGCACAAAACCAAACTAAAACTCTTCGATTCTTGGGTGAATATCTCCTTTCTGTCAAAGTGGAGAGTAAATGCTTACCGTCCTTGCTCAGGACCTTGTCCATTCAGCATGTCAAACAGAAATTGCCTTCGGCCTTTTTGCTCCAGGCGGTCCAGGTCTATCACTATATTAGGGTAAGAGGGAAAAGAACAAAGAATCATACCCTTTTGCTATTTGGGCACTAAGATTTTCATAAGTGGTACATATAAAACAGAGGTTGGAAAAGTAGGGCCCATGGGCTGGCCACCCGGTTTTGTAAAGTTTTACTGAACCCAGCCATGCCTATCATTTATTTATTTATTTTAAATATTTTTTTAGTTGATTTTTAGAGAGAAAGGAAGAAAGAGGGATAGAAACATCATTGAGAGAGAAACATCATCAATCTACTGCCTCCTGCACGCCCCCTCCTGGGGATTGAGCCTGCAACCTGACCTGGAATCAACCAGCAAGTCTTGGTTCATGGGTCTCCACTCAACTGCTGAGCTATACTGGCTGAGCCACACCTATTATTTACATACTAGTGACCTGGTATGCACAAATTCATGCACATTGAAAGGAAATTAATTAGAAGGTGGCCAGTAGGGTGGGAATGGGTGAAATGGGCCAGACATGCCCTGGAGCCAACCTCCCGAAGCCCCTCCCCTACCGGCCACACCTGGGGTGACACTGTGGCTCAAAGGGCGTCTGCAGAGTGAGCAGGGTCCCTCCTGCAGGTGGGCTCCCTCGGCCTGGCCTGCAGGGATGAGCCCTAAACCGGCAGTCGGACATCCCTCTCACAATCTGGGACTGCTGGCTCCTAACCGCTCACCTGCCTGCCTGCCTGATTGCCCCTAACCACCTCTGCCTGCCAGCCTGATCGCCCCCTAACTGCTCCCCCCTGCCAGCCTGATTGCCCCCTAACTGCTCACCCCTGCCGGCCTGATCACCCACTAACTGCTCTCCCCTGCCACACTGATCGCCCCTAACCACCTCTGCCTCGGCCCCTGCCATCATGGCTTTGTCCAGAAGGAAGTCCGGAAGATGTCTGGAAAAATGTCTGGTCTAATTAGCATATTACCCTTTTATTAGTATAGATGTTACAGTCTCCAATAAACTGACCTATGTTTTTCAACCTCTACTTTAGCTAGGTTTGGTCACATGATTAAGTGCTAACCATTACGACCTATGAAACCTGTGTAATAGGCTCAGAAGGAGGCATTCTTTCTTTCCCCTGCAGCCATTAAGGACTCTGGTGTAAATGAGCAACTAAAAGGATGCAAGACAGACATTTGGATGGTGGGAAGGCAAGATAGAAGTTTGGACCTTATGATCCATCTAAGGGGGGAAGTGAACATGGGTATGGTGTGAAAGAAATTTTATGTTCTAAGATAGAAACTCAGCAGATAATCTCTAAAGTTGGTGAATCAGGAAATTGCAATAAAACATTACTCAGAAATATGGAGTCAAATAACAGAAGAAATAACAGAAAAAGTGTGTACAGTGTATTGAGGGATGACAGAAGGGGCATGGGAGCGATTTTTGGAGAAGGGGTGGGACAGAGGGCTGTTTACTTTTATTTCAAAACCTTTTTAAGGCTATCTGATATTTTCAAACCACATGCACATACTATGTTGATAAATAGAAGAAAAAGGGTTGGATCCACCCCATCAGAAGTCCAGAGTAGTTCTGCCCCCTCATTCTAAATGTCTGTTGGCCCGCTCTCCCCACTGACTGCAGGGGCTGCCTCACCCTTGCTAAAGTGGAAGTGGATCTCTTCTCCTGCCCTCGGTTTCCTCAGGGACACTGGCGTTTCAGTCTCTGACAAGGGTAGATCATAGAACTTGTACTCCACATACACCTGTTTTATGTTCTCATCAGACATCACTTCAGCTTCTGAGTGGAAGGCCAGGCTGACAATTTCAATGCACATCTTCTCTGAATCCTGGTAAGAAAAAGACATTAATTTTCTATAGGTTAGTGATGCTCCGAGTATATACTCCACTTAATTAACACATTACTGTCAATCACAGGCATACTCCGTCTTGTATATTACTCCTTGAGAATCAATTTGTAGGTAATATTGGCACTGAGACAACATGACTGAATTGTCCCAGCTAATGTGGGGGAAATTGGTAGGGAGAGAATCCAGTCATTTTGTCTCCTGGTCCAGTGAATCCTGTCCTCAGACCAGCCTTCCTCAGCCATCTCCTCATATAGAGAGAATCAAGAAACTTTCTGAGCAGATAGCTTTTCTTCAACTTTCTGGATGAAAACCAATCCAGCATTTTCCTGAAATTAGCTCCTAGGAGACCTGCTGACTGATTTGAGCTGTTTCAGCCACTATAGCAAGGAGCTGCCTACTGGGCTTTCTGTTGTTGTTGTTGTAGTGCTGGCTGGGACTGCCCCTCCCCCCTTATGATTACATTCCCCGATAATGGATGCCAGCTCACAGTTGAAAAGCATTGCATTAGAGTTATGGCCTATAACACCATAGCCATTCGCCACATGTGACATAATCTGTGACATAATCTGAATTGGGATTTTCTATCAGTATAAAACTCACACGGGACTTTGAAGACTTTGCATTAAAAAATGAATGTAAGATATCTCAATAGTTTTTTGTCGGAAGCCGCCCATTGTCCTCTGATTGAGACATTGGTAGCTGAAGCAACTTCCACCTGTCAATCTTATGTAAATCGTTGCTGATTGGCTATTACTGGCTATGGGTGGATCCCAAACCTTAATAAAAGGGATTGCAAGGCCAGAGTGAGAGTAGTCCTCCGCCTAGAGGTGGGCTGCCAATATCGCCAAATTAATATTTTTCTAGTCTCTTTCATTTGTGTGCAGCCTCCTCCAGAACCCGAACCCTGAATCTGAACCCTGAACCACATGGGATGTGAAAGGGGTTCCCGCAACTGGCGCCCAACGTGGGGTATCTGGAGGAGATGATATTTTTCGCCTAGAGCGAAGGAGGAAAAATACACCGAGAAAAGGTGTGGAAAATTCACCGCACGCAAAGCCCATGGCCAGCTACAGAAACTGGATCTGTAAGTAAGGTGGGAACGTCTTTTTCAACTAGGCTAATGGGGAAGAATTAGATTATAAAATAATGTGGTTTCTTGTTCAAATTAAAATCTTAATTGGTATTTGGAATTTAAAATCTGTAATAAGTGAAACTCCACTGCTGAAACCACCTCTGGTGCAGAGAAATTCCAAGGTGGCAGGAGAGGGCAAGGCTATCTGCTTTCCCGCAATGAGATTACTCAATGTTTTCCTTAAAAATTATAGAAGCCGAAACCGGTTTGGCTCAGTGGATAGAGCGTCGGCCTGCGGACTGAAGGGTCCCGGGTTCGATTCCGGTCAAGGGCATGTACCTTGGTTGCGGGCACATCCCCAGTGGGAGGTGTGCAGGAGGCAGCTGATCGATGTTTCTAGCTCTCTATCCCTCTCCCTTCCTCTCTGTAAAATATAAATAAAATATATTTAAAAAAAAATTATAGAAGAACTCGCAGGGAAATGCAAATCTTGGCCAAATTGGGTGCTAGTTATTACTTTGGAAAGCGAAAAAGAAAGAAAAAATTTAAGATGATGGCTTTATCTATTAAGCATGAAAAGAAATTCGGCCAGATCTGTTGCTGATGCTTTCCCCAGAGCAAGCAGGATGTGAGGGAAGGGAGAGACACGTGTCAAGCCAATATGGATGCCCACTCTCCCAGTATGCTAATTTAAAGTTTCCTTTCTGGCCATGAAAAAGTCTTCTCACCTTAAAAATTTAGAAATGTGTCTGGAATTTCTGTGCTCGTGGGGAGAGAAGCCCGGCTTAAAAACAAATGTGTGCAACTGTCCACGTTTTGGACACATTACGGTAGGTAGGGTTTTAAGCTGGAATCTCTCTGCAAAAGCTATAGAAAATGAGAAACCCAGAACTGGTTCTTTTTCCTAAGAAAAAGTCTTCTCGAAAGAAATTCAAGCTAGTTCCAGCAACAGAATTCATATTTCCATAATAAAGAGTAGTTTTTAAAATGTTAATGAACCTTTGTCAAAGTTAACTTTTAAGGCCTTCAAGAAAATAAGTGAAATTGTCTCTGTCATAGAATTTATCCAATGAAAATGCTTTAAAATAATTATAATTGACTCTAGAATCTCAAAGAAATTGTTGAAATATAGATAAATAATGTATTAATTATAAAGCTCTAAATAGCCCAGGTAACTGGCTACACCCTTTGTTAATGGAGGAAGGGGTAGACGCCCTTCCCCCAGCAGACAGGTAATCCAGATTCCTGCCAGGAGCCATCTTTGAAAAATGTGTTAATTTTCATTTGAATGCCTACAGGTTTGCTTCCCCCAGCAGAACAAGCAGATAGGTAGACCAGTTTCCCTCCAGGAGCCATCTTTGAAAAATGTGGTAATTTACATTCATATGGACCAAACCTGGTTTTCCAGAGCCACTGGCAAATGGAAATTGAAGTTTAAATTTGCCTCATGAGAAAAACCTAGAGGACAGAATTAATTGATTATGTCTTGTATTTTTCTTAGAAATGTAAAGTGTTATTAATCTAGGAAATGCTAAATATATTTGACTTGCCAGCTCTAAAAGTTCAAGATTCAAATTAAATTGGGAGAAATTATATAGTTGTGGTAATTAAATGCCTAAAGTATAAAAATTGTTGAAAAAATGTTGTGTTTTCTCTGAAAATAATTAGGAATTCAAAATAAGCTGCTTATTGGTCTAATTAAAAAAGAAGGATTAATTCTGTGATCCCAACCAAGGTTTTTAATACAATAACCAGTTTGAGTTTAATTATCTTAATATAATTATAAAAAGTATTATAATATTTAGCCAAAACCGGTTTGGCTCAGTGGATAGAGCGTCGGCCTGCGGACTGAAGGGTCCCAGGTTCGATTCCGGTCAAGGGCACGTAACTTGGTTGCAGGCACATCCCCAGTAGGGGTTGTGCAAGAGGCAGCTGATCGATGTTTCTCTCTCATCGATGTTTCTAACTCTCTATCCCTCTTCCTTCCTCTCTGTAAAAAATCAATAAAATATATTTTTTAAAAAAAGTATTATAATATTTAAATCATATATAGATATTTGTTTGATGGTTTTTTTCATGTTAAATTTATTTTATTTTATTTTATTGGTTTTTTACAGAGAGGAAGGGAGCGGGATAGAGAGTTAGAAACATCAATGAGAGAGAAACATCGATCAGCTGCCTCCTGCACACCTCCCACTGGGGATGTGCCCGCAACCAAGGTACGTGCCCTTGACCGGAATCGAACCTGGGACCCCTCAGTCCGCAGGCCGATGCTCTATCCACTGAGCCAAACCGGTTTCAGCTCATGTTAAAATTTTAAGGCTGTAACCGAGAAATGATTCTTGGAAAGCTCCGAGGGCGCCCAGAGTAATACAAGAAATTTATTCTCTCTTCTTAAAGGAAATATTTTGAATTTAACTGATCTAATATACTTGAAATTGCATGGAAAGCTTTATCAAATAAAAATTAGTAACTATATTTTAAATGTTATGAAGGTTTTGGCCTCTAAGAAGGGCATAATGAAGTAACTAAATATTTCTTAAAAATCCAACAGCAGAATTTAAAATGACAAAAAGCCCGTAGCCGCCTGCATTCTTAATTAAGCTAGAGGTGGGGCAACATTTGTGGCTTGTGAATCAGACGTAAACATTTACTAAATTTGCTTTGCTTTTTAAATGAAGATACCTACTTTAATTACTTAAATAAATTAGCTTTTTAAAATTATAATCAAGGCCCTAACTGGTTTGGCTCAGTGGATAGAGTGTCGGCCTGCGGACTGAAAGGTCCCAGGTTCGATTCCGGTCAAGGGCTTGTACCTTGGTTGCGGGCACATACCCAGTAGGGAGTGTACAGGGGGCAGCTGATCGATGTTTCTCTCTCATCGATGTTTCTAACTCTCTATCCCTCTCTCTTCCTCTCTGTAAAAAAATCAATAAAATATATTTTAAAAAATAATAAAATAAAATAAAATTATAATCAAGGCTTCCCATGATCCCTCTCTATATGCAAATTAGCCTAAGGGGATACTCCTTAAAAATAAAATTCTAGCTTAATAAAAAGGAGAAATTTGAAAATTTTGAAATCTCTTTCACTGGTATTTACAGGATAAACTGAGAATTGTTATTAAAATATTAAATCTAATCTGCACTAGTGGTCACCATAACCTTAAGAGAAATTGTTTCATATAACAAAGATTTTTAAATGAAACTCTCTGTAGCCTGAAAATTATTTTGGAAGGAAATAGAGAGGTTTCCTTCAAATATCTTAAGGATTGTAATTGAAAACCAATGCATTAGGCCTCAGAAGGTGGAGATAAGAAAAGATTGTCTTAAAACTTTAAATGACTTTCAGAAATTGTTAGGGGACATTAACTGGTTAAGATCTTATCTGGCTGAAACCGGTTTGGCTCAGTGGATAGAGCGTTGGCCTGCGGACTGAAGGGTCCTGGGTTCGATTCCGGTCAAGGGCATGTACCTTGGTTGCGGGCACATCCCCAGTGGGAGGTGTGCAGGAGGCAGCTGATCGATGTTTCTCTCTCATCGATGTTTCTAGCTTTCTATCCCTCTCCTTTCCTCTCTGTAAAATATCAATAAAATATATTTAAAAAAAAAAAAAGATCTTATCTGAAGATCTCTACAGGAGAAATGACAAATTTATTTAATTTACTTAGAGGTGACTCTAATCTTTCCTCTCCCCAAACATTAACAGATGAAGCTAGGAATGAGTTGCTAAGAACTGAGCAGGCAATTTCCTCAGCCCAAGTAGCAGGGGTACAGCCCAAATTACCTTTATTGGGACAAATTAACCCTACTGCAAATAGTCCCACTGGAGTCATCTTTCAAAATAAAAACTCTCCTACCATTATTGAATAGGTCCACCTAGGGTATCAATCCTCTAAAACTGAGGTTAAATGTTATTTCAGACTGATATAAATTGGCAAATTGGGTTAAGTGGATATTAAGGGGAACTTAGCTGTCACCTATTAAAAGATAAATTACTACAATTTTTATATTATACCTCCATCATTATACCAAAAAATACTAGGCAGGAACCTATTCTTGGAGCTTTAACTGTTTTTACTGATGGATCATCTAATGGGAAAGCTGCCTATCATACAATAAATTCAGACCAAGCCATACTGACCAGTCATACTTCTGTACAAAGAATTGAACCAGAAGCTATTAAAGGCTGCATTGCAGGATTTCCAAGAGCCTCTTATTATTGTCTGTGATTCCTTTTACGTGCGAACTTAGTGAATAGAATTGAAACTGCCTGGTTGAAATGGCTTAGTAACCAAAGTTTATTTTTACTATTTTTTTAAATATATTTTATTGATTTTTTACAGAGAGGAAGGGAGAGAGATAGTTAGAAACATCAATGAGAGAGAAACATTGATCAGCTGCCTCCTGCACACCTCCCACTAGGGATGTGCCCGCAACCAAGGTACATGCCCTTGACTGGAATCGAACCTGGGACCCTTGAGTCTGCAGGCCGACGCTCTATCCACTGAGCCAAACCGGTTTTGGCTATTTTTACTATTTTTTTTTTAAATATATTTTATTGATTTTTTACAGAGAGGAAGGGAGAGGGATAGAGAGTTAGAAACATCGATGGGAGAGAAACATCGATCAGCTGCCTCCTGCACACCCCCCACTGGGGATGTGCCCGCAACCAAGGCACATGCCCTTGACTGGAATCAAACCCGGGACCCCTCAGTCTGCAGGCCGACGCTCTATCCACTGAGCCAAACCAGTTAGGGCTATTTTTACTATTTAAACAAGTTCAGCAGATTGTACAACAGAGATAATATCCTTTTTATATCACTCATATCAGGGCTCATAGTGTCTTACCTGGTCCTTTAACAAAAGGAAATGCACATGCTGATCAATTGGTTGCTTTATTAAAAGAAGCCTTAGAATCTCATCAGCTTTTACATCAGCCTGCCAAAATGCTGTCTAAACAATTCTCAATCCCTTGACAACAGGCAAAAGAGATTATTAAGGAATGTCCCACTTGCATGTTACATCTACCTCAAGGGCCTAACACAGGAGTCAACCCCAGAGGTTTGCTAAGAGACCATATCTGGCAAATGGATGTAACACATTATAATTCCTTTGGACGCCTTGGGGCATTACATGTCTCTGTAGACACCTTTTCAAAAGTAATATGGGCTACTGCATCTACAGGAGAAACGGCAAAACAGGTTATTAATCATTGCCTAGCTGCTTTTGCCGTCATGGGAGTTCCAAAAATTATTAAAACTGATAATGGGCCTGCTTACACAAGCTGTCATTTCCAGGATTTTTGTAAAAGGTGGAAAATTCAGCACATTACAGGAATACCATATAATTCCCAACAACACACCATTATTGAACGACAGCATCAGCGGCTAAAATCCCAACTTGAAAAATGAAAAGGGGGGATGATGGAGAAATCACCTGTGGGTAGGCTGCACCAAGCCTTAATTACTTTAAATTTTTTCACTTGTGATGCTGATGGAAAGACACCTATGGAGCTGCATTGGTGTCAGAATAAAACAAAAGTAAGTGGTCTAGTTAAATGGAAAGATCCCAAATCTGGTTTATGGAAGAGACCCGATCCATTATTAACCTTTGGCAGAGGGTATGCTTGTTTATTTCCAGAGAATTTTTCCAAACCTGTGTGGATTCCTGCTAGAAATATTAAACTGCAACAGGGATCCAAGAGAGAAACTAGCCAGACTGAGGACCTTGCGTCTGGAGCCACACCATGCAGCTGCAGACAATCAACTACCTCAGCCACAGAGAGCAGCGACTCCAAGCAATCCACTGAAGATAGGGAGCAGGAGGAGGACAAGCGGGACAACAAACAGCCTGGAGGCCACGTGGGACATGGTAAAGAAGATGGTACAGAAAGCTGAGTGAATTTGTGAGGTAACCAAAACCCTGAGAACGTCTTTCTTGCCATGCTAGCGGTAATCAGCTGTTCGGTGATATTACCTGGGGCAAATGGGGAAGTATTTTGGACTTGTGTTCCTGACCCTTCATGGGTAAGACCCCTTACGTGGGCTGATCCCCCGCCTAATGTAGTCACCAATAATACCAAACACCTTGGTCATCCAGGAGGAACATGGGTGGGGCAAGAAAGTATAATTACACAGGGGTCGCCACCCAGCTTCCCTTTTGTATGACACAAAATCAAACCACTGTTCCTTTGTGTGTAAAATTAAAGAGAGGTTTCTGGCTTGTGTGGACACCAAAGGAAGGGACTATCACTACTTGCTCCCTGGGAGAGGTGCAGAAAATGTAACTAAGACCTTGTCTATACGAAAAGAAATTGACAGCCAGTTTGAAATTGAATTGCCATGGCCTAGAGCAAAGAATATCCTTACATATTATTCTACAATGTCATTATAATTTTTGATATTTTACAACAGCATATTGTACAATTACCCCAAACAAACTTACCAACTAATTCTTTGAATGTCTGGCAGCAATTTAAAAAGGACATGAAAGGATTTAATCCCTTCCACTGTATAGAGGGCCACCTGGGAAGGTACCAGAGCATTCTATATTGGCCGCTCTTGCCCTTTTTGCCAAGAGGGACCCTCTTCTCACAATCCAATTGCCCACGGCTGTTGCCTGAGCTTTCTGTTCATGCTGAGGTTGAAGCCTCGTGGTGGCTGGTACCATGGATCTGTCTCTCGCCCAATGATGTGAGCTGGGCCCTCCCTGGAGAAGAAACCTGGGTTCCCCGAGATATGTGATAAGTGCTGGGCCCCACCAGCAGGCGAGGGGATCCCAAGGCAGGTGTTGGGCGTGTAGGCCACGGGGGCATAGGCTACCAAGGAGACAGAACTGGACCTCACATCACCCTGCTTGGCCCCGGAGGATGGCTGGTTAGCCAGAGACGGGTAAGATTCCTCAGGGAAAGAACAACCTAAGACAGGCACAGTTGCAGAGGGGCCATCAGGAGAGAACTTGGGGGTCAACAGAGGTGGGGCACAGACCCTCACCCCCCAACCTTGCAGGGGTCTGAACCCTCACCCCTTCTGAGGGAGGTCTCCTGCCCCCATGGCTGCTTCCCTTCCCACGCCCAGCTCAGATTGGGACCCAGGCAACAGACAGAGACTTGGCCAACAGCAGCTGCCCTATATCTAAATCCAGCCTAGCATCAGGACTGCTCAGGGCCTACTCAAGAATGCAAATATTGCCGAAACCGGTTTGGCTCAGTGGATGGAGCGTCGGCCTGCGGACTGAAGGGTCCCAGGTTCGATTCCGGTCAAGGGCATGTACCTTGGTTGCGGGCACATCCCCAGTGGGAGGTGTGCAGGAGGCAGCTGATCGATGTTTCTCTCCCATCGATGTTTCTAACTCTCTATCCCTCTTCCTTCCTCTCTGTAACAAATCAATAAAATATATTTTAAAAAAAAAATTCTAAAAAAAAAAAAAAAAGAATGCAAATAATCCTTTCCACTAATATTTACAGGGTAAACTAAGATTGTTGTTAGAGTATTAAATTTGACAGTAAAATAGTAGTCAAGTTTTCAAGTTAATTTAAATTGGCTAATTGAAATAAGTGAATATTCAAGAAAAATTAATTGTACTGGACAAAAAGCTGTTTCTAAAGTATTAACTAAAATTTATATTGGTAGTTCATCTCATGGTAAAATTGCTTAACATGCAATGAATCTAAAGCAGTCATATTTTTGTTTAAAAAATTAAAATTTAAAGTTATCAAGACTGCATTATAAAATTTCCAAAAGCCTCCATTAATCAAAAAAAAAAAAAAAAAGGGAGGGGGGATAGTGGAAAAATATCATGTAAGGAAAAATATACTGTAAGTAAATTACATCTAGAAAATTTTACTTTAGAAAATTAATTTTCATTTGTAATACTAACAGCACGACACCCATGAAAAACACACATGGTGTCAAAACAAGCCAAAGGAAAATTGTTTGGGCAAAAATAAAAAGGATCCCAAGACCAATTTATAGAAAATATTCCTTTATTAACTTTTGGTTGAGAATATGTTTGTATATTTTCAGAAAACACCTCTAAGACCATGTGAATTCCTGCAACACAGAGGAATTGACAGGACTGCTCCAGCCATGAAGACAAGAGGAGAAACAGTCCAGAGATGGAAGACGCTGACGACGCCTTGCCATACTAGCAGTCAGCAGCTGTGCGTCGCTGCAGGTTGCCCAGGACCAAACCAGAGAGGGTCGGACCTGCATTGCCACCATTTGTCCACCATCCAAAACTGAAATATCATTGCTGACATGTACACATAAGGAACTGTTTGACATTGAAATTGGGACTCAAAAGAACTGTTGTCCCAGAAAGAAACTTACTTACTATAGACTGATTCATTTGCCTCTCAGCATAACCATTATTGCTTGTCTCATTTTTTGTTCTTATATGTTTATTTCTAGTCTGCAGATGCAAGATTTTTTTTTAAAGAAAAGAAACGGGGGAGATGTCGGAAGTCACCCATTGTCCTCTGATTGAGACATTGGTAGCTGAAGCAACTTCCACATGTTAATCTTATGTAAATCCTTGCTGACTGGCTATTACTGGCTATGGGTGGATCCCAAACCTTAATAAAAGGGATTGCAAGGCCAGAGTGAGAGTAGTCCTCCCTCTAGAGGTGGGCTGCTGCCTGGCCCCCAATATCACCAAATTACTATTTTTCTAGTCTCTTTCATTTGTGTGTGGCCTCCTCCAGAATCTGAACCCTGAACCCTGAACCACGTGGGATGTGAAAGGGGTTCCTGCAGTTTTTCCTATTGGCTTCGTGTTGAAATAATGACACTTCGGATATTTACCAGTAGGTCAAATAAAATACATTTTTAAATTTATCTTTTCAAAAATTTTACTTGTTTCTTTTTACACTTTTAATGTGGCCACTAGAAAAATTTTAATTACATTTGTAGCTCACATTATAATTCTGTTGGAGAGCACTTCATAGACTAAGCTCCACGAGTTCTAGGACCTCAAGTCTGTTTCACTGACCTCTTTAGTCCCAGTATTTAGCATGCCCCTAATTTGTTTCCTCTCCATGCACCTAGACCTAAGTAATTTTCAAAATTAGTTTTGACTCCTTCCCTTACAAACACTCTTATTTATTAAAGTTAGGAATTAAGAATGGTGGGGGGATATTGTTGGTAATACTGTGAGAAAGAGGCCACTGTAGTGTGAGAGTACAAATTGGTATAATTGGGGGGATGATAATTTTGCGGCATTCGTGAAATTTTCAAGTGCACAATTCCTTTTAAAACCAGCAGTTCCATTCATAGGAATCTGTCTCACAAAAACATTTGGCAAATATACAGAGACACATGAATAAGGTTGTTACTGCGGCATTATTCTGCCCTACCCCCTTCCTCTTTTACTGTAGGTAACTGGTGGCACAGAAATGAAAGTGACAAAGCCCTGGTGCAGTTGCTCTGTTTACAGATCAGAAGACAAATTCTTTAAAAGCCAGTTATGGTCATTTGTTCCTCTCAAGGCTCATTTACAAAGCTTGGCTTCAGTTCAAATGTCTCCTCCTCAAAGCAGTCTTTCCTCACTATGCCTTACCTAACCCAACCCCTCTCATTGCTATCTATTGTCACCTTATTTGTTTTCTTTTAAAAAAATATGTACATATTTGAAAATACATTTTTATTGGTTTTAGAGATGAAGGGAGAGGAAGAGATAGAAACATCAATGATGAGAGAGAATCACCGATCAGCTGCCTCCTGCATGCCCCACAGTGGGGTTGAGCCCGCAACCCAGGCATGTACCCTGACCAGGAATTGAACCTTGATCTCCGGGTTCATAGGTCAACACTCAACCACTGAGCCATGCCTATTTATTTTCTTCATAGTATTTAAAATCAGCAAATATCTGGTTTATTTGTTCGCTGATTTATACTTGTTTTCCCTCAGTAGAAGGTAAGATTCAAGAGGGAAGGGACCAGTCCTAACCAGTTTGGCTCAGTGGATAGAGCTTTGGCCTGTGGAGTGAAGGGTCCCAGGTTCGATTCCCGTCAGGGGCATGTACCTTGGTTTCGGGCACATCCCCAGTGGGAGGTGTGCAGGAGGCAGCTGATTGATGTTTCTAGCTCTCTATCCCTCTCTCTTCCTCTCTGTAAAAAGTCAATAAAATATATTTTTAAAAAAAGAAAAAAAAAGAGGGAAGGGACTGGCCTTGGCTAGTGTGGCTCAGTTAGTTGAAGTGTTGTCCAGTACTACACTAGAAGGTGGCGGGCTAGATTTCCAGTCAGGGCACGTAGCCAGGTTGCGTGTTTGATCCCTTGTTGGGGTGTGTGCAAGAGGCAGCCTATGCTTTTCTTTCTCATCTCTCTCATCTCCCTCTTCTCTCTCTCTCTTTCCCTCCCTGTCCCCAGCTTTAATAAACATGCTCTAAAATTCACATGAACTCCTGCTGTGAACATTTTCCTGCATGAAGTCAAGAACCCACACACTACCAACTGGTCGTAAGCAGACCCCCTAAGGGCCAGGTCCCTCTTCCGATAACAATATATGGGAAATATAACTGAAACTTTGCACACAAACAGCAGTGTGGTGGTTGCAGAGGGAAGTTGGTGGGTGGGGAGTGAAGGGGGCCTAATGTATGGTGATGGAAGATTTACTTTGGGTGGTGGACAGGCAGTGCAATATACAGATCTTGTATCATAGAAATCTACACCTGAAACCTATATGCTCCTATTAACCAATGTCACCCAATTTAATTTAGAAAAGAAACAGAAGACTCGGGAAGAATCAATGACCTTCCCCAAAAATATCTAAAAAACATTTGAGCCCTAACCAGTTTGGCTCAGTGAATAGAGCATTGACCTGCGGACTGAAGGGTCCCGGGTTCGATTCCGGTCAAGGGCATGTACCTTGGTTGCGGGCACATCCCCAGTAGGGGGTGTGCAGGAGGCAGCTGAACGATGTTTCTCTCTCATCGATGTTTCTAACTCTCTATCCCTCTCCCTTCCTCTCTGTAAAAAATCAATAAAAAAGTATTTTTTTTAATAAATAAATAAAAATAAAAAGCATTTGAGATAGAAGGCCTGTCCCAGAAGAATTACCACCATAGATGACCACAGTACAATATTAACCAGTATGGTAGATAGGGAGGAACCTAGCAGGCCCCTTTGGATCAAAGTCCTCTCTCTGACCCATTGTCTCTAGATGGCCCATTAGAGACGTTAACTCTTTTCAAGTCACTGTGAATTGCCTTATTTCACTTTCAAGTCCCAGACTGTTATCTCCTTCTCCTTAATCCAGAATGACATACACACCTTATTCTGCCTTACTGTTTTAGAATTTTCATGCTTATGTGAATTTCCTGTGTGTATATATTAAAACATGATTTTCTCCTGTCATTTTAATTATTCAACTAGCCATAAGAACCAATATGGGGCTCCTGCCAGTGTGGCTCAGTGGTTGAGCATTGACCTATGAACCAGGACGTCACAGTTTGATTCCTGGTCAAGGCACATGCTCAAGTTGCAGGCTTGATCCCCTGTGTGGGGCGTGCAGGAGGCAGCCAATCAATGATTCTCTCTCATCATTGACATTTCTATCTGTCTCTCCCTCTCCCTTCCTCTCTGAAATCAATAAAAAATTTAGATTAAAAAAAAAAAAAAAAGAGGGAATGGACCAGTTCTGTCTTATTCATCATTATGTGTGAAGAGAGCCTGGCAACATTGTGGGAATCTACCACAGTTTGTTTATTCATCCTCTTATTGATCAATACATTAATGTTTCCACTTTGGGGCTATATGACTAAAGCTGCTAAACATTTTTGGGGGGGGAAAGAGAGCCTGGCAAACAAGGAGCAAACAACGGACAGGGTTGTTGTGAGGATTTGGTGCGTTAATAAATATCAAGCCAAGCACATAGCATTTTAGCTCAAGCAGCATTACACATGGAGGTCTAAGTAAAAGGTCACCTATTAATGTAATGGCATACTGATCAGTATTTAAGAGAAATTAAATAGAAAAACTAAATTCAACATGGATAGACTACCAAACATTACTGACTGGAAAATGAACGTTTCAGAATAATATGCATTTAAAAAACGGGGGAAACTGAGTGAAGAGTATATGGCACCTCCCTGTACATATTTTTGCAACTATTTGTAAATCTATAATTATTCCAAATAGTTTTTTAAAAATAATATGTACAGTTTAATGTCATTTATTTGAAAGCATAAAGACAAATACAAAACAATATGAATGCTAAAGTCCTTTAAAATCTGAAAAGATACACCCCAAGTTCAAAACAATAATTTTCTTTGCAGGGGTCAGGAGGCAGAAGCAACAGCAGGGATTATAAGTAGTGGTCAAAAGAGATTTAGCTTTATCTGTAATATTCTAGTTTTAAAGGAAAAAATGTAGTCTTACCTTACTTGTGTAATTTAATAAATTTTTAACTTGCAAATAAACCTATAGCAGATGATCAGAAGCCCATATTTATGCAAACTACATTAAGTTTATTCTGATAACAAATTCTGAATTAGGAGGATGAATAAGATTAACACTTGAGCCAGTTACATATGAAGGCTTTATTCATTTCTATTAGGTAGTACCATATGAAACACAATATTTTTATCTATAAAAATGAAAATTTCATATGGTTTGTTATGAACTGAATGTATGTACTGCCTCAAAAGTCATATATTAAGCCCAGCTTGTGTGGCTCAGTGGTTGAGCATTGACCTATGAACCAGGAGGTCATGGTTTGATTCCTGGTCAGGGCATACACCCGGTTGTGGGCTCAATCCCCAGTGCGGGGCATGCAGGAGGGAGCCAATCAATGGTTCTCTCTCATCATTGATGTTTCTGTCTCTCTCTACTTCTCCCTTCCTCTCTGAAATCAATAAAAATAAAATAATAATAATAATAACTATACATATATATATATATATTTAAAAGTCATATATTAAAACCCTAATCCTGCCCTGGCTGGCATAGTGGTTAGAGTGTTGTAGAGTGTTGGCCCATGCATGGAAGGGTCTCAGGTTTGATTTCCGGTTAAGGGCACATACCTGAGTTTCAAGTTCTAGTCCCTGGCCTGGGTCGGAGTGCATGCAGGAGGCAACCAGTCATTGTGTCTCTCTCATACTGGTGTTTCTCCCTCTTTCCTTTCCTTATCTCTTTCTCTCTCTCTCTCCTTTCCCTCCACTCCCTTCCACTCTCTCTAAAAAAAAATCAATGGAAAAAAATACCCTTGGATAAGGATTAATAAAAAACAAACAAACAAACAAAACCCTAATCCCAATGTGATGGTATTTGGAGATAGAGCCTTTGGGAGATAATTAGATCACAAGGGTGAAGCCCTCATGAATGAGATTAGTGCCCTTATTCGAAGAGGTCAGATCTAGCTCATTACCCTTCTGCCTTGTGAAGATACAATAAGAAGTTGACAGTCTGCATCATGGAAGAGGATCCTCGCCAAAATCTGACCAGGCTGGCACCCTGATCTTGGACTTGTAGCCTTGAGAACTCTGTGAAATAAACTGCTGTTGTTTCTAAGCCACCCAGTCTCTGCTATTTCATTATAGCAGCCCAGATTGACTAAGACATGGTTCCATATTTTAATTTGACCCAGAGTCCTTTACATGAGCTAGTTGCATTATATAATTTTATTGGGACCAAACAGAAGAAAAATATATACAATTAGTAATATTAAATCACACTAAACGGGGGGGGGGGGGGGAGAAATGGTAAGATATGTACACATATAATACCTTAATAAAAATGAATAAATAAATTAATTAATTAATAAAATAAAATAAAATAAAAAATAAATAAATCACACTGACCACTGTATATACTAACTCATTTGAATTTGCTGCAGAAACCCTAAGAGTAGTTAGTTATGCGGGCAGCATTAGTATCAGACAGGCAGTTCCCCTCAGTTTATTAGTTCAGGTGTGATAGCTGATTTGGCTGGGGGGCAGAGTTACTACAATTAATTAGCTAGCATATATAAGGGGTCAGGACATCCTCCACACCTGAAATTAAGAGTATAAGGAAAGCCAAAACCGGTTTGGCTCAGTGGATAGAGCGTCAGCCTGCGGACTGAAGGGTCCCAGGTTCGATTCCGGTCAGGGGCACATACCTTGGTTGTGGGCACATCCCCAGTGGGAGGTGTGCAGGAGGCAGCTGATCGATGTTTCTCTCTCATCGATGTTTCTAACTCTCTATCCCTCTCCCTTTCTCTCTGTAAAAAATCAATAAAATATATTAAAAAAAAAAAAAGAGTATAAGGAAAGAGAATAAACTTTGAGGTTTTTGATAGACACTACAGCTGAAAGACAGTAACCCGAGGCCATGGAGCAAATGTAAGTGATTGCTCCCTTCTCATTAGCAGCTGTTAGGACGGGGAGGGAAACGTTTTCTATGGTCCACTCGGAGTGGGAGATTGCTTCCTGGGACCAGGAATGGGACTCCATCTGGAGGAAACCACGTTTGCTATTGAGATAATGTCTTGGGGATTCTTAGGGAGAAGATAAGTACAGAGGGCCTTTAGAAATGGGGCAAAGATAGAACACTGGGGACTAGCTATAGTTATGGGAAATATTAATCATGCTCTGTTAACCGTGATTGCCTTGTGTTGGTTAAAGAAAGGGCATTCTGACCTGGCTGGGAGTTGTGTGCCCCTGGGACCTGGGAGTCAACCTTGGACCAGGGAGTCAACCTTTAAATGTGGTCCATTCTCATTCAAGAACTGCCTGTTATCATGGAAAGATTAACAACCTAGTTGCCCAAACAATGGAGTCCCACCCCAACCTGCATAGCCTACTTCCCCATGCCCATAATCCCTACTTCCCCATGTAATCTTTGTCCTACTCTATATAAACAGCTGACTTATGAGGGGGTTGCAGAGCAGATTTTTGTGGATGACTTGCTGCTGTACCGTACTGCCAGCAGTATTGGAATCTAAGCTCATATATGATTCAGCCCTGTCTCTGCTTAATTGGCTCAAGTAGTGACAGGCAGCATGAACCCACTGATTGTCCAGTTATATTGGTACCATACCAATCCTGTGAACACAGGAACTGTCCTAATTCTGGACTCAAAGAAAGGCTGTTAAAGATCCATATGTATTGTCATTGTTTCACTGTTTTAGAAGTATAAGGTGCCCAGCCAACATAGCTCAGTGGTTCAGCACTGACCCATGAACCAGGAGTCATGATTCAATTCCTGGTCAGGGCACATGCCCGAGTTGTGAGCTTCATTCCCAGTGTGGGACGTGCAGGAGGCAGCGATCAATGATTCTCACCATTGATATTTCTATCTCTCTCCTTTTGTCTCTAAAATCAATAAAAATATATGGGGGGGTGGGGGGAGAGATACAAGGAAAAGGCATTTTGGAAGGGTCCTGTTTAGGTTGTATTGTTCAACCTACTGGATTGACCTGGCAGGCAGAAGAGAAATGACACTCCTGTTTTAATCCCCTCCCCTTAGGGCCTAGTCCTTCTTTGTAGGGACCACCTCAGATTATAAAAGCTTGACCTTGAGAACTAGAATATTTCAGAGAGAATAGACTATTGACATCACCACCATCATCATCTCTATCATTTAGTGCTTAATTTGTCTCAGGCATTGTACTGAACTCTTACTACACTCACCTTCTTTAAATCTTGCCTCCTCACTATAAAGTAGGCATACTTAATATTAATGCTTTACAGATGAGGAAACAAAGCCTAGTCCAGGTTAAATAACTCCCCCAACATTACATAGATTTTAGCAGCAGAGCAGGCTCTAAACCACTTCTGCATGAACCAAATCTCCATGCTCTTAAACTGCACTCCTTCCCTTCTCTATTACCTGGGCTGACTCCCGGCAGAAGGGTGACAGAGTTCAAGTATTAAATCTGGGCCTTCAACTCTTTCAATCTTTTATGTCTAGCTATTTTGAAATATAATCATGATTGAATACATATAGGTCTATGTTGTAAATTTAATTTGATAATAATCACACTAACTTTTTTTGCTAGGTAGGCTCAGTTTTCATATTTAGTTTCTCAAGTAACATTTTTGGGTACACAAAGATTTTCTAAAAGGAGATTAATTTAGCAGCTTTTAATTTAGAGTAATATTTTAATGTAATCTGTCTACCTTGTAGTTCAAAAATGTGCTGACCATCGGGCTGCTTTTTGTGTTGATCTGAGGTGGCCTGGTTTAGAAACCTTGACTGGAGTTCTGGCTCCTTCATTCACGAGTTCTGTCATCCCAGACACACCATTTAATCGTGTTCACCTTTATTATCTCTGAGATGTTGTC
Organism: Plecotus auritus; assembly: GCF_963455305.1. NCBI lineage: Eukaryota > Metazoa > Chordata > Mammalia > Chiroptera > Vespertilionidae > Plecotus > Plecotus auritus. The sequence continues at coordinate 82,387,275 of NC_137770.1, read as the reverse complement.
TAGCTCTAACATTCAGTGGCTCTGATCTGTCTTATAAACATTTCTCAAGACATTTATTACATAATGTCTAAAAGAGATATGACAGATAAAAGTTCAATAAACAGATAACTATTTGCCATATTCACTGTTTAAGTCTACAGACTTTGAGTTGTTTCTCCCCACTCCAATATCCTTCATTTTCCTGCAAATCCTCAGTACAGGTTCTGACTTTCAAGTAAGTTTTCTGACCTCTACAAAATTTCCTTTTTCTGGATTCTTGCAGACCTTAGAGTTTATATCACATAATCTACTCCCTTGATTCTAAGTCACCCATACTTTACTGTTTCTAATGAAGTTCCTAATCCTCAATGAGATTTTCATCTTTCATTCAGTCACTCATTCAACAACTGTTCACTGAGACCTACAAACCTGCCAGGGAGCATCCTAGTGGCTCGAGAGAGTGATTGTTTTCTACCTCATGTATAAACCACAAGATTCTAACACAATGATTGTTGCGTGTGTGTATCCTCACTTAGTTCCTAAAGAGATTTGAGACTGAAATGTTGAATAACTAATTGTAATGACAGGTTTTAAAGGTTGGGTCGGAAACTTCAGAAACTGAATGATCCCTCTGAGCCCTCCCAGGAAGAACCTCTTCCTCTCTTCCAGCCTCCACCTCCCCAAGTAAACCCGGTCTTCTTCGGTGGAGTTAAAGGAAGGGGCCTCACGCAGGCTGGGGGTGAATCCACTACACAATGAAGAAGGCAGGCAAGGGATCCAAACAGGAGAGAGACGTGTGGAAGCAAGTCCTCATTCACATCACATTGAGAATAACGATCCTTTCATCTGACTGCATCAACAGAGTTCTATTCACTCTCAATGTACAGTATACTTAACTCAATAACTCAAATTCCCCACCCGGCTCATTAAAACTAGACTTGAACTTCACACGCCTGGTCATTAGGCGCACTAGCTGTCATTATTTACCATCTTGTCACCCACTCAATGACCACCCAGGTACTTACTGCCTTAGGACATTTCTGACGTATGGGTGTCACTATGTCGTCACTGTCTGTAGTCTGTGCTTCACTGACCTCAGAAGCTCGTTCACAGGATTCCTTATCTGCTAAGGAAGAGAATTGCCAGGTTGTGAACTATATGCTTAACTTTTTTTTTTCTTTTTCTATTTTCTATGTAATGTAGGCCACAAATAGTAGTGAACTATATGCTCAGTGATACAGCCCACTGTAGAGTGTGGTCTTCTTTAATCTCCCAAATAGCCCAAGTTGGTAAAGGTTATTAAAAAAAAAACCTTCCTCGCCAAAACCGGTTTGGCTCAGTGGATAGAGCATCGGCCTGCGGACTGAGGGGTCCCGGGTTCGATTCCGGTCAAGGGCATGTACCTTGGTTGCGGGCACATCCCCAGTGGGAGGTGTGCAGGAGGCAGCTGATCGATGTTTCTCTCTCATCGATATTTCTAGCTCTCTATCCCTCTCCCTTCCTCTCTGTAAAATATCAATAAAATATATTTAAAAAAAAAAAAAAAAAAACCTTCCTGGGTCAACACTCAACCACTGACCCGGGCCTTAATATCTTTATTAGTTCTGGGAAACTCTCAGTTATTATCACTTTAAATACTGCATTTGTCCCCTCCTTTCTCTTCTCCTTGTACATCCTCATTTTATCTTTTTTTTTTTCCCCCCTCACTTTATCTTTTATGGCTCTTTTCTTCTCTTGTATTTTCCATCTTGTTGTCTCTCCTTGCTTTACTCTGGATATTTTCACCAGCTCTCACTTCAGTTGTGTATAATTTGCTTCTTTTTTTAATCCTCACTAGAGGAGTGAGGATATTTTTTCCATTGTTATTTAGAGAGTGGAAGGGAGAAGAGAGGGGAGCAGAGAGAAAGAGAAAGGAGAGAAAAATCGATGTGAGAGAAACACATCAACTGGTTGCCTACCACAAGGCTCCAAAGGGGGGAGGAGGGGCAGGGAACAAACCTGCAGCCCAGGTATGTGCCCTTGACCAGGAATCAAACCCTCGGCCCTCTGGTGCTTAGGCTAATGCTCTAACCACTTAGAAACACCAGACTGGGCTGTTCTTTGTTTTTTCAATCCTCACCCAAGGACATGTTTATTGATTATAGAGAAAGGGAGATGGGGAGACAGGGGGAGAGAGAGAGAGAAGGTGAGAGAGTGAGAGGGAGAGAGGGAGAGGGGGAGAGAGAAACATCCACATGAGAGAGAAGCACTGATCAGTTGCCTCCCATACGAACCCGGACCTGGTATCAAACCCAAAACCGGTGTATGTGCCCTGACAGGGAATCGAACCAGCACCTTTTGGTGTATGGTACAATGCTCCAACCAACTGAGCCACACCGGCTAGGGCATACATTTCTGTATTTAGCAGTTCTATAATTTCTATTGGTTAACATTGATATTTGCAATGTATTTTGCAAAAAATGTGTAATTGATTTAGGAAAACAACAATCTATAAATGGATGCCAAAAGTATTAGCTGATGTTTGATGAGGACAGGATATTTATATAGTCTTAAAATATCTTCTCATAGGTTACTTAATAATTACAAAGGAAAATGATAACTTTATAATGGAAAATTCTGGCAGATGCTTTCTTAACCAAGAAATCAAAGTTAACATCACTAGTAATGGGACAAACTGACACCAAGTACCTCCTAATGTGATACAGTGAGGCCACAATATTACTTCTATAGTAATCCTGTAAAAAAATCCATGACCTGAGTCTAATTATGAAGAAATATCAGACAAATTCAAATTGAGAAGGAACACTTCACAGAACAGCTCACTTATATTTTCAAAAATGTCAATATCATGAAAGAAAGAAAAAATTAGGAACTGGTTTAGATGAAAGGAAACGAAAGAAACATGTCTAAATGCAATGTATAATCCTAGATTACATAAGGGGGGAGCCTACTACAATGGACATTATTGGGACATTTATCAAATTCCAAAAATGGACTGGATGTTATAAAATAAAGTATCCATGTTAAATTTGCAAACTTGATACTTAAACTGTGGTTGTATAATTTTTTTCTTACTGAAATATACAGAATTAAGGGGGCATGATGTTTGCAACGTATTCTCAAAAGCTTCAGAAAAAATTATAAAGTAAAAAGTTGTATAAAGTATAAAACTGATGAATTTGTGTGAAGGGTTTCTGTGATTTTTTTGGTCTTGTTCATGAAGTTCTGATGTAAATTTGAAATTATTTAAAAACAAAATGTTTTTAAAAACTTATAATATCAATTTTCATAGCTCCAGTTCCTTGCTGAAATTTTAAAGTTCAGTTTTATCTCCATGAGGATAGTAAACACAGTTGTTATGGGGGTTGTGTCTGATAACTGCAATATCTGGTATCCTGGTGGGCATGGAGTCTGCCCTTGTCCCTTTAGTCCTGCAAGTGCCCAGAGCATAAATCTGCCTCTCAGAGCAGAAGAGACTCAGAAAGGTGCTGCCTTCTGTGGACCCAGACCAGAGTGGGAAATTCTGCCCTAGGCAGACACCAGAGTCAGACTATATCCCATTTCCCTACCTCCACAATCCACCAAAACCATGCTTCTATCTTGCCCCCACTTCCTCTAGACTATCAAAATCCCAGGGCTGAAGCAATTCCAGCTCACCCTCTCTGAGTTCTAATCATTCCCTGGTCTAGGTTTGGTCATTCTCTCTCTCTCTCACTCTCTTAAAAATATTTGTATTTATTTCAGAGAGGAAGGGAGCGGGAGAGAGAGAAAGAAACATCAATGATGAGAGAGAATCATGGGTCAACTGCCTCCTGCATGCCCCACACTGGGGATCGAGCCCGCAACCCAGGCATGTACCCTGCCCAGGAATCAAGTCGTGGCCTCCTGGTTCATAGGTCAACGCTCAACCACTGAGCCATGCCAGCTGGGCTTCCCTTTCTTATTGGTTCTTTAATGCTTTTAAGAAACATTAAGATTTTAAAAATATATAACTTTAGCTTTTTATTTTTATAATTATTATTTTTAACTTTAGCTTTTTAGTTGTCATCAATGGGAGAGTTGGTTTGAATGAGCTAGTTTGCCACAAATGTAACCTGAAATCATGTCTACTTCTCACTGTAACACAAAAGCCTTGCCTTAATTTAAAAGAAATTTGGAAAAAGAACCAAGATGGCAGTATAGGTAAACACCTGTACCCACTGCCTCCACAACCACATCAAAATTACAACAAAAATACAGAACAACCATCATTCAGAACCACCTGAAAGCTGGCTGAATGGAAGTCCTACAACTAGAGAAGTAAAGAAGAAATTACACTGAGACTGGTAGGAGAAGCAGAGGCACAGAACAGGCTAGATTGTTTTTTAAATCAGGAGGGAGATCATCTCTGCAGAGGCCCCCGTGAGGAGCAAGGGGTCCCGGCCCCACACCAGAGCCCCAAACCAGGATTCCAGAGCTGGAAAGAGAGGTCCTCATAACTACAGGCTGTAAAAACCAGTGGGGATTGGAGCTCAATGACACGGAGGCTGCTGGAGACCCAGGTATTTCTTTTAAAGGGCTGGAGCATGAACTGAACTACAAGGTCCCACTTCCTCTGAGTTCCAGCGCCAGGGTGAGGCTCTGGGGGGCCCAGATACATATGGGGAGGAATTGGATTATCTAGCATTGGGACAGGAACTGGAGGGTGGCTTTCTCCCAGACGGAGGTCCCAGCACATTGTTCCTATGCTGGAACCTCCCCAGTCCAAAGCTGAATGGCAGCCATATATGTTTTCTCCACCCAAGTGATTCCCTGAGACCCCACTTCATCCAATTTGCAGCCCCACCCAACCTATCTGCAGCAACTTTTGCATATGAATGGCCTGTCCTTTCTCTGGCTTCATACTTTGCTAAAATCTCTCAAACAAGCTGCAGCTGGGTCAGCGTGCCCCACACCTATAAATAAAAAGCCAAAGACCCTGTACTAGCACAAGTTGCCTTGCTTCATAGCTGGGCCTTTACTGGGCACCTCCAAGCCCAATACAAATAGTTCCTACAGGGTGGCCCCAGGCAGGGCTGATTTTACACTTCCCTGGAGGCCCTAGAGCCAGTGCTTTCAGTAAACAGCTTCAGACCATAGCAGTTACAACTCTAGACATCCATAAGTGACACACTCAAGGGGCAGATTCAGTGAGCACCAAAGCCCCACTGACTCAAGTCCTGTTCCATAAGGGTGTTTCCTGCACAGCAGCTCTCCCACTGTAGCTGAAGCTGGTCCTCACAGCCAGTTGTCCTGGAGGTTAACTCATCCCAGTAACATTAACAACAATCAAGGCTCAACTACAAGCCTGTGTACACAGACCACACAGGGATGCACCTAGAGTGCCCAGCTTAAGTGACAGGGGATGCTGAGCCACTGGGCCCTACAGGGCACCTACTACACAAGGCCATTCTACCAATTCCAGGAGACATAGCAGCTCTTTCTAATACATAGAAATAAACACAAGGAAGCAGCAAAATGGGGAGACAAAGAAACATATCACAAATAAAATAAATGGAAGCAAGCAAACTACTGGATACAGAGTTAAAAACCATGGTTATAAGGTTACTCAAGGATCTTCATAAAACTTTCAAGGATCTAGTGAGAAAGTCAAAGACATGAAAAAGGACCAGTCAAAAATTAAGCATACACTAACTGAAATAAATTATAATTTATAGTGATTCAACAGGAGAGTAGAGGAGTCCAAGAATCAAATCAATGATATGGAATATGAGGAAGCAAAAGACATCCAATTAGAAGAGCAAAAATAATTTAAAAATATGAAGATAGTGAAAGGAGCCTCTGGGACAACTTCAAGCATACCAACATTCGCATTATGGAAATGCCAGAAGGAGATGAGAGATAGCAAGATATTGAACAACTATTTGAAGAAATAATGACAGAAAACTTCCCCTGCCTGGTTAAAGAAATAGACTTACATGTCCAGGAAGCATAGAGAGTCCAAAGCAAGATGAACCCAGAGGCCCACACCAAGACACATTATAATTAAAACTAGAGGCCCAGTGCACAAAATTCATGCACAGGGGGTAGGGGTGTCCCTCAGCCCAGCCTGCACCCTCTCCAATCTGGGACATCCCTCTCACAATTCAGGACTGCTGGCTCCCAACCGCTCGCCTGCCTGCCTGCCTGATCGCCCCTAACCGCTTCTGCCTGCCAGCCTGATCACCCCTTAACCACTCCCCTGCCAGCCTGATTGCCCCTAACTGTCCTCCCCTGCAGGCCTGGTCATCCCCATCTGCCCTCTCCTGCTGGCCCGGTAACCCCTAACTGCCCTCCCTTGCAGGCCTGATTGCCTCCAACTGCCCTCCCTTGCAGGCCTGGTCCCTCCCAACTGCCTTCCCCTGCTGGCCTGATTGCCCACAACTTCCCTCCCCTGCTGGCCATCTTGTGTGCACATGGGGGCAACCATCTTGTATGTTGGAGTGACGGTCAATTTGCATATTAATCCTTTATTAGATAAGATGCCAAAGGTTAAAGGCAAAGAGAGAATCTTAAAGGCAGCAAGAGAAAAGCAGTTAGTTACCTACAAAGGAGTACCCATATGACTGTCATCTGATTTCTCAACAGAAACTTTGCAGGCCAGAAGGGAGTGGCAAGAATTATTCAAAGTGATGAATAGCAAGGACCTACAACCAAGATTACTCTACCCAGCAAAGCTATCATTTAGAATTGAAGGTCAGATAAAGAGCTTCACAGACAAGAAAAAGCTAAAGGAGTTCATCACCACCAAACCAGTATTACATGAAATATTGAAGATATTCTTTAAGAAGAACAAAACAAAGAAGAAGAAGAAGAAGAAGAAGAAGAAGAAGAAGAAGAAGAAGAAAAAGAAGAAAAAGAAGAAAAAGAAATAAAAAATATGAACAACAAATGGCAACAAATACCTATCTATCAACAACTAAATCTAAAAAACAAAATAAACTAGTGAATAAAATAGGAAAAAAAAAGAAATTTTGAGCACTAATTGGTTTGGCTCAGTGGCTAGTCAGCCTGTGGTCGGGGCATGTGCAGAAGGCAGTAACCAATTGATGTGTCTCTCTCACATTGATGTTTCTCTCTCTCTCCCTCCTTCCCACCATTCCTCCATCCATCCATTCCTTTCACTCTCTCTAAAAAAGCAATGGAAAAAATATCCTTGGGTAAGGATCAACAACAACAAAAAATTTGGATTAACATCACAAATGAGCCAATTATGCTCCTCCTTCTATTTCTTTGTAACCATAATTCATAAGACCTTGGAGTGATTCACATCTTATAATTGCTATGTAACTAAACTGGCTATAGCTAGCTTTAAATACATAGAAAACTACTTTCTTTGAGAATTCCAACCTTAATTTGCCTAACCAGCCCACTGTAACATATAACTAAGCCTAGGGTCTTCAGTACTAAATTCCCATAAAAACTTTAGCAATGAAGATGAAGAAGTAACTGTCTTGATAAAATAATTCAATGATTAAATAGGAAAATCAGATTTTAAAAAGACAATACCAATTACAGGATGGAGAGCTTCATTTTGTATCAGTGCTGAAGGGAATGATGTCATTTCCTCTTCCTTTTGCTGATTCTTTAAATAATCATCTATGGAGATGTTAAAGCCTGAGAATTTCCATTCAGTGTAGTTTACCTGCTACAGAATAAATACAACAAATAAAATCACATATAATTATATTGTATAATTATAATTATTTAATAAAATTAATAATCACATTAATATATAATTAATGCAATACAAATTATCCTATATAATAAAAGTCTAATATGTTAAGTGTCTGACCGTTCGACTGTTCGACCAGTCGCTATGATGCGCACTGACCATCAGGGGGCCGATACTCTGTCTTGTAGGTTAGCTTGCTGCTGGGGTCCGGCCAATCGGGACTGGGCGAGACAGGCCGGACAGGCCCAGGAGCCCTCCTGCAGTCCCTCTCCGGCCCCAATTGTGCACCAGTGAGGTCCCTCAGCCTAGCCTGCACCCTCTCGCAACCCCAGGACCCCTCGGAGGATGTGAGAGAGCCAGTTTCAGCCTGATCCCCGCAGGCCAGGCCGAGGGACCCCACCGGTGCATGAATCCATGGGCCTCTAGTTATAACATAATAATCTATATATATAAAAGGCTAAGCTGGTAGGTGTGACACACACTGACCACCAGGGGGCAGACGCTCAACACAGGAGCTGCTGAGTAACAGCCCTCTCACACTCCAGGACCCCTCGGGGAATGTCAGACTGCTGGTTTTGGCCCAATCCCACAGGCCAGGTCACAGGACCCCACCTGCCAGAGGGACCCTGCTCACTCCGAAGACGCCTTTCATGCCCCGGTGCCCAGTCCTACCCCACTGGCCACCTTCTAATTAATTTCCTTTCAATGTGCATGAATCCATGCACCGGGCCCCTAGTGTAATATAAAATCATATAACACATATTTATAATCCTTTATGTACATATTTTTAGGTGCTACATAGTAACTTTAATCCACTTTCCTATGAAGAAAAGGCAGTATCAAGCACTCAGTATGTGTTCAATAAATACTTGTTCTTCTTTTTCCCAATTGATTTTTAGAGAGAGAGGGAGAGGGAGTGTTGTAGTAAAATATAGAAATGTTTAAAAATGTTTTAATGCCCAAAAATGTTTAAAAGGTTTTAAAAGATTTAACTGTCCTGAAACTTAAAGTGAGTTATTAAGAACACATCCCCCACTGCCCTGAAGCGTGTGTATTCCATTGATGAGGATTTGAACTTAGACTGCTGACTTAGAGTGACTTGCCCTGATAACCTTATGTCTGATGACATATACTCCTCCCCTCCCCAGAGTGTGACCGAGTGCTTACAATTTTGTTTACTAATATATCCATTGAAACTAATGTTAAACTTGAGATCTTGTTACGCATTTTCTACCAGAATCCCCTACTCCCCCCTGGACTGCTGTGGGTATTACAGGCTATTTAAAGGGTTCCCGAACACCGTTCGAGTTGATCATTGCTGGATCGCTGATTGCTTTGATCCCTGCGCTGCGCTGGTGGCTCTGATCGCTGGAAGTTATCTTCGCTGATCGCCTTCAGGTTGGGCGCAGCCCCCTTCCCCGCTTCGCTCAGCTCCACTCGGTGCCAAAAGACAGACGAACGGTGGGGCCTCAGATCGATCCGGCTGTGCGCAGGGATCTCTGAAGGCAGGAACTTCATGCCTGACCTGATCAGCCAGCCAGAGAAGGCGCCGCTGCTGCCACCAGAGGAAACCACATTTTGGCAGCTCCCTTTAAGCCTGTACCCACGGCACCAGGAATTTTGTGAATAACAGTATGCTGTGTGTTAATAAGCTTTGTACCCACTGCAATGATTAAAGAAAAATACATTGCTGTGTGAATTGTAACTGTAACTATTTGTGTGGCATAATTCCTCTGGCAGTCATAGTTATATGAAAATGCCGCCTCGGTCCTGCCTGCATAAAATAGTCTTTTTGTTGGCAACTACTTTAAATGTCCAAACACCTGCACGGTTAAAGTTTATCTCAAGGGACGCCTCAGATAAACGCCCCTCCTTTCTCGGACAGGGAGACAGATAGAGAAACAGAGAGAGTGACACCGATCCATGCCCCCTATCAGAGAGCGAGCCCGGAACCCGGGCCTGTGCCCTGACTGGGAGTGAAACTGGTAACCTTTCGACGTACAGGATGTGTTCCACCACGTGAACCACACCAGCCAGGGCAATACTTACCTTTTAATTTGTTTTAATTACAGTTGAAGTGGACTGGTTAAAACTGTGGTACTAAAGTTCTAAGCAAAAATTGCAGATTACATAATCTGTTACATTGAATTGAACAGTCCAGAGGTTTATTAAACTACTTGTTTGTGGAAACACGTAGTAGTCACAAAAGGCCATGATTATTGCTTACCTTGTGTGTTTGCTTCTGCTTTTTCCTCTGAGAATAATATATTTGGGGATACTACAACCCACATTTCCGTTCTCCAGATGTCTAAGGCCTTACCTGTAGTGTATTTCCACTTAAGAAGTTACGACTAAGATATTCCATTCTGTTCTTCCCTTGGATGCCTGTTCTTTTGCCATGTTTTCTTCTTGAGTAGTTTGCAACCTGGTGTTCCCTTTCCTTTCTTTCTCCCACCTGAGGAGGTTTTTTCTTGGTTGGATACTGGTCAGCTTCGATGGGAATCTCAGCAGATACCACCTAGTCCGGAATAAAAGGAGCAGAAACAGCCTTATAAGATGAGAGGTAACAGCCTTGATTCTCAAGAAAGGAATTTGAAGGCTAGCATTAGACTTCATGTCTCTCCTGTCACAGAGCTGAGAGATGCCATCTCTTTCTTCTCCCCACAATAAAATCCAGTGTTTGGCTCCATGAAACGCCTCACGGATTATGAAGGGTGCTGATTAAGTCTGCAGAACACATGACATTCACAGAAGGAACTTTTTTTCCCTTCAATTTTAATACTATTTTTTTCAAATATGCTCCATAGGATTGGTGGAGGTCTGCTACCTGGGGGGGAAAGGAAGCCTTTTCCTCATCAGATGAGATCTCTAAGCTGTGGTTGGCGCCGTTCTCCTCAGTCTGAGCTTCTGGTTTCAGGAAGCTCTCGGGAGATAGATAGCAAGACTTCCAATCCAGCTGTACCTGAACAGATCCATTGGGTTTTCTAGCAGGGTCAGTGAGGTTAAAATCACCTGAGAGACACACAGACATTAATTAGACCTGATCAAATGATATAGGTAAGTGAGCATTTATCAGCACCTTGTCTATTCCTTCCATTTTAAAATTTCACCGTATTGTTTACAATTAACATTCATCAAATAATTATGATGCAGTACACTCAGAAGTAACATAGAATGGTCTTGAATATTTATGTTTCCATAGAATATTTACTTCTAATATTCCCTTAAAATATTTGGAGGGGAAGGTGGGTATCCCCAGGTTTCAAGAAGGGATAGTCAAAGGATGTATGGATAGGAAGAGCTTGCTTGTCATCAGTCACTCAGACAATAAACAGGATCACGTTATCATTGCTGTTACCAAATGCTTGCTATGCCTTAGGCATACAAAGGAAACCATTATCTATACTCAAGTGGTCCTTATTTCTAAAATAACAAAAGCCAAGGAAACTTAAGCAAAATAGCTTTTCCCAAAGGCCAGACTTCTGATTGGTAATGCTGATTTATTTAACAGATGACTCACACTTTATCTCCTCTTTGGCAAAAGATGGCTTGTGAGCAGAAGTGTCAGCCTTTTTGTTTGTTTGTTTGTTTAAAGCACTTGTGATATTGGGAGGAGAAAATCCTCACACACTTCCTGGCACATCCAGATGCTTATTAAACATGGTTGGTATACTGGCTGCATCCATCACACTTCTTAATGAGAGCTTGGATATCCCTGCCTCACCCTTCCAGAGAGTTGACCCTTCCTAGGTGCACCCCACAACCCTGGGTATGAAAGTAAAGTAAGGTAGTATGAAGTTAAGCTCCATTGGGGGGGGGGGGGGGTAAGGTAGTATGAAGTTAAGCTCCATTTGGGGGGGGTATTTTTAAGAAATTTCCCTTAGTTGTGGTATAGATAGAACTCTTGCTAACTTGTGTCTAATACTTAAAGGAAGGAAGAGAATTATGAGGGAGTGTTAAGGACAGTTTATAATCTGATATCTAGTCATGTGCACTAAGAAACAATCGTTCTTAAGTAAAGACAAATACTGGGAAGCATTACAGAATTGGAAAATGTTTGTTCAGAAATAAAGGCATGACTTCAGGTTGGTGGGTCTACCCACTTGGGAATCTTGCTTTAGTTGCTGAAGCAGAAGAAGCCAATGTTTCCGCTGACTAGTGAAACTCTAAGTCTGCACTTTTGACAATATTCTAAAATCCTATCAGCAGGTTTTAAGAGAGACTGCTCCAAGCAAGTAATCAAAGAAAACTAGAATTAGGACAGGAAGACAACACTGGGAAAAGACCATAACAATGCAGTAACCTTGAACTCCCACCTTTAATGGATTTGTTTTGTGCAAGAGGCAGCAAGGGCACTTGGACTTTGCCAAGGTAGGAGCCAGATTCCGAGTCTTCATCATCAAAAACGTATATAGACAGGGCCTCCCGTCTCAGATATTGATCCAGGTCAGAAGTCACAAGCACTGGGAACTGAGCCTGGTCTCTAAAGTAGGGATTGTTACTGGCTGGAATGATGGTCGTGTCGTGGTCAGGAAAGGTGAAAAAACGGTACATGGCATATGGACTGGGTTGGGTTCCCAGCCATCGACTCTGGAGGCCACAGCATCTGGTGATTTCCACCTGCAGCTCATTCTGATGCTTCCAAGTCTCTGATCTGGACTGGAGAGATGTTGGTCTTGGATGGAGGAAAAGGGCACCCTAAGAGAGTTGTTGTAGGTGAAGCCCAGCACCCTTAATGAGCAAGAGCTCTGACCTAGAGAACTGGGTCACAGAGAAACCTAATCACTTTCACTTGCCTGCAAACTGGCTCTGGCAGATGGCTATCTGAGGGAGATGCTGGCAATCAGGCCTTGTCTTAGAGAATGGAACAGAAAAGCTATTTTGTTCACAGCAGGGAGCTAACTAGCTCCAAGGGCATGGTTTCATTTCAAACTCAGGCTTGACCAAGGAAAGAATCTTAACTACTGTGGTGTGACAGTTTTTCTCTTCCATTCACGTTCAATGGGAAGATGAGCTGATATCATGAGCTGCTGGGATGAGGCTCCTTGGAGATGCATGGGCACATCTTTTTTCTCACCTCATCCTCCTGGGCCCTCCAGGCTCCAAGCACATTGGCTGACAGGTAGGCCTGAGCTTTTTTTCGCTTATTGCATGCCTGTAGGCTGGATCTTATGGGGAAGTGCAGCCTCATCCAGTATTCTAGCACCCCAAAGTCTTCTCCACCAGCTCCTGGGTAGCAGAAAGTATGAAAGGCATGGAGGATACAGATGGTGTGGCGAAGGTCAAGAATAAAGGCAAAGGAAATGGAAGAGCAACTATAGACTTTGGGAAATTCTGCATTAGACCCAGGAGCTGGGGGAAGCTGACAGCACTTACCAGTAAGTGTGGCAGAGCCATGGACTCTCTCCACGGTCTCCAGCACCCTGTCAAAGCAAATCCATCCAGCTGCAAGGGTGTGGTGCTCACTGGCTAGAGCCTGGTGAAGCTCAAGCTGGGCTGAAGCCCCTTGAAGGTGGTGCAAGAAAAGGGAATCTGTCTCTACCACATACTGGGAGGTGAAGTCATAAAGCGGCTGTGGCCCCACAGCTAGTGGGGTACAGTGGGTTTCAAAATCATAGAAGGAATAGGTGCAGAAAGTGGTAGGTTGAGTGTCTTCAGCCTGAGCCAGAGCAGCAGATGTCAAGAAGGCCTGGTGAATGTGCAGCTCAAACAGATTCTCACTTTGATGCAACAGAGAAATGTTCGCTTTATTCTCATCTCTATGGGCTGGCAGTGTTTCCAGATATAACGACATCTGTCGGGTACCATAAGCCACATCTTTGAGCTGTTCTGGAGGGGAAAGAAAACTGCCTATCCATTAAAGGGCAGGGCGCTCTTTCTTAGAATAAAGGAAGGTGGACAAAAGGAGACTAGAAACCATGGTGGAAGTCCAAGTTGTGATTATTTCAAGAAACCATGTGATTCAAAGGGAAAAGCAGCAGAATGACAACCAGGAGCTTTGAATTCTGATGGCTCAACAATCCAACATCTCCTTTAGAAGTAAGGTTCCAAATGAGTAATGGGAAAGTAAACACTAAGCTCAGGAAAACACTGGAGGCACAATTTATTCTACAAATGACATTCTGGCTGACAGCAACGTCCTGTGAATTAATTGGTAATTCCATCAGAGAAGCGCTAGAAACAGAAAATGTGAATATTTTCAAAATGTTGGGATATTACCCATGGAAAGAATAGCAAGTTACAGTCATGGTATCTATTATGTTACATTGGGCCCCACTAATAAAGGATTCCCCTTCCCCAGCCCGATCAGTCCCAAGAATCTTCATTCTGTTAAGAATTTGCATAAGAAGGCAAATCAAACCCACTTTAAGTTAAAGAGTAATGAAATAAAAAGTGGAGGAGGACACTTATTGGAAAGAGGTTGAAAATATTGACAATGGAATGCAAAGATATGTAAGACAATCTAACAAATCTGTGTATTACCTCCCATGTTCAACCAACCAGAAACTTGATATTGGGGAGTATATGAGTCTTCAGTGTGCTGATGGTGAAGGTCCTATTTAAAGAGTTAAAGTAGTAGAATAAAAATATTTTGCATACAGTAGGATTTCTTCCTGCCCAAAATAAATGGAATACAGAGATTGACATGGGTTTCTTAATTGATAAGATTAATACAACTCAAGAAAATAAATCTAAAATTTTGCATTACATGACACAGAGTTAACAATCTTAGTATATGAAGAAATTCTACAAATCAATAAAATACTGTTAAAAAATGGATAAAGAACAGAAACAGGCAATTCTCAAAAGAAATAATACAAATAACTGGTTAACAGGAAAAACTCTGTAGCCTCACCAGTAATGACAGACCTATCAAGTTAAAATAAATGAATCCTTTGAAGTAGATAAGGATATTTATCCTGCACTGTCCCAGGAGAAAGACTGAAACTGAAAGACATGAGAATTTCAATCCAAGGAGGGATTTCCTTTGTTATATGGCAATGACCTTTTAACAGACACCCTGGCATGGATAAACCACGCCCCAGAATGGCCCACCTCCCTTTACTCTAGCTCCATGCTCACTAAGTAACCTGCTTACTGATTCTGCTTTCCAGAGAGAGGGCTGTCCTGAACAGTGGTTTCAAATATTCTCATAGCAGCCACTATCACAGATACAACAAATGAACATGCTGGCTTAAATATCAGTCTTTGATGAATTTTGCTTAGTGTCAGTCAGGTCTCTCACTGCTGGGTAATAACAAAGCCAATTTTCTTGACAAGCAAGGCTGAGACCAGGTCCTGGTCAGCAGTGATTGTACTAAATATAGGAAGTACCACATTATGAAATTTGCATAAGTGTCCAGCCAGCCACATGTTCTGTTAATGCCAACATCCTCAAACTACAACAAAGAATTTAGAGACATTTAGAGAGAAATCACATAAAAGGATGATGAGAAATAAGTGATGAAATTCTATTATCTCACAAAAACTGCTATGTAGGCCTGGGTTGAGGCAACAATCTTAAGAGAGGGAATGTTTACACCACCCTGAGGACCAACGGTGATCTGCTCTCATTCCCAAAATAGATTCAGCAATTGCTGGGCCCTGTTGAAACTCTCCGGAGAAATCAGAGAAAGATGCTGATGTGATGGAGCAAAAGAAGCTGCTAGCCATGTATAAAACAAAGATGGTAGGATAAAGAACAGGAGGGATAAGTCATACGCCAAGGACACAGACAGTAGCTGTGTGATGGATCCCAAGGAGAGGAGAACAAAATACTAAGACTTGCCAGATAGTGGGAGGCCATGGCTTCTTAAAATACCTTCCAGCTGCTTGATACGATTGTTCTTGAGGTCTAGGAGTCTGTTCAGCCTCTCCATTTTTTCATTGTGATCTTGATTCTCATTATCGGCTTTTGTCATCATTGCATCCAGTTCCTCCTGAAACAAAATAATGTCTGAACTTTTCTACCTCAGTGGCCCAGAACTAAAGAGCCCAGATAAAAGCTGGTACTTGCTGGGTAAAAGAGACTCCACTATCTCCTTAGCAGGGCCAACTCAACCACTAGGAAAAAACTTGGATTCCTCACAGACCCCTCCAGGACCAGTAGTGCTATTAGTGCCCTGGGTAATATTTTCCTGGGACTGGCAAAATTTAAACCCAGCAGGCTCACACCTGCCATTTCCATTCGCCGCTGGCCCCTTCACTGGCTTCTGTCGCCAGTGGGCATGTGTGAGTTCTCAAGTTTTTCAAAGGACAGTACTTTCTGTGTTTGCACAGGACCTCATGTCACCTTGCATCAGCCCTGGAAACTAGGGTCTTGCTTCATTCTCAGTCTTGTAAGTGGTTCACATGTGCCTATTTCTCTCTCCCCTTCCTGTACCCTCTTTTCTTGCACCTGATAACACACGTTGATTTTGCGCTGCAGAATAAGCATGTCTCTGGTCTTTTCTAGTTCCAATGTGGTCTCTGCATATGATATTTGCAACTCACTTAACAACTGGGACAGTTTCTTTTCTTCTTGTTTTTTTGGTTCACAGAGCTGTAGAGGGAAAAGCATAGGTAGAAGGGAGTATAAATATAATAGGTCCAGTAAAAACTATTCTCCATAAAGTAGTTGTTGGTAACAGTAAAATGCCAGCAGCAGAATCTACTCCAAAATGTAAGCGGACTGGTGCAAGTTCACAAGTGCTCGCTCCTAGCTCCCCATGCTCAGTAGCACTGAGGAAGTTATGCAGCCTCTTACTGGCTGTTTGCTTTTCAGCGGATCATTTCAAGCCCTCGTCTGAAAAAGATGTTAAGTTTTTTTTTTTTTTAACTGTAAAGGGTAGAAAGAAAAAAGTATGTATTAGTGTTGTAATCCTTTCATCTTTTCTATAGAGGGAGCTTGCTTGATTAAAGATGCACATACCGCAATGGTAAGATATGTACACATATAATACCTTAATAAAAAATAAATAAATAAAAAGAAAGATGCACATACCTCTATCTGAGTGGCCTCAAGGAATAGAGCCGGGGGAGTGGCTGGCTCAGCTTGCCCGTCGGTAGACTGGGAAATTGCGTCTTTATTTTGGAGGATCTCTACTTCCTGCTTATGTTTCTGAAGCAGGTTGGTGACTTCAAGCTTCAGATCCTTGTTTTGAGCTGGGGAAAAAGTAATCCGGAAAGTTGAAATTCTGTAGTTATCAGTAGCCATGGTTAAAGCTGGACCAAGTATAAATCAAATTTCCCACTAGTGTTTAATTCATTTTATAAATTTGCCCTGAGGAAAGCAATTCTCTTTTATTTCTCCAAAGGAGTTCCAGCTTATTGAGCCAGTAAAATGAGTTGATCTTTGGACTCCAAAAACAAAACAAAAAACCACCGGCGGAACTGTAGAGTAAAAGGTAGAACAACAACAAACAAAAACAGAGCCACTTGACTGGACTGGCTCAGTTCAAAACTTTTTTGACAGCACCATCCAAACCAATATGCCAACAACTCCTCTCCAACTCCATTTAGACTTCCATCTATTGACTCTCTGTGGCACCCACTCCACACCCACCCGAATCTGGAGGGAGGGTGGGCATTTGTGGGTTTGAGTGTTTAGGGAAGGAAGGTGATCAGCATTTAGTGTGATCATTCTATTATCATGCATTAAACTGGGGGTTAGATTAGATTACTTTGCAGTGGTCGGCAAACTCATTAGTCAACAGAGCGGCAAACCGCGGCTCACGAGCCGCATGTGGCTCTCGAGCCGCAGTTTGCCGACCACTGCTCTAAGGTCTTTACAAGACTTCAGTTGTGCTTCATACCTACTCATACCTACTACAAGGTCCTCAACATGTGCTCCTAGCTTTATCCTTTTATGGTTCCTGCTTCTAATTGAAAAGAATAATTTTTCTTTTTAAAAATTATTTTTATTTGCCGAAACCGGTTTGGCTCAGTGGATAGAGCGTCGGCCTGTGGACTCAAGGGTCCCAGGTTCGATTCCGGTCAAGGGCATGTGCCTTGGTTGCGGGCACATCCCCAGTAGGGGGCGTGCAGGAGGCAGCTGATCTATGTTTCTCTCTCATCGATGTTTCTAACTCTCTATCCCTCTCCCTTCCTCTCTGTATAAAAATCAATAAAATATATTTTTAAAAAAAATTATTTTTATTTTTTTAATTACAGTTTATATTCAATATTAGTTTGTACTAATTTCAGGTGTTTAGCATACTGGTTAGATATTCATATACTTTACAAAGTGTTCCCCCTGATATTTCTTAATCCTCATCCAAGGATATTTTTCCATTGATTTTTAGAGAGAGAGGAAAGGAGGGGGAGACAGAGAGAAACATCAATGAGAGAGAGACATATAAATTGGTTGCCTCCTGCATGCGTCCTGACCAGAGCTGGGAATCAAGCCGCACTTATATGTGCCCTTGGACTGGAATCGAACCTGGGACCCTTCAGTCCATAGGCTGATGCTCTATCCACTGAGCCAAACCAGCTAGGGCTCCCTCTGATATTTCTAGTACCCAAATGGCACCATACATATTACAATATTTGATTATATATGCTGTACTTTATATAACCATGACCACCTCAATTTTTCTTTTAGTGTGTGTGGCTCTATCTTTTTTGGTGTCATATTTCTTTTCTTTCACTCTCCTTTCTGAATATACTAGAGTATGATGAAAGCGAAGTTTAATAAGACTAAATATCAAGGTTTAGGCTAGCAAAAAAAAGTGAGGCAAAGGTTTTTTTGATAGTATTTTAAAATCTTTGTCTTTTTTTCAATCTTTATATTTATTTCACTTTTAAGATATAGTCTGATGATTAGTCAGTATACACTAATATAAGTATGCTGCAGTAACAAATATGAGTTTTATCTCCGTGGCTTAACACAACAAGGTTAAAGTCTGAGAAGTCCAGTATAGATCAAGAGACATTTTTTCATGTGAGTCTTGGGGATTAATCAGCTTTAATTTTTTGGCTCCAATATTTTGACATGTGGCCTCTGATGCAGTTTATATAAACTATGCAACTCAAATAACTCAGCCAAAAGGACAGGCTGCTGGGCTACTACTCTGCCTGCCAATTGCCTCCTCAGCCAGGAAACACAGAACTTGTTGTTCTCAGAGTGGTGAGCCCTAAACATCTTTGGAGTAACTATCTACTGTGATCCAAGAGTTAGGATAGGAGAAAATGGTAGTGGTAGCTAAGGGCAATAATTTGCTTCTCAATTTCAGGTATCAAATGCTAAAAATAAAAATAAGGCCCTCAATCACTTCTAAAATGATTAATAAGAATAAAAGGCAGAGAAATTCATTTTCAATACTTTCAATAAATAAAGTGGCCCTAGCCAGTTTGGCTCCCTGGATAGAGTGTTGGTCTGTGGACTGAAGGGTCCCGGGTTTGATTCTGATGAAGGGCACATGCCCAGATTGTGGGCTCGATCCCCAGTAGGGGGCATGCAAGAGGCAGCTGATCAATGATTCACTCATCATTGATGTTTCTATTTCTATCTTTCTCTCTCTTCCTCTTTGAAGTCAATAAAAATATATTTAATAAAGTGAATGTTTAAAAACATAATAGCCTAGCCGGTGTTGCTCAGTGGTTGAGCTCCGACCTATGAACCAGAAGGTCACAGTTCGATTCCCAGTCATGACACATGCCAGGGTTTGGGGCTTGATCCCCAGTAGGGGGCGTGCAGGAGGCAGACTGATTGATTATTCACTTTCATCATTGATGTTTCTCTCTCTCCTTCTCCCTTCTTCTCTGAAATAAATATAAAAAAGTGTATATATATATATATATATATATATATATATATTTATAAACATAAATTAAGAATTGGCATCCTCTCAAATGGAAAGTCATTATGTAGAAAAAAGTGTAAGTGTGAGGTAGGTGTTGTGCTTTCTGGATTGTAAAGCTGATCCTCATTGCCAGTGTTCTTATTCTAGTTATCTATGACCAACTGAGGGATTAGAGAAATGCTGACCCAAGTTCCTTTCTCCCCAACCAGATGCAAAGGATGCCTCATTTGAGACAGCTCTGCAAGACCCAACCTACCTGTCACTCTGGACAGCTGAAGTAAGACTTCTCTCTTCTCCTCCAGCTCAGCATCCAGCTGATGCTGCAACTGAGAGACTTTCTGCTGTAGCTGTTCTCCTGCAAGCTCTTTGCTCCAGTGAGGAGGATTACTGCTGTCCAGCATGCTGAACCCGAGAAGTAAGGAAGGAGGGGGGATTTGTCAGATGGATACTCAAAGCTGTTTGATAAAATGTCTTTATTACACAGTTTCAGCATCTCCTGGGCCTAGTTCACCATTCACTGCCCTACATGGTTTTTTTTTTTTCTGCCCCTGCTTTATCTGTAACTGTCAGTTATCAACTGCCATGGAACTTTGGGTACTATTGAGTTCTTTAACATCACTTCTGTTTAGGCCTCAAATATCCCACTGGGCAAACAACCCAAATTACATCTATTTCCCAAGGAACTCCTCTAGCATGACGGCTTTCTTTAGTCAGGAAACTGTGTACCAGGACATTCTCAGGCCTGCTGGATTAAAATGAGGAACAAAATATTCCTCTTTTCCTCACTCTATTCCTCTATCTACCATCACCAATGGCTAGTTTGGAGAATACTTGCCTTTGAACTAGAATATAAATTACTACACTGAGCCCAGCCGGCGTGGCTTAGTGGTTGAATATCAACCTATAAACCAGGAGGTTACGGTTCAGTTCCTGGTCAGGGCCACATCCCTTGTGGGGGGTGTACAGGAGGCAGCCAATCAATCCTTCTCTCTCATCATTAATGTTTCTATCTCTCTTTCCCTCTCCCTCTCTGAAATCAATTAAAAATATTTTAAAAATTACTACACTGAGAGAGAAACCAAGATGGCGGCATAGGTAAACACCTAAACTGCTGCCTCGCACAACAATTTCAAAACTACAAATAAAAGACAGAACGGACACCATCCAGAACCACAGGAAAGCAGGCTGAGTGAAAATTCTACAACTAGAAGGAAGGAGAAAAGCTCACAGAGAATTGGAGGTACGGCAAAGGGGCTTTGTGCGCGCAGAGAGGAAGGGCGGCTGAGAGCTTGGCTGACTTCCTCTGGCGGAAGGGGGAAGGAAGCCTCGGACCGCGAGCTGGGAAAGGCAGAAGTCTGAAGGCGCACACGGGCCAGTGCGCACAAAGGCTGCGGAGGTAGCCATAGGCTTTCCCTAGTGAAAGGGAGTCAGAGGATCCTGACTGAGCTCCAGTTCTGACTGCAGTGAACCCCGGTACCAGGCGAGCCCCTGGGGACCCACGCTCTTGTAGGGGGAGTCTGGACTCTCGGGCGGAGACTCGGGAGCCGGGGAAGGCGGAGGACTGAAAGTGCGCACACGCGCCGCGCCGGTGCGCACAAAGGCTGCGGGGGTTGCCACAGGCTTTCCCTAGTGGAGGGGAGTCAGAGGATTCTGACTGTACCGAGCCCCAGTTCTGACTGCAGTGAACCCCAGTTCCAGGCGAGCCCCTGGGGACCCACGCTCTTGTGGGGGGAGTCTGGACTCTCAGGCGGAGACTTGAGCTGGGGAAGGCGGAGGACTGAAAGCGCACATGCGCGCAGGGGCGGGGCTGACAGGAAGCCAAGACTGAGACTCCACCCCATCCAAGCTGAGCACAGAGGCTATTGCAATTTGGCAAGTCTAATCCTATAAGGCTGTCTCCAGCACCGGGCTTCTCCCAGCATAGACACAGCTGATCCTTACAGCCAACTGGCCCGGAGGTCAATTCTTCCCAGTGATACCAACAACAATAAAGACTTAATTACAACAAGGCTGTACACACAGTCCACAAAGGGGTGCACCAAGAGTGTCCACCTCAGGTTAACTGGGGAAGCAGACCCACTGGGCCATATTGGAAACCTAGCACAAATATCTACCTTACCAACTCAGGGAGTCAGTGAAAATGCGGGGTCAAAGAATCAGATCACAAACGAAAGAAATGGAGGAAAACAAACGACTGGATATAGAATTCAAAACCACCGTTATAAGACTTTTTAAGAATATCCTAGAAAAGGCCGATAAATATAACGAGACCCTCGAAGTTATGAAAAAGGACCAACTAGAAATTAAACATACACTGACTGAAATAAAAAATATTATACAGAGACCCAGAAACAGAATAGAGGAACACAAGAATCAAGTCAAAGAATTGAAATACAAAGAAGCAAAAAACACTCAACCGAAAAAGCAAAAAGCAAAAAAAAAAATCCAAAAAGTTGAAGATAATGTAAGAAGACTCTGGGACAACTTCAAGCGTACCAACATCAGAATTATGGGGGTGCCAGAAGAAGAGAGAGAGCAAGATACTGAAAACCTATTTGAAGAAATAATGACCGAAAACTTCCCCCACCTGGTGAAAGAAATAGACTTACAAGTCCAGGAAGCCCACAGAACCCCAAACAAAAGGAATCCAAAGAGGACCACACCAAGACACATCATAATTAAAATGCCAAGAGCAAAAGACAAAGAGAGAATATTAAAAGCAGCAAGAGAAAAACAGTTAATTACCTACAAGGGAGCACCCATACGACTGTCAGCTGACTTCTCAACAGAAACTATGCAGGCCAGACGGGAGTGGCAAGAAATTTTCAATGTGATGAATAGCAAGAACCTACAACCAAGATTACTCTACCCAGCAAAGCTATCATTCAGAATTGAAGGGCAGATAAAGAGCTTCACAGATAAGAAAAAGCTGAAGGAGTTCATCACCACCAAACCAGTACTATATGAAATGCTGAAAGGTATTCTTAAAGAAGAGGAAGAAGAAAAAAGTAAAGAGAAAAAATTATGAACAACAAATACATATCTATCAACAAGCCAACCTAAAAATCAAGTGAATTAAAAACCTGAGGAGCAGAATAATCTGGTGAATATAATAGAATCAGGGGCATAGAAAGGGAGTGGGCTGATAATTCTCAGGGGGAAAAGGGTATGGGGGGGTTCATGAAGAGAATGGACAAAAATCATACACCTATGGATGAGGACAGTGGGGGGGAGGTAAGGGCAGAAGGTGGGGTGGGAAAGGGGTGGAGGGGAGCTATGGGGGGAAAAAGGAGAAATAATTGTGATAATCTGAATAAAGATTTATTTAAAAAAAAAAAAAATTACTACACTGAAAGGTAGGAACGAATAGTTTCAACTTTTCGGTGACTGTACCCTGCAAACACCATTGTATCTAGCTGTCAGGGCAGACCAATTTTGGGTTTGTTTGTTTGTTTTGTTACTCCTCACCTGATGATATTTTTACCATTGATTTTTAGTAAGAGTGGAAGGGAAGGGGAAGGGGAAGGGGGAGAGAGAGGTAAGAGAGAAAAACATCCGTGTGAGAGAGACACCTCGATTGGCTGCCTCACACAAGCACCACAACAGGGGCCAGGGAACAATCCTGCAACCCAGATAGGTGCCCTTGACCAGGAAGTGAACCCGAGACCCTTAGGTTCTTGGGCTGACACTCTACCTGAACCACTCCGGCCAGGGCAGGGCAGACCCATTCTGAATGTAAAACGCACATGGCCAGTCCTTGGTTGTTTACACAAGTGGAGTGATATTGATAAACTGTTATTTCTGCTTATGTCTTTTTTTCCTATTTATCACTTTAATAAATGTGGTCTAAAAACAACTGGCTTAGGCTAATATTAAGAGTTCTTGGCACTTCCTGACCATACATTCGATGACGGTCCAAGAAGATAATGTTCTGAATGATGAAGGGAAGAGGCCAATAGTAGTGTTTGCAACAGGGAGGCTTCAACATGGATAACCCCCACACTGCCTCATTTCACTGAGTTGAAAAGCATCAGTGGTTCCTAGGATGCCTCCATACAACTTCCCCAATATATCCTCTTCTGCCTTTAACTGAATCAGAAGGCACATTTGATTTTTATTAATTCTAGGTATTTTTAATTCCAAATAGGAAATGCAGGAATGTATGTGTGCTGTGAAAAAGTAAAATGATGTGGAAGTACGTAGAATAAAAATGAAGGTGCCTCTTTGCCCTACTCCAATGCTTTTGGGTCACAGTTAATATATTCTTTTGCAACTAGATTTTTCTTTTAATAAAAGGCATATAGGTCTACAGCATTTTTGTTTGTTTGTTTGGTTAATCCTCACCCAAGGATATTTTTCCATTGATTTTTAGAGAGAGTGGAAGAGAGGGGAGAGACAGAGAGAAAAACATCGATGTGAGAGAGACACATTGATTGGTTGCCTCCCATACCAGTCCTGGCCAGGGCCAGGGATAGAGCCTGCAATCGAGATATGTGCCCTTTGACTGGAATCAAACCTGGGATTCTTCGGTCCGCAGGCCGACGTTCTACCCACTGAGCCAAACTGGCTAAGGCTACATCATTGTTAATAACTTCATCAGATTTTTTTAAAATTTATTTTTATTGTTGAAAGTATTCTAGATGTCTGCTTTTTTCCCCCTATTGACTCCCTCCACCCTGCTCCCGCCTCCCCACCCCCAGGCCTTCACCACATTATTGTCTGTGTCCGTGGGTTATGCATACATACATATAAATTCTTTGGTTAATCTCTG
The DNA here is from genome assembly GCF_963455305.1 of Plecotus auritus. NCBI lineage: Eukaryota > Metazoa > Chordata > Mammalia > Chiroptera > Vespertilionidae > Plecotus > Plecotus auritus. The sequence continues at coordinate 82,363,049 of NC_137770.1, read as the reverse complement.
CTTGCCCTTTACATCCCCCCCTTCCCAGCTTCACCATATTTTATTGTGGGGATGCAAAATGATTTATTTAGTCAATCCCTATCAAAGAAAGTTTGGATGGTTTCAATGATTTTTTACGATTGTTAACAATGCAGTCTGGCTGGTGTGCTCAGTGGTTGTTAGATTCTGGTGTTGCTCAGAATCTAACTAGGAGGTCAAGGTTAGATTCCCAGTCAGGGCACATACCCTGGTTGCAGGCTTGATCCCCAGTAGGGGGTGTGCAGGAGGCAGCCTATCAATGATTCTCTCCCTCTCTCTTCCTTTTTGAAATCAATAAAACTAAAAAAATGCAGCAATTAACATCCTTATTATACAATATCTTTGCATATACATATAATAAGATTTGTTTTGATTTTAAAAAATGGAATTGCTGGCACAAAAGATATACAGAGGTTTAACATTTTGGTAGATAGTATCAAGTTCCCTTCAAAAACACTGTGCTGACCTATATTCTCACTAACAGTATTGAGTACCAGTTTCCCCATATCCTTGTCAACTATGTATTATTTTTACAATTGGGAAAGCACCTTTCTATAATTGTCTTTTATAACAAACAATGCACTGGGACCCAAACGTGGTACTCACTTTTCTAAGAGTTTGTTATAGTTGTCATTCAGCAATTTTCGTTCTTGTTCCAAATCATCAACTCTTTCCTGAAACTAAGAATGATAGGAGAGTGACTGAGATAAAATTTTAAAATATATTGCCTTGCACAAGATTTCCCTTTTCTGTTTCAGGGTGTGGCTTGGGTGGGAGGTTTTCTACATTCACCTCCAATGTCTATGAGGAGACACTTAACTAGAAAGACTTGAACCAATTAAAGATAGGATAGAAGCTTTCCTTGGAATTAATGAAGATTATCTGAAGTAAATGACCATGGTGTCTGAGTTTCTGCTGTTAGGGAAGCAGCAGAACACTAAAAGAGCAAAGACTTTGGAGAACAGACATAAGTATAAATCCCAGTATTCCCCTAATATTATAATCTTTTTTTTTAAAATATATTCTTTATTGATTTTTTACAGAGAGGAAGGGAGAGAGATGGAGGGTTAAAAACATTGATGAGAGAAACATCGATCAGCTGCCTCCTGCACACCTCCCACTGGGGATGTGCCCGCAACCCAGGTACATGCCCTTGTCCGGAATCGAACCTGGGACCTTTCAGTCCACAGGCCGACGCTCTATCCACTGAGCCAAACCGGTTAGGGCACTAATATTATAATCTTGAGCAAATTATTTAACCACTTAGAGCCTCATGTTTCTCATTTGAAAAAATGAAATACCCATAGTGCTGCTAAGACACACTTTTTAACATCTTTAAAATTAGAACATAATTACAATTAATGGTATCTTTTGATCATTATTATTTACCTCCTTCAATGTTATCTGCAGAATGGACACATCCTCCAGTTGACACTTCAGGCTCACAGCCTTCTTGCTTTCCTCCTTCAGCTCTGCCCTTAGCTCATTCACTTGGCTGAGGAGGGCATCATGGGTTGTACTCAGGATCCCCTGGTTCTGGGGCAAAAGGGAAGGTGCTCTGGGAATGGTCCTATCACTCACCAGGAGTGGACTAAAGATACCAGCCTTCCTGTCACTCCCTAATGGAGGTCACAAAGAATGGCTTTGAGTAACAGCATGTTATATTTGGAGTGTAAAGTGGCCTTGTTTTTCACCCTAGCATTTCTCAGGAAGTAGTGTTTCCCTGTTAGTGAGGATTTTCCACTCTGATAAACTGTAATTCATAATTGGAGCCTTAATTTTCCCAAGGTTCAAATTAAACCCTGGCTCTAAGTGAAGCGCCACCTTTCACAGCTGCCTTTGCTTTCTAAGCTATTTGAGTGCTTTTTATGATGATATACTTCTCCCCTTGCACCCAGCAAAATGACATTTTAATTCTAGAAGTTAAGCGTGCATTTGTTGGCGGACACCTCTGTTGAGGAACTCTGCCTTAGTGACTCTCAAGCACGAACACTCCCTCAGCCTCATCTGTACCCCACTCTCAGGAGTGAAGAGGGCCAGATATTTAATAGCACCAGAGAAGATTTGCAATGTTGTTATATCTTACCATTTCACACATGCTACTCTTAGGAATTTATGAGTCAATGCTATAAATCTCTCTAGCAATAGGTTGAAAAATACTCTTCTAAATATTTCTCAACTCAGCTCCCATATTTCAATTTTTTTGTGTGGAAACAGGGCAACAAGTAGCTCCTGATAATAGTAGTAGTATCATTTTTCTTAACAGAAATGTGTGCGGTATATGACACAATCACTTTGATTTAGTTGGCTAAATTCTGGTGTCACGTTGCTTGAAGATGAATCCAGAATTCTTTGGGTTTCATTACTCTGATTGATCAGAAACAGAGATTCAAGGAATCCTTATTAAGTACCTTCTGGAGCAGAGTTTCATATGCCTGAAAGAAAAAAATAAGTATTATTCTATTGATATATCAACTTGAATTTTATTTTGATGTTTATAACACAAATGTTTAAATATTTATTTTTTAAATTATCATTAAAAATCCCCATACATCAACTCATTTGAGTACCTGGTTACTAATTGCTGATACTATTCCCCTGTGCTAGCTTGCCATATTGTCTATGAATCTAATAGACCACAACATGTAAAAAAAAAAAAAAAAATTAAGCACCTTGGCTGGTATGTCTCAATGATTAGAGCGTCAGCCCGTGCACCTAAGGGTCACAGGCTCGACTCTGGGTCAAGGGCATGTCCCTGGGTTGCAGGTTTGATCCCCTTCCTGGTAGGTCAGAAGGCAACCAATAAATGTGTTCCTCTCACATGAATGTCTCTCTCTCCCTCCCTCCCTTCCACTCTAAAAATCAATGGAAAAATATCCTCCAGTGAGGATTAACAAAATATAATAATAATTTTTTAAATGAAGGGTCATTTATTCACATTTGCTTTGCACTTGGTGGATTATCCTAGAAAAATCTTTAGAAACTAGACATGCTTCAGAAGGTCTCTTTCCAGTTTTAGAAAAAGAAAAAACAATAATAACCAAACTAATAACAAGTAGTATTTGTTGAGCAGTTACTATGTGTTATATGTTTCTATGTGCTTCATTATATATTACATTATGATCATTATAATTGTTCCACATATATTATCTCATTTAATCCTTACAGCAAATCTGAGAGGTAGGTAGGATTGCCTAAACTTTAAAAGCTCAGAGAGCTAAGTCACTTGTTCAGACTCCAAAATCCGTGCTACTATCTTATTTTACTGCTAAGGGATTAAGAGAATGCAAACTTATTTTAGTATATGTGTATGAAAGCATGACTAAAAGGTAAATTGCTAAAGAAAAACAAATTGTGCCCAGCCAGGTGTGGCTCAGTTGTTGAGCTTTGACCTATGAAGCAAGAGGTTCGTAGGTCGATTCCTGTCAGGGCATAAGCCTGGATTGCAGGCTCGATCCCTAGTGTGGGACATGATGAGTCTCTCTCATCACTGATGTTTCTATCTCTCTTGCCCTCTCCCGCTCTGAAATCAATAAAAATATGTTTTTAAAAAATACAGTTAAAAAAAAAAAAAAAAAGAGCCCGGCAGGCGTGGCTCAGTGGTTGAGAATCGACCTATGAACCAGGAGGTCACGTTTGATTCCTGGTCAGGGCACATGCCCAGGTTGCGAGCTTGATTCCCAGTGTGGGGTGTGCAGGAGGCAGCGGATCCATGATTCTCTCTCATCATTGATGTTTCTATCTCTCTCTCCCTCTCTGAAATCAATAAAATATATTTTTAAAAAAAGAAAACCAAATTGTAAACCTACATTTTAAAAACTTGTGGATGGGAGGGAGGAAAGGGGGAGAAAAATGGGAAATATCTGTAACACTATCAACAATAAAAAATATATTTAAAAAAATAAAAAATTGTGGATGATTGTTCACCATTTTAGCTCATCTCATCTCCACCACTGCCACTGACATAGGTAAGGACATTCAATTTAGAATGGCTTTCTTCCTCTTTTCCTTTAATGCAATGAAGGAATAGATCAATTTAAAAAAAAAATCTAATCCTTGCCCTGATCTGTTTGGCTCGGTGGATAGAGTGTCGGCCTGCAGACTGAAAGGTCCCAGGTTCGATTCTGATCAAGGGCATGTAGGTGGGTTGCAGGCACATCCTCAGTAGAAGGTGTGCAGGAGGCGGCTAATCGATGTTTCTCTCTCATCGATGTTTCTAACTATCCCTCTCCCTTCCTCTCTGTAAAAAATCAATAAAATATATTTTTAAAAAATCTACCAATTGACACAAGACACTAGGGGTGAGGTGGGGGGGATGAGGGCATGCGACAGGGGGTAGGGGAGGCTGGGGGAAGGTCATGGGGGGGAAAAAAGGAGATATATGTACTAATATATGTAATACTTTAAACAAGAAAATAAATAAATAAATAAATAAATAAATCTAATCCCACAGAACAGGTATCCCTGCTTTTTGAAAGTTCACATTGTGCCACTTAGCTTTTGTGAAAGAGCTGCATCAGGACCTGTTCTCACTAACCAATAGAAATGCAAAGCAGATTTGCATTTCAAAGCGGATTTGCACGCAAAGGTGAAATGCAAATATAACGTCAGTATTTGTTTTCAATGAGCCTTTATTCAGAGCACAGCAGCAGGAGTGGCACGTCCAGGCTCCTTCCCTGCAACTGCACTCAGCATCTCAGCATCAAGCTGCCACAGCTTGAACTGTGTCTGTGAGCATCTGTACTTTATCCCGATTTATTTTGTGCGTCTGTTAGCAAGATAACAGAAAAGCCTAAGAGGGTTTGTAAGGTTGTTACACAGCATAACACTGGATGCACTTTAAATGTTTCAATGGTGAAGAATAAAATAAAGATATTGTGCTTGCATTGAACGTGCCTGCATCCACCATGCATACTATTTACAGCCAGAGAGGAATAATCTTAGAAGCTGCAGAAGTTCCTCTTGCTTGTGCTAGTAGCAAAATGGTCTCTGTTAGTCAACACCCAGTAACAGATAAAATGGAAAGTCTACTGCTTGAGTGGGTTGATGGGCATGCAAAGCATGATGTGTATTTATGATATCGTTCTTTCTCTCTCTCTCTCTTTTTTTTATTGATTTCAGAGAGGAAGGAAGAGGGAGAGAGAGATCGAAACATCAATGATGAGAATCACTGATCGGCTGCCTCCTGCACGCCCCCTACTGGGGACCGAGCCCACAACCTAGACATGTGCCCTTGGCTGTAATTGAACCTGGAACCCTTCAGTCCACAGGCTGACGCTCTATCCACTGAGCCAAACCAGCCAGGGTTTGTTCTCTTTTTGTAAATATATTTTTATTGATTTCAGAGAGGAAGGGGGAGAGAGAGAGAGAGAGAGAGAGAGAGAGAGAGAGAGAGAGAGAGATATGCATCAATGATGAGAGAAGATCATTGATCAGTTGCCTCCCGCAACACCCCCCATTGGGGATCGAGCCTGCAACCTGGGCATGCACCCTGACCAGGAATCAAACCAGGACTTCCTGGTTCATAGGTCAATGCTTGCATTAGTATATTCCCTGAAACTCACTGAGCCACACCAGCTGGGTTATTATATTGTTCTTACATTTACTATACATTATTGTAATTTTATTTTTTCAAATTAATTAATTTTATTTTACTTTATTTTTGTACAAGGTGTCAATATTTGTTTGAAGGGCACAAATCCCAGAAAACAATGAGTAGTGTATAGATTCAACATATAGGTACCTCGTACTAGCACAATTCACCTCGGGTTTCAGGGAATATACTAATGCAAGCTGGGATATTAATATCATTTGGTTTGATTTGGTGGGTTATTTTTGGGGTCTTGAAATTCCCCCAAAATTTTCTATATAAATTAATGGTAACTGCTTCTTTGCTTTAGGCCATTTCAGCTTATAAAAGCCTTCATAAGAACACTGAACATCCAGTTAGTGGGGGAACCTGTAGAGTCTATTTACCTATACAATTTTAAATTATTTTCTTTTCCATATTTCCACATCCTTTAAGTGCTACCAAAATTAACCAAATCAGCCCTGGCTGGTGTGGCTCAGTTGGTTGGGCATTGTCCAGTACACCGAAAGTGCGGTTTGATTCCTGGTTAGGGCACCTGCCCGGGTTGCAGGCTCAATCTCTGGTAGGGAGGATGCAGGAGGCAGCCAAACGATGTTTCCCTCTCACATTGATCTCTCTCTCTCTCTCTCTCTCTCTCTCCTCTCTCTCTTCTCCTCCCCTCTCCCTCTCTTTCTAAAAATATATTTTAAAAATATTTTAAAAAATTAACCAGATCAAAAGAATGTAAGCATAAGCATAGTTCTCTACTAAACATGGGTTTGGAGGTTGGCCTTGTAAAGATACTTTTTGTCTATCAGAGTAGACATATCAAGGGCAGTCCTAATTGTAGCCACTCTAAGTGAATGACACCACCATCATCTCCTCACCCAAGCTAGAGACTCAGGCATCACCTTTCACTTCTCCTTTTCCCTCACTCACTCCCCTTTGATGATAAAGCCCATTCTTCCATTTCCTGGACCTCTCCCAATACAGTCCTTTCTCTGTAAGCCTCTCTCACCGCCTTGGTTGGGATCCTCATCCTTTCTTCCTTGGATCATTGCACTCAGGTTTTACCTGATTCCTTTACCTCCACTCTTCATACCAGCCAACCTATCATTCACGCTGCTGCCAGATGATCTTTCCTTGTGGTTTTGTAATTTTTGAGAATTTGAAAATTTCAGAAGAGTATAAAGACTATAATAACAGTCATCTATAATCCTATTACCCAGAATTAACAATTATTAGTGGTTTATAAGAGTTTTTCAAATGTATTATTTCTTTATTAAAATGTATTTCAAAAATATTTCAGACATTATAAAAAGGTAAAGTGATTTCTTTGCGGGGTGTGGGGCGGGAATTGATTACGTTGTCAACCTTCAGTATCCCTCTATTTGACTCATGAATATACTCCTTTATGAGTCCTTTTCAGATCCTGCACTCTGAAAGTTCCTTGAAGGCAAGAGGTATCTTACTTATCTTTTAATCTTCGTATCCCAGTGCTTAGCACAGTTCCTGATACATGTACTCAATAAATATTTATTCAATAAAAGAATGGTGCCACCCTACCTGGTTTGGCTCAGTGGATAGAGTCTGGAGGGTCCGGGTTTGATTTTGGTCAAGGCATGTACCTCAGTTGCAGGATACTGGTCCTGGCCGGGGGCATGCAGAGGCAACCAATCAATGTGTCTCTCGCACATTGGTGTTTCCGTCTCTCCCTCTCCTTTCCATTCTCTCTCAAAATCAATGGAAAAGCCCTAGCCGGTTTGGCTCAGTGGATAGTGTTGGCCTGCAGACTGAAGGGTCACAGGTTTGATTCTGGCCAAGGGCACATACCCGGGTTTTGGGCTTGATCCCCAGTGTGGGGCCTGCAGGAGGCAGCTAATCAATGATTCTCTCTCATCATTGATGTTTCTATCTCTTTCTTTCTCTTCTTTCCTCTCTGAAATCAATAAAAATATGTATTTCTTAAAAAATCAATGGAAAAAAATTACCTTGGATTAAAAAACAAAGAAGAAGAATGGTGCCAATTTATCACTTAGACCCTCAATTTAGATATAAGTTTCTATTGTGTGATAATGAGGAAAGAGCATAAGCCTTTGTGGCAGATAAACGGGACTCAAAGTCTGCTCTGCCCTTTACTATTTACATGACTTGGGCAAGTTACTTAACTTCTTTGAGGCTCATTTCCTTCACCCATTAAATGTACTTACCTTGAGGGTTGTTGTCAGGCTTAAATGAGATCATGTCTATAAGTATCTAGTACAGAGTCCAGCACATAGAGAGTACTCAGTAAAAGCTGTTCTTCTCTTCTGATCTTGACTTCCTAACTTACTTACCTTCTGCGTATAACTCTTGGCTGGTACCTTAACCCTGACACAAATTAACCCCATTTAATTCCACCTTATTGGGCAGGGTGTGAGCCTTCTTCCTAATGGAAAAAGAATGGACTCTGAGTTGCGAGGCTTGGATTTGAATATCACCTATAAGTTGTGTGACCTTAGACAAATAACTTAACTTCTCTCAATTGTGGTCTCTGATGTATAAGATGGAGACAATAATACTCAACTAATTGTTTTCCCCCCCAAAAGCACAGCTGATGATGGAAACTCACCTTTTGAACTTCCGTTAATTGTGCTTTTGTTGCTATCAGTATGGTATTCCTTTCATGTAACAGCTTCTTAAGCCGAATCAGCTCTATGTTCTCCTTAACAGAAGCTCTATAGGAAGAAGATAGTGGTAAAATATTCTGTCTGAGAATGGACAAAGTTAAGCATCTTTTTACCCCTGATTCTGCACCCGTAAGAATCCCTTCCTCTTGCTTCTTATCTGCCTATCTCCCCAACAACACACCAGAAGTAGGAAGTGTACGCACACTCCCATAATAATCTACTTTCTCCTATTTCCCCTCATATCAGCTGAGATTTGAGAGACTACCAACTTTAAATTCAGTGCTCTGAGAAAACATAACAGCTATTTTTTTCTCAATATTTTTGTAATTGATTTTTAGAGAGAGAGGAAGGGAGAGGGAGAGAAACATCAATGCGAGAGGGAAACATGGATTGGCTGCCTCCTGCACACCCCCCACCAGGGACCGAGCCCACAACCCAGGCATGTCCCCTGACTGGGAATCAAACTGGCAACCTTTCGGTGCATGGGATGATGCCTAACAAACCAACCAACAGTTACGTTTACAGCAGTTTCATTCATAATTGCCAAAAGTTGGAAGCAACCAAATTGTCCTTCAGAAAGTGAATGGAAATTGTGGTACATTCAGACAATGGAACATTATTTGGTGCTAAAAAGAAATGAATTATCAACCAACGTCACTCAAATAAATTCAGTGAAAATAATAATAAAGAAATGAGCTATCAAGCCATGAAAACACATGGAGGAAATTTAAATAGAAGCCGATCTGAAAAGGCTACATACTGTATGTTTCCAACTATACAACATTGTAGACAGCGCCTGGGAAGGCATATGGGCATTCTTTAATTATTGTCAGCTGAACCCAAGGTGACAAGCAAAGCCACGCTCTGGGAACTCGCCTTGCCAAAAGGGCAAGGGTGTTATCAGCATTGACTCTTATCAGCCTATGGTGTGGGGAAGTAGGTTTGATATCTAAATCCAGCCTAGCACCAGGAATGCTCAGGGCCTATTCAAGAATGCAAATAATCTCCTTTTGTCTTGACCTTTTGATGAAACTTCCTTGTATTTGGGATATAAAATAAACTCGCTGGATTGGCTCTGAGTCCCTGTCCCTCCATTAGAGAGGACGGTGGTCCCACCCGGTCCCAGCTTTTTTTCTTCTATTTTTGTGTCTTGTCTTTTTCTTTCTTTTATTTCTCAATCCCCAGCTCCTCTACTCAGGAACTGGACCCGCTCTCTTTCCATGCTGGACGCGGAAAGAGAGAAACACCCACACAACATTCTGGACAATGACAAAATCACAGAGACAGTAAAAAGATCTGTGACATCACGGGTGAGAAGGTAGGAAGGAATGAATAGGCAGAGCACAGAGGATTTTTAGGGCAGTGAAACTATTCTGTATGATACTATAATGACGAATACATGTAATTATACATTTTTTGTTATTTTTATTGATTTCAGAGAGGATGGGAGAAGGAGAGATAGAAACATCAATGATGAGAGAGAATCATTAATCGGCTGCCTCCTGCACGGCCCCCTACTGGGCATTGAGCTCACAACCCAGGCATATGCCCTTGACCAGGATCCTTCAGTCCACAGGCCAACACTCTATCCACTGAGCCAAACTGGCTAGGGCTCATTATACATTTGTACAATAGAATGTACAACACACTGCCGGGCTGGCATGGCTCAGTGGTTGGGCATCAACCTATGAACCAGGAGGTCACAGTTCAATTCCTAGTCAGGGCATATGCCCGGGTTGTGGGCTTGATCCCCAGTAGGGGGCATGTAGGCAACCAATCAATGATTCTCTCTCATCATTGATGTTTCTTTCTCTCTCTCCCTCTCCCTTCTCTCTGAAATCAATAAATATATATATACATATATATATTAAAAAAAAAAAAAAAAGAATATACAACACAAAGAATGAACCCTAAGGGAAACTATGGACTTTTGGTGATAGTGATATGTCAGCATAAGTTCATCCATTATAACAAATGTACCACTCTGGTGTGGATGTTGCCAGTGTGGGAGCTGTGTGGAGGTAACATGGGGGTTTATGGGAAATATCTGTACTTTCTGCTCAATTTTGTTGTGAACTTAAAACTACTCTAAAAAATAAAGACTAGCCCTAGCTGGTTTGGCTCAGTGGATAGAGTGCTGGTCTGCGGACTGAAGGGTCCCGGGTTCTATTCCTGTCAAGGGCACATGCCTAGGTTATGGGCTCAATCCCCAGTAGGGGGCATGCAGGAGGCAGCCGATCAATGATTCTCATCATTGATGTGACTATCTCTCTTTTCCTCTCTGAAATCAATAAAAATATTTTTAAAAAATAAATTAAAAAAAATAAAGACTATTTAAAAACAGTTCTCCAGGATAAGGGCTGAGAATACACCTCTATCTGGTGATGAGGATGAAATAGTTTTTCTTCAATGAAGTGAAGCAGCAAATCTATCTATACATATAAAAAGCCAGCATCCGTAATGACCAGAATGACTGATGACCGGTCGTTATGATGCCCACTGTAGCCAGTGAACTGGCCTGATCAGGGGGTGGGGCTGGACAGCCAACCTCCTGTGGCCCTTCCCCCTGGCTGGCCCACCCCTGATCAGCCTGCCCCACCACGATAGGCAGGCAGCCCCTCCCCCAGGCCGGCCCCACCCCTGATTGCCCTCCACCCCAATAGGGATCGGGGCTGGCCGGTCAACCTCCTACAGCCCCTCCCCCACCCAGCCCCACCCCAGATCAACCCCCCCATCCCAATCAGGGGCAGGGCCAGCTGGCCAACCACCTATGGCCCCTCCCCCAGGCCACTGGCCCCGGTCAGCACCCCCCACCCCCCACTGGCCCTGCCCCCAATCAGCCCCACAACTTCAATTGGGGGCGGGTCCCCCCAGACAATTTCCCGTGGCCCCTCCCCAAAGCTGGCCCAGCCCAGATTGGGCCCCAATCAGGGCAGGTCAGCTGGCCAACCTCCCGCCATCTCCTCCTCCCCACAGGCCCAGCCTTGATCTGCCCCAATTGGGGCTGGGCTGACTGGACCCCACCTGTGCACGAATTCATGCACTGGGCCTCTAGTTATACATAAGCATCCCCTTTAGGTTAATCCATTTCTTAACACAGCTCTACTTTTAATATTAAAGTTAATCTCAAGCATTCTTTTTTCCTCTGAGACTGATGAAAGGTACAAACAAGAATCTCTTGCTTTTTCAGTTCATTACGACTTGAGGCATGGAATGCTACACTCTTACCGAAGCTCTGTGGCCTTCTGAGCGCATTCCAAAGAGCTTCTCTGTTCAAAATCTTCATCTTTGGACCACATTTTCTCAGGAGACTTGGGTGATTCTCCCACTTGCATAGTATTGCTAGTCATAATGTGGGCAGTGTTAGGCATGCATAAACCAATGAGTTTATTGACAATTATGACTTTGCTGAAAGAAATTATACTTTTAGAATTAGGAATATTAAACACAAAAAGAAGAAATAGAAACTGCGTCACAGAAGTAGAAGTTGAGAACTGGGCTCTCAGGTATATAAAAAGAATTCAGAGGAATTAGTCATCTTGGTAGGTGTGGAAGATAATCTGACAAAAGATAACTTTTAAGTTCAAACAGAAATATAAATAAATTACGACCTAAGGAATAAAAATATGAAGATAACGAGAGGGAAAACCTTCAATTAAGGAAAGGCCTTTGTTTTCCTCTTCTTGGATGAAGGGAGGTGCTTATTTTCCATTTTTAAGCAATGAAGTTAGAATTTGACCTAGGGGTGACTTTCATCTTCTTTTGTTATGCTGGACAATCTCAAAAATAACAACATCCACTTGTTCCTAAATGGGGTATTTTTCAATTAAAGCTGAAAGAGTTATACCATGCAGGACAAATGAAAAGAACTCACAGTTCGCTGGGTTCACGGGATATTTCATCTCTGTTTTTCTCATTTGTCACATGCTCCTTGAATGTGGGAGGAGCTGTGTAGCTCAGCCTGTCTCTTGGCTCTGAAAGTTGAGAGAGATGATGCAGACTGGCAACAGATTTCCCTAGAACACCAAGTGCTACAAGTGGAACACCAAGTGTTGGAAGTAGGGAGCCTTGAGACTGGGGAAATCTTTCTATGACCACTGATCCTAGAGGAGTTCTCAGTCTTTACTCTTGCATAGATATGGGACCACAGAATTTTAAGTCAACAGGACTACAGACTCTCAAGTAAGTGAGTATAAATGCAGAGAAGGTACAAGTTTATCCAGGGCAGGAACTGTATGTCTAACTCTAATGCTTCTTTAGTTCTAGTGACTGGTATATAATTGGTACTCAGTAATGCTGAAGTTAAACTGAAGTGAAATTTAGACTTTAGGTTTTCTACTTTTAGCCGTTTTTTGCAAAGATTTGGTTGGCTCAAATAGGGAGCTTGGAAATAGAGGAGCACACTAAACAAAACTTAACATTGTATCCCCCAGGGTAAAGACACCCCATTCCCATGGATCTAAATCAGGGCTGAGTCACTAGGTGAAGGAAATTTACACACAAAATTTTACTTAATTCAATGTTGGGTTTCATAGCAGCCAGAGACTCTTTGCCACTTGGAATACAGGAAGAAGAGAAATTGCAGCTCCTCACTCACAGCTGAGTTCTAGGCCTGGACTTCAGGAATGGGCTTTAGGAATCTCTGAACTCATGCAATTGTATGCAAAGTTTTGTCTATGTGCTGTGCATTTTTCTTGGGAGGAGGCCTCACTTTGATTATGGTTTCAAAGAAATCCCCCCAAAAGTCTAAGAACCCCAGGTTTAGGCTGAGGGTCCCAGAGTGACCCATCTTAAGATCATCGCAGCTTACAACTGAGCAGCACACCAATGTTATCTCTGTGTCTGTTTTCTAGGCCCGCTGCAGAATTGGACCAACACATTTCCGCTTCTGTTGTCTGATTCTGCTCTCAGCAGTATTTCCAGATGAACTGAAAATTTTGAACCCGACATCCCATTCAGGGGAAAGAAAATAAAAACAAAACAAAAAACAAACGAACAAGAAAAACCTTTTAGGGAGGTAGACAGGAATGAGAACAAAAGAACAAAATGTGGTGGTGGGCGGAATAAAGCAATGAGGAGGAAGATGTGGCTGGCAACTTGGCCTTTCCCTGGTGTTCTAGGCCTGTGGGGGCGGCCCTGAGCCTCACCCCGCCTGGGCTTCTCTGGCACTTGAGCGCCCGCGCTGTGGAGCTGTCTTTGTCCCACACGGACCCGAGGCTGCGTGCGGTGGGATACAGGGGCGCCGTGGCGCTGGAACTGCTGTTGCGGCCCCAGCATCAGGAGGCGCTGGTGCTTAGGGGGATGCTGCCGCCGCCCCGCGTCCCGCCTCTGCCTTGCCGGCTCTGAGAGCTGCTCCGGGGTGGCCACCTCTGCCCTCAGGTCCCGGCCTGCAACTGTCAACCGCAGCAAGGCTGTCCTCATCCTATGGGCAAAAATAGAGTGGGTGGCATGTGACTTCTCTATGACAGCTATTTCTACAGTTTATTTGGTAGCAAATAATCTGAATTGATCTGTGATATTAATTTTTTTTTTGTTAATCCTCACTCGAGGATATTTTTCCCTTGATTTTTAGAGAGAGTGGAGGAGAGAAGGAAAGACAGAGAGAAACATCGATGTGAGAGAAACACATCGATTGGTTGCCTCCTACACAAGCCCTGACCAGGGCCTGGGCCATGGAGGAGCCTGCAACCAAGGTATATGCCCTTGGCCAGAATCGAACCCAGGACCCTTTGGTCCGCAGGCTGATGCTCTATCCACTGAGCAAAACGGGCTAGGGCAATCTGTGATATAAATTTATCTACTGTAGTCCATTATTTACACTTAAAATTTTTATTTTCTAAAATATATATATATTTTCGCCTGCCCAGAGTGGCTCAGTGGTTGAGCTTCGCCCTACAAACCAGGAGGTCATGGTTCCATTCCTGGTCAGGGCACATGCCCAGGATGTGGGCTTGATCCCCAGTGTGGGGCATGCAGGAGGCAGCCAACTGATGATTCTCTCTCATCATTGATATTTCTATCTCTCTCTTGCCCTTCCTCTCTGAAATCAATAAAAATATATTTAAAAATATTTTCAGTCCCCAAAACACTGTAACACTTTGAGGGCAGGGACATAGTGGTTCCATCTTTGTCCATTCTGTTGCAATGATCACACACTCATCTTAACAAAAATGTCTGAACATTCCTCAATATACTTGTGTGTATATTTATTTTTAAACTTGAAATTTAAATTCGTGCACTCGGGGGAGGGGGGCGTGGACCCCTCAGTCCTGCCTGCGCCCTTTCGCAGTCTGCGAGCCCTCGGGGGATGTTCAACTGACACAGATGCGAGAGAGACTCCCGCCACTGCCGCTGTGCTCACCAGCCCTGAGCCCGGCTTCTGGCTGAGCAGCACTCCACCTGTGGGAGTGCACTGACCACCAGGGGGCAACTCCTGTGTTGAGTGTCTGTCCCCTGGTGGTCAGTGCGTGCCATAGTGACCGGTCATTTCATCGTTCGATCTATTTGCATATTAGCCTTTTAATATATAGGATTATGTACATTTACTTCTGTACTAATACAGTCTGGTCATTATAAAACATAAACAAAAATACTAATTTTTAAAGGGGATATAATTAAACATAAGTAAAATTTTAATATTTACTTCCCTCATTCCAATTGTCTGCACACCCCTCTATACTAGTATGTGTCCAACTTTAAGGATTAGCCTTCTACAGCCCCTAGTAAACACTGAGCCTTATATATGGATTGTCAATCACTATTTATTGTCCAGACCTAAAAATCATGCTTTTTACTGTTACCATCAG
This sequence comes from Plecotus auritus, assembly GCF_963455305.1. Taxonomy (NCBI): domain Eukaryota; kingdom Metazoa; phylum Chordata; class Mammalia; order Chiroptera; family Vespertilionidae; genus Plecotus; species Plecotus auritus. The sequence goes on along the minus strand of NC_137770.1, from coordinate 82,347,987 downwards.
ATCCCATGGTCCCACTGCATGCCAGTTCTGATATTTACTATGTGGCCTTGGGCATGTCATTAACCTTTTGTGCTCAGTTTCCTCATCTATGGAGAGAGACAAAACGGTACCTGCCACATTAGGTTGTTATGAGGATTAAATAAGCTAATATATGTAAAGTGCTTAGGATAGTGATGGTGTATTGTAAGCACTGTATGAGTTAGCTATTATTACTTATGTTTATATCCAGATAAAGAAACCAAGGCATAATACCTCGGTAAGTTGCTCAAAGCCAGAGAGGATGGGATAGAGTTCAATTTAGCCACTTAATATCTATAATTCCAAGTACTTTTTGGTTACCAAACAAGAAGCAAGATTTTTTGACCAATGCAACTTTCTGATGTCAGAGTCTTGATTCTCCATAATATAAAAGACTCTCCAGCTCTAAAGAGCACTGGTTTATGGAGGAAACTCGCAATCCTCTAGATTCTACTAGTAAATGAAGTTCTGAACTACTCTGGGCATTATCAATGAGAAAGCAAAAAGCTGCTCCTGACATTGGGAAATTTGTTTGACATAGCTAGTTCTCAGTGTTGTTTGAAGCTGGCCTGGTGCTCACAGCTAGGCCATATTATTGTCCTGTTGGACATAATCTCACAGGATACAAACATCAGACCAGGCCATTTGAGACCACTGCATAATCTTGTCTAAGCACAGACAAAAAGCAAGGTCACTGTGCCACCACAAAATACCAAACGTCCTTGTCTCATGGCTAATAGGAGTGACTGCTACTTCTTTACCTATTACAGATGTAGCCTCACTCTAGTCTACCCTCCCTGGATAAAAGATTTTTTAAAAAATATATTTTATTGATTTTTTTACAGAGAGGAAGGGAGAGGGATAGAGAGTTAGAAACATCGATGAGGGAGAAACATCGATTCAGCTGCCTCCTGCACACTCCCCACTGGGGATGTGCCCGCAACCAAGGTACATGCCCTTGACCGGAATCAAACCTGGGACCTTTCAGTCCGGAGGTTGATGCTCTATCCACTGGGCAAAACCGGTTAGGGCTGGATATAAGATTTTTTGAGCTATCCAAACATAAAGTTGTCCTTGCTTTCTGACAACTCCAAATCTGGAGCAAACTATTATCTTGGACCCTCCCCCAAGTCACCTCACTGAAGATCAAATCCTTAAATAGGTTCTTTCTAACACTAACTACTGAGATGCCCTTAGTTCCCCATGGTGTGCATTTTCTGTAGTTGTAATGAGTAATAAACCCTACTTGCTCAACCATATATGTGTTCCTGTTGGTCTTTGACACCAATATCTTCAAACTATGTCCTAGAGATAGTTCCGGAACTTTGAGAACACCCATTCTTCCCATCCGTTTATCTACCCATACCCTATCTCAGATTCCTCTCCAGGTCCCCACCCAAGAGATGCACTTTTGAATGCAAGCCAATACTCTAAGGTCACCGTATTTAGATTTTTGAGTTAAAAGCTTTCAGCTCTGCCACTCACTAGCTGTGACTTTGGGCAATTAACCTCTTGGTTAGTTAATATATATAAAGTGATTGCAACATACCTTCATACAGTAAATGATCACTATGATTTTTTGTTTCATTTTCTAAATTAAAAAACAAACAAACACACCCTTTCTACTTGCCCTTACTTGCCCTTCGTTCCCCTGAGATTTTGGGCATTCGCCCTGTTCCTATTCCCTCTATGGTGACCAGGGCAGGAATCTGTCCAGGCTCTTGCTCTGTGAGCTGAAATAGCTCTTGATGATACTTTGTGGCCTATGGCCGCAGTCTATTGACGTGTTTGACAAGAAAACCAAATAAAGTAATATTGCTTCCAAATATTGTTTTTGGAGTTAACCATTTTTGACATTTGAATTATTTTCTGGTATAGACAACTCAGGAAAATGTATTCTTTTTGGTTTAGTGTCATGCAGGCCTGGTATAGATACAGCTTTTAAAGACTTAAGGAGAACTCTAGGTACCTTTTGATCTCATCCTGTTGCTTCCAAGAAAGCTTCTTTAACAACATGTGTTCTTCACGAAGACGAAATAGACTGTCCTCTGTTTCTTCCTGGCTCATTTTGCTCAAAGTTGGTTGAATTTTAATATTCTTACCTAAAGTCCCAGGAGAGGGTAAATGGAGATTATTTTTACATGTCATTTAAAAAAACCCATCAGGTCTTCATCACATTTTGTCCAGAGGGCTTAAATCTATCTTAGGTCAAGTATTTAAGAGGAAATGAAGAAGTTTATGAAATGTATACTAATGGGTCTCTTTATTATTCCATGTCACTCCTGGATAAGGAATATCATTCCATATCATTTGAGCATGAGGTATGACTCTACTTTCTGTCTAGAAAGTACATTCTCTTAAGAAATATCAAATAGGGCTGTTAGACTACTTAATTTTTCATTTATTATTCTATTCTTTTCTCCTTATTAGATAATTTGGACTTAGACAAGGATTGTGCCCACAACCATCTTTAAATCTCCCATAAGGGAAAGGATAGAAACCTTTCTTAATTACCAAGCATCATCTCATTTGTTTTTGTGGTCTGGAGAAACTGCCCAAAACTGCCTCCTGAACAGAGCCTCTGCTTGGTCTAATCAGAGGAAACTAGAGCATTCTTTTCAGTGTGCGAGTGTTCACTGGCCCAGGGTTGGCTCTGATCTTGTGGGAATTACTCTAAAACCACAGAGCTCAAACTACAGCTCCTTCTCTGGAAGAATGAGAGCTCAGAACTTTAGTCTCAGAACCACCTTAGCCACCACTATCATCACCTCTCTGATCTATCCTTTGGAAATGATGACAAATACAGTGGGAGAGAAAGATAGAAACATCAATAATGAGAGAAAATCATCAATCGGCTGCCTCCTGCACACCCCCAGTTGGGGATCCAGCCCAAAACCCAAGCATGTGCCATGTCTGGGAATTGAACTGTGACCTCCTGGTTCATGGGTTGAGGCTCAACTATTAGCCACACCAGCTAGGTGACAATGCTTCTCTCTCATCTCTCTCTCTCTCTCATTCTCTCTCTCTACCCCACTCCTGCCTCTCTATCTAAAATCAATACAAAATATATCCTCAGATGAGGATTAAAATAAGTAAATAATAAATAAAAAGCATCCATCCTCAGGCATTGTATTTACCTTTCGATGCTGGTATCATTGGAGGTATCAAATCTATGTCCCTAACAAGTTCTTTAATGTATTTTCCACCAGGAGGTGTGATGTCATATCAATTCTCAAGCTGTAAGTGATTCCAGAGGACACTGAAATTAAAAAACAAAAGTCCAGCAAATTACATGCTTCTGTAGGCTGCACTTAAGTCTTAAGTTGTAGCAGGAATTTCTCAACACTTTCATGATAGTATTTTACACATCATAGCCTTTTAAAAATATATATATTTTTGCTTTAACCAGTTTGGTTCAGTGGATAGAGCCAAGTGTCCCAGGTTTGATTCTGGTCAAGGGCATGTACCTTGGTTGTGGGCACATACCCAGTAGGGAGTGTGCAGGAGGCAGCTGATCGATGTTTCTCTCTCATTGATGTTTCTAACTCTGTATCCCTCTCCCTTCCTCTCTGTAAAAAAATCAATAAGCCGGAACCGGTTTGGCTCAGTGGATAGAGCGTCGGCCTGCGGACTGAAGGGTCCCGGGTTCGATTCCGGTCAAGGGCATGTACCTTGGTTGCGGGCACATCCCCAGTAGGAGGTGTGCAGGAGGCAGCTGATCGATGTTTCTCTCTCATCGATGTTTCCAGCTCTCTATCCCTCTCCCTTCCTCTCTGTAAAATATCAATAAAATATATTTAAAAAAAAAAAATCAATAAAATATATTTTTGCTCTAACCAGTTTGGCTCAGTGGATAGAGCGTCGGCCTGAGGATTCAAGGGTCCCAGGTTCGATTCTGGTCAGGGGCACATGCCCAGGTTGTGGACTCCATCCCCAGTAGGGGGCTTGCAGGAGGCAGCCAATCAGTGATCCTCTCTCATCATCATTAATGTTTCTATCTCTTTCTCCCTCTCCCTTCCTCTCTGAAATATATATATATATATATATATATATATATATATATATATATATATACACATTAGAGGCCTGTTGCAGGAAGATTCCTGCAATAGGGCTTCCTGCGGCAGTCTGCTTCCCTCCCTTCTCTGCCACCCCGCTTGCTTGCTTCTCCCCAGCTTCGCTCCCTTTTGCAGCACTTGGCTTCCTTCTATGCTGTCTTCAGTCTTCGCTCTGTGCCTGGCTATGCAAATTAACCACCATCTTGGTTGGGTTAATTTGCATACTCGCTCCTGATTGGTGGGTGGGCGTGGCTTGTGGGTATAGCAGAGGTACAGTCAATCTGCATGTTTCTCTTTTATTAGATAGGAGGTGTGTGTATATATATATGTATATGTATATATACATATATATATACATATATTTTTTAAATAGATATTTTATTGATTTTTTAGAGAGGATGGGAGAGGGATAGAGAGTTAGAAACATCGATGAGAGAGAAACATCGATCAGCTGCCTCCTGCACATTCCCTACTGGGTATGTGCCCGCAACCAAGGTACATGCCCTTGACCAGAATCGAACCTGGGACCCTTCAATCTGCAGGCCGACTCTCTATCCACTGAGCCAAACTGGCTAGGGCCATCATAGCCTTTTAAAAATATATATTTGTATTAATTTCAGAGAGGAAGTGAGAGATAGAAACATCAATGATGAGAGAGAATCATTGACTGCCTGCCTCTTGCACGCTCCCTACTGGGAATCGAGCCGTCAACCCAGGCATGTGTCCTTGACTGGAATCGAACCTGGGACCATTCAGTCCACAGGCCGACACTCTATCCACTGAGCCAAACTAGCTAGGGCAACATTTTATTGATCTACTTTCCAGACAATTTAACTTGAATTGTGTCATTCACATTCTGTTCTGCAATGTTTCATTTTTTAAAACCACAGTAAGCGGAGAACCTCTTCCCAGTGACATAATTTGAAATGGGTCTATACCAGTTTCACAGCACACTTATTTTATTTTTTTAAAAAATATATTTTATTGGTTTTTTACAGAGAGGAAGGGAGAGGGATAGAGAGTTAGAAACATCAATGAGAGAGAAACATTGATCAGCTGCCTCCTGCACACCCCCTACTGGGGATGTGCCAGCAACCAAGGTACATGCCTTTGACCAGAATCGAATCTGGGACCCTTCAGTCCGCAGGCTGACGCTCTATCCACTGAGCCAAACCGGTTAGGGCTAGCACGCTTATTTTAAGGAAGCTGAACAATCACCCAAAAGTTGATGTACTTTCAGATGTTAGACAACAATCCTAGGATTAAAACAGAATTGAAACAACCAAAGAAACAATTTTGTTTTAAAGGTATCTCACATTTAAGATCCCATTTGTGGTTTTGCTAAATTACCCTGTCTTCCCAGCCTCCTTCTGTAGAGAAGTAATATGAAAGAGAACGGAGAAGTAACTGCATCACAGGCCTGGCCCTCTGGATCAAAAGCCATTTGCAAAAATGGAGCTGTAGCCCTAACTGGCTCAGTGGATAGAGCGTCGGCCTGCAGACTGAAGGGTCCCAGGTTTGATTCCGGTCAAGGGCATTTACCTTGGTTGCAGGCACATCCCCAGTAGGAGGTGTGCAGGAGGCAGCTGATCTATGTTTCTCTCTCATTGATGTTTCTAACTCTCTATCCCTTTCCCTTCCTCTCTGTAAAAAATCAGTAAATATATATACATATTTTAAAAATGGAGCTGTAGTGGAAGAAGAAATGCTGTAGTTCTTTAATGTCTGGGCCCAGAGAAGATGGCTTTGGTTATGACCATTTAAAAATACACCACCAAAGCTGTATACCGCTGTGGAGCAACTGAACAGTAGCACTAACACTGAAATCAAAGAAGCTCTAAAAATGAAATGGAGGTTATAAGAATGTCAGAAAAGAAAACCCAGGAGAGACTGTCAGTGAAGGAGTGACAAAGAAACATCCTAAATCCAATGAAGTGGCCAGATTTAATCTCTCAGGAAAAAAGGAGTGGAGAGAAAATATAAGGAAGGAGGATTTATCCATCATTTATGCAGAGGGCTGCCTGGGAAGGCACATGGGCATTTCTTTAAATTGTTGTCAGCTGAGCCCGAGGCGACTGGCAGAGCCGCGTCTCGGTTACGCCCTCCCCAAGAAGGTGGGGGGCGTTATCAGTACTGACTTTTTACCTTTGTCCAGGTGCCGGAGAGCGGGCTTTGATATGTAAATCTAGGCAAGCACCAGCAATACTAGGGCCTACTCAGGAATGCAAATAAGCTCCTTTGATCCTAAGTTTTGGTGATACTTCCTGGTATCTGGGGGTATAAAATAAATGTGCTGCGTGGGCTCCGGGGTCCCTGCCTCTCCATCAGAGAGGATGGCGTCCCACCTGGCTCCCAGCTTTGTTTCTATCTTTCTATCTGGTCTCTTTCTTTCTTTTATTTCTTAATCCCCAGCTCCTCCACTCAGAAACCGGACCTGTTCCTTTTCCATGCTGGACGCGGAAAAGAGAGAACACCTCTACAATTTAAACTCAGTGGAATGAAAGACTAAAAGAATTCCCTTGCAGCCCTGGACAGATAGCATAGTTGGTTAGAGTGTTATCCCCATACATCAAAGTTTTGGGTTCAATCCCTAGTTAGGACACACGTACAAGAATCAACCAGTGAATGCATCAGTAAGTGGAACAACAAATCGATGTTTCTCTCTCTTTCAAATTAAACTTTTTAAAAAGAATTCCCACCCAGCCGGAGTGGCTCAGTGGTTGAGTATCAACCTATGAACCAGGAGGTCATGATATATATATTATTTTATTTTAATTTATTTTATTTTAATAATATATATATAATAAAATAATTATTTATACATATATATAATAAAATAATTATTTTATTTATTTATTTCAGAGAGGAAGGGAGAGGGAGAGAGACAGAAACATAAATGATGAGAGAGAACCCTGACTGGTTTGGCTCAGTGGATAGAGCATCGTCCTGCAGACTGAAAGGTCCCAGGTTCAATTCCAGTCAAGGGCATGTACCTTGGTTGCAGGCACATCCCCAGTGGGCGATGTGCAGGAGGCAGCTGATCGATGTTTCTCTCTCATCGATGTTTCTAACTCTCTATCCCTCTTCCTTCCTCTCTAAAAAAAAAAAAAAAAAAATCAATAAAATATATTTTTTAAAAAATGATGAGAGAGAATTATTGATCAGCTGCCTCCTGTGTGCCCCACACTGGGGACCAAGCCCGAAACCTGGGCATGTGCCCTGACTGGAATTGAACAGTGATAGGTTGATGCTCAACCACTGAGCCATGCTGGCTGGACAAGTCTATAAACTCTTTTGAGAATATCTTTGTATGTATATTGCCTAACACAGTACCTGCTGTCTGCAGACATGTAATAATTTTTCAGCAGATGTAGTATTACAACATTGGATTGTGACAGTCATTGTTTTTCTTTTTACAATCGGTTTTAATGATTTTTACGTTTTGTATTAACCCCTTCACCCCCTGAGAATACAGTGAGATGAGAGCCATAATGGTATCACAGATCTGAGTAGGAGAGAGAAGGAGTAAAAAAAATTCAAAAAGCAGGTGACAAATCTGCTTAAAGGAATGTCAGTGGCATTTTTTAAAAATATTTTTTTATTGATTTCAGAGAGGAAGGGAGAAGGAGAAACATCATTGATCGGCTGCCTCCCGCACGCCCCCTACTGGGTACCAAGCCCGAAACCTAGGCATGTGCTTTGGACCGGAATCAAACTCTGAACCCTTCAGTCTGCAGGCTGATGCTCTATCCACTGAGCCAAACCAGCTAGGGCAATAACATTTTAATAGGGTATAGAAAATAATGCTGCTAAAATATTCCTATCCTTTAAAAATTCTAGGGATAAGTAGGCCTGTGTGGCAATATACAGGAGCAGGGTTTTAACATTTCAATTTAATGTGGATTAGAGATTTAAGATTTCCTGTATAAGGAATTAACTTTAACAGTTCCAATAAATATTCAAGTCTCTGAAAGGGGGACTGCAGTTGAGTTGAAGGTTTGGGGGGAGAAGGTGACAAATTATGAAGAGATCCTTGAAGAGAATAGTTTTCCAGTGAGTTAGGGACCCCAGGAGGAGCTGACCTTATGTAAGAGGATAGAGGCAAATGAGGTGTAAGCATTGAGAAAGATACTTGGTAGAAAGATTGTGGAGAAAAGCGTAGGCTCCGTAATTGGATTGTATGAATGCTCGTAAAGGATGGTAGGAGCTCCTGGAATTTGGATTGAACTTAATTTGACAAATATTATTGTGTGTCCATTTTGTTCAATTGCTACTAAAAGACAAATAGAGCCCTTATTCTCAGGAAGTGAATAATTAAGAGGAAAAATGAGCCCTGGCCGGTTTGTCTTGGTGGTTAGAGCATTGACCTGCATACTGAAGGGTCGTGGGTTTGATTCCTAGTCAAGGGCATGTACCTTGGTTGCAGGTTCCCCAGCCCCAGTAGGGGTGTGTGTGAGAGACAACCAATAATGTGGGTCTCTCTCTTCCTCCTCTCTCCCTTCCACTGTTTCTAGAAATCAATGGGAAAAAATACCCTCAGGTGAGGATTAAAAATAAAAAGGTGGGGGGAGAAAAGCACATGTTTAACTGTGAGGTAAAATATATAAAGTCAATCAGAGAAAAACAAAACAAAGTGAGAGAGGAAAGGAAGACTGAGACTCACATTCACTTGAAGGATCAGATAAAGCATTATGGAGGGAGGGTTGTTGGAGTCTAGGAGGGATTTTTCCAGGTTCCATATAGAGGACAGTTTGAATAGAGTCAGAGATGGGCAAAGAGCAGAGTGGTCTTGCACAATAGCAGGTAGCCATGACGAGTTTAAGAAAGAGTTGTGAGAATTTAAGTGCATATTTTGGAAGACCTTGCATTTAAAATAGAGGTGTTCTATTCATTCTGTCAAAATGGCCAGCAATTTATATATTTTGAGCAAAAGAGCATTAAAGTTAGAGCAGTAAAAGAGCTTTAGGAAGGTTCATCTGCTGTTTGTTAAAAAGACTGGCGGAGAGGAGGAGTGTTAAGAGGATAGATATTGCCATGGTTCTGGCAAGAAGCTTTGAAATAGCAGGGGTAGTGGGGTGGGGGTGGGGGTGGCAGAGTGGGATGAATCACAAAGACCCCAAGGAAGGAGAATCAAAAGACTTGACAATTAGTTGGATGTAGGATGGAATAAAGAGGGTGACAGGATTAAACGTGACCTAATGATGTTGTGCCTAATGCCTGGGAGACTGGTGGTACAATAAAAAATGAATAAACTTATTTCACTGTTCTCAGAAACACCCCATGGAAAGAAATAGGAGACCATAAATATGTATTAGATATAAACTTACCGTTTTTGCTTCCTCCAGAGAGTCTGCTCTAATTCTTTTCTCGGACTTTTGTGGTGTCCTCTAGAATCCTCTTGTCTGCCTGGCTTATTAAGAGAGGAGTTAATACAGTTCTGTTTAGCTCTTAAGATGTTAACTCATTGTAGAGCAGAGCTTGAAGGCTATGCTTTTTCTCTATGCATATTGCAGTTGGAGAAAGAGCACCTAAAAGAATTCTTAATACACCAATTTCTCAACTAAAACTAAAGCTGAAAACATCTGTTTCATTTGAGATTAATAGAAATTTGTTGGTGTTAGTAGAATGACCTTTAAATCTCTCCCTGAAGGGTAACAACAGGGGGAGATTTTCTGGAGCCCTGAGACCTCTTTGAAGAGAACAAACCATGCTCCACTGGCGGGAACAATGTGCCAGAACCCTTTCAAGGAAAAGAATGTATGCTATATCTTCCATTTAACTGTGACCATAGTTTCCAAACCGAACATTGGGATGTAATTATGCAACAACAGGAACTGATATTTGAAAATAAGAAGTTCTTTAAAATCCTGCATGGTTAGTCACTGCATTCATATTATACACTAAGTGGAATATGGTCTCAATTGTTACATGAAATTCTCTCTTTTATGCACTCATTTGTGTGCATTGGGAAAGCTATCATTCTGGTTACTGACATGAAATGCAGGGATTCCTGGAGGGTAAGAAAATATTTAATGGGCCCTGTGTGATTTCCCTATATCCGATCAAATAATAAAATAAAATAAATTGCAGGAGACTATTAGAAAGTATAGAAATCATCCAGAACATAAATTTCCCAGTGAAAAGAGGAAAACTCAACATTTTTCCAAGTCTAAGTGCCAGAGTTACAAAAACTGGCCTTTTCCACACCCAAGATTGTTTCTTGCCCAAGCTATTTCACATTTTTTTTTAGTACAAAAGTTGTTATAATTTTATTTCTTTTTCTCTAAAGTTTTGTATATTCATATTGTTTTATTCTTTCCCAATCTTCCCTGATTCCTTCTGCTTTTTTTAAAATTTTTTATTAAGGTACTACATATGTGTCCTTATCTCTCCAATGCCCTCCCCCCACCTCCCTGCTCATTCCCTCACACCCCCGACCCCTAGTGTCTGTGTCCATTGGTTAGGCTTATATGCATGCATACAAGTCCTTTGGTTAATCTATCCCCCTTACCCCACCCTCCCCTGCCTTCCCTCTGATGTTTGACGGTCTGATCTATGCTTTTCTGTCTCTGAATCTGTTTTTGTTCACCAGTTTATGTTGTTCATTATATATTCCACAAATGAGTGAGATCATGTGATATTTATCTTTCTCCAACTGACTTATTTCGCTTAGCATAATGCTCTCCAGTTCCATCCATGCTGTTGTAAATGGTAGGAGTTCCTTCCTTTTTACAGCAGCATATATTCCATTGTGTAGATGTACCACAGTTTTTTTAAATATATATATATATATATATATATATATATATATATATATATATATATATTATTGATTTTTTTACAGAGAGGAAGGGAGAGAGCTAGAGTTGGAAACATTGATGAGAGAGAAACATCGATCAGCTGCCTCCCGAACACTCCCCACTGGATATGTGCCCGCAACCAAGGGACATGCCCTTGACTGGAATCGAACCTGGGACCCTTGAGTCCACAGGCCGATGCTCAATCCACTGAGCCAAACCGGTTAGGGAATGTACCACAGTTTTTTAATACACTCATCTGCTCATGGGCACTTAGGCTGTTTCCAAATCTTAGCTATGGTAAATTGTGCTGCTATGAACATAGGGGTGCATATATCCTTTCTGATTCGTGTTTCTAGTTTCTTGGGATATATTCCTAGAAGTGGGATCACTGGGTCAAACGGGAGTTCCATTTTTAGTTTTCTGAGGAAATGCCATACTGTTCTCCACAGTGGCTGCACCAGTCTGCATTCCCACCAGCAGTGCAAAAGAGTTCCTTTTTCTCCGCATCCTCACCAGCACTTGTCATTTGTTGATTTGTTGATGATAGCCATTCTGACAGGTGTGAGATGGTACCTTATTGTCATTTTGATTTACATCTCTCAGGTGATTAGTGACTTTGAGGATGTTTTCATATGTCTCTTGGCCTTCTGTATGTCCTCTTTCGAAAAGCATCTATTTAGGTCCTTTGCCCATTTTTTGATTGGGTTGTTTATCTTCCTTTTGTTAAGTTGTATGAGTTCCCTATTTCACAATTAATTTTGGATCTTCTTTTCCTTTTTGGATGATTGACGCAGAGATAATGTGAAGCAGAAATAGTGCTGGCCAAAATTTCGAAGTATGCCAAGTTTGTGTGGTAATCTTGCTCTCTCTTGTCTGAATTACTGATCTTGTTTATTTTTTATTTATTTATGTTTTTATTGATTTTTTAAAAGAGAGATTGGAAGGGAGAGGAAGAGAGAGAAACACTGATGACAGAGAAACATCAATCAACTACCTCCTGCACACCACCTACTGGGGATGGAGCCCGAAACCCAGGGAAACCCTGACTGGGAATCGAACCAGCGACCTCTTGGTCCTTGGGACTTCACTCAACCAACTGAGCCACACCAGCCAGGGTTTTGTTTATTTTTTTAAACATTTCCTTCTACCCCTTTCAGGCAACCAGTTACCTCCTGTTTTTTCCCTTGACATCTCATTATATCTTAGAGTGAATGTAGACCACTTCATATTTTTTCACTAGGCTTAATGTAATTTACTTATTTATTTTAATATATTTTTATTGATTTCAGAGAAGAAGGGAGGGAAAGAAAGAGAGAAATAGCAATGATGACAGAGAACCATTGATTGGCTGCCTTAGGATCAAGCCTGTAACCTGGGCATGTGCCCTTGATTGGAATCGAACCCAGGACCCTTCCCTCTGCAGGTTGCTGCTCTATCCAGAGCCAAACCGGATAGGGCTAGACTTAATGTACTTTACAAGGAAGCAAAATTTGCCACACCAAAATGTGTCTCTCTGGCATGAGAATTATTTTATTTTGCTTTAATAGCTTTTAAAAATTTTTATTTCAGAGAGAGAGCAAGAGAGAGGGAGAAAGAGAGAAACAACAATGTGAAAGAAAAATATTGATTGGCTGCCTCCCAAATGCACCGTGACTAGAGATCAAGCCCAAACCTGGGTATGTGCCCTGACTGGGAATCAAACCAGCAATCTTTTGGTACACAGGACCATGCTCAACCAACTGAGCCACATGGGCCAGGGCAGAATTATTTTATTTTTAAGAAACAATGGATAAAGAAGATGTGGTACAACATCAAAATTACAACTAAAATACAGAACAACCATCGTTCAAAACTTCCTGAAATCTGGCTGAATGGAAGTCCTACAACTAGAGAATTAAAGAAGATAGCACATTGAGGCTGGTAGGTGGGGTGGAGGTGCGGAATGGGTTAGTGTGGCACACTTGTGTGGCATTTCCTTAATTGGGAGGGATATCTCCACTGCAAAGGTATCCTGTGAGGAGCAAGGGGTCCCAACCCCACACCAGACACCTCAGCCCATAGTTTCAGTGCCAGGAAGAGAAGTCTCCATAACTTTGGGCTGTAAAAACCAGCTCAGTGACACAGAGGCTGCTGGAGACCCAGGCAGTTCCTCTTCAAGGGACAGTGCATGGACTTACACATATTTTCTCCCTCTGAACTCCAGCACTGGGGCAGTGGTTTGGGTGGATCCAGGGACATATGGGGTGGAACTGGATTGTCTGGCATAGGGACAAGAACTTGAGGGCGGCTTTCTCCAAGACAGGGGTGCTCACAGCATTCATTGTTCCTATGCTGAGACCTTCCTCATCACAGAGCTTACTGTCAGGTGCCAATCTGAATCTCCATCAACCTGGCTCACACTGTTCGCTCTGCCCTGGTGATTCTCTGAGACACTGCCCTCTCCAATTTGCAGCCCCACCCAAGCTGTTTGCAGCGGCCTTTTCATATGAATGGTCTATTCTGGATCAGGCTCAGACTTTCCTAAAATCTCTTAAACAAGCAGAGGCTTGTTTCAGTGTGTCGCATACCCCTCAATAAGAGGTCCAAGGCCCGGCACTAACAGCAGCCTACCTTGCTTCACAACTTGGCCTCTCGTAGGCACTTTCAATCCCAATACAAGTAGCAGCCATCTGTAGATTGCTTTTTAGCTCATGCTGGGTGGCCCCAGGAAGTGGCTGACTTTGCACGTCCTGGAAAACCCAGAGCCAGTGTACCAAGTAGACAGCTTGAGACCACCCAGCTTACAACTCTACATATCCATGAGCAACACATTCAAGGGGCAGAATTGTGAGCACCAAGCAAGTCTTGCACCATAGGGAAGTCTCCCCCACAGTATCTCTTCTGTGATAGTCACAGCTGGTCCTCATGGCCAATTGACCTGGAGGTCAATTCCTCCCAGTGACAGCAATAGCAATCAAGGCTCAACTACAACGAAACAGTGCACAAAGCACACACAGGAGCACACCTAGAGTGCCCAGCTCAGGTGACTGGGGAGGCAGAGCCACTGGCCCCTATAGGACACTTACTATACAAGGCCATTCTACCAATTCCAGGAGACATAGAAGCTCTACCTAATACATTGAAACAAACAAAGGGAAGCAGCCAAAATGCAGAGAAAAAGAAACATGTCACAAATAAAAGAAATCTCCAGAAAAAGAACTAAATGAAATGGAAGCAAACATACTTTAGATACAGAGTTCAAAACAATGATTATAAGTAGGCTCAAGGATCTTAATAAAAACTTCAAGGGGCTTTGTGAAAATTTCAAGAATCTTAGTGAGAACATTAAAGACATGAAAAAGGACCAGTCAGAAATTAAGCATACAGTAACTGAAATAAAGAATAATTTACAGGGATTCAACAGTAGAGTAGAGATGCTGAAAATTAAATCAGTGATTTGGAATATCAGGAAGAACAAAACACCCAATCAGAAGAGCAAAAAGAAAAAAGAATGCAAAAATATGAAGACAATATAAGGAGCCTCTGGGACAACTTCAAGTGTACCAAAATTTGCATTATGGAGGTGCCAGAAGTAGAAGAGAGAGAGCAAGATATTGAAAACCTATTTGAAGAAATAATGACAGAAAACTTCCCTTACCTGGTGAAAGAAATATACTTACAAGTCCAGGAAGCACAGTGAGTCCAAACAAGAGGAACCCAAAGATGCCCACACTAAGACACATCACAATTAAAATGCCAAAGGTTAAGGACAAAGAGAGGACTAGGTTAAAAATAGCAGCAGAGTAAGTGGATGTTTTACAGACATTCTCCCAGGTCTAAACTGGAATTACAACTAAAATACAGAAAAACTTACTGAATAATCAACGGAAGACTTGCTAGAGAGAATGATAAACAAGGACCAAAAGTGGAGACCTCATAGAGGCTGGTAGGAGGGGCAGAGGTGTGAAAGGGTTGGCCAGGCTCCCACAGACAGCAGCTGAAGTTCCAGAGAGATATCTCAGCTGTGGGGGGTTGCCACTGAGAACTCTGGGGTCTAATTCCCAAGCTGGGCCCCACAGCAGAGAGCACCAGAACAGAGAAGGGTACCCACAAAATATCTGGCTGTGAAAAGGCACAGGGTAGCTCTCTACCAGGGAGAGACAACTGGAAATTCAGGCACCCTCTTATAAAAGGCCAATGCATAAAATTCCCTGTGGAGCCACCCATCTTGTGTTCCGACAGAGGAACAGCAGAGTGGACTGGAGCTGGGTGAGCAGAAGCCAAGATCAAGGGCTCTGGGGTTAGAGCTCAGAAGGCAGACACCCTGGTTTCCTGTCCTGAGCCATTCCCTCATGCTGCAGAGGTAATCTTTCTCATGCAGATAATTGCTATACAGATGGCATTGCCTGGGGGGAAGACAGTTAACTGACCCTGTTGGAAAACACATTGCCTCTTATGAGACTGAGAATAACAATTAGCCTCCAAGCAGAAACAATTACCTCATCCTGTTGGAAAAAAAACCTCTTGCCACACCTGTGGATGATTGCCTGCAGGCAGATCAAGAGGAATCCTATCAGTCTGCAGCCAGAGACAGTTGTGGAAGCTTTGAGTCTTTGCCTGATCTAATTAGTCAGAAACTGTCGAGAGTGCCTGGGAAGGCACATGGGCATTTATTTAAATTGTCAGTTGAATCCAGGGCGGTAGGCAAAGCCACGCCCTGGAAACACGGTCTCCCAAAAGGCAAAAGTGTTTTCAGCTTGACCTTCATTTCTGCCCAGGTGCCAGGAAGTGGGTTTTATTATGTAAATCCAATCAAGCACCAGGAATAAATAGGACTCGGGCCTACTCAATAATGCAAATAATCTCCTTTATTTTGACTTTTAGTAAAACTTCCTGGTATTTGGGGGTATAAAATAAACACACTGCATCGGCTCTAGGTCACTGTCTTTCCATCAGAAGAGGGCAGCAGTCCTACCCGGTCCCAGCTTTTTACTTCTATCTCTGTGTCTGTCTTTTTCTTTCATTTTCTTAATCCCCAGCTGCCCCTACTCAGGAACTGGACCGCTCTCTAGCCACGCTGGACGCGGAAAATAGAAATATTTACAAGAAACAGCGTTTGGCACTGTCCTGTACTAGAGATTGAGAGGTGTAGCAGATCTACCTAATACATAGTCACAAACCCAAACAGGCAGCCAAAATGAGGAAACAAAGAAATAACCCCTAAATGAAAGAACAGGAGAATTCTTCAGAAGAAGAGATAAATGAAACAGCAATAAGAAATTTATCTGAAACAAACTTCAGAATAATGATGGTAAAGATGCTCAACAGCATGAGAAAAGATATAGTAACTATGAAAAAAGAACAGTCGAAAATAAAGACTGACATAGCACAAATAAAGAACACATTGGAAGGAGTACTACTCAGCCATACGAAAAGATGAAATAATTCTTTTGAGACAACATGGATAGACCTTGAGAATACTATACTAAGTGAAGTAAGCCAGTCGGAAAAAGTTAAGAACCATATGATTTCACTCATAAGACAGGACAGCTAGGACAAGCATAATACGGAACTGAGATAGACAGTTAAACAGCAGTTTGCAGCCTTCTAATAAATTTTATCTTCCTTAAACCAACAACACTTAAGAGTGAATGGTTTGCACTTCTCCTCCCCAACCAGAGGGTAATAGTTTAAATCACCTACTCAGAGAAACAGCAGATATTCAATTAGTGTCATTTGCCAACCACACCCTAGGACAAATAAAGTTAAGAGAATAAATCTCATTATGGTATATCAGCATAAAACTGATGAATATTCTATTGAAATCCTCCACTAAGACCTCCCCTAAACATCCAGTCTTTAAAACTCCTAAAAACCAAGGTCCCAAGCCAATCTCCCTCCCAGACGCACACCCACCCCTCTCCCCTCTTCCAACCCATCTCATTTCCCCAAAGGCGTGCATCTCCTAAACTCTAAGGGACCCCACAAGGCTTGCAACCAGAGCAGCAATAAGCAGCTGAGTTTGTCCCAGGCAAACCGCCTAAACCTATCCCCAAAGCCCACTTTGACTTCTTAGTGAGCCAATAAAGACCAGCCTAGGCTCTTTTCCCCTAGTTCCTTTCCAGTTATCCTAGGCCCTTTGTTTCCCTGTCCCCAGCTTTAATAAACATGCTCTAAAATTCCCCTGAACTCCTACTGTCAACATTTTTCTACATGAAGTCAAGAACCCACACACTACCAACTGGTCCCAAGCAGACCCCCTAAGGGCCAGGTCCCTCTTCCGATAACAATATGTGGGAAATATAACTGAAACTTGTGCACACAAACAGCAGTGTGGTGGTTGCAGAGGGAAGTTGGTGGGTGGGGAGTGAAGGGAGCCTAATGTATGGTGATGGAAGATTCACTTTGGGTGGTGGACAGGCAGTACAATATACAGATCTTGTATCATAGAAATCTATACCTGAAACCTATAGGCTCCTATTAACCAATGCCACCCTATACTTTTAATTTAGAAAAGAAACAGAAGACTCAGGAAGAATTATTGACCTTACCCAAAATATCTAAAAAGCATTTGAGATAGAAGGCCTGTCCCAGAAGAACTACCACCATAGATGACCACAGTACAATAAGAACCAGTATGGTAGATAGGGAGGAACCTAGCAGGCCCTCTCTCTGACCCATTGTCTCTAGATGGCCCATTAGAGACGTTAACTCTTTTCAAGTCACTGTGAATTGCCTTATTTCACTTTCAAGTCCCAGACTGTTATCTCCTCCTTAATCCAGAATGACATACACACCTTATTCTGCCTTACTGTTATAGAATTTTCATGCTTATGTGAATTTCCTGTGTGTATATATTAAAACATGATTTTCTCCTGTCATTTTAATTTTTCAACTAACCATAAGAACCAATATGGGAAAGGGGAGAATGTTCCCCTCCCCCACAACTTCTGAATGCGGAATGTAGACTTTGTTCCATATTATAGGAATTTCAGTCATCAATAAGGAGTTGGAGATATAACATTTTTTTGTGATTAAAAAAGTATTGGAAGCCCTTGCCAATTTGGTCAGTGGATAGAGCATCAGCCTGTGGCCTGAAAGGTTCCAGGTTTGATTCCAATCAAGGGCACATGCCAAGGTTTCAGGCTGGATCTCTAACACTGATGTTTCTATCTCTCTCTTCCTCTCCCTTCCTCTCTGTAATCAATAAAAGTATATTTTTTGCCCTGACTGGTTTGGCTCAGTGGATAGAGTGTCGGCCTGCGGACTAAAAGGTCCCAGGTTCGATTCTGGTCAAGGGCTTGTACCTTGGTTGTGGGCACATCCCCAGTAGGGGGCATGCAGGAGGCAGCTGATCGACGTTTCTCTCTCATGGATGTTTCTTTTTTTTTTTTTTTTTTTTATATTTTATTGATTTTTTATAGAGAGGAAGGGAGGTGGATAGAGAGTTAGAAACATCGATGAGAGAGAAACATCGATCAGCTGCCTCCTGCACATTCCCTACTGGGTATGTGCCCGCAACCAAGGTACATGCCCTTGACCGGAATCGAACCTGGGACCCTTGAGTCCACAGGCCAATGCTCTATTCAGTGAGCCAAACCGGTTAGGGCTCTCATGGATGTTTCTAACTCTCTTTCCCTCTCCCTTCCCCTCTGTAAAAAAAAAAATCAATAATATATATATATTTTAAAAAGTATATATTTTTAAAAAGTAATGGAAGGGGGAGAAACCAAGATGGAAGCATAGGTGAACACCTAAACTGCTGCCTCGCACAACAATTTCAAAACTACAGCTAAAAGACAGAACGGACATCATCCAGAACCACAGGAAAGCTGGCTGAGTGGAAATTCTAAAACTAGAAGGAAAGAGAGGGGCACATGGAGACTCAGAGGAGCTGCAAAAGGCTGAGGTACGGAGACACGCGCGCGGAGAGGACGGGGGGGGGGGGGGGGCTGAGTGCCTGGCTAGCTTTCTCTAGCGGGAGAGAGATGGAGGCTCCCGACTGCACTGAACCCCAGTTCCGACTGCACTGAACCCCAGTTCTGGGCAAGACCCTGGGGTCCCAGACTCATACGGGGGGAGTCTGGACTGTTGGGAAAAGAGAGGAGTGCACGGAAACTCAGGGGAGCCATGAAAGGCAGAGGTCTGGAGGCACATGCGCGAGTGCACGTAGAGAGGACTGACTGCTGAGTGTGCCACAAGAACCTACAACCAAGATTACTCTACCCAGCAAAGCTATCATTCAGAATTGAAGGTCAGATAAAGAGCTTCACAGATAAGAAAAAGCTAAAAGAGTTCATCAACACCAACCCAGTATTATATGAAATGCTGAAAGGTATTCTTTAAGAAGAGGAAGAAGAAGAAAAAGGTAAAGATAAAAATTATGAACAACAAATACATATCTATCAACAAGTGAATCTAAAAATCAAGTGAATGAAAAAATCTGATGAACAGAATAAACTGGTGAATATAATAGAATCAGGGGCATAGAAAGGGAGAGCACTGACAATTCTCAGGGGGAAAGGGGTGTGAGGGGTGCGGGAAGAGACTGGACAAAAAGCGTACACCTATGGATGAGGACAGTGCGGGGGAGGTAAGGGCAGAGGGTGGGGTAGGAACTGGGTGGAGGGGAGCCATGGGGGGAAATAAGAGGAATAATTGTAATAATCTGAACAATAAAGATTTATTAAATTAAAAAAAAAAAGTAATGGAAGGGGCCCGGCCAGCATGGCTCAGTGGTTTAGTGTTGACTTATGAACCATGAGGTCACTGTTCAATTCCAGGTCAGGGCATATGCCCCGGTTGCGGGCTCTATCCCCAGTGTGAGGGCGTGTAGGGGGCAGCCGATCAATGATTCTCTCTGATCATTGATGTTTCTATCTCTCTCTTCCTCTCCCTCCCTCTCTGAAATAAATAAATATATATTAAAAATATTAATAACATAAAAAATAAAGAGAGAGGAAGGGGGACAGAAAGAAACATTGATGTGGCAAGGATGCATTGAGCAGCTTTTTCCTGCATATGCCCCCTACCAGGGATCAAGCAGGAAACCTGGGAATGTGCCCTGAACTGGAATCGAACTGGTGACCCTTTGGTGCATGGGAGGAAGCCCAACCAACTGAACCCCACCGGCCAGACCAGTTTTTGGACATTTTTGTCCCCAATTTTATTTGGTTTAAATTTAAATTTGAAACAGGGTACTAGAAGAGGGCAAAGACAGGATAAATGGTGAAGGAAGGAGCCTTGACCTTGGGTGGTGAACATACAATACAATATACAGATGATATATCATAGAATTGTACACTTGAATCCTATATAAATTTATTAACCAATGTCACCCCAATAAATTCAGTAAAAAATTTAAAGATCTTTCTATTGTTGCATTATAAAAATTTTTAAATTTGAAAATTGATACTTGATTTGGTTGTTGGAAACCTTTACTCAGAGAAGCTTAATAAGGCTTTCTCTTGCTTTTTAGGACTCATTAGAATGAAAGGGACTTTAATGGTATCTCCTCAATGCTTGAATCTGCCCTGTGAAATTGTGTGCTAGCATGTAGTTTACCTTATTGTCCCTAATTCTACATTTCTTTACATTTCCAAAATTTACCATGTTTTGACCCTCTGCTATGCCAGATGGGAATGGTAGTCAGGGTTCTTTGGACATGAGGTAGTGAGCAAGAGAGTGAGTTCTGAGGTTTTAGGTAACTGAATGTGCATTGAGATGACAAAAAGTCAGTAGTCAGGGGTGGAGTTGTGGAATACGTAGTAACAAAAGATAAGAGTTACAATATTGGAAATGTTTTTCAGACATTAAGACAGGTCTTCAAAATTGTATATAAAAATGTCCTTGAGTAAATTGTATAATGATCAGTCACATGAAAGGTAATTACTAAATGAAATGTAATTTCATATTTGAAAGGATCTGGGCCAGTTTACATAGTATTTTTATAACATTTAGATATTTGCTTAAAAGGTCAATTTCTTCCATAATAGTAAAATAAGTACTAATTATGAAATGTAAGACTTATGAACTGAAAAGCACTTTGTAAACTGTACAAAGATTAGTATAATAAAAATTACTACAGGATAAAATCTTGTGCTTCAGAGCCAGAAGGAGAACAGATGGCAAGTGTGTTAAAGAAGGCTTAACCTATAGGAAGCCAGATTTAGGTCATTGCTAGGATGAAAATTAAAAGAGAAGCAAAGAGATAAAGGAAAAGATGGAGAAAAGCATTTAATAGTGTCAACATAAGAAATCTCCAAACCTGTAAGAATTTTTATGAGTTTATTTGATCCAAACTGACAATTGCTTGGAAGCAAAATCTCAACAGATTTTTCCAGAAAGTGGCAGTTTTACCATTTATTTTACACATCAGAATCAAAGGGGAAGATGTATGGGGATCTCTGAGATTGGATAAAAAGGAAAATGAGTAGATACATATTTCTTTTACATTGGTGGATACAGGATACTTAACAATTAACATTTATAGCACAGCAAGATGGTATGAGGGAGAATAAGATAACAGTGAGGGTTTCTGTGGTCTCGTGTTCTGACAGGAGCTTGTGCCCTGAGAGGTTTGGAAAGGAGATTACTCTGACATTTCAAAGGAATGTTATCATAGATGCAAAAAAGACAATAGGCAGCTCAGTTAAAGATTGGCCTTTGTCAAGGAAGATATCTGCCCAGGACGTGACTACCTGCCATGACTGCTTTTAGTTAGGAATTTTTATGTTCAGACCATCATAGGTCTCTGCATGGCAGGCCTCCTCTAAGCTTGTCAGATTTAATATGTGGCCCCTTTTCCGTCCACAGTAAGAAGGGGGAACAGAAATTGAGGAATTAGAAAGATAGGAAGATTAAGTAACTCATTTTTACAATATCTCTTTGAAGTGGCTGGAGCCTATCTATATTAATAAAAGGGTAATATGCTAAATAGACCTTCTGGGAGACCTTCTGGACATCCTTCCGGACAAAGCCATGGTGTCAGGGCTGAGGCAGAGGTGGTTAGGGGTGATCAGGCCAGGAGGGGAGGGCAGTTGGGGGTGATCAGGCTGGCAGGGGGAGCAGTTGGGGGCAAGCAGCCGGTGGGGGGGGGCAGTTGAGGGTGATCAGGCCAGCAAGGGGGGGCAGTTGGGGGCAAGAAGGCTTGTGGCGGGGGGCAGATGGGGGTGAGCAGGCAAGCAGGCAGAGTGGTTAGGGGCGATCAGGCAGGGAGGCAGGTGAGCAGTTAGGAGCCAGCGGTCCCAGATTGCGAGAAGGGTCCCAGATTGGAGAGGGTGCAGGCCGGGCTGAGGGACACCCCCCTGTGCACGAATTTCGTGCACCAAGCCACTAGTATTATATAAGTCTCAACACACTGTGTGGGAGGAAAAAAATTTCCTCTACCTTCAAGGTACTTTTTGCTGGTCTAATAATTAAATAGATAGGAGAAAGATTAGCAAGAAACAATAACTAAATTCATTACATACATATGTATGAGAATGTTGGTGGGGAGAATGGCACCAGGTGTTAGACTAGTAGGGATAGACCGGACGTTGGTTCGGCAACCTTGGTACTTGAGTTCTGGTTAGGAAAGAATTCAGAGGTAAGACTCAAACTATAAGAGAAAGTTTAGCCCAGCCTGTGTGGCTCAGTCATTGAGTGTTGACCCATGAACCAAGAGGTGTCTCTCTCTCTCCCCCTCTTCTTTTCTCTCTCTAGAATCAATGAAAAGCATGTCCTTGGGTGAGGATTTAAAAAAAAAATCGAATACAACTTAACCTCAAAACCACTAAATGGATGTCATTATTCTGATTTTTAAAGAATATATATATATATTGTTATTAATTTCAGAGAGGAAGGGAAAGGGAGAGAGAGACAGAAACATCAATGATGAGAGAGAATCACTGATCAGCTGCCTCCTGCACGCCCCACACTGGGGATCAAGCCCACAACCCAGGCATGTGCCCTGACTGGGAGTCGAACCAGCAACCTCCTGGCTAATAGATCAACGCTCAATCACTGAGCCATGCCAGCTGGGCGATTCTGATTTTTTAAAAATCATTCTAATTTTTTTCAAGCTTTGTGGATAAAAATTTTTTTGTTTGTTTATATTTTCATTTTTAAGTTAAGAGTTTTGGTCATTAAGAAGAGCCCTGGCTGGTGTGGCTCAGTGTCTAGAGCAGGGGTGGGCAAACTTTTTGACTCGAGGGCCACAATGGGTTCTTAAACTGGATCGGAGGGCCGGAACAAAAGCATGGATGGAGTGTTTGTGTGAACTAATATAAATTCAAAGTAAAGGAGCGGAGATGAGAGCAAGAGAACCCTCCGCTCTTTCGGCTCCGTGGGCCGGATAGAACAGCCGAACGGGCCGGATGCAGCCCGCGGGCCGTAGTTTGCCCACGGCTGGTCTAGAGCATCAGCCCAAGCACTGAAAGGTCATGGGTTCGATTTCTGGTGAAGGGTATGTATCTCAGTTGCAAGTTCAATACCTGGCCCCAGTCAGGGCACGTGTGGGAGGCAACCAATCTTGGGTTTTAAAGAATTGTTGGAGCCCATATGCCAAGGTGTGGGCTCGATTCCTGGTCAGAGCACAAACAAGAAGTAACCAATTAATGCATAAATGAGTGGAACAACAAATCCACGTTTCTCTCTCTCTTCCTCCCTCTCTCTAAAAAAACCTCTCTCTATAAAACCCTAACATGGAAATAGACTGAAAAGCAGAACAACCGAACAACTGATCGCTATGATGTGCACTGACCACCAGGGGGCATGTGCAGAACATGGCCAGTGTCGGCAGCAGGAGGTAGAGTGTGGAACACGGCAGGCATTGGCCACGGTGGGATGGTGGAGCAGGTGAGCAGGGGTGCCAGACCAAGCCAGGGTGCTGGTCGCTGTCATCCAGGCGAGCCTCTTGTGGTTACTGAAAATCCTTTGCTCCTGTGCGCCGCGGTCCCGCCAAGTGCTTGCACCCACTGCTGGCGCCAGCCCCGCTTGCACCCACTGCTGGTGCCCAGTGCCAGCCCCGATCGCCCTTGAGGGCTTCTCCACCTCCCTCTGCTCCTGAGGGGCGATTAGGGCAGCAGCCACCACTCACACCCACTGAGAGTGCCAGCCCCACTCACACCCACTGACGGTGCCGGGGTGATGCAGGGCCTTTGGGGCTGGCGCCATCAGTGCGTGGGAGCAGGCAGCAGTGGGAGCAGGGCTGCCAGCAGACAGGAGACTGGGGGCCGCGGTGGGAGGGGCCAGGCGGGGGCGTGGAGGATGGGCCAAGACCCGCCCCTGTGCCCACCACAGCCCAGTGGCCCACATTTCCTTTCAAGGTGCACAAATTTGTGCACTGGGCCCCTAGTCAATAAATAAAAGAATAAAAAAAGAAGAATGGTTGGACAAAGAGAACATCAACCTGGCTGGCTTGTTGGAGTGAGCACTGCAGGGCTGCCTAAGCACAGGGTCTTGTGCAGGGGATAACATTGATAGGTAACAGGAGCCAGTCAGGGAAGAACTGTGAGTGAACCAATGAAAAAAGAAGATTGAAACAGGGAGCTATTTTCTGATTTAGTGTGAGAATCACACAATAAAATGAATACTTTCACCCTAGGTGGTTTGGCTCAGTGGATAGTGTCGGTCCCTGGACTGAAGGGTCTCAGGTTTGATTCCTGCGAAGGGCACGTTCCTCGGTTGCAGGCTTCATCCCCGGCTTTGGTTGGGTTGCGTATGGGAGACAACGAATTGATGTTTCTCTCCCTCTGTCTCTCCCTCTCCCTTCCACTCTCTCTGAAATATCAATGGAAGAATGTCCTCCGGTGAGGATTAACAAAAAAAGAAAACTTTCAGATGATTAGCAGGATAACAGTTTGCAGGATCAGTTTGGGGAATAAACTCAATGTGGGAGAAATAGGCTGCAGTAAATGAGTAAGGGTCTTCAAACCATTATGTAATATCTTTTTTTGGTTGTCAAATAATCTTTAGTTGAAATATTTTCCTGTGTAGTTCTTAACTAGCCGACATTCCACTGCACCACTGTTGATACCATCTATGATGTCATGAGGGTGGTGGCCATCAACATTGCAGCCCTCAGACTGGGCAGTCCCCAGGGTCTCTTTAACGGTTCCAGAGAGTTCTCTAGCTAAAGATCAGTGCCGAATCTGTTGGGCAATGCTGACAATCTCATCAAAAGTGATATTTCCACTGTGCTTAATGTTTTTTTGCTTCTGTAATATCTTGATGATGTTATTTTCCAGGTAGAATATGGTTGCCTATAGAAGATACATTGCAAACACTCAGAAAGGTCTCCAAATTAGTGTAAAGAAGTATAAAGTAGTGTTGAGTAAATTAGAGAACTGTATGAAATTTTAATTAAGTGCTTTGTCTGGATTTATAAGAGATCACCTCCAAGCACTCCAGTGGAAGATGCTTATGACATCCTGAGGTGCTGGAGGAGGCAGAGGGGGAGAGGCAATGATGATTGTACTAGTAAAGTTCTATTTGACTTACTGAATGGAAAAAGGTAGATGACTAGCTAGGCTGAGGGCATGTAGGATGATAGATAGAGGACAATATTCAGCTAATAACTTAGGTTAAAAGTATATGTGGCATTCACAGCTGTTACTACTTTTCCTTTCTTTCCCTTCTTTTTGACAGGTGGCTGAGAATTAGAAGGAGGAAGGTTACAGGGAATACATTATGCCGGTAATATCTTCAAAGATAATTACTTCTTTAATCAAAAACAAAAGTTCAGACCCTAGCCTGTGTGGCTTAGTTGACTGGGTATAGTCCCATGCACGGGAGGGTTGCTGGTTTGATGCCCAGGTTTTGGGTTCTGTCCCTGGTTGGGGTGAGTGCCAGAGGCAATCTCTCTCCTCTCTCTCTCTCTTTGTCTCTCTCTCTCTCCCCTCCCTCCCCCTTCCTCTCTCTCTAAAATCAATAAAAACATATTTAGAAAAAACACACAAAAAGTTTAGTCTCCTATGTGGCAGCACAGATATAGACCAAGCTGTATCTGTTTGGGAAGGGAGAAAAAACAGTAGCTGGCATCCATAGTAGCTTCCCCAGGTGAGCGGTGCTGGAGAAGTATGCAGGACTCTACGCAAGACCCAACAATCCACAAACGTTAGTTTTGCATTGTTTTCGCTTTTGCCTAAGGTAAGGAGTTATTGCTTCTTTTGTTTCCTTGCCTGTCCCACTCCCTCTCCATTACTGGAGTCTGGTTCATGGCTTTGTTTCTAGTTATACACAGTCAGCCAGTAAAAGCATTCACCTTTAGAATTATAAGGGTGTTTAGAGTAGGCAGAGAGATCAAGATAACTTTCTTTTTTTAAAAAAATATATTTTATTGATTTTTTACAGAGAGGAAGGGAGAGGGATAGAGAGTTAGAAACATCGATGAGAGAGGAACATCGATCAGCGGCCTCCTGCACACCTCCTACTGGGGATGTGCCCACAACCAAGGTACATGACCTTGACCTGAACCGAACCTGGGACCTTTCAGTCCTCAGGCCGATGCTCTATCCACTGAGCCAAATTGGTCAGGACCAAGATAACTTCCTACTTTCCATCTCATTCACCTAGATTTACAGAACCTTAAAACCATATAGCCATGAATGTTTGTCATCAACATGCTACTTAGAATTCTGACATATATTATGCTATTTTTGCATTGGTTTTCTTATCCTTAGTAATTTCTAAGTTACTTGACAGAGGGACTGGTTGTTAATTCTTCTTGTATCCTCCATTTCCATCCCAACTGACATGGGGTGAACTCAAAAACATGCAAGAAAGAATATACTAAAATATTAATAATAGTTCTCTTGAAAACATAAATGAGTAGGGAATGATAAAGATCATGCAGTAAAACTGATTTCTGGTAAAATGAAAAGTAGTTTTCATTAACATTTTATGGACCTTTTTATTCTATAAGAACAATAAATAATAAAACATTTTGGTGTTTATTGTTGTTTACTTAAGTCAAGAATTGCATGAATACATATAATACCTTAATAAAAAAAAAAGAATTGCATGAATTATATGTCAACCTCACATCCTCTGGGTCCTTCTGAGTACGTGCTATATGAAATATATATAATAAGGAAAAGACAGTCTACCAGTCTGTTCTGAGACAATAGTAATTTCCCCTACAAATAAAAGTTAATGATTAATTTAATACAAATTACACTTTGTTTAAGACATCGTGACACTGAAATAGGTAATAAGCAGGGAGAAAACTGAGAGGAATAGGAATTAAATTCTGCCATCAAAAAACTTATCATCCAGGAGGGGAGAAGTGCTAAGTGTAAAGTTAACCACAGTGCTATAAGGTACTTTTAAATGAACTGTAATATGGCAACTGAGCTGAGCTTTAAGCATTTTAAGTATGTTTTCCCTTGATTACTTGTTCAAAGTTGACAATTTGAAAAATTAAAGAAAAGCACACACACACAAAAGCACATGAACTGGTAATTTCCCTACCAGGAGAGAACCATTATTAATATTTTATTATATTCTTTCTTACATGCTTTTCATTTTTCCTTTTAAAGTAGACTAAAGCACCTGGCCGGTGTGGCTCAGTGGTTGAGCATCAACCCATGAACAAAAAGGCCCTTGGTTCAATTCCCAATTGGGGTACATGTCTTGGTTATGGGCTTGATCCCCAGTATGGGGCATATAGAAGATAGCTGATGGATATTTCCTTCTCATTTATGTTTCTATCTCTCTATCCCTCTCTCTCTGTAAAATCAATAAACACATGTATTTAAAAAGAAATAAATAAAGTAGCCTAAAGCAATACATACATGCATGTGGCAAAAAATTGAAACAATAGAGAAATGCATACAACTGAAAAAGGTTGTCAGTCAAGTTCACTGTCATCAATTCAATGCCAACAGGACACCCAAATGTGGGGTGCAGTGAAGAGAGACTTTATTCAAGTGAAGCAGCTGAGGTGTTACAGTACTTGTTACAGTCCACGCAGGGGAAATGCCGCTGAAAGTGTGCTCTACTGGACTCAGGGGAAGCTGGCTTATATAGAGAGAAGTTCCTGCCTGTAGTCCGATTGGCACATTTCTATGCAAATGAGGACTCCAAATCCGAACTGATTGGTCCCAATAGCACTGTTGTGATTGATCAGAATTGCCCATTCTGAGTGACAATTATTGAGCTGCTCAGATTAGTCTGTAAAGATGAAAATGAGGGTATAACTGCATAGCTCTAATTGGAATGGGAAGGTCTGAGTCTCATGGGTCCAAATGTAATACTAGGAGCTATTTTATTTTTATTTATTTAAAAATATATTTTTATTGATTTCAGAGAGGAGGGGAGAGGAAGAGAGAGATAGAAACATCAATGATGAGAGGGAATCATTGATTGGCTGCCTCCAGCATGTTGAACCGAGCCTGCAACCCAGGCATGTGCCCTTGACTGGAATGAACCTGGGACCCTTCGGTCCACAGACCAACGCTCTATCCACTGAGCCAAACTGGCTAGGGCCCAGGAGCTATTTTATAAGGCTCAGCTCAGATGGCAGGAACACAGTGCCGGAGGCTTGGCAGCCCAGTTTGTGGCTTTTCCCTGCAATGCAGTGTGCATGAAAGGTCCCCTATAAACAACAGCTAGCTGCTAGACCCTGATTATAAATTTGGGCCCAGTTAACCATAAGGAGTCCTTTTTTTATTTTTTACCTTTTCTTACAACTTTTTTTTAAATTTAATAAATCTTTATTGTTCAGATTATTACAATTCTTCCTCTTTTTTCCCCCCATAGCTCCCCTCCACCCCGTTCCCACCCCACCCTCTGCCCTTACCTCCCCCACACTGTCCTCATCCATAGGTGTACAATTTTTGTCCAGTCTCTTCCTGCACCCCCCATACCCCTTTCCTCCTGAGAATTGTCAGTCCACTCTCTTTCTATGCCCCTGATTCTATTATATTCACCAGTTTATTCTGTTCATCAGATTTTTTATTCACTTGATTTTTAGATTCACTTGTTGATAGATATGTATTTGTTGTTCATAATTTTTATTTTTTATTTATTTATTTATTTATTTATTTTTAATATATTCCACAGATATTCCACAGAGAGGAGGGGAGAGGGACAGAGAGTTAGAAACATCGATGAGAGAGAGACATAGATCAGCTGCCCCCTGCACATCCCCCACTGGGGATGTGCCCGCAACCAAGGCACATGCCCTTGACCGGAATCGAACCTGGGACCTTTCAGTCCACAGGCCAATGCTCTATCCACTGAGCCAAACCGGCTTTGGCTGTTGTTCATAATTTTTATCTTTACCTTTTTCTTCTTCTTCCTCTTCTTAAAGAATACCTTTCAGCATTTCATATAATACTGGTTTGGTGTTGCTGAACTCCTTTAGCTTTTTCTTATCTGAAGCTCTTTATCTGACCTTCAATTCTGAATGATAGCTTTGCTGGGTAGAGTAATCTTGGTTGTAGGTTCTTGCTGTTCATCTCTTTGAATATTTCTTGCCACTCCCGTCTGGCCTGCATAGTTTCTGTTGAGAAATCAGCTGACAATCGTATGGGTGCTCCCTTGTAGGTAATTAACTGTTTTTCTCTTGCTGCTTTTAATATTCTCTCTTTGTCTTTTGCTCTTGGCATTTTAATTATGATGTGTCTTGGTGTGGTCCTCTTTGGATTCCTTTTGTTTGGGGTTCTGTGGGCTTCCTGGACTTGTAAGTCTATTTCTTTCACCAGGTGGGGGAAGTTTTCGGTCATTATTTCTCCCAATAGGTTTTCAGTATCTTGCTCTCTCTCTTCTTCTGGCACCCCCATAATTCGGATGTTGGTACGCTTGAGGTTGTCTCAGAGGCTCCTTACACTATCTTCAAATTTTTGGATTCTTTTTTCTTTTTTCTTTTCCGGTTGAGTGTTTTTTGCTTCTTTGTATTTCAAATCTTTTTTTTTTTTTTAAATATATTTTATTGATTTTTTTACAGAGAGGAAGGGAGAAGGATAGAGAGTCAGAAACATCGATGAGAGAGAAACATCGATCAGCTGCCTTCTGCACACTCCCCACTGGGTATGTGCCTGCAACGAAGGTACATGCCCTTGGCCGGAATCGAACCTGGGACCCTTGAGTCCGCAGGCCGACGCTCTATCCACTGAGCCAAACCGGTTAGGGCTGTATTTCAAATCTTTGACTTGATTCTTGTGGTCCTCTAGTCTGCTGTTAGGTCTCTGTATAATATTTTTTATTTCAGTCAGTGTACATTTAATTTCTAGTTGGTCCTTTTTCATATCCTCGAGGGTCTCCCTAAATTTATCGGCCTTTTTTAGGAAATTCTTGAAAAACCTTATAACCGTGGTTTTGAGCTCTATATCCAGTCATTTGTTTTCCTCCATTTCTTTCGTTTGTGATCTGTTTCTTTGTCTCCGCATTCTGGTTGCTTCCCTGAGTTGGTAGAGTAGCTTTGTGTGCTAGGTGTCCTCTAGGGTACAGTGGCTCAGTTTCCCCAATTACCTGAGGTGGATGCTCTTGGTGCACCCCTTTGTGGACTGTGTGCACAGTCTTGTTGTAGTTAAGTCTTGATTGTTGTTGGTATCACTGGGAGGAATTGACCTCCAGGCCAATTGGCTGTGAGGATCAGCTGTGTCTACGCCAGGAGAACTTCTGTGCTGGAGACACCCTTATGAGACAAGACTTGCAAAATTGCAAAAGCCTCTGTGCTCAGCTTTGATGGGGCAGAGTGTCAGGGCTGAGCAGACAGCCTTGGCTTCCCATCAGCCCTGCCCTATGAGGCCCCTGGGTCTCAGTGTCCCGTGGTAATCACTGCAAGCACCTCTGAGAGAAAGCCACCCTCGAGTTTTGCCCACTGCCAGACAGTCCAGTTTCTCCCCAAATGAGTCTGGGTTCCCAGAGTCTTGCCTGGAACTGGAGTTCAGTGCAGTCGGGAGCTTCCGTCTCCCTCCCGCTTGAGAAAGCCAGCCACGCACTCAGCTGCCAGTCCTCTCCACTCACGTGCGCGTCTCCGTACCTCAGCCTTTTGCAGCTCCTCTGAGTCTCAATGTGCTTTTCTCTTTCCTTCTAGTTGTAGAATTTCCACTCAGCCAGCTTTCCTGTGGTTCTGGATGGTGTTCGTTTTGTCTTTTAGTTGTAGTTTTGAAATTGTTGTGCGAGGCAGCAGTTTAGGTGTTCACCTATGCCGCCATCTTGGTTTCTCTCTTCTTACAACTTTTTAATGAGTGCCCATTGCATGGAATAAAGTCCAAATTCTAGAGCAGTGTAAATGTGGCTCTTTAAGAACTGACAGACATTTTTCTACAATTCTTTACATGCACAATACATTCCAGCCTTACTAAATTAATTAAAAATTTTGAATTTACCGTGGCGTTTTATCTATCTTGTTTTGTATATAAGCTATTCTCTAAGCCTAAAATATACTTTCATTGAAGATTTGTTATCTTGTCTCAGTTCAATTAATTGTATCCTCAGGCTATTATATTTATTAAACACTATTAAAAACTACCTTATAGCCCTAACTGGTTTGGCTCAGTGGATGGAGCGTCGGCCTGTGGACTGAAGGGTCCCAGGTTTGATTCCAGTCAAGAGCATCTACCTTGGTTGCGGGCACATCCCCAGTAGGGGGTGTGCAGGAGGCAGCTGATTGATGTTTCTCTCTCATCGATGTTTCTAACTCTCTATCCCTCTCTGTAAAAAAATCAATAAAATATATATTAAAACAACAACAACAACAACAACAAAAAACTACCTTACAGTCATTTTTAAAAGATGTCCATCTTTTTTCTTAAATTGAGTTGCTTGAGGACAAGGACTATATATAAATCTTCATAATATATCCCATGCCTTGCTTACTGTATTTGATCAATTAATGCTGATTGGGTAAGTCCGTGGTCGGCAAACTGCGGCTCGAGCGCCACATGCGGCTCTTTGGCCCCTTGAGTGTGGCTCTTCTACAAAATACCATGGCCTGGGCGAGTCTATTTTGAAGAAGTGGCGTTAGAAGAAGTTTAAATTTAAAAAATTTGGCTCTCAAAAGAAATTTCAATCATTGTACTGTTGATATTTGGCTCTGTTGACTAATGAGTTTGCCAACCACTGGGGTAAGTGAACTTTTTTTTTTCATTTTGAGAATATTATAGGGTTCTTCCTTTAGTTGTTTATTTGAAGATGTCAGAGATTTCTAGACAGATTGGCTCTTTGTAATTTGCTTTTTTCACACAATGTTCATTTCAAGATTTATCTATGTTGATATAAGTGCTTATATTTGCTTATTTTAATATCTGTATTACTCCATAAGGAGTCCTTTTAAAGAGATAAATTATTCCTTCTCATTCATTCTTGGGGTCAATGAGATAAAAGCTTCACTCCCCCAAATGTATGTTGAAATAAATTTCTAAGTTCAAGATGGAGTTGTTCCTAGCCTGGCTGGTTTGGCTCAGTTGGTTGAGCGTTGTTAGATGCACGGAAAAGTCTCCTGTTTGATTCCCTTTCAGGGCACATACCCAGGTTGTTGTTTCAATCCCGGTGAGGGTGCATGTGGGAGGCAGCCGACTGATGTTTCTCTCTCACATCTCTCGCTCTCTTCCTTTCGCTTCCTCTCTCTAAAATCAATAAAAACATTAAAAAAGATGGAGTTGCTCCTGCCAGAGTGTCACCTCAGCAAACTGAAGTTTTCTGTTCCTGTAAAAGCTCTGCTTCACAGAAATCCAGTCATCCAATTACAAAGGCCACACAACTCTGGGCTCTTCTTTTTTCATTCATCTTTATAAAGTCAGATAATCAACCCCAGACAACCATGCCCTGTTTCTGCTTTGCCATTTCTAATGCTATACAAAAGTTGCTCTTGCCTGAAATCCTTCAAGAGTGCTTCACTGCCTGTGAGGTCCTGTGAGGTCCTGTATTCCTCCTCTGTGGATTGTTTTCCCTTGAATAAAGGACATCAAACTCATTACTAAATTGTTTTAGTTTTGTTATTTGACAGGTAACATATAGGCACTTTATGAATCTCTCTGGAATTCAGAACTAATTCAAAATAATGCATCAGGAAAAAATATACAAAAAACAAAAGAATGCATCAAATTGCATTCACATGTACATATATCTCTTAAAATGTATACACACACAATCGCATTATCTAGATAGTGTTCTGCACCTTGCTTTCCCTAACAGCCCAGAGAAATCTCCCTCGTTCTTAGTAGAGCTGGTCCACTGCCTGCACAACTGATATAATATAAACAGAGGGGATTGCTTCTCCACCTTTTGGCTAAGATCAAGTGTAATAGGTTGGAGACAGGCCATTTCAGGATGAGGGTAATCTAGTAATCTAGGGCCCAGATTAGGATGGGTGAGGGGGAAACAAATGGGGTAGGCCAATTTGGTTGGCATGTGTAGGGTATTAGTGAGATGAGGGGGTCAGACAATGGGTATTTCAGGCTTGCATTTTAGACTTCCTTTACTTTTGTAATGGAGAGTAATAAGTTGGACTGGGTGAGATAAGGGTTGTCTGAAGATGGGCTTGACAGGCTAAGTGAAACTGACATTCCAGTCTGGAACTGAGAAGGAATCTGAGGTTGGAAAAACCGCAAGGCTGAGTCTTCATTGCTCCCTCCTGGCTCCCAAATAACTCATTTCTTTATCCACACAGAACCCTGGAATATTCACTTGGCGCTTCTCCTTATTCCTAGGCCCGAGGCTAGGGCAGATGCTTCCCGAGCCCGCTACCGGCGGAAATCCCTCACTCCCGCCCCGCCCTAGCGCAGCGGGAATTCCAAGATATGGGCGGTCCTTCTAGTAGGCGCTGTAAGGAGCAGAGATAGGATAGGGCGGCCGCCAATCAGACCTCCCGGATACCCGGATGTGAAGCAGTACGCGATACAAAGGCGAGTTTCCACCCAGCTCTTCCTCAGGTACAGTGACCAATAAGCATTTCTCAGGAGATGAATGACAGAAAAAATAACCAGTTACAAACTGGTTCCTCTCACGCATGTGGAAATTCTTTTGCTTAGTCTAACCCACTGCTTATTGTGATTGGACAGGATTGTGAAGAGCGGTAGAATTGTCTAATTAGAAGCGGGAGCGAGAAAAATCGCAGCCAATAGGAAGATTCTCAGTAGTGGGGCGGGGGCTAGGCCTTCGCCTCGGCGGCAGAGGAGACTCGGGGGCCATTTTGTGAAGAGACGAAGGCTGAGCGGTTGCAGCCGTGTTGCTGACCTCGAGCATTAGTCGGCTTCTCCACGTAGAATCCGGGAGTAGGAGATTCAGAATCGAATCTCTTCTCCCTTTTCCCTCCAGGTAAGTAGAGGAGATAGAAGCAGGGGGAGGCGCTGGGTTCCTCGGTGAGCGCGAGGGGATGTGGGAGAGATGACGAGGGAACCCTTTTCTCGATAACTAGGCCCCCATTTATTCTCTTTTGCAGTGGGGGATTAGGTCCTGTGCGGGAGAGAGTTTTGTAGGCCTCAGCCCTTGTGTAGATTTAACCTAGTGTCCTCTAGGCCACGATCAGCAGGGGAAGTGTCCTTTTTTCGTTCTCTTTCTGTGTTAACGGCTGCTTTCCTTTCATTTTTTACGACCACGAGGTCTCCAAGAGGGATCATAAAAGGGAAGATCGAGATGCTCGTTAAAATAGTTGAAGTTAGTATAGTGCTGGTGCCTCTTGTTAAATTTAAAAATTGGGCGGGGTTTGGGGAAGGATTACCAAGTAGACATTTTACCGCGTGTCTCTCAATTCTGGAGCGTACCGCAGGGCATAAGAATAATAAATATTATAACAATAGATTTAGTATTTTATAGATTACTTTTATTTTACTCCTCAGAAAATGATGGACCGCGAAGTATTTATTTTCACTTTTTTTTTTAAAGATTGTAATCATATTAACTACTAATTAAAGCTGACTTTTTATCTGCAGGTTATAAATCACTTGAAATATATATAAGTTAGTGGAATTTTCCTTGAGGTAGGTATTACTATCTTTCTTGGAAAGAAATAGAGGCATAAGAATGTTGGTTGCCAAGGTTATATTGAATCAGGAGCGGAACTAGTAAGGAATTTAACCACTACGTTAGTCAAGTGATTTTATCTAGCTATAGGAATAACAGGCACTGAGTACTGAATTTGAATCTTTACAAGAACCTAATTACAGCAACCACTAGCAGTAACTGGAACTTCCCAAACTGCACTTGGGAGAAATATTTAGGAGGATTGCATTTGTTACTAATACAATGTTCCAGGATGATAAAGTAATTTTCAGGCTATTCTGGCATTAGTTTTCCAGACCATCTAAACTGGCAAGATTCATAACTACTTACTTTTTAAGCAAGTATCAATGTTCCTACTATTTGCCAGATCCTGAACTTTATTAAAAATTTCTTCTAAGTTTATAAAAAAGAGGTTGCTAAGTAGTATCACATTGCCTTATCCAAGAAATCGCTATTTAGGGGGTGAGGCGGGCTAGAACGGACGGGTCTTGTAGGGGAAAAGGAACATCTGTAATACTTTCAATACTAAAGATTAAAAAAAAACAAATTGCTATTTATTGTGTAAGATTTAGTTGATTTTAATTTTCATAATGTGTTAATCGCGTAAACCAGTACTGCAAGGTAAATTTATTCCTTAAGAAACCTACTTGATAAGGAAGTAAAAGTACTCTTATTCTAGATACCCATGCATTTGTTGATTCCTCACCATTGTAGATAATGTAATAGGAATCAAAAGCATTTTTTTTTTAAGCCTAATTATTTAATACATGGGCTTAAAACTAAAGTTTATTACTGCAGAATTGTTAGAAATGAGTTAAGGGCGGTAATTGCTTAAATTAGGAAATCATTTACCTAATAAAAATATTTTGTTGGCAAATAAATGTCAGGAATTAATACTTAAGAACAGTTATTGATGAATTGAAACTAATTGAAGGGTACTAGATGTGTTAGATCAAAATGTACCAAGGTAACAATTCTTTGAGTTAATGTTCATCTGGAATGATTTGGCCATAGAATTAATATCTGAACGATTCTAGATATGTTTTCAAATACGTAGGTGTTAATACATTTATATATTTGCTAGAGAGGAAGGGTTTAAGAAGGGTGACTAAATTAGAGATCTGACCTTTTTGTTTCCTATGCTGATGACACAGAAATGCTTGATGGTGGTTGCTATTCCTTGGGTAGAGACTTTAAACATAGCTTATAGTTGTAATTAGGTCTCTAGAGAGTTTCACATAGCAGGTGACCAACCTTGTTTTGAATGGCGTTCCTGTTAGAAACAAGCAAGGAATAAGCTCCAAAATAGCTAGTTATTCAAATCTTAAAGATTATTTTAACTGGTGAAATTGTGAGATATTAACTGGAGAGTGTAACAGTTGAAGAAATCTTTAGCCTAGGAGTTATGAGAACTGGATTTTACACCCTCCACCCCAATGCTGCTATTACCTGTGTCAGGCAAATGAGTTAAACCATTTATATATTAGTTAAATATGTAATAAATGAGTTATAGAAATAAAATTGAAATCTATCATTTGTTTCTAGAAGTTTTGAAAAGATATAGAAGTAGTTTTACGATTAGAAACAGTTTTTGTATATCATTAATGTTAACTGCCTTTAATGAAAGTATTTCAGTCTTCTAAGTAATTTTCTTCTAAGTTTTTATTGATTTCATAGAGGAAGGGGGAGGGATAGAAATATCAATGATAGAGAGAATCATTGATTGGCTGCCTCCTGCATACCCATACTGGGGATGGAGCCCACAACCTGGGCCTGTGCCCTGACTGGGAACCACGACCTCCTGGTTCATAGGTCAATGCTCAACCACTGAGCCATGCCTGCCAGGCAAGTAATTTTTTTAGTTGTCGTCTTTTGGGACAACTTTGTATTTGCTCATACTTAATATGTATACTCATTCATTCTCATTGGGATTAGGGAAGATTATGGTTTTGTACATAGATTTACTAGAGAAATGACTGGTGAGAACCAGAAAGACTAGATGTAGCATAACTGCTTGTGTTATCTAAGATACTGGAAATGTGGGGGCTATAAAGGGAATAAGGATTACTATTGGGCTGTTTTTTAAATTCCTTCGTGTATTTACTATAAGTTATAATTTTCTTGGATATGTTTTATATAATATCAGGAGCACATTCAAAGCCTTGCTGCTTAAACCTGTTGTCAGTACACTGGAAGGATGAGGCACTTTGTTTATAAAGAATTTATCTTAACTAGGGGAATAGAGGTTCCTCATTAAACTCTTCACAGTCCCTAAACTTGAGCTGACATCAGAATCAGCAAGAGGGCTAGTTAAAACATTGCTAGGCTCTCTAGCCCCAGAGTTTATAATTAAGTCAATTTGGAGTGGGCCCCATCATTTGCATTCCTAATAAGTGCCATGTGATACTAGTTGTCAGACCTCCCTTCAAGAATTACCCCTTTAGAAGGGATCCAAACCACTCAAGATTGTCAAAGTACAGTATAATTTGGCTATACTATTAATTACAAAGTGTTGGAATTAGGAGCTAAAATGCTGTTTTTGTGTTTTTTTATGAGTGATAGCTACTCAATTTATAACATCTTGGGAGACATCTTCTTTGAAAGATGTTTTATATTAACAGCTTTTTAAGTTTTTGTCTTTTAAAAAAATATTTTTATTGATTTCAGAGTAAGGGAAAGGGGGAGAGAGAAAAGAGAAACATCAGTGATGAGAAATGTCAGTGATGATCAGCTGCCTTCTACAGGACCCCCAACTGGGGATTGAGTCTGCAATCCAGGCATGTACCCCAACCTGGAATTGAACGGTGACCTGGTTCATAGGTCAATACTTAACCATTGAGCCACACTGGCTGGTCAAGGCTATGTCTTTTGACACATGTGCAAAGGATTTGTTTATAGATGAGCCACAAAGTTATTTAACATATCCTGAAAATTTTAAGTACCAGATTCGGGCTATGACTCCAAGAAAAAAAAAATTGACTATACTTTCCAAACACTGAATCCAAGGAGATAACATTTGAAAGGATGTACATTTTTCTACAGCTTTTTCTGTAGTTAGTGCGTTTGTACAAGTTAACACATCAAAACAAGTATACCAGTTAACTTACATGTCATGCCTAAACTGGTCTGCTTTGAAAAAATTTAGTTTAAATTTTAGATTTACAGTACCTATCCCGTTGCTGTAGTCATTCATATATAGTTGACTTAATGGAACACTTTCAAAGTCAATTTAAAATTTTTCAGGTTAGCCCTAACTGGTTTGGCTCAGTGGATAGAGTGTCGGCCTGCCAATTGAAAGGTCCCAGGTTCAATTCTGGTCAAGGGCATGTACCTTGGTTGCGGGCACATCCCCAATAGGAGGCGTGCAAGAGGCAGCTGATCGATGTTTCTCTCTCATTGATGTTTCTAGCTCTCTATCCCTCTCCCTCTCTGTAAAAAATCAATAAAATATATTTAAAAAAATTTTTTTTTCAGTTTACTGACATTTAGAGATGAGAATAAAACCTGGCTGAGTATTGAAATGTGAATGCAACTAGTCCATTCTTATTTACTCAAAGACCTACAGTCTAATTGCAGATTTTTTTGCTGTCATGTTATTTTTTTTATTATGTTATACATAAGATTCTTTGAATTAGCTATGTATACTTGCTTATAAATTAGTGACCACTAATTATATATAGACCACTGAAACAAACTTAAGGACCATAATTTTTCCTGTTTTTATGACATTAAATATTCAGTAGCCATAATCTTTTCCTTCATCTTTGGTTTTTCAATCTGTCAGTGAATAAATAATGTTCCTTGTTTAAAGCATCTTTTCTTACTGTAGAACTTACCAGGTCTTGTGATTTGTTCACTTAATTGGTTTTGAGAATCGATGTTCCTCTCTTAATGTATCTTCATGGTAGACCATTCTCCTTCAGTCTATATTACAGAAAAAACTACATGGACTTAAAATTTAAAAACCCATGAATTTACTTACCTTCATTAATCTTCCTTCATCCTTGAGGTTTGCTCACTTCTTTACCTCTGTTGGCTTGGTTTTTCTATATATATATTCCTTGCCCAAACTGGTTATCAAGATGAAAGTTTGAACTTACACCTTTTTTGAGACCCTTAAGGGAATACATGAGCTTATTTTGATAATTCTAGTTATCTACTAATGTTGAAGAATTGTGAAGAGAATCACTGGTAGAAGTGATTCCGTAGAGGCTCTCCCCATCCCAGTGGAATGTTATGCTTTACCAAAATGTGTTAGAAGCAATGGACAGATGTTTCTGTCTTGGGGGTTTAGGGCACAACATTTCTGAGGAACTCTGACTCAATCTGTCCCTTCTCCTTTCACAGGGCAGCAAGGCGAACCCCATCCCTACTCACTGGAGCTCAGCTTTGATTTTTAACCTCCCTTCCCCACCCTTCCAGAACACACACATTCCCATTCCAAAACTGATTTTATAAAGAGCATTTTAAAAATAATGATGCAACTTGGTGTGCACTACAGCAAATTTACAGGTGTTTTTTTTTTTAAAAAATTGTTTCCAAAAACGGGACTTGGATTTAAGATGTAATTTTTAAAATTTCTATTTCTATTTTTTCTGCAGCAGTTGGGTTAGAGGAGGAGGAGCCTTTTAGCCTCTCATAAACTGACCTCTCTATTTCCTCGTGTATTTTTAAGATTGATTGATGATGTGGAAAGGGCTTTGCTTGTCTGCTACTGAGAACTTTACCCTTGCGGTTTTTGTGGAAACTGCTTTTGGAAAGAGAAAAGAAATGAACTTGACTGACTTGACATTTTTGCACCTCCCGTTTTTCTAATCTGGGCTATTTTTATTTTTGTTTTTTTACAGTGAGATTTTTTTGATCTTCAGCTACAGTAAGTTATTCCATTTTTTTTTACATTTTTCCTGACTTTCCGCTGATTTCCTTTTTATTGTTGTTACTAGTTACTATTATTTATTATTATTATACTTAATGATGGTGATGATAATGATGATAATGACTGATGATTTTTAACCGGATTAAAATGGAGTTTTTCTGAATGTTCATAAGATTTCTCCTGCCTCCTAATTGACTTTGGAGTTTTCCATCTTGGGAGAGAAAGTGAAGGCATTAGCATTTTTAAGTGGATTGATCACATAAACCTTTTCTCTCCCAACCCCACCCTTGCCCTCATCCCTTCCCCCACGCTCGAAAGAACTGGCTGTTAAGTCTGTGACCTTATTTTTCCTGATCTTTAACTTAACTGTTTTAGAGCATCTCTGGACGTCTGTATTTTTAATTTTTTTATTTTTATTTTTTTTATTTTTAATCTTTCATTTGTTAAATTTTTAAACTGTGCTGCAATAAAATGTGTGTGGTACTATTTAACACCTATGATGGTGATGGCATTTTCCCAGAAAGCCATCTTCCTCCTGTTCCCCTTGAAATCCCATCCTGCTTTTCCTGTACACTACCCCTCACAAACCACAAGCTGCAGCAACATGGATGCCCAGCCTGGAGCAACGGCAGCCAGGATGACCTGGAGCCAGGGGGGCCTTCGGAACAGATGCACACCCTTCCTGGGTGATGGTAAGAGGTGTAAGGTCCACTGGTTTCATTGTGAAGACTAGGAAATACACCAGTCTAAGTTTAGTTGATGGAGGTATAGGTGATAGCTTCTGGAAATGTTAGGTTAATCCTTTCCTTTGTTTCAAAAGATGTTTCCAAGGGAGGCCACTTAAATTTTTTGTAAACTAATGGAATTAGAAGTATCTTGTTAACTTAGGCTGACTGGGAATTTTTGATAATTGAAAAAAGCAGCTGAAGTTTAAATATACTTTAGAATGAAATGGCTTTTTAAAAAATATA
This sequence comes from Plecotus auritus, assembly GCF_963455305.1. Taxonomy (NCBI): domain Eukaryota; kingdom Metazoa; phylum Chordata; class Mammalia; order Chiroptera; family Vespertilionidae; genus Plecotus; species Plecotus auritus. The sequence goes on along the minus strand of NC_137770.1, from coordinate 82,307,354 downwards.
TTTTTATTGGTTTTAGGGAGGAAGGGAGGAGGAGAGAGATAGAAACATTGATGAGAGAATCATTGATTGGCTGCCTCCTGCATGCCCCTTACCTGGGGATTGAGCCTGCATCCCGGGCATGTGCCCTTGACCAGAATTGAACTCTAGGCATACTTCAGTCCACAGGCCAACACTTTATCCACGGAGCCAAACCAGCTAGGACGGCATTTTTTATTAAATATTTTTTTATTTTTAGAGAGGAGAGAGAGAGAAATATCCATTTGATGGATTTGTTGTTCCACTTATTTATGCATTCATTGGTTGCTTTTTTTTTTTTTAAAATCTATTTTATTGATTTTTTTTACAGAGAGGAAGGGAGAGGGATAGAGAGTTAGAAACATCGATGAGAGAGAAACATCGATCAGCTGCCTCCTGCACACTCCCTACTGGGTATGTGCCCGCAACCAAGGTACATGCCCTTGACTGGAATCAAACCCAGGACCCTTGAGTCCGCAAGCTGACGCTCTATCCACTGAGCCAAACCGGTCAGGGCCATTGGTTGCTTCTTATATGTGCCCTGACTGGGGATGGTAGCTCCCATATCCTTGGTAGATTGGGCGATGCTCCAACCAACTGAGCTACCCAGCCAAGGCTAAAATGGCTTGTTTTAATGATTAGCAACAAAGCAGTTAGTTTTCTTATTATTGCAAATTAGTGAAAATTTTCTGTCATTTGGAGTAGTCTTCCTTGGGTTTGTGACAACATGAATCAAACCACAAGCTTGCTGTAATATTAAAATGCTATCTCACTGGAAGGTTTTTTAAAAACAAAGGGATAAGAAGGCTTTTTAACCTTTAAACTGGGAAATAAATCTGTTTAATCTTTGTATCCAAATTAGAGAAAATCTAGGGTTGACCTCTTTTTCAATGATGACTTGGGGCCCAGTTAGATGTTGGGAAATAAAGTGTATTCCCAAGGGTGATAAGGAATGAATCACAGGAATAATGCAGAGATTAATGAGGATATAAATAGCCAAAGAATTTAAAAAATTTTGCAACCTGTAATATTTTACCGACAGTGCAATATTTTGATAACTAATTTTAATAGTTCTGAGCTGGGGCAAAAAGGATGCTTTTTAAAGGCATATTCATTGCTGTGTTACTAGAATAAATCACATGCTAGACTCCTTCCTTTACTTGTACTGAAATGGTAAAGTCTAGTTAACGTGAACACTGAAGGTAGCCTTAAAGGAAAACAGAATGGGAAAAAATTAAATAATGTCATAAGGTTATCTGGAAAAGGAATGGAAGATTTTCTTCTAAGATCAAGTTTTATTAATGCTCTCTATTCTATGAAATCTATTTCTACTATGGTGTTCTCTATCATTGTCATTGTATGGCTGCTGTTCACTATAGGTTCAGTTAAATTTATTCCTTACTAATTTTATAAATCCATTTTATGGATCATGTTCTGGTTTTGAGAAAACAAGGTATACTTCAGGGACTCAGCCTAGGGAGGGAGACAGATGAATGAGAATATGTCATGTGATTAGAGGTAAGTACAGAACCTAAAGAAGCATGCAAAAATGGGTCCCTAATTAAGTGGTCAGGAAATGCTTCTAAGAGAAAGGGAGTTGAAATGAATTTTAGAGGAGGCCAGATAAACATTTTAATGCTGTGCCAAGGAGTTTGTATTTTATCCAGAATCTAGTGATGAGCTACTGAAATATTCTAAACTGGGCAGTGACATTAGATTTATCTTAGAAATGTCATTCTGATAGTGTAGAAATGGCTTAGAGAAGTGGTCGGCAAACTCATTAGTCAACAGAGCCAAATATCAACAGTACAACGATTGAAAATTCTTTTGAGAGCCAAATTTTTTAAACTTAAACTATATAGGTAGGTACATTGTTATTAACTTAATTAGGGTACTCCTAAGTTGGCCTTTGCTAAAAACTCAAGGGGCCAAAGAGCCGCATGTGGCTCGCAAGCTGCAGTTTGCCGACCACTGGCTTAGAGGATAAGGAAGATATTAAACTACAAGGAATAAGAATGGCCTGACCTAGTCAAAAGCAATGGTATTGGAATTAGAGAGGACAGGTAAATTTAGGAGCATCTAGTGGTAGTTGTGATATGAAGAGTGAGGGATTTGGGGTCACCCCTAGGATTCTAGCTTCTGGGATGAGGATAGTTAAACATTAAACAAAAGGATTAGGGGTTGAGGGTAGGAGAAAGCCATTTAAACATTGATCTTTGAGATGCTGTGGAACATTCAAGTAGGGATTTTATTCATTAAACATTTGAGTGATTATTCTGAAAATCACCCTTAGGCATATAGAGATGAACAAAACAACTGTTTGGGGTATTATAGACTACTAGAGACCCGATGCAGTCCTCGGGTCTAATTAGCATATTACGCTTTTATTACTATATAGCATATTACGCTTTTATTACTATATAGATTGAGAGAAATAAAGTGAACATATAGCAATTTTGCAATCTAGATCCATGAAATGAAAAAACAGGGTGAGATAATAAGGGGACCAAATTTACAATGTGGAAGTATGAGCCTGATGCTAGTGAAATTGAGAGCCGTACATGGATTATATCGTATCTGAAAAAAGATAATTGGGAATGATTGGAAGCTAGGCCTTAAAACAAATACTACTGGAGAATAGTCACTAAGAATGCATAGGATAAGCCTTAGCTGGTTTGACTCAGTGGAGTCTCAGCCTGCAGACTGAAAGGCCCGGGTTCCATTCTGGTCAAGGGCACGTGCCTGGGTTGTGGGCTCGATTCCCAGTAGAGGGCATGCAGGAGGCAGCCGATCAATGATTTTCTCATCATTGATGTTTCTATCTCCCTCTCCCTTCCTCTCTGGAATCAATAAAAATATATTACAAAAAAAAGAAAGCAAAGGATAGATGAAATTTGGAAAGTAGACAAGTACTAACCATAGTATACAGGTCCTTTTTGGGTCATGTTTAAGATCTGGATTATCTGTTGAAATTCTAAAGAGAATAGATCTGATTTTTGGCTGTTTTGTGGGGAATGTTAGTAATGGGGCCTAAGTGCAAGTTAGAAGACATATAGTTAATCACTTGAAGAAAGTAGTGATCCTATGCCTGAGACTACTTGCCCTGGTTTTTCAAATTAGTTTTCTTTGTGTATATTAATGAGCAAATATACTTTGAAGAGAATAGGTTAGGCAGGCTGAAAGATGTCACTGGTTATTTCTCTAACAACCCTTGTTGGGATATAATTGGTTTCCTTTTTGAAAGGAAAAATGAAATAGAACCTGAATGCCTTTCTTTTGGATGTAATAATCTGGACATTTTACCATGTGTTCACCACTGTTAACTTTTCTTGTGTTATTTACTCTTCATCATAGCCTTATGTAAATATTCATATTTTATTTTTTAAATATATTTTTATTGATTTCAGAGAGGAAAAGAGCGGGCTAGAGTTAGAAACATCAATGATCAAAGAGAATCATTGATTGGCTGCCTCTTGCACACTCCCTACTGGGGATTGAGCCCGCAACCTGGGCATGTGCCCTTGGCCAGATTCGAACCTGGGACCCTTCAGTCCACATACTGACGCTCTATCCACTGAGCCAAACCGGCTAGGGCACAATATTCATATTTTAGAGATGTGAATATTGAAGCACATAATTTAAATAATTGCCTAATAAATAGTGAAGCATGGATTCAATCCAGGTAGTTAACCCTGCAGATTTCTATTTTTTTAATTACATATATGTGTGTGTATATATATGTATGTATATGTGTGTGTGTGTGTATATATAAATATATATATGTATGTATATGTATATATTTGATTTTAGGGGAATGAAGGGAGAAGGGAGAGAGAACCCGAAGCCTGGGTATTTGCCCTGACGGAACCAAACCCACCACCTTCTGTGTAGGAGAGGATGCTCCAACCAACTGAGCCACACTGTCCAGGGCGATTTCAACTCTTAATCATACTAGACTGACTAATTGATATGTGAAGTATACAGTAAAAAAACACAAAAACTGCTTTGGACTTAAAAAATATTTTTAAAGGGATTTAAAATATTTTTGTATATTTTCATAACATTTTAAATGGCATGAAGACATGATAAGGGTTATTTAGGTAGTTGAGGCTTTTTTTTTCATGGTAAAGACTGCTTTATTGGTGGCAGTTAGTATGAGTCAATAAATATTGATCCCAAAGAACTCAGTTACTGTCAGCTTACTGGTCCATAGAGAGCTGAATGAAATTGAACCAGTTGATTGCTGGGAGGATAACTGACTTCAACCCTGCTTCTTGGGAAATGAAGCCATAGCCAGCTGATACATGGCATAAATTGTTCCACCAACTGTAAGAATCATGGTAGCCCTATATAGGAGGGCATCAGCTACCCCACCTTTTAGATGAACTGGAATTCCATTGTCCTCCTGAAATAGCTTTTGTTTCTCTCGAACTTTATTTTCAAACTGCCTCTGTGAAGCAGTACTTACAGTCTTCTGGGAAATCTGATGAAGAGCCAGCAGATTACGCAGCATGTTGGCTCAGTTCGGTAGATGAGGCTTTGTAGTATAACTAGAATCTTCAGATGTGACAGCATTCTTTTAGAGACATAAACACATTTTAAATGTTTTTTTTTTCTCAGTTAAACTTATTTATGGATCTTAGAAGCAACCCAAGAGGGATATTGCTAAATCAGCGGTCATCTTTTTTGTGCAAAGAGAGTGATAGGCACCTAGTGAATCTCTGAGGGGTTCAGATTGTACCCCCATAACAGGGTAGGATTCAGTAAGATGATGGCTTAACCTCTAGAGAATGACCCCAGGATGACTCCATGGAGGCAACTATGTATTTATGGGGTGGTTAAGTTTTTTTTTAGAAGTGTTACTGAAGACAACATTGAGTTTGACTCCTAGATTTGTATGAATAAAATTGGTTAAAGTCAACTTCCCAAACCCTGGGAGAATTGCAGAGTGGAAAAGGTTTGGACTTTGGAATGAGAGCTGTATTCGCATCTGTATTGTAGCACTAGCATTGTGACCCTAATTAAGTTACCAAACCACTCTGATCATGAACAGTCCTCATCTGCACTTTTAACCATATTTGCACACTTCTGATACACTGTTACTCAATGGCATGACAGTGAGTGTGGTTGCCTGTCCAGGAAAGATCTGGTGAGGGAGGCAGTTGGGAAGTAGTTCCTTGATTCTGGGGTATGCTGCTCAAGGAAGCCTATATCCTGGCTCTGAGGCTGTAAACTTTGAAATGGGAAGGGAGGTGCTCAATCTGGGGGTCCTCTTGGTGATTGGGTTCCTCCCCTAGATCACTATGGTGGGGAAGCCGAAGCATGGATGCACAATGCATTCCCTGGCTTGCCTACTCGCCCAGTAACATGTCAGCCTGTACTGCGTAGTGCATTTCAGCTTGTGCGTGCCACCTGATGTGTGGGGTCATTGTGGCCTCCCACTCCAACTGAGTTCTGTCTGACTAGGGCTGGACTTTTCTTTTGAATGACACACCCATCTTATAGTTACTTATCTAGTTAAACTCTTCAATGTTAAGTATATTAATTTAAAAGTCCAAAACTGGGACTTGTGCTCTTCTTCCTTCAGAACAATTTCTTCTGCAGTGTTTTCGTTAACTAAATTCCAGTTTTCATGTCATTTAGGGCAGACTTTGTTAACCTTGACTTTTCTCTGATGCCTCATCTTTGGCCCTGTGGAAAATCTTGTCAGCTTTTCCTTTAAAATAAAACAAGAATTTACCATCCAGAACTGCCATCGCTTGTTCCAGTTTCAAGCCACCATGGTCTCTTGCCATTTCACAATAGATTTGTTCCTTTATCTCCTCCCTACCAGTGTGTGGTAGATTAATCCTGTTAAAATGTAATGCTTGAAGTTATGTAAATAACCACTGTGCTGTACAACTGAAACTAATACTGAATGCCAACTGTACTTGAAAAAATAGAAAAAGTGTATTGCTTAAACCCTAATAGTTCCCTATTTCGGCCTTAAAGCCAAATTTTTCATTGCGATTTACAAGACACCTCTTCCTTTACTGCTAAAAGTAAATTCTGCTCCAACCACACTGGCCTCTTTACCGTGTCTTAAACACATTAGATGTTCTTACCTCAAAGCCTTTTTTGGGGATTTCCTTCCCCCAGACATTCATAAGGTTAGGTTCTCCAATTTAGGTTCTTACTCAAAAGCTGCCACTCAGTGATATTTTCTCTAATAGCCCTTAAAGCCCCCCACCCCCACTGCCAATACTCCAGCTCTTTCAATAACTCACCTATTATAGAACTTTATTTTCTACTATGTAAAGGCATAGAGAAATATCTGGTAAGATACATATAAGACAACATTGATTACCTTTATACAAGGGAGAGGGACTTAGGAAGTGGAAGGAAACTTTTGCTCTATATGCTTAAAGACTGATTATTATAATGAGCAATACATTTTGCTTCTAATTAAAAAACAACTGTAGATATATTTCAACTCTTCTAGTACTGCGTCTGGGTATAAATAGTATAACTACAGCCTGTGTCATATGGGGTTAGCAGCAGTTTTGGTAGTTAAACAACAACCTTAAAATAGGTTTGGCTGTGATTAAATGAGTCAGGTTAACATTTGAGGGCAGAGGCTGCTATGTTGCCTGTGATAAAAATTTGAAAGAACTTACCTAGCCTGTGTGGCTCAGTAGTTGAGCCTTGACCCATGCATGAAGCAGTCACCAGTTCATCCCTAGCTGGCTCAGTGGATAGGGTGTGGGCCTGTAGAATGAAGGGTCCCAGGTTCAATTCCAGTCAAGAGTACGTGCCCAGGTTTCGGGCTTGCTTCCCATTAGGGGTAGGAGGCGTGCAGGAGGCAGCTGATCCGATGTTTCATCAGTGTTTTTATCCCCCCCCCTTTTTTTTTAATAAATTACTTATTTTTTAAATATATTTCATTGATTTTTTACAGAGAGGAAGGGAGATAGAGAGTTAGAAACATTGATGAGAGAGAAGCATCGATCAGCTGTCTCCTGCACACTCCCTACTGGTTATGTGCCCGCAACCAAGGTACATGCCCTTGACTGGAATTGAACCTGGGACTCTGGACTCCGCAGGCTGACGCTCTATCCACTGAGCCAAACTGGTTAGGGCTCTTCTCCCTTCTTTCTAAAAACCTATAAAAACATTTAAAAATTATATTCTCTAGTTAGTCTAGTGAGAACTGTATAGCTATTTTTTTTTAAAGTGTTAGCCGTAACAGGTTAGAAGGACATCTGACTTTTTTCTTCCTAATACACTTTCATATTTCACCACTCTGAAATATTTATCCTGCTTCCCATGTAAATTAACTTATGACTTGAGTTGCTTTTAGAACTGATGTAACTGTGACTTAATTGAACCAGTCTTAGGCTTTTCTGGCTAGTCCACAATAATGGATAGTTTCGTAGAGTGCAGAATTTTCTGTATTCTGCAAATGACTTCACCATTCATTGTGCATTATCATTCCTTATACTAATCCTTTAAATATAGTCATCTTCACCTATTTTTTATTTTGGTGTTAACTTTAAAGTTACGGTTTTATTGAAATTAAAAAGAATGATTAATCAAATGACTTAAGATTGATGTAGGTTTTTAAGAGAAGGTACCCCAGTTATTTTACCTTTAATCCAAATTTAGTAAGCATGCATACTCATACAATATTTAGAAAATGCAAACCATCCCTGGCTGGTGTGGCTTGGTTGGGTGTCACCCCATGCAACTGAAAGAGTGCCTGTTCTATTTCTGGTCAGTTTCTGGGCTTGATCCCTGGTAGGGGGTGTGTAGGAGGCTGCTGATAGATGTTTCACTCTCAGATCAATGTTTCTTTTTCTCTTTCTCTCCCTCTCTAATAATAAAAAAAATATATTGGGAAAAAAAATCCAAACCAGCCACACACAAAAGGGACATACTTAAACCACCCAAAAAGAAAAGTTTGGATTTTTACTTTTTATTTTGTTTTGCATATGTAGGCTTTTCATAAAAGTCATGTCATTTAAGTAGCTTTTTTTTTTTTTTAACATAAGGTGTTAGTAAATAAGATTACTATGTAGTATTTCGTTGCCATAGTAATAGTAGTCTATTTAACTAGAAGTCTATTGTTGAGCCGGTAGTGTTTCCCTCAAGTTTTTCCTTTTATAAACAGTTGCAGCCCAGCCAGGTGTGGCTCAGTGGTTGAGCATTGACCCAGGAATTAGGAGGTCACGGGTTTGGTTCCTGGTCAGAGTACAAGCCTCGGTAGCAGGTTTGATCCCCAGTAAGGGGTGTGCAGGATGCAGCAGATTGATGTTTCTCTCACATTGATTTTTCTATCTCTTGCCCTCTCCCTCGCTCCCTAAAAACAAAACATTTAAAAAAGTCTCATAAAAAATTGAATAGTCTTACAACTAAAATTTTATAAATACCATTGATTATTTTTTTAAAATACATATTTTTACTGGAGTCCCGATGCACGAAATTTGTGCAAGGGGCTTGGCCCTCGCAGCCCTGGCTTTGTCCGGGAGGTCAGTCGTTTGGCTGTTTGTTCTAATTAGCATATTAGCTCTTTATTATATAGGATTGATTTCAGAGAGGGAGAGAACGATAAAAACATCGATGATGAGAAAGAATCATTGACCTGTTGCCTCCTGCACACACACACACACACACACACCCCCACCCCCACTGGGGATCCAGCCCACAGCCTGATGGAATCGAGTCTATGACCTCCAGGTTCATAGATTCACTGATTCACACTGGCTGGGCCCATTGATTATTTTTTCATAGTTAATCCCCAGAAATATAATTGTTCAAGTGCATGTATGTTTTAAAAACTTCAAATTTAGATTGCTCTTCCAAAGGGTGATGACAGTTTATCTATTTACTCGAAGTGTGGCTGCTAATGATTTCTAGTTTTGTGAATTGCCTGGATCTTTGGCTTATATTTCAGGGTTAGTCATGGAATTTCAGCCTCTGATAAGTATAAATTAAAGAATAAGAATGTTACGGTTATGGATTTGCTAAGTGAAAAATTGCTATCAAGTTGTATAGTTTGAGATTCACATATAATTTTTTTGTGTGTGAATCCTTGCCCAAGGACATTTTTCCATTGATTTTTAGAGTGGAAGGGAGGGGGAAGAGACAGAAAGAGAAACATTGATTGGTTGCCTCCCACGTGCACCCCAATGGGGGAGGAATTGAGCCTTCAATAGAGGTACTTAGCCCTTGATTGGAATCAGGCCAGTACTGTATCTATTGAGCCAAATCAGCTTGGGCTCTCATAAAATTTTTATTCTTAGATAAATGTGTGTATATGTTTGGTGCTATCTTAATTTTATTGTGGAAAATTTCTAAACATACACAAAAGAATTTGTCCATTCTTTAACAACCTTTGGGTAATCTTTTATCTATACCTGCATCTACCCTTCCCTCCCTTTATTTATTTTGAAGTAAATCCTTGCTGTATTTCACCAATATTTAGTATGTTTTTGTGAAAGATAAGGACTTTAAAAATAATTACAAATATAATAAATATATTTTCAGACCCTAAAATACTATTCTGAGGACTGTGTAAGACATTCCCAGTTGTGTTTTATTTCTGTAGGAATGGTAACATGGATGATGGTTTTGCTTTTATTTATTTTTTATTTTTAAATATTTTTATTGATGTTAGAGAAGAAGGGAGAGAGGTAGAAACATCAATGATGATCATTGATTGTCTGCCTCTTGCATGTCCCCTACTGGGGATCTAGCCCATAACCTGGGCTTGTGCCCTTGACCAGAATCGAACCTGGGACCCTTTGGTCCATAGGCCAACACTCTATCCACTGAGCCAAACCAGCTAGGGTGACGATGGTTTTGCTTTTATGTTTTTTCGTTTAGACCTTTCTGGAATTTGGGAAGTTTTGTTTACTAGAGATAAGTTTTTTAAAAATAGAAAGAGAATCTCAGCATAGTTAGCTTTATATTGGCTGATAAGTTCAAGATAACAAAAGATAGGATTCCACTGTATATATTTTACTGTTAAATTCTCAAGTTTAGAGCATAATCATATGTTTTAGCTGCTAAGGTCTGAGTAATGGAAAATGTAGTAGCTTTAAGTTAGATTTCCTTATAAAAGTTTTTGCTGTACTGATACAAACTATTTCTTTTCACAGTTCAGAAATTTAAAAACCTATGGCAAGAAAGTTTCTCATTAGTTTGACAGACTCATTTGGTTACAGAACCTGACCTCAATTGACATGAGATTGTTTATAGTCTGTGTTACATTTAGTGACTGCATATGTATTACTGTGGAAATATTACTGCATTTCCTTTCACAGATCCTACTGGGGTGTTATATACAAGAAAGCATAGTGTCATTGCTTTCTGATTTTCCAAACATGTCTCCAAGAGACCATGGCAGACTTTGAAAAGTATAGTTTGTTGGAACTGAATGTTGAGATTAAAAGAGTTTACTGGTACAATTGAAACTTGCTACAAGATAATAAGGCAATGAAGTGTTGTTAAGTATTGACTTTTGGTGTTCAGAACATTGGTTTGTAGTCCAGCATCATCATCGTCTGAAAGCTTCATAGAAATGCAGAATTTTCTCGCCGTATCCTAGAACTATCATGGGCACATTTGAAGAGGTTTAAGTAATTTTACCCTGGCTGTTGTGTAAAGTGGTTAGAACGACTGCCTGTCCACGGAAGGGTTGAGGATTCCATTCCCAGTCAAGTGCACGTACCTAAGTTTCAGGTTCGCTCTCTGCCCCGGGTTGGGGCAAGTGGGGGAGGCAAACAGTCTATGTGAGATGTGTCTCTCTCACATTAATGTTTGTTTCTCCTTCCCTCGCTTCTACTCTTGGAAAAGCATTGGAGAGAGTATCCTCAGGGGAGGATTAACAACAAAAAATAATTTCAAACAGGCAGACTGGATAAATAGTGATGCCTCTTAAGCTAGTAATCAGGAAAGCATGGAATCCTGAAATGTGTGTATTTTGAATGTTCTGTGCTCTTTAGCAGATCATATACGCTCTTTAGCAGATCATATACCTGGTATAATGTGACCAATGTATAATAATTTCTTGGTGATAGCTGAATAGATTTACTTCTTTTATAAGCATTTGCAATTCAAGGTATATCTGTGACTATAATAGTTATGTTATTGTAGAGGAGCTGGCCTTGTCTCCCCTGATTGCTGCTGGGAGTGGAGTTCTTGGGGTACCACTGCAATAAGCATCCCCAAGGCCCCCATGTGAGGATGAGATATGGTAGAAAGCATTATTTCTGTGGAATTAACACCCCTGGGTTTCCAAAGTCCCATTTCCATTAATTCAGTTAGAAGAAGTGTAGCTGGGGTTTCAGTAGAGCTAAAATCAGAGCCAGGGCCTAGAATTTTCATTTCATATTGCATAGAACAGTACTGCATCAGGGTAGCTGCAGTCCAATAGTCCATTTTGTGTATGGTGTCACATGGTTGTGGGCCGTAGGGTTGTGTACAAGAGAACTAAGAAAGGGAGTCCAGAACAAGAGTCCTAAGAAAACCAGAGTAAACTCTTATGGTTAGGGGATTATGTAATCACAAATATTGCCAAGCTTGCATCAACCACACCCATTCTGGCCAACCATCTATCTGAATGTGGGATTCACAGGCAAGTATGTCACCCCAATTTTACTGGGCATGTGTCTTTATCTTTCCTTTGTCTCCCCCCGCCCCCCCCCTCCAAGTGCAAAGTTGTAGTTTCCTGGTGAAGCTGCCCAAATGACATCCTTATAATATCTGGCCTTTCTTTGCTCCTATCCCATTAACAACTAGACAGTTAACAGCAGCATGTTATGACCATTCTTTGCTTTTCCTCAACTTTTAAAATAAAATATCTAAACATAGAAAACAGTATAATGAATTTTTTAAAAATATATTTTATTGATTTTTTTACAGAGAGGAAGGGAGAGGGATAGAAAGTTAGAAACATCGATGAGAGAGAGACATCGATCAGCCGCCTCCTGCACGCCCCCTACTGGGGATGTGCCCACAACCCAGGTACATGCCCTTGACCAGAATCGAACCCGGGACCCTTCAGTCCGCAGGCCGACGCTCCATCCACTGAGCCAAACTGGTCAGGGCAATATAATGAATTTCTATGTACCTACACCTAAATTGCCGTTTGCTTTTTCTGTCGATGTATTTTGCTGAATCATTGAAATTGCTGACTTAAGATAAATACCTTCCTAAATTCTTAAACGTGAATCTAAGTATTATAAAGACACTACTCTTCCCTTGACCAGGGGTTTATACACTGACCATTTTGTTGTTCTCATTTACATAGGTTTTCATTTATCTATATATATAAAAGTCTAAGCGGCTGTTACAATCAAATGACCAGAACAACCGGTTGACCAGTTACTATGACGTGCACTGGCCACCGGGGGGCAGACACTCAATGCAGGAGCTGCCCCCTGGTGGTCAGTGCGCTCCCACAGTCAACCTCCCATGATGGCCAGCCTCCCACGGTCCCTCCCCTCGGCCGATCCCTCCCCCCCTGGCTAAGGCTCCAAGCACCGGAGAATCTGGGTCCGGGAAGCCTGTAGGAGGAGAGCAACCCTGATTGAGATAGAGTAGCAGCTCGGAGGGGGCAGAAGGGGCAAGGCAGCGGCCTAACTGCAAAGACATAAAGTAAGCACCACCACCATCTTACCTCTGCCACCAAACCGCGCTTGCGCACCGTTTTCCCACCGCTTGCCCTTCTGCCCCCTTCACCTACTTCTAGCTCGGCCCCATGCCTTTCTGGGCTCCCAGCTGCCAATTGGCTAGCGCTCCTACGGTGGTGTGCCACCATTGGACGAAGTCAGCTACCTATCATGCTTGGGGGCAGAGCCCTGAAAAATGTGTGACTGAGGTAGAGATAACCTGTCTGTCTGTCAGCAACTCTGCCCTGGGGAGAGTGAGGCGGCCCAAGTGCGGGCAGCGAAGTAGAGCTGTATTTCCACCTCAGAGCCTAGCTGGTGTTCAGGCCGTTTTGGGGCGCTCTGTCTATGGTCTTTGTGTGCTGCTACCTCAGCACATCTACACAACTAGATCGGGGCCTGCCGGCCAACCTTCTACGGTCCCTCCCCCCAGCCAGCAGGCCCTGATTGACCCCTCTGCCCTGCACGAATTCGTGCACCAGGCTTCTAGTATTATAAATAATAAGCCCTTCGTATATTTTTTGTTCATAATTTTTGTAGAATGAATGTGACCTTTTAGTTCCTAGTCACTATTGGTCTTACTGAAGAAATTTTGAATGTTGATTTTAGGGTGTTTTTTATGTTTCTGATTGGTACTTTAGATTCAGGAACTTCTTTTTTGCAAATGGCTTAAATGTTCTGAGAGTAAATGTTTGTTGAAGGGGAGTTTTACTATGTAGAAGCTGCTCTAGTTAAGAATATGATGGGTTCTAAAATGCTGGGTGGTTGTTTTTTTTCCCCTCCTTAAGTCTGATGCAGTGCTCAGAAACAGATGACTAACTTTAATAATGGCACAGTGTATTTTGAAGGTTGAGAATGTAGAGAGAAATATCTGTATTTGTTAGGACTTCAAATAAGTGAGAGAACCTAAATTATTGAACACTATTCAGTGAAAATTTTGGTGCCCTGGAGATGCCAGTTTCCTTGATTTTATATACTTCTGAATTGCTCATTAAAGAAAAATTTTGGGAAAAGAGTCCTTAAACCGCACAATTCTACAATATCCTGAGATGTCTAATCATCTAGATAACTTGTAAATGCTATGTAACATCTTGAACATCTCTCAGTGTTAATATGTTGTCATTAAAAATAATTTTTGCTGCTTGTACTCAATTGGATTGATGTACTAAAATGAAATTTATTTAGCCAGTTTCATTGCCATGCACATGTTTTCTTTTTACTGTTAATATGTCCACATCCTTTTTTTTTTCAGGTAAGTTCTCAAAAGTGAGATTGAGTTAAAGAATATGCAGAGTCTTAAGGGTTTTGATTAAAAAAAAAAAAAAAAAAAAGTCCAGGTGGCCTCTGAAAATATACCAGTACACTGTCAGAAGTAATGTATGAAAGGACCATTAAAATTAAAAATGGCTTTATTTGGTAGGTGAAATGGTATTTGGTTTAATTTATATTTCCTTTATAGCAATATTGAAATTTTTTAATCTCTGTAAACCTTTATTATTTGTTGATCACTTATTTTTGTCCTTGGCCCAGTTTTTGTGGTAGGTACCAATAATAGTAAATGATGTAGTAGCAGCAGCAGCAGCTGCAGCAACACTTGAGATGTGCCAGGCACCATGTCGGTGTTTTCTGTGCATTCATTTATGCCTCATACCTATCCTATGAGACAAATGATACTCATTTTACAGTCAAAGATTCTGGTTTTTTATGGGATTGGCTTCCCAAAGGGAAGTGGTTGAGCTTGAAAGGGAAATAGGTCTGTGTGACCCCCAAAGCCTCTGACCCCTAATCATTAGGTATTTATTATTATCATTTTTACGGACTTGAATTGTTGTGTTCAAGTATATATTGCCAGATATTCATCGGTTCTTTTTATTTATGGTATATTTTAGTGTGGACATGTCTTGTATTATGTCCTTTTTAGGAACTTCTCAAGGTTAGTTACTTTTAAATTAAGTTTGGTTAAGGTGGACATAGCTTCAATTTGTGGGGATAGGTATTTTTGTATCTACCTTTTCAGTTTAAATTTTTATGAAAGACTATTTACCTAGATTTTTTATTTATAATTTTTAAAGTTTTAACCAGGGTCCTGCTCAAAACTAAACCAGGGTAGAACTTTTCAGTGTACAGAAAATATGCAGAAGGGCTTCTCAGTTGATTAGCATTACCAATTATTGTTCCAAAACTAATATATTAAAAAAATCTGCTATTGAAGGGAAATTGTGTTGATCTAATTAAAAACTATTAAAGTGACTTGGGTGAGACTCCTCAGAGTATGTTGAACAAATCAGTAAAGGGTATGTAATTGAGAGATTTAATATTTCACACAACAAAATCTAAGTATGAAATTTTTCTTCAAACTGGAACCAGATAATATAAATTAAATACCCTGTTTTATGCTTGATGTAAAGAAACCCAACAAAATAATTGTACAAATACAGGGAATTAGCATTATATTAATAAATAAGAATTAGAGGTTTTACTTAACAGTGAATTCTTTACGTGTTGACAGTGCCAAAGTTGGCAGAAATAATAGCGTTTAGATAGTATGCAGAGTTTGTTTTGCTCCTTCAAGAGTAACCAAATTTGTACTACTGTGTTTAATGGTACATGGACAAATTAAGTTGTATTTGTTATAAGACACAGAATCTTATTTTCATGGAAGATGGTCAGAATAGCGAACAACTTGAATAATGTTTTAAATCAAAAGAATTCAATCACTTAAGAATGGTTAAAGAGTGAAAGGAAGAAATTAATTAGCTAATTAAGTTTAGAATTAAGTAACTTCAGGTTGTGAATTCCTTGACTTTGATGGCAACTCAAGAGGCTTGCTCATCATTGAGTGAGAAGTGATGTCATAAGAGAATTTTATCATTCTTTGAGGAAATTAGAGGGCACTGATCTACGTAATTTATAGTTTTTTAATCATTGAGATTCTGGAATATTTTCTTAGAGATATTCATTTGAAAATTTTTGTCTCATTATGTTACCCATTTATACTTTTTTTTAAAAAATATATTTTATTGATTTTTTACAGAGAGGAAGAGAGGAAGGGAGAGGGATAGAGAGTTAGAAACATCGATGAGAGAGAAACATCGATCAGCTGCCTCTTGCACGCCCCCTACTGGGGATGTGCCCGCAACCAAGGTACATGCCCTTGACCGGAATCGAACCTGGGACCCTTGAGTCCGCAGGCCAACGCTCTATCCACTGAGCCAAACCGGTTTTGGCACCCATTTATACTTTGACGAGCAATTTTTTTTAATTGCAGAAATGCTTATTGAAAACAAAAGAAACATAAAGGTAAAATACAGCTTCAACACTCAGAGATAACCACTATTTTGTGTTTTTTTGTTTTGTTTTGTTTTTGGTTAACCCTCACTGGAGGGTATTTTTCCACTGATTTTTAGGGAGAATGAAAGAGAGGGAAAGACAGAAACATTGATGTGAGAGAAACACATTGATTAGTTGCCTCTTGCACAAGCCCTGACCGTGGCCTGGGCTAGGGATGAGCCTGCAACCTAGGTACCTGCCCTTGACTGGAATTGAATCTGGGACCCTTTGGTTCACAGGCTACTCGATCCACAGGGCCGAACCGGCTAGGACTGAGATAACCACTATTAATACTTTGATGTTTTAGTCCATTAATTTCTGTCTCAGGGCTGAATGTTTACTTATATATTTATGCTTTTATAATATACTAGAGGCCTGGTGCATGGATTCGTGCACCGGTGGGGGATGTTGGACTGCTGGTTTTGGCCCGATCCCTGCAGGCCAGGCCGAGGGACCCCACTGGTGCAAGAATCCATGTACTGGGCCTCTAGTATGCATATAAGATCTTTGGTTGATCTCTTCCCTCGCGCCCCCCTTCCCCCTTCCCTCTGCTCCCTTCCCTCTGAGATTTCATCAGTCTGTTCCATGTTTCCAGGTCTGTGTGTTGAGCGTCTGCCCCCTGGTGGTCAGTGCGCGTCATAGCTACCAGTCGAATGGTTGCTTAGGCGTGTGTGTGTGTGTGTGTGTGTGTGTGTGTGTGTGTGTGTATGTATGTATGTGTGTTTGTGTTTTCTAATGGCTATCGCCAATCTTTCGGACCTCACATACCACTGGTTGGCGACTGCTGCTCCAAAGGTTACCTTAAACCAGCTGTCGCCAACTTTTCGGACCTCACAGACCACCAGTGGTCCACGGATCACCGGTTGGCGACCACTGTTTTATAATATATTTTTACCAGTGTGTAATCATTACTGTATTTGTTTTAGAGCTTCTATATTGTAAACATTTTCCACTTAGTTTTATTTTAGATGAATTTTATTGATTTGAGATAGAGGCATCCATTTGTTGTTCCACTACTTATGCATTCTCTGGTTGATTCTTGTTCCCTGATGGGATCAAACCCACAACCTTGGGTTATCAGGATGATGCTCTAACCCAGTGGTCGGCAAACTGCGGCTCGCGAGCCACACGCGCCTCTGTTGACTAATGAGTTTGCTGACCACAGCTCTTAACCAACTGAGCTACCTGGCCAAGGCTTAATTTAGTGTTCTACAGCATGTTGAGTGGCTTTCTAATATTTTTTGTCATAGGGATTTAAAAAACTTATAGATGGCCAAAGTTTCTCTTTTTCAATTCCAAACAGGATCACATGAATTTATTTAACATTGTCGATTGCTTAATTAATATAAATTGGTAGATCTACCCATTGCTTGGCAATTATCCTTTTTTTTTTTTAAATATATTTTATTGATTTTTTACAGAGAGGAAGGAAGAGGGATAGAGAGTTAGAAAAAATCGATGAGAGAGAAACATCGATCAGCTGCCTCTCCTGCACACCTCCTACTGGGGATGTGCCCGCAACCAAGTCACGTGCCCTTGACCGGAATCGAACCTGGGACCCCTCAGTCTGCAGGCCAACACTCTATCCACTGAGCCAAACCGGTTTTGGCTACTTGGCAATTATCCTTTAAGAATTTTCACGTGAACCTACAGAAAGGTTTACTTAGTTACAGCAGTGGTAGTGCCAGTTCCCTTCTGCATCCCATTGGATCGTCATTCATTTATTAGCAAATTTGACAGGATAAATGAAATTTTGCTATTTTCTGGCAACTTGTTAAAGTGCAGGACCTGACATGTATTTTTCCATTTGCTATAATAGTATCTTTAAA
Source organism: Plecotus auritus (assembly GCF_963455305.1). Classification (NCBI taxonomy): domain Eukaryota; kingdom Metazoa; phylum Chordata; class Mammalia; order Chiroptera; family Vespertilionidae; genus Plecotus; species Plecotus auritus. The sequence continues at coordinate 82,289,530 of NC_137770.1, read as the reverse complement.
TATCATTTGAATAGGTATGTAAAATGCACATAAGTAAAATAGACCATCCCCACGCTGGCTGATGTTGGCTCAGTAGGTTGAACCTCCTCCCAGGAGAGACAGCTGGTTGATGTTTCTCTCATTGATGTTTTTCTCTCTTTCCTTCCTTTCTCTCTAAAATCAAGAAAATAAAAATTACACCATTCTCATTTTAGGCTCCTAGCAACTTTGTGTGCTTTTTCTCCCCTCTCCTGAATGATTTTATTCAATTTATTTAAAAAAAAAATTTTATTGATTTCAGAGAGGAAGGGAGAGGGAGAAATATAGAAACATCAGTGAGAGAGAATCATTGATTGGCTGCCTCCTGCACGCCCCCTGCTGGGGATTGAGCCCACAACCCAGCATGTGCCCTTGTCCGGAATCAAACCTGGGACCCTTCAGTCTGCGGGCCGAAGCTCTATCCACTGAGCCAAACCAATAGAGCCAAACCAGCCAGGGCTGCATGTTGCATTCCTAATCAAGAAAGGCCCCCTACTTACCCCCCCCCCCCAGGAGTTTTTTACCAGTGATGGTGTAATGTCCCCACAAACTTGAAGTTGTCTGTTTTCCTGTATGTGTACTCAGATCAAATATTTTACCAAGAGTATTGCTTAAATGATATATATTATTTTGTCACATCGGAGGCACAAGACTTCAGACTACTTGTTTTTCAAGTGGTGACCTGCATTATATAGGTACATTTTTCCCTTTATAGTCAGTCAGTAATTAGTGGGATAATACTTTGAGACCATGTAATTTGTTTCTAATCCAGAAAACTTTCTCTCAGTAATTGTAGCATTAACATTTGTCTGAATCAGTTGTTGATGTAATCTTCGCCAGGCTTTCTTTTTAAAAGTGTTATTTAAATTTATTTATTATTATTAATGAGTTTGCTTGTGAATTTAGTTTGGTGAACCTCCAGAAGTGTTGCTATCTTTTTTAAAAAACATGTTATTGGTTTTAGAAAGGAAGAGAGAGGGAGAAAGATAGAAACATCAGTGATGAGAGAGAGTCATTGATCAGACTGCCTTCTGCATGTCCCCCACTGGGGATCCAGCCCACAATCCGGGCCTGTGCCTTGACTGGGAATCAAACCGTCATCTCCTAGTTCATAGGTGTGCAACCATTGAGCAACACTGGCTAGGCTAAAGTTCAATATTCTTAAAACAATTTTTCATGTTTATGATTTCTTTTGGATTTTCTGCCTTTTTTCTGTTACTCATAATTTTGGGAACTGTTGAGTTTTGTTTTGTTTTTCTAATTTAAATATTTATTATTTAAATTCTCACCCAAGTAGAGGGGGTGGAGGGGAGATAGGGAGAGAGAAACATCTATGGGTGCCCTCCTCATTCACCTCAACCAGGCACTGAACCTGCAACCCAGGTATGTGCCCTGACCAGGAATCAAATCAACAACCTTTTAGTGCAGAGGGTGATGCTCAACTGAGTCAATCTGGTTGGGCAGTTTTTGTTTTGTTTTAATCCTCACCCACCGACTTGCATTTTAGAGAGGGGGAGGAAGAGAGAAAGAAACATTGATTTGTTGTATGTGCCCTGACTGGGAGTTGAACCTACAACCTTTTCGGGTATATGGGACAATGTTCCAACCAACTGAGCCACAGTGGCCAGAGCTGTCTTGAGGTTTTGACAATTGCATATGTAACTTTTTACATTTAAATTTTGATCCATCTGTAATTAATTTTGGTGTACAGGGTGAGATTGGTCCCCATTTATTTTAGATGGCTACCTTGTACCATTTATTGAATTATTCCTTTTCCCCTGTTAATATCTTGTGCATTTTCTTAGTTTTTTAATTCTTAGTATTAGCAGTTAGCATAATTTATCTAAAAATGGGAAACTTTGTTTTTTTCTTGGCCTGAAAATGTCCTATAAATATTACCATGTGCTACTTTCTCATGCTAGTGGTCTTTCCATGATAGTCTACCTTGAGATCATGTGTGTTCTTTTTAAAAAAAATATATTTTATTGATTTTTTTTTTTTTTTTTACAGAGAGGAAGGTAGAGGGTTAGAGTTAGAAACATTAATGAGAGAGAAACATCGATCAGCTGCCTCCTGCACACCCCCTACTGGAGATGTGCTGCAACCAAGTTACATGCCCTTGACTAGAATCGAACCTGGAACTCTTCAGTCTGCAGGCCGATGCTCTATCCACTGAGCCAAACCAGTTAGGGCTAAAGCACCCTGTTCTTTTTGTAGACACATAAGGAGTTCATTGTTCCCCTCTGAAGAAGCCAGAAAAAAATAGTATATGAATTTTTAATATTTTCTACAATCTTTGTGATATCATACTATGTTAGTACAGTTTTGGTAATATTATTATACTAAAGTCCTTTTATTCTTGAAATATTAATGTTTATTGCATGTAATATATGTAAGATCATTTTTCTTGAATAATTGGTGTTTATTACATGTAACATCATTTAAAATTGTTTTTCTTGAGATACTGTTTATTGCATGTTACATCTAAGATCATTTTTCTTGAAATATTAAGGTTTATTGCATGTTACATTATATTTAAAATAGTTTTTCTTGAAATAAAATACTGAGAAAAAAAGAAATAGTTGATGAATGTAATAAAGATAAAAGGGAGAGAGGAAAGGTAGGCCAGGTAGATAAAGTAATATGAAAGTAGTGTGGGGGAGGGCATTAAAAGGGATTGAAGGGGGCAAAATAGGAGCTCTTAAGTGTGTTAAAGGAAAACAACTGAGACCAGATGATGATGCTCTAAGTAGTCAGAGAAATTATAATACTCTAAAGTTACTGAAAAACTATTGACAAGTTGTATGGCACAATAAAATAGAAAAGCCTTAGACTCAAGATTTAGCCATATTTTTTTAAAAATTGCCAACTCATTGCTGCCATCTAGTGACACTTTATCTTTAAAATTCTTCAAAGAAATATGTGAAAGAGCCTATTAGGTATGAAGTAGCATCTAATTTGAATTAAATCTAGAGTCTAGGTTTTAGGGGATAGTAATATAGAAAATTATAAGGTAGAGTTCTGAATTTCCAACTCTGAGGTAAGTTAATATTTTTTTGGTTCTCTAGTTAGTATGACTTGACATCTAATAAGCCATACTTGGTGCCATCTTTCATTTCTTTTTGAACCAACGCATTATGTGATAAGTAAGTACGTTGTGATTAATTAATGTGAATAGGATGAAGAGGTAGAGAACTGATTGAAATGCCCTTTAGAAACATCTTGTGGCTTGTTTACTTATCCCCTCTACCCCCTGTTTTTTGCAGTAAATATTTCCAGATATGATACAGAACACAGTCTCTGAGTGGCACTGTTTTGTCAGGTATCATTCTCTCCATCCCTTTCCACTAAAGATGGAGTTCTAGTGGCCATTACTTAAAGGCAAGGGAGCCCAAGGCTTGATTCCAATTATAAACTGATTTGGCTTAGCTCCCAGCAAATTCCAGAACCTTTATAACCTGTATTTCTGAACCATTTGAACCTTGTATTTCCTTATAGTTGTCAGATAACTCAGTCTGCTTTTCTTACCTTGCTATGTACCTATTTATTCTCTGCAGAACTTTCTTGACATTTAATGTGAACTTAAAGAGAAAAGGGCTATGTCCTGGCCAGTGTTGCTCAGTGATTGAGCGTTGACCTATATGAACAGGAGATCACAGTTGATTCTCGGTCAGGGCACATGCCCAGGTTGCAGGCTCGATCCCCAGTGGGGTGTGCAGGAGGCAGCCAATCAAGGATTCTCTCTCATCATTGATGTTTCTATCTCTCTTTCTCCCTCTCCCTTCCTCTCTGAAATCAATAGAAACTAAAAAAGGGGGTTCGGGGAGGGTCTCCACTTCAGTTCCCAGTCAAGGACACGAACCTGGGTTATGGGTTTGCTCCCCTCTCCCTTTCAGGCTTGTGTGGGAACCAATCAGTTGATGTCTCTCTCTCTTCTCTCTCTCTCTCTCTCTCTCTCTCTCTCTCTCTCTCTCTCTCTCTCCCTCCCTCCCTCCCTCCCTCCCTCCCCCCCCTCTTCCTCTCCCCTCCCCCTCCCTCTCTCCCTCCCCTTCCTCCCCACCCCCCCTTTCCACTTTCTGGGGGGTGGGAAACAATGGTAAGGATTAACAAAGGGGGGGGGCGAGGAATGGGCTACTTGTTATAAATATTTCCTTAATTTTTAGCTACATTGACAATCCAAGATAGGATTGCCTCTGTTAAGAGGATACTCAGGATAGCTCAAACTTTAGAATGAATAGTGGAAATAAAATTGACAGTTTTCTTACATCTCATCCAGATGTAGATTTGGTTTTTCTTGTTTTTAGGATATGACTGGGATGGTAGAAGTAGAAATCAATACATTTCTATATCCACTAATCATGTCCTTTGCACTGCCACTAAAATCATCCCCCCCCCCAAAAATATTTTCATTGATTTCAGAGAGGAAGAGAGAGAGATGGAAACATCAATGATGAGAATCATTAATTGGCTGCATCCTGCACTCTCCACAGTGGGGATTGAGCCCACCACCCAGGCATATGCCCTGACTGAGAATTGAACCGTGACCGGTTAATCGGCTGATGCTCAACCACTGAGGTGCACCAGCTGGGCAGTCTTTATCTTTCTGTTCTCTGTACTCTGGTGGAATTCTGTTTTTCTGGAAATCATATCCACTTAATCTCTACAAGTGAATTAAACAGAATGCAGAGTAACCAGGGAACATAATCATTTCATAAATCTTTTCCATATGAGTTTTACTCAAACCAATTTTAAGAGGGAAACATACTTTTCTAAAATTCTACATACTTTATTTACTTAGATCTTCTGTAGTAATCAATATTGAGGTTAAGAAACAATTAATTTGGCGCTGGCCAAGTATGTCATTTGGTTAGAGCAGTGGTAGGCAAACTCATTAGTCAACAGAGCGGCAAACCATGGCTCACGAGCACATGTGGCTCGTGAGCCGCAGTTTGCCGACCACTGGGTTAGAGCATTATCCTGATATGTCAAGGTTGTGGGTTTGATCTCTGATCAGGGCACATACAAGTATCAACCAAAGAATACATACGTGGAACAATAAATTGATGTTCCCCCTCTAAAATCAATTAAATTGCAAAGAAGCAATCTGATTGGCCAGTGTGGCTGAGTTGGTTAGGTGTTGTCCTGTGTACTGAAATGTTGCCAGTTTGATTCCCATTCAGGGCACTTGCCTGGATTACAGGCTTAATCCCCGGTGGCGGGGCCAGGAGGCAACTCAGATGTTTCTCTCCCTCTCTAAAAATCGAAAATATTTTTTAACAAACAGTGAATTTGTCTTAATGAATTTCACTTAAAAAATGACTACTGGGAAAACTTTTAAAGGCTGTAATGATTCCTTTCATCATTGAGGAATTATGGAGTGTTTAGGTCACAGGGGTCCTCAAACTACGGCCCGCGGGCCACATGCAGCCTGCTGAGGACATTTATCCGGCCTGCCGGGTGCCGCTGCCTGTCCTGCTTAGCAGCTGACTCATCCTGGGCCCGCAGTGCACATAGGAATTTGTTCATAGTTTTTTTAAAAAACTATAGTCCGACCCTCCAACGGTCTGAGGGACAGTGAACTGGCCCCCTGTTTAAAAAGTTTGAGGACCACTGGTTAGGATTTGCAAGAAACTTGTAATATTCAAAAAGTGGGTGAAATTGGAATTTATAAACTAGATGCATGAACTGGACATTAGTCTCCATCAAGATTCTGGATTGTTGATTATTAAAGTAATAGCTAATGCATGAAGATTAATATAATTTCATTTTACAGTATTACTAGGCTATTAGTACATATACAGGTGAATATGGTGTTCTCAAAACATTGGTCTTATAAGACATCTTTAATATCAGGATTGTTAATGAAGATTAACCAAAAGCAGAATACCTACAAAACATTAAAAAAAATATGTCTTTCCTAAGCACATAATTTATAAATGCCTCCTGTTATGTATTGTACAACTATTTACTCTTGTTTTTACAATAAGTGCTTTTATTAACCATAAGTTTTAAGTCTGCTTTGGGGATTTGAATTGTTCGGTTTCATGCTGAAAAATATAATGTTATCCACAGACCATCAGTGAATAAAAAAAATAATAAGTTATGCTACTTTGATCAAACTATGCCCCCAAAAATATCTTTTGCATTTAAAATAGTAGTTACATTTAGGGCATATCGTGTAGGAAACACAATAGTTCAATCATGTCTTGGATAGTTTAATGGAAATGCATCCTGAGTGTAGATTTATAGAACCAGCAGCTACCTGTGAGTTGTTCAGACGAGTTGAGTGAAGACAGTAGAGCTGTAGCAATGGGGCCATGGCCATGTGCACTGCATAAGGGAAGCCATCCTTACGTGGGCCATGGCTCCTGTGGTGTATCCTGCTTTTGGACTTCATCATTATATCATAATTTCCACATTTAAAATGATTTGTAAATTTTCTAAAGACTGCAGTTGCTGATAATTAGAATTCTGAGTTGTTAAAAATCTACTTTAAAATGCATGTAAAATGCAAATGCTACACGTATTTGTAAACTAAAAGGCAAAATTTGACCCATTCCTTCTGCATCTTGCTTTTTCACTTGAAATCTGGTGTTAGTGTAAAACATACAATGAGTTTGTCTTAATGAATTTCACTTAAAAATGACTGCTGAAAAAAAAATAAAATAAAAATGACTGCTGAGAAAACTTTTAAAGGCTGTAACGATTCCTTTCATCATTGAGGAATTCTGGAGTGTTTAGGATATACAAGAGACTTCTGATATTCAAAAAATGGGAGAAATCTAACCATTTAGGTTAGATTTTTATGCTGTACAGAGCAGTCTCTCCTATTTCTCCCCCTTTCCTAGTACTTACCTTTAAAAAGTTAGAGGACTAATTGACCTGCCCTATAAGGGTAGATTAGTCTATAAAAAATAGTTAATGAATTGTGATAAAGCAAAAATTCTGGTAACTACTAAATTTGGGGGGAAAAAATAGAACTTTGCCAGCAAGGTTTATACTTTGGAATGGTCCTGTGATAGTCCAGACATAAATGGCATAAAATATTTAAAGAAAGAAAGAGTGATCCAATGATTTTATACCCAACCAAACCGACTCAGATACAAAGAGCACAGGCTGACTGGCAATAATATGCAAGAAGTGAGAGACTATTCTTATGACTTCAAAGTAATATTTTAGAGATAAGCTTGGAACATCATAATACCTATAAGGTGGAATTTAAGAAGTAACATCACAAAAAGACTACAGAATGATCACACAAGTCTAATCAAGCTTTTGGTCCCAGTTTCCTATTTCAGGGAATACAGATAACAATATATGGAATTGTATTAAGAGGATGAAATTTCAGAACAATCCAGACTGGGAACTGCAGGTCAAGTGCCCTGTATTTGTCAACATATAAATTTTAAATTGAAGGGGAACTTATCTAAAAAGTGCTTTAAAAGAAATCAGATTTGGGCTCTGGCCGGGATAGCTCAGTTGGTTAGAGAGTTTTGCTTCAGTGATGTGGATTTGATCTCCAGTCAGGGCACAGAGAAGAATCAACCAGTGAATGTATAAATAAGTGTAGCAAAAATCGATGTCTCCCTCTCTCTAAGAAAAAAAAAACACACACAAAAAATATCTCATGCATTTTAATGAGTAAAACTATACTGCTTAAGAATACACATTTAGGTGATAGAATTACTTAAAAAGGAAATTAGAGCAGTAACTTTTTTGGGGGAAGACATTGAAATGATGTACATGGGACTTTTGTGTTAGTTTTGAGATTTTGTAGAGACTAAGCTGCTCTAGCATTATCAACCTTTAAAAAAAACAGTTCTGCCCTAGCTGGTTTGGCTTGGCCTGCGGACTGAAGAGTCCCAGGTTCGATTCCCGCCAAAGGCACATGCCTGGGTTGGAGGCTCGATACCTAGTAGGGGACATGCTGGAGGCAGCCGATCAATAATTCTCATCATTGATGTTTCTCTCCCTCTTCCTTCTTCTTTGAAATAAATATATTTTAAAAAACAAGTTATTTTTTGCTTTCAGAGAGGAAGCAAGGGAGATAGAAGCATTTATGAGAGAGATATCTACTGCTCCCGCACGCCCCCTACCCAGGGATTGACCCTGCAACCGGGGCATGTGCCCTGATTGGGAGTGTAACCGGTGACCTCTTGGTTCATGGGTTGATGTTCAACCACTGAGCAACACTGGTCAGACCCATCAAACCTTTTATTCACTTATTGGAGCAGGCAAAAAATTCCCCATTATAACTGCCTCCCTTAAAATTAGTAATTTTTAGTAATACCAGCTGGGATATTTTGGGATTCTTAAATTTCTAAGTCTTTTAATTCCCAGTTGCTACTTCCCTAGTTAGTGATACCATGCATGTTGGCTTGGGAGTTTTGGTGGGGAGGATATCATGGTACCAAGTTTTGTCTATAGTTTTTTGGCTTTACTATATGATTGCTTTTATGTAAGGATTCAGAATGATTCCAAAACTATTCTGTGTTGCTTTCTTCCAGGAATCCCAGTTCATTTCCAATAGTGTCTGTGCATTTAGGATATTGACCATTTTTCTCCCCTCAGCAATCAGTGTGAAGTGTGACCTGAGATCATTTGGTTATTTCTAAAACTTTAGAAAATCTGTTCCCTCTTCAGAAAATTTTAAGCAGCAGTACTACTAGAATTATGGGTTCCCATTTCTCCCCTGAAGTAGCCCTGGTACCTGGACTTAGCAAATACTTGAAAAATGTTCAATAAAAAAGTAATTTGTAATAACTTGTTTATTTCTTTAGAAGGATGTGTTCCTAGGAGTGGGATTAATGGGTCTTTGTGGGTTTTCTATCTTTACTGTACATCTTGACTAAATCCTTATGGTAAGTATGGACATTGAAAGCTAATCAGGTGACCTTAGCACAGCTTTTGAAACTGAGATCATTGTATTATTTTTTCATTAACATTTTTATATCAAATTTAGAAACCACACCTTATCAAAGAAAATGGGAAATAAAATCCTATCCTAAAATTCAGAGATGACAACCACTGTTAGCACCTTTTTTATTTATATTCCTGGATGTCTTTCTACCAGTCTTTTCAAATAGGATTCATTGAGAGAATTAAGCCATAAGGCAGCGACTTGCCAAAGGACACTAGTGTATCACGTTTTTAAAACATGTAATACCTGATTATTTAGTCAGGGATATCTCTTTTCCCTTAGGTTCCCAAGTAAAAAATATGGTAACAGCCAAGACAGAAGCCATCCAGTGTGAATGAATCAAAATTATACATTTTTTGGGGGGGGTTAGGTGGACACAAGCTATATTTTTTGCTGCAGAATTTTAGTAATTATGTGTGCCATGAGATGAAATAGGTTGAAAAAATCATTGCCCTATGGCATTATATGCGATGCATTCTGTTCTATATGTAGCATCCTTGTAAAAATTGAGGAAATAGTCATTTAAATCCATGTCTGTTTTGTGGTTCAAAGGAGTATATGTAAAAGGGACATTAAACTTCATGTCTATTTGGTGTTTTCAGCTCATTTGAGTATGCTGGTGGCATGTAGAACCATCCTCTTAAGTAGGTTTTTGGGTTTGGTTTTTGTTTTGTTAAGCCTCACCTGAGGATTATTTTTTCCATTGGAGGAGGGAGAGAGAGAAACATTGATGTGAGAGAGACATGATTGCCTGCCAACTAGACCAGGGAACAAATCTGCAACTCAGGTATGTGCCCTTAACTGGGAATCTAACCTGCAACCCTTAGGTGCGCAAACTGAACACTGAGTGAGCCACACTGGTCAGGGCTAGGTTTATGTTTATTCTTCTAAGGATTTCTGGCCCTTACACTTATATTTGAAAGGCTGTGGGTGATTCTCAGTGGTACTGTTTGGTAAATTTCCATTGTTTAGTCTAGGGAAAAAAATGATTAAGAACTGTTTATATAAGAATATAATTTATAAACCAAAATGAAATGGATTGTGTCCTGAATTTCAGAAATGCTAGGAGGGAAAAGCAGTTGTTACATCCATATATATATAATACTAGAGGCCTGGTGCATGAAATTCGTGTGTGGGGGATGGGTTCCTCAGCCCACCTGCACCCTCTTCAATCTGGGACCCTCCCCCCCCCCCCCCCCCCCCGGGGATGGCCCTCTCACAATCCAGGTCTGCTGACTCCTAACCGCTTGCCTGCATGCCTGCCTGCCTGCCTGCTGGCCTGATTGCCCCCTAACTGATCCCCTGTCAGCCTGATTGCCCCCTAACTGCTCTCCCTTGCTGGCCTGATTGCCCCCTAACTGCTCCCCTGCCAGCCTTATCACCCCTAACTGCCTCTGCCTTGGTCCCTGCACCTGGAACCCGGGCTTCCCTCCCTCTGGCCAGCCGCAGGCACTCGGGACCGCGGCCAGCTTCCCCGGGGCCCGGCTTTCTCAGGAAGGACGTCTAAAAGGTCGTCCGGTCTTATTAGCATATTACCCTTTTATTAGTGTGTGTGTGTGTGTGTGTGTGTATTTCATAGAGGAAGGGAGTGGGAGACAGAGAAACATCAATGATCAGAGAGAACCATTGACTGGTTGCTTTGCTGCATGCCCCCCACTGGGGATCGATCCCGCCATCTGGGCATATGTCCTTGACCAGAATTGAACCCGGGACCCTTCAGTCCGCAGACCAACAGTCTGTCCACTGAGCCAAATTGTCTAGGGCAGTTGGTACATCATTAAAAATCAGTATTGCTTGTGAAATGACTAGGTATTTTATGGGTCAGAATTGTGTTGGTCATGTATAAATGATGTATATTACCTATTTTATTAAATTTGTGTATATAAGAAGACATTTTAACATAATCCATGAGAATTAGTTTGTCATGTTTCTCTTGAGTATTGGAAAAATATCATTAGACATTGGTATCTTTAATCTTTACAGTGTTCTCTAAATCAAAAGAGGGTCCATCATAACTGGTGGTTGGAATGGCAACTGGCAGCAGACTGATACAAAAGCAAAAAGAATGCCAAACATTAAGATTGAGTCTAACATACATAAAGATAATTTTTGTTTTGAAATAGTCTGAGGAAATTTTTATTCTCTTCCTTAGTTCCTGTGGTGGTCTTTTGATTTCACCCAGTTTATCATCACCATCTAGTAGTATTAAATGTCCCAACTATATTTTGTAGGTTATCACATAAGATGGAAGTAAAATAGCCATCGAATTCTATAAAAAGATACTTAAGGTATCTGGCATATTGTAAGTCAATTGAGGTACCTAGAAAGGTATTTCCAGAGTGAATGAATTGGTTCTGTTCATTGCCTTTGTATAATAAGGTTAATTATACTTGAAGGGCAGCGTGTCAATTGAACATAAATCTAGCTAAAGTGGTGTATGGGCAGAATTTCGAGGGTGTTCCCCCCCCACCCCCCAGCAAATCCCTATTTTCTTTTTTTTACATAAATTTTTATTGATTTCAGAGAGGAAGGGAGAGGGAAGAGAAATAGAAACATCAGTGATTAGGATCATTGATCGGCTGACTCCTGCACAACCTCTACTGGGGATCGAGCCTGCAACCCTGGCATGTGCCCTTGACTGGAATTGAACCTGGGACCCTTTAGTTTTAGACTCGTTTTAGTAAAAGCAATGTGCAAGAATATGGAATTATTGATAGATGGCAAGCAGTGGCTAGGTTAGCATGACTGAGAAGGTGAAAAATGAGTCGAAATTGGTGGTAGATAGCTTATGGGTTTCTAATTTGCATGAGGACTTTATAACGGTGGTCATTTAGAATGAAATATTCAAGAAGATTGTGTTGCCAATTGTCTGTGGAGGGGAAAAAATCTGTTAGAATAGACTAGAGTAGGGGAAGTTGAATTTCTATAAGGATATATTCTTGGCCTCTAATCTCTGAAGAGTAATAGACTTGCTGTTGTAAGATGCGTGGAGGTTGACTGGTACTCTAGGTAGTCACAGTGGTTTAAAATAACAGTAGATGAAGTTTTATCAAGTAATATTTTGTTTTTAGCATCTTTTCACCTGAATGCATTTTTTTCCCTTCCAGTTTTGGCTTTGTGAGGAACCGTAATCATCAAAGACAATGGCCAGCAATGTTACCAACAAGACAGATCCTCGCTCCATGAACTCCCGTGTATTCATTGGGAATCTCAATACTCTTGTGGTGAAGAAATCTGATGTGGAGGCTATCTTCTCAAAGTACGGCAAAATTGTGGGTTGCTCTGTTCATAAGGGCTTTGCCTTCGTTCAATATGTTAATGAGAGAAATGCCCGGGCTGCAGTGGCAGGAGAAGATGGCAGAATGATCGCTGGCCAGGTTTTAGGTAAGATGAGTTGAATTAATTTTTTATCATTTTAATAGTCAGATTTTCTGGGTTTGATAATTGACTTTAGCATAATAAAAATGTTAGGTTTATAGATATATTAGGCTAAATACAGACTTTTATTTATTATGCCATTAGTACTTGAGACTAGATAACCTCAGTTGGTAGTCTTCGGTAACATAGAGGAGGTAGGAATGATATTTCTTAAGGTAATAAATGGCTGTGGGTACTGCTCACAGTGGACTGGTAGAATACAATATAGCTTAGTCACTCATGGGCTGCAGAATCAGATTACTTGGCTCTGCATTGGGGCTTCACACTGTGTTAGGCAGCTTACTTAGCTTGGCTGAGCCCTATATTTTCTCTTCTCTTCAAATGGAGATAATAGTATCTTGATTTATTACTTATTCTTACCTGATATATTAGGTGTCAAGAGGATTTAGATAAATTGAGATAATTCATGAAAAGCTTCTGGTAGAACTCCAGCATGTTATGCTAGAGATGCTTTAAACCTGTTAATTCTTCTATCCCTTTCCTATTTAAAAATTTTATGACATTCTATTTGTTGGAGAAGCTTTTTAGTATTTTCCTACACTCTGAACTGATTTCTTCCTTATCATGAAGTTTTTTCTACCCCTATGATCTGGAGCAGTGCTGGTTCAATAGAAATAGAATGTGAACCATGTATGTGATTTTTAAATTTGTAAATAACTATATTAAAAGAAGTAACAAAAGAATGACATTAATTTTACTTAACCTGCTCTGACCGGTTTGGCTCAGTGGATAGAGCATTGGCCTGCGGACTGAAAGGTCCCAGGTTCGATCTGGTCAAGGGCATGTACCTTGGTTGCAGGCACATCCCCAGTAGGTGTGCAGGAGGCAGCTGATCTATGTTTCTCTCTTATCGATGTTTCTCACTCTCTATTCCTCTACCTTCCTCTCTGTAAAAAATCAATAAAATATATCAAAAAAAATTTTTTTTTTACTTAACCCAGTATACCCCAAATATTGTCACTTTGATATGTAATCATTTAAAAATATGATTGGGGTATTTTACACTATCTTTTCATACCAAGTCTTTGAAATCCATTGTGTATGCATACTTATAAAACATCTGAATTCAGACATTATACATTTCTTTTTAAAAATTTGAGTTGTATTGATTTTAGCGGAGAGAGAAAAGAAGAGAGGGAAATAATCTATTTTGTTCCATTTATTTATTTATTCATTCATTGCTTGCTTTATAGTGTATCACATCTGATGGCCTACCACACAGTTGTCCCATTTTTGGTGATATTAAGAAAATTTGTGGGTTCAAGTTTGACCTCCTAACCTATCTTTGATAAAGTTCCCCATAGATTTTTCACCTTATGGTGATAATGGTATTTTTTAGGTAATTTAGGGGTTCAAAAGAGTGGGTTTTCTAATTCCTTCTATACTTACTAACTGTAATTTTTCTAAACTGAACAACTTCTTGTTAATAATTGATTTTTCTGAAATACTGTTCACATTGGAAAGGCAGAATAAATCTTCAAATTTTGGTGTAGTTGATCCTTTAGCAACCTTTAAATATAGTCAGTCATTGCTTTTATTTACTATTATTTTGAATTTGTATATTTAAATGAGTGTGTTTTTAGTCCATTGCAATTTTTTAAACTGATTTTTAGAGAGAGGAAGGGAGAGAAAAGAGAGAGAAACATTGCTTTGTTGCTTTTTTGTATGTGCTTTGACCAAGAGTCGAATCCGCAAACTTGGCTTATTAGGATGCAATTTAACCAACTGAGCTAGCTGGATAGAGCCACAAATCATTCTTTAGAGCTCAAAATCATTTCTTTATCCTAGTGCAGTGGTCGGCAAACTGTGGCTCGCAAGCCGCAGTTTGCTGCTCTGTTGACTAATGAGTTGGCCGACCACTGACCTAGACTCTATTCCAGTAATTACAGGCTGTTGTTGTTCCTTGTGATTAAACCCCTATCCCAGTGGTCGGCAAACTCATTAGTCAACAGAGCCAAATATCAACAGTACAAAGATTGAAATTTCTTTTGAGAGCCAAATTTTTTAAACTTAAACTTCTTCTAACACCACTTCTTCAAAATAGACTCACCCAGGCCGTGGTATTTTGTGGAAGAGCCACACTCAAGGGGCCAAAGAGCCGCATGTGGCTTGCAAGCCACAGTTTGCCGACCATGGGCCTAGTGGATCACCTTCAAGTTGGTCCCTATGTCATTGTGACCTTCCTAATGGAATAATGTATTGTTTCATTCTCTGGCACCAGAAGATATTCCAGGTCATCTGGTATATAGCTTGACATAAATTTGGAATTTGCCCTTTTGCCCAAGAGCCTTGGCTCCTTTTAACGAGAATTATTTAGAAACCACTGTCTGTATATCAGGAGTTATTGTTACGAATTTTTATTGATTCTGACTAGATTCAGTGGGTAGATTAGGAGGTACTTATTTATACTTTTTAAGAAAAGAAAAAATACAATTTTATGTGTACTTTGTGCCACAGTTTTAAAATAACCATACTTGTATTTTTACTAAAATTAAGATTATTAAATGAAATTTTATTAATATACTAGAGGCCCGGTCCATGAAATTCGTGCATGGGTGGGGGAGTATCCCTCAGCCCAGCCTGCACCCTCTCCAATCTGGGACCCCTCAATGATGTCCGACTGCCTGTTCACAATCCAGGACTGCTGGCTCCCAACTGCTTGCCTGCCTGCCTTCCTGATTGCCCCTAACCACTTCTGCCTGCCAGCCTGATCACACCCTAACCACTCCCCTGCCAGCCTGTTTGCCCCTAACTGCCCACCCCTGCAGGCCTGTTTGCCCCTAACTGCCCTCCCCTGCAGATCTGGTCACCCTAACTGTCCCTCCCCTGCAGGCCTGGGTCCACTCCAACTGCCCTCCTTGATGTTTCTCTCTCATCAATGTTTCTAATTCCCTCTCCCTTCCGCTCTGTAAAAAAATCAATAAACTATATTATTTAAAAATTAGAAACTAATTTAGTGGACCAACAACTGAAGATTATTCATGAATTGTCTATTTAGCAAAAAGACAATGTACTTAATGTCTGTTTTTTAATTGCTTATTTGATGAGTTGAGTTTTAAAAGAGCTACAATGGCCTCTTGTTAATGAGGAAGCACATGAACTCTTGTTTGGTAGGCAGTGGATCGACAGGCTAAGTAGTTGGCTGCTAGAATGGGTGTTTTAAATATTTACCTTTTGTGTGGAAACTAGAGGCCCAGTGCATGAAATTTTTGCACTGGTAGGGTCCCTAGTGGCTGCTGGCTTCCCCCTGGTGGTCAGCGCACGTCATAGCAAGCAATCAAACTCCCAGACAGGACACTTTGCATATTAGGCATTACATACACACACACACACACACTAGGGTGTTTTTTTCCTTCTCTCCTTTTGTTGGTGTGTATTTATGTATGTGCATGTACAGGTGGTTAAGCATTTCTGTAAAGTACTTGCAACTTTAAAAGTTGGTTCTACTTGTAAGTAGAATAAACATTTGCCTTTGGGGAAATTTAAGGGTACCATAGTTATATTAATTCATGAACTGCCATATAAAATCTCTGAGGTCATTCATTTCTAATATATTTGTTTAATTTAAGATATACAGAATCATTTCTAGAAAGGCAACTAACTATTAGTCACTGATACTTTTTTCCTGTGATAGTAACTAAGTGAACAAAATGGGTGTTCTGAATGGTAAGCATTTCATTGAAGTAGGAGCTGAGCATGGAAGGTACCAAAGACAAACTTAGTGTGTTATAAATAATGAAAACTTTTTTGGTACAAAAGGAATGGAAGATTAAGTTCCAGCCTTATAAAAATTCTTGAGTGTTTATATCATAAGGAAAGGTTACAGTATTAGATCTTTGTTTATTTATATGACTTAGGTACACTTTTAAAAATCCCAACAGAGTTGTCACTAAAGTTTTTCTTTTTGTTTTTTTTCAGATATTAATCTGGCTGCAGAGCCAAAAGTGAACCGAGGAAAAGCAGGTGTGAAACGATCTGCAGCGGAGATGTACGGGTCAGTACCAGAACACCCTTCTCCGTCCCCTCTACTCAGGTCCGGAACTTTATTATTTATAACTCCATTGTGTCCATCAGTGGGCATATTCTCTATCTGTTTTTCTCGATATGGGAGGGCTAATTGTAGTATGTTTTATCTGTGTCAAAGTAATGCTTTATTTTTTGTTAATATACTTCCTTTTCACCCATTTCCCATAAAATTATTAGACTTCCCTGAGATTTTGGCTATTAAAGAATACTTTGATATTTAGCATAAATTATAAAATTCTTTAAGAGGAGTTTAACTTCTCAGGAGCTGAGGAGTAAGAAAGGGAAGATGGCCTAAGAATGTTTAGTTTACTATTGTAATTTTCAGTGTTCTTAATTTGGCTACTATGTAGTGTGTTGAAATTTTAGCAAAACTTTCACCTGAATTTGAATTTGTCCACTGCATGTTCAGGGGCCTAAGATGCTTAAAATTCAGTTATGTTATTTGAATGATTGGAAGTTGTTCCATGCTAATCTGTTGATCTATTTGTTGTGGTTGGTTTGGCATGGGCTTTGGGGTTTTTTTCCCCTATCAGCTATTGTGAATTGACATTAATGGCTTCAAATTAATGCTCTTTGGTATTTATTTTTCAGCTCCTCTTTTGATTTGGACTATGACTTTCAACGGGATTATTATGACAGGTATGTTAAAAGTTTTTTGTCTATCTTGATAAAAAGCACCTAGTGAGAATCGTTTTGTTTTTCTATTTTGTAGTAACGAACAACATAAACATATTTTCAAACAAAATCTCTTCTTTCTGCCAAAAACAAAATGAAAAATACTTCGCTTCTACAAATTGAGGTAGACTAGTGAGGTGACATTTCTATTGATTTCAAAGAATCAGTTTATGTATCTTTATGTCATATTGGGACATGTCCAATATATTCTAGACTAAGGTTTTTTCTTGAAACACGTCATTTTTCTTTTTGTTTTAATTTGTATTCCAAATAAAAGGACTTTCTGAATTACCTAATGATGAAATGAGACTTATATAGCAGTTATATGTTTCTTCATTATTTCCCTATGGCATACTTGCCACTTGGCTTTGCATTGTATGGGATTACAATAAAATTTCAAAAAATGATTCCTAACTTTATTGTACAGTGAACTTTAAGCAAACCAGCTAATATAAAATAGGCTATAATCAGCTTATATAATGAATTAACAATACAAATTGCTTTGAGAGTTAATGTTAGAGTGTTAAGATTTATATTATAGATTAGGAATCATGGTGATACAATTCTAATAGGTTAAGGGGGTTGGCCTGGCCATTGTTGCTCAGGGTTGAGCGTCAAACCATGAACCAGGAGGTCATCGTGTGATTCCCAGTCAGGGCACCTGCCTGGGCTGCGGGCTGGATCCCCAGTGGAGGCGGCCAATCGATGATTATCTCTCTCATTGATGTTTCTCTCCCTCTCTCGTCCTCTCTCTGAAACCAATTAAAAATGAATGAAAGAATGAATGAATGAATGAATGAAAGATAAGGAGTTTGGAATAATGATTTCTTCTTATGCCTTCAGAACAGCATTAATATTTTTTGGAGATTCCTAAGAAATAAAATTGGGAGATGTGTGGGTAGGGATAAGTTATGGATGGCTTTTATTTTTAAATTTTATTTTATTCTGTTTTTTTCCATTATCTTTTATCTCCTCTATGCCCTCTTCCACCTCCAGCTGATAATAGGAATTATTGGGGAGTGGCATGATATGCAGAAAGTATTGGTATTATATTGGCATTCAGATAATCTTCAAGAATTATTAAGGAAACAGCTATACTAACAATAGAGGAATGTGCAAATTGGCCGTAACATCATCACATAACGACTAATCAGGTCGGGGGCAGGGCTGCGGCCGAGAGCTCAGCATGCCTGCGGCAGGGGTCTGAAGGGCATGGAGAGGAAGGGAGAGCAGATAGGCAGTTGGGGGATCAGGCTGGCAGGAGAGAGCAGTTAGGCGGTTAGGGGATTAGGCCAGCAGGGCAGCAGTTAGGGACATCAGGCAGGCAGGCAGGTGAGCGGTTAGGAGCCAGTGGTTCTGGATTACGAAAGGGATCCCAGATTGGATCGGGTGCAGGCCAGGCTGAGGAGACCCTCCACCCCGTGCACGAATTTTATGCACTGGGCTTCTAGTTAGGTATATTTAGTTTGGTACTTTTTAAGTTATTCATTATATGGTAGTATTTGACCATACTCATACATTGGACTTGATAAATAAGTGTAAGTTTTGCTTTTGTGTTTGAGAAATATTAAGTAGACTATGGTAGCTAAGTATTAAAAGACCAAAGGAGTAAGACTGGAAAAATTGTTTTTAATCTACATTGTAAAAATCCTTGAATATGTCATAAGGTTGTATGATTTGAATCTCGTTCATGCATCATCAAATGATTATTTCATTTGTCTTCAGAGATTTCAGATTTTTATGTTTAAACACATATTTTGAAAAATAATGATTTCTCTACTTCAAAAATATTGAAATTATAAAAATGGCAGCCCTTAGTTGGGAGAACAGATCTGGGAAAACTTGGTCACTGATAGAGTGACTTAAAGGTCCTGAAATTTTGTGAATAACTGAATTTGTCTGAAGCAGTTACTCTTAATCCACTACCATCCCACACATAGGAATCTCTTGGCCACATTTAAAAAATACTCATGCCCAAGTACACCTGTAGTGATTTTTATACAGCTGGTTTAGGTAGACTCTTTATTGATGTATGTTTTTTAAAGCTCCCAAGGAATTCTAATGTCCTGGGAGGGTTGAGAATCATTGATAACATAGAACAAGGAAGTAGTTTTAATTCTGTGAATATTACCTATTTCTTTGTCATGATACCTCTTAGAAAAAATTTAATACACATTTTATGGATATAATTTCTGGGGTATTATGAACTCTATTTAGGTAAGAAACTTTTTCAAATCTATAATAATAAAAGCATAATATCCTAATTAGACCAGATGTCCTTCTGGAGGACCTTCCAGATGAAGCTGGGGCTGTGAGGCAGCCAGGGGAAGGAAGGCCTACTCTTGCACGAATTTCGTGCATTGAGGTTCTAGTTGTATGTATAAAATTCAGACAGTGTAACCCTACCTTTATGAAAATAGTCTTCTGAAGTTTTACTTTAGTTGTCTTGGTAAGGCAGCAAAACTTAGAACATCCCTATCATCTCACAGTGTAAATACAGGGTGTCCCCCCAAAATGTATATACACTGTGAATTATTCCAATGGGTTAAATCTGCAAAGAAGCAGCATCAATCGACCTATTAGTTGTTAAAGTGTGTATACATTTTTTTGGGACAATCCTGAATGTTTGGAAAAATAGTTTTAAGTGAGGAATTTTGCAAAACTTAATAAAAAAAGATACAGACAGCAAGGAATAGTGAAGAAATTTAGATGTTTGCAGAAATATCTTCAAATTTCTTACCATAGCTATTTAGTCCTAAAAAATGATGGCAACACACTGTTGGCCTCTTGGTTTTTAAAGAGCAAGAGAATACCTTTAGTTACTCCTTAATGTATTGCTAGATAATATGGTGTGTCAGTTAAAAGTAATGTCTTCCCCCTTCCATTCTAATCTGAAGACTAATGGAATAAGCAAGTGATAGCTACTAAAGAGTTGGTCAAGTATAGTACTCAGTTCTGTGATGGGAAAATGAACAGGCTTAGTGAAAAATGGAAAAAACTACTCAGGAAAATGGTGTTTTCTTTTACTCAGAAGTTCTGAAGTTACTTTATTTGTAAGGTTAAGGTGTTTGTTATCCTAATTAGTGATCCTAAATCTACTATGTTGGATTCTTTATTATAAGAAGGTGCAGCCTGGTCACCGTGGCTTAGTGGTTGAGCGTCGACCTGTGCTCCAGGAGGTCACAGTTCGATTCCCGATCACATGCCCAGATGGTGGGCTTGATCAGTTGCCTTTTGCAAATCCCTTACCAGGGATTAAGCCTTTAAACCCGGTCATGTGCCATGACCAGGAATCAAACTGGCAACCTTTCTGTGCACAGGATGACGCACAACCACACCCGCCAGGCCCAGCCTGAGTTTTGACATAAACTTAAGGAATATAGGCAGTGGGTGTTTTGTAAGGGAAAACATAAATTTTAAATATCAGGAAACCAGTTATTAACTGTTTTGTTAGGAGAATTGCAGTGATTTGTACATTTGCTTTGATATTAATGGGTGTTAATTAGCAAGTCCCAATGATTGTAAATAAATACCTTTAAAACTGGAGAGGATAAACCTATCTAATAAGAGTAATATGCAAATTAACCATCACTCTGCTACACCACAATCCATGCCCACCAGCCAATCAGGAGCGAGTATGCAAATTAACCCCAACCAAGATGGCTGCAGCCACGGAGCGAGCAGGAGGCTTGGGTTTCCCCGGCAGTGGAGGTCGCCAAGCTTTCCACACACCCTGGTGGGCCCAGGCCTCTACTCAAGACTACAAAGTTTGAATTATAGAAGATAAATAAATCCCAACAAAAATGACTGCGGCCATGGAGCGAGCAGGAAGATTGGCTCCGCTCCAGGCTACAAAGTTTCAATTATAGAAGATAAAGAAATCCCAGATACCAGGGCCTCCACTTGGGTCACCAGGGGCTGTGGCCGGCCTGCAAACCACCACAGGCCCCTCGCCCAGGCCGCCCCACACCGCAAGGGAACCCCCACTCTGATCCAGGACACCCTTTAGGGCAAACCAGCTGGCCCCCACCCATGCACCAGGTCTCTATCCTATCTAATAAAAGAGTAACATGCAAATTGACCATCACCCCAACACACAAGTTGGCTGCCCCCATATGGTCAAAGATGGCTACCACAAGATGGCCAGCAGGGGAGGGCAGTTGGGAGGGACCAGGTCTACAAGGGAGGGCAGTTGGGGGCGACCAGGCCGGCAGAGGAGGGAAGTTGGGGGGGCCCGGGCCTGCAGGGAAGGGCAGTTGGGGGGGACCCAGGCCTGCAGGGGAGGGCAGTTGGGGGCAAACAGGCTGGCAGGGGAGCAGTCAGGCATCAATCAGGCTGGCAGGCAGAAGCGGTTAGGGGCAATCAGGAAGGCAGGCAGGCGAGCAGTTGGGAGCCAGCAGTCCTGGATTGTGAGCGGGCAGTCGGACATCCCTTGAGGGGTCCCAGATTGGAGAGGGTGCAGGCTGGGCTGAGGGACACCCCTCTGTGCACAAATTTCAAGAACTGTTTACCTCACATCATTAAAGATTATCTACTTTGGAAGACATTTTAATGCAAGTTTTTGCTTTGCCATCTTGTTCTTGTGGAATTTTGGATTCTAGTTGTTCTTAAGGCCATTGCTGATACAGGTGTGAAATTTCTTACGAATTCAACAGAAATTGTCTATGTGAAACTACCATTTTAAATAAATTAATATCTGACACTCAGATACACTATTAACTGTTTCAAATATACTATAAACTTGTGATCATACATAGTTTATAATTATCCAAAGATTTGTTAACAAACACTTTTTTTGTGGTAGGAATATAAGCCCAAAATAGCCTTTTCTTTTAAGATGAATATTTATGGGAATCTATGTATAAAACTAGGGGGGTTGTATAAGTCACCCTTGTGTGCAGAACATTATTTGTTAATGTTGAAGGTCTAATAAACCTAGAAGGTCCTGACAAAGATCCAGTTTCATTTGTGTCCTGTTTAGAATTTTTTTGCTTCTGGAGGGGAGGAAAGGTGCAAGTAGTTACCATTGTAATTGTTGAATTTTTTTTGCTGTAGCAGTTCTTTATAGAGGACTTCTTGTGTGAACAGTTCCATTGAATTACTTTGCAGTTGTTTCTTTTCAGATTCTTAAATTTCTGTAATTTATTTAAAATATTTTTTCACATTTTCATTATGCACTTTTGAAATTACTGATTATTATAAGCAGTATAATATTAGGCAATATAGTATTAGGTAAATGCCATCATACCGTGATTAGAAAGGGGAATGAAATACATCAACTCATAGATCAAATGGGACACTTGTATGACAAGCAATATAGTAAGTATACAGTGAAGAAAGTGCTGTGAAATTAACAGGAGCTATTGTGTATCCTGCATTGTAGAGGATTGTCTCATAGAAAGATGAATTGCCTTGCCCTTTGGGTAGCTATAAGCTTCCCTGTTAAGATTCAAAGAGCCCCATTTAGTTTCACAAAGGGCTGTATTTGAACTTGCCTTTGATAATAGGTAGGAGGCATTTAGGCAGATAGGGTGAGAAGGTTTCACTTTAATAAAGTTGCAGAGTTGTGAATATATCTGGGTATTTGGGGGAAGCAACCAGCTGTAGTTGGGAAGAATGAGGATTGTAAATAGCTTTGTATGGCACATGAAAGAATTTTATCCTCTATCCTGATATCTTAGAAAAGAGGAACTGGAGGGGAGGAAAGGTGCAAGTAGTTACCATTGTAATTGTTGAAATTGGAGGTCTTGCCCTAACTGGTTTGGCTCAATGGATAGAGCGTCGGCCTGTGGACTGCAAGGTCCCAGGTTCAATTCTGGTCAAGGGAATGTACCTTGGTTGTGGGCACATCCCCAGTAAGAGGTGTGCAGGAAGCAGCTGATGGATGTTTCTAACTTATCTCTCTCTGTAAAAAAATCAATGAAATATATTTCTAAAAAAAAAAGAAATGGGAGGTCTTGATGAGATTTACTACTATTGGGTTAAAGTTACATAAGTAGATGCTTTGTGGGAGAGAAGAGTCGAGTATAGTTGAGATTTTTCTCTTATGGCTAGGATTATATGATAAAGGTTACATGAAGAGAGGTCAGGCAATTTTTTTGTTGATTCTTACTCTACAGATCTTTTCCAGCAAGGTGTATTGATCAGAGGTGAAGAAAAATAGTTTATACAGTGGTGGGAGAGTTTCCATTGAATTGCAAGATGGTTGAAAGAAGCTGACCATCATCTATTCCTAATACTTGAACCCTTATTTTGTTCGAGGCTCACAAAGTTTTAGATTTTGGATTAACTCAATTTTATTGGGTTATCATCTTTTTTTAAAATTATTATTGATTTCAGAGAGGAAAGGACAGGGAGAGAGAGAAACATCAATAATGAGAGAGAATCATTGATCGGCTGCCTCCTGCTCGCCCCCTACTGAGAAATGAGCCCATAACCAAGTATATGCCCTTGACTGTAATCAAACCTGGGACCCTTCAGTCCAGAGGCTGGCACTCTGTCCACTGAGCCAAACCAGCTAGGGCAGGAGTTATCATCTTGCCTCCCCCTTTTCTTTCATTTTTTAAAAAATATTCCTGAGCAGTGCTGCACCTGCTTGGAAAGGCATGTGATTAAGAGAGCAAGAGGATTCTTGGCTACTTGGAAAAGCCAAGAGATGGCTCTTTATGTGTCACCAAAGGTGACATTTTAAATAAGGAAGTTTGCATTTGCTCAGATCCCCTTTGTTGGTTGTATCTTTCTTGAGTGGACCTGATTATGTTATAGTTACTAGGAGGAATAGGTAGGGGTGTGTGTGTGTGTTTAAAGATGTGATTGAGAGACTATACATTTATTTTATTATTTTTTAAATATATTTTTATTGATTTCAGAGAGGAAGGGAGAGAGACATAGTAACATCAGTGATGAGAGAGAATCATTGATTGGCTGCCTCCTTATCAAAGGGACTGATTCCACAACCTGGGCATGTGCCCCTGAACCAGGAATCGAACTGTGACCTCTGATTCATAGTTTAACGCTCACAGTAGTCACAATGGCTGGGCTAATTTATTATTTTATAAGTTAACAGTTGTTTGGTCTTACTGACTTAATTTAGTTGTGAAGGAATTCTGTTTTCTTCTTATCCAATAGGATGTACAGTTACCCAGCACGTGTTCCTCCTCCTCCTCCTATTGCTCGGGCTGTAGTGCCCTCAAAACGCCAACGTGTATCAGGAAACACATCACGAAGGGGCAAAAGTGGCTTCAATTCTAAGAGTGGACAGCGAGGATCTTCTTCCAAGTCTGCAAAGTGTATGTATTCAGCTTTGTGGCATTTATTCTATGTTGAAATAATGAAATTAATGCTGCTAATAATTTCATTTTTTGTACAAAAGCCTTTGCATAATAAAAGAAGAGAATATAATGATTAAGGGACCAACTCTAGATTGCCTTACTTTAGGGAGTTGAGGCACCTGTTAAATTTGTGTAATGTATGTCAGTAAAACTGTACAGAGAAAGTGCTTTTAAAAGGAATTGAAGTCTTCAGCAGGTGCACAAAAGTCAGACTGCTACTGGTAATGGAGTAAGCACATTAGATTGAGTTTTCCTTTATCAGCTACAAGATTGAAGGGTCCTCATTACTGAGACGATCTGATACTAATGCCATTTCTCCCTAGGGATTTCCTTTTGGCTACTAGTGTATAGTATGGTAGGAATGTTTTTGATAACTTGTAGCTTCTGGTACATTTGATTCTCATCTAAGGTTTTATTTATTTTAAAAGTGAAAGGAGATGACCTTCAGGCCATTAAGAAGGAATTGACCCAGATAAAACAGAAAGTGGATTATCTACTGGAAAGCCTGGAAAAAATTGAAAAGGAACAGAGCAAACAAGCAGGTAAATGGTACTGCTACTTTTTGGGGGATGTAGAGTTGGGTTAGTTACCTAAGGTATTTGAAAGTATATGTTGGGATAGTGGGTGTAAAGCAATTGAATGTGAAACTTGGGGAGTTTGAATTGGGAAGGGCATTTATGTGGGAGGAATTAGGCTTGTGCTGCATTTTGTATTGATTAGTGGGAATTGTTTACACCCTGTGGACATTAATATCCCTGGACAGACTTGTCCTTCTCATCCCCAGTAGAGATGAAGAATGATAAGACAGAAGAGGAGCAGACCACCAGCTCCCTGAAGAAAGATGAGACTAATGTGAAGATGGAGTCCGAGGGGGGTGCAGAGGACTCTGCTGAGGAGGGGGACCTACTGGATGATGATGATAATGAAGATCGGGGGGATGACCAGGTGAAAACCACGGGAGAGGAAAGAAAAAGGTGGTGGAGGGGGGATCAGGGACACATGGAGTGCCTCTAACTCCATCCTATTTGTGTCTGTTTCTCACAGCTGGAGTTGATCAAGGATGATGAAAAAGAGGCTGAGGAAGGAGAGGATGACAGAGACAGCGCCAATGGCGAGGATGACTCTTAAGCACATAGTGGGGTTTAGAAATGTTGTCCCATTATTTCTTTGTCTAGGCGCTTGTCTAAGATCAAAATTTTCACCAGATCCTCTCCCTAGTACCTTCAGCACATGCTTACTGTTCTCCCTATCTTGTCCTTCCCATGTTCATTAATTCATATTGCCCTGCGCCTAGTCCCATTTTCACTTCCTTTGATGCTCCTAGTAGTTGTGTTAAGTCTTACCCTGTAATTTTTGCTTTTAATTTTGATACCTCTTTATGACTTAACAATAAAAAGGATGTATGGTTTTTATCAACTGTCTCCAAAATAATCTCTTGTTATGTAGGGAGTACAGTTCTTTTCATTCATATATGAGTTCAGTAGTTGCTTCCCTAACTGCAAAGGCAATCGCATTAGTTGAGTAGCACCTGAGAGCAGCTTTGAGTTAGAGGTATGTGTTTTACCCCATATAAGAGTGCTATGTGGGGCTGTTCAACACAAATGTAACAATGTATTTTTGTGAATGAGAGTTGGCATGTCAAATGCATCCTCTAGGTAAATAATTAGTATAATAGTCTTTAAGATTTGTTTTCTAAAGTTGATACTGTGGGTTATTTTTGTGAACAGCCTGATGTTTGGGACCGTTTTTTCTCAAAATAAACACATCCTTATTAAACCAGGAATTTGGAGGAAAAAAAAACCTGGTTTTTTTTTTATATATATTTGTATTTTATATTTATTTCAAATACTTTGTTTCACAGCGGTTTCTACAAAACCCCTAGAATGTACCACGTATATTTTTATTTGAATCGTAATCATTGTGCATACAACACACACTACTCAAATTATAGTTCATTGGGATGAGTGTTAACATTAAGGAGAAAAGTAACTTTGTGGAATGGAGGGTTTTCAAAATTGCTTTTATACCCTAATGAAAAAATATTGGGAAATAGATTAAGCTTTTCCACCAATGCTTTGTGGTCCAGTTGTGCCCTTTTTGAGATATTGGTTGTGTGCTCAGTTATTTCATCCTTAAAAGAAGATATTTAAACATGTCAGTATTTTAGGGAAATGGAAACAACTGGAGAATGAAAATTTCTTCCATTTTTGTCCTTTCAATTACTGTTTATAGATAGCACCAGTTACCTTCTGGATTCTGAGTCTTTGCCTCAGTGTTACTGAAAATAGAAAACCTCTTTCCCAGGTAACTGAGAACATAGTGAGGTTTACACACTTTTTTACTTTCAGTTCAATTCATATGAACTAATTTTTGTGCGCCCCTCCCCAATTACTTGCAATGATTTTTAGGCATAGGGTACACCCAGACTTCTTAAGTTCTATTTATAAGAATCTCCTAAATCATTATATAACAAAGCAGAATAGAAAGAGGCTGAACTATGGGCTGCCCTTGGATCTGAGATCCACGGTATAAAAGTAGCTTTTGTGTTAAGTTGATCAAACATACTATACTACCCACCTTGTTTTCTAGTCATGTGATTTCCTATGCTACACAAACTCACTTTTTACACATAACTCATGACAAAATAGGATGCTTAGCTGGATTCTTAGAAAGGGTCAGTGTTCTAAAATACTAATAACACCTATTTAATATATTTCAGAGAGGAAGGGAGAGAGATGGGAAACATCAATAATGAGAGAGAACCATTGATCGGCTACCTCCTGCATGTTCCCTACTGGGGATTGAGCCCACAACCCAGGCATGTGCCCTGACCGGGAATCCGAACCGTGTCCTGGTTCATAGGTAGATGCTCAACCACTGAGTCACACCAGCCGGGCTAAAACATTTTTACTGATTTTTAGAAAGAGAGAGGGAGAGAAACATTGATGTGAGAACTTTACATCAATTGGCTGTCTCTTGCATGCCCCCTACCTGAGATTAAGCTCGCAACCTAGGCATGTGCAATCCCCCCAGTGCACGGGATGATGCCCAACCAACTGAGCCACACTGGCCAAGGGGAAAGTGTCTATTTTCTTCATTTTTTTATTTTTACTGATTTCAGAGAGAAGAAGGAAGAGAGAGATAGAAACATCAGTGATGAGAATCATTGATTGGCTGCCTCCTGCACCCCCCACTGGGGATCAAGCCCACAACCCAGGCATATGCCCTTGACTGGAATCGAACCCATGGTCCTTCAGTCTGCAGGCCGACGCTCTATCCACTGAGCCAAACCAGCTAAGGCGAAAGTGTCTATTTCTAATTCCTTCAAAACTATTAAATATTGAAAGAAACTGAGGAATAGCTCTTTTTAATAGCTAGAGAAATGATCATCCATCCATCTGCACACACAGGGTTATTGACAATAGATGTGTCTAGGTTGTTTTCATAGGGAAGAGTCATTTTACACTCTTGTTCTCAGGCTACTGTGAATTAAATGCCTTTATAGTTGAAAAGATGTTTCCCAGTAGATTTCAGTTCAAATGTTACCTTAACATCCTAAGCCTATAAAGATTATAAGATTAGTGCTAGTCTGTACAGGTTCTTAAACCTCTTACAGAGCAAACTAGGTGTAACAGAAAAGAAAATGCAAACAGGAACAGCAAGGTATGGTAAATTGGAAAGGAATAAACTGAAGTCACATAAGGACTGAGAATGTAATGGAAGGAGTAGAAGAAAATTCACTATCATTTCAGCCATCTAGTAATTATAAAATGTCAAAGGAATCTATTGGACAATTTAGCAGCAAAGCCTACGGGTATGACAGGGAAAGTAAAACAACAGGTGACAAACTAAACTTTACAATTACTAGTATTTAGGTAATGTTACAGAAATAGTTGGGGAATAGGGAATAGCTGTATATTTAATGAGATTGGTTGAAAGATGTACTTTATTTTTGAGAATATGTGGCCAGCCTGTGATGCACTAATTTTCAGGCGATAACCAGAAAGCATCATTATTGACTGTGACCTGATGGACTTAGCCACATAAACATTTCTACTGACCTTTCTATTTAATATAAGAGAAACTATACCAGTGATTTTCAACCTTTTTCATCTCATAGTACACAAACTAATTAAAATTCTGTGGCACACCAAAAAGTACTTTTTTTTTTGCTGATCTGACAAAAAATAGTTGGAAAGAGTATTCCCAGTAGATTTCAGTTCATTCACACCGGACAGCTTTTGTGTTGGCTATTGTTGTGTTTTAATTTGACAGTCTAAGGGAAAAGAGGTCAGAATTTCTGAGTAAATAGTCAGGTATTGCATGTTTTAAGAATTCTTGTGGCATATCAGTTGAAAAATCACTGAAATACAGCAATGTCAATTGGGGTTTGAATTTCTGGACCCTAGTTCAGATCACCCTGACCAAGAAAATGCATTTAAGTTTAAAGAAAGAGCACCTTGATAACTGGAGGAAACCAATTAACAGTAAAACACAGCTATGACAGAAATGAGGGTAACCAGAAAAATGAGTTATATGTAATACGCAGAATATGGGCTATTAAGTAACTTTAAAAGTACTTCACAGGCTTTATCAATGCTGTACTTCACAGAGAACAGAGATCATCTATACTGTGGTGTTTTTGACTAATACGGGTAGTATGTTGGAGAATTTTTAGTGTTTAGAAAAAGTTTGGCATAAATTAAAAATTTCGTCAGTTAAACTAGAGAAAAAGCTGGATATGGGTTTATACCTGACTGTGATGAGAGAATTCCAGATGTTTACAGAGGATACTGACTAAATTAGGGATGTTGTAAAATTCCAGGTTTGGATTTTGGATAAATTAATCCTATTGAAGTTAGGTAACCAAGAAAAAGGTCTGAAAACAGTATGTGGTTGTATTAGTAACTTTGTTAATTAAAAAAAAAATTTAGCCCCAATTATGAAAATTAGGACCTGTTTGGAGAGTAGTGAAATTAGCCCTGTTGTGAACTAGGTGGGACACTTCCCCCACAGCTTAAATTAGAGGTGCTGACTGTAATAGGAAGAGAGAAGGAATAGTATAATGGGGTGAATGCCAAAAAAAGGGTAGTTCATGGAAAGGTGAACGGGGATAAGAAAGCATGGTGCTCTCTGTTTCAGTCCTGAGCATGCAGGATTATTTTTTAAGGTCACACAGGAATAAAAGAGCTTGAGGGACAAAAGATGTTCTGAAGTCTGACAAATTTCCTTGTGCAAAAATAACTTGCATGCCTTTCACAAACCTAAATAAGTTGTAATTACATTGGTTATTAGTACTTGATCAAATTAGTTGTCTAGTGGCTCTCAACCTTGGTTGTGCATTAAAATTACCAAGGGAGCTTTAGAATCCTGATTCCCAGGTGTGTACTCCAGATATTAAATGTCAGTCACTGGGACTCAGGCATTATTTTTCAATGTGTGTGTGTGTGTGTGTGTGTGTGTGTGTGTTTGTGTTTGAAATGTTGAGAATATACCTGCATTAAAATCTGGCCAAAGTATAGAAAACACATAAAGGAGTTATTTGGGTAGGGGTAAAGGTGAGAGAAAAGCTAGGACTGAAGACAAAAATCCTTATTCTCTGAGGTTGGAGGAAAGCATGTTAAAGCCCAACTTGATTGGCCCACCACCACTCTTAAAGCTACTGCACTGTTCAGTAGAATTTTCTGTGATGATGGAATTGTTTCATAATGCATTGACCAATATAGTAGCCCTGTGGCTAGTGCGACTGAGAAACGATTTAAAGTTGTATTTTAAAGTTACTAGATAGCATGCTAGAGAATGCTGATTACTAATTCAAAGTTCTACGAACAAATGTGTCTGTTTCCAACATATTTTATGTGCTGAGTTCATTGAAAATAACATACTTCTAGGACCTAGACCAGGGATGGGCAAACTTTTTGACTCGAGGGCCACAATGGGTTCTTAAACTGGACCGGAGGGCCGGAACAAAAGCATGGATGGAGTGTTTGTGTGAACTAATATAAATTCAAAGTAAAGGAGCGGAGGGGAGAGCAAGAGAACCGGATAGAACAGCCGGATCCGGCCTGCGGGCCGTAGTTTGCCCAAGGCTGACCTAGACCCTAACGTTGAAAAGATTTTCCTAGTGTGAGAACCTCTACAACTGCAGACCCAGTCCATGTAGGTCACACTTTGATTTAGCAATGCCTCTTGCAGTATACAATTTTTTTTTAAGTGCCTGAAGCCCAAGGCAAATACCACTATTACAGAATGTTTTATATGCATTGTGCTAGATTAGCCCATAGACTTAACAGTTGCAAAAGCACATTGAAAATTGCCTGGCTAAGAGCTGAAATGCTGTTTTATGCAACATGGTTGGGCTTTAGAAATGCAGCAAAAATTCAGAGATTACATTTCCACCCATTGTCCTTAGCTCTTCTGCATCACCCAGAAACTCCTATTTTAAACCATTTATTCTGCCTCAAACAACGTAAGCTTTCCAAATACCTTGTAAAAATTTCTCTTTGTCAGGACAGTACTTGATTACACAACTTTGGCCCTGTACCTTGATGTCTTCATGGCCCATTAAAAACACCTGGCAGTGTAATTGCAAGAATTCCCTAAAAAAGACTGGTCTTTACACCAAAAGGGTTAATTAATGTGAAAGGGGTTCAGTGACACAGATTGATTGGCCTTTGCAAATCCACACAAGCCACAATAATTATTTCTGGTGTGAATTGGGGACATAAGTGAATTGGGGAGAAAGGTGAGCCTGAAAATCTATTTGTTCAATGACTCAGAAACTCCCACTTATTTCCAGCTAGCTTGGTCCATAGTTAAGTTTACTTTTTCCTCCAACTCTCTATCCCTCTCCCTTCCTCTCTGTAAAAAATCAATAAAATACATTAAAAAAAAAAAAGAATACTTGATACAGACAGGTATGAGATACTTAAAAAGTCCCTCTTGGCCGTGCTGGGGGAAATTGCCCCAATTCGAGGGCTTGTAGTGGGGTCAGGTGGTCTGCTAAGGAGCCAGCCAGAGCCATCTGTCAGCCCAACCTCATCCACAATATTTCCCTAGAACCAGCCAAACCCCTCTCCCAGAACTTGATATGAACTCCCCACAAAAACTATTCTTTAGTGCAGCTAGGTTATTCCCAAAGTCCCAGAAGCCACTGGGGTTTAGTTGCCAGAAAGTTGACTGTAACTGCTGGGAGTGCTGTGGTGGTCTGCCCTGTCCTTGCCAGGTCCCCCATCCTGCAATGACAGCGAATTTCCAGCTCTCTGCCTAGGGCAGAGGGAAAAGCAGCCCTTAGTAGAATCTACTCCCGCACCCCCCCCCCCCCCCCCGGGAAGTAGCCATATCCTCATTCTCACTGTTCCACAACAGCCTTGGTGTTTGCTGTTAGTGTTTTCATTCCCTCCTACGATACTAATCCATTCTCTGGCAGGCCCGGCAGCTACCTGGGTACATAACCTGGGTCCTACTCCTCAGCCTGTGGACCAACCACATGGCAGCACTCTTGAAGTTTATGCTGACTTGCCCTCTTACGCATTCACCTGAGTAAGAATATTAATGCAGAGTCCCTCGCTTCGTCAAGGAGAACGCAGTCTTCATGTAAATGACTCAAAGGTTCATTTTTCCTAGATCTCTACAGACCTTGGAAAGCATTATCCTACCTTTGGTGTATCTGAGGAATCCTGTTTTAACTTTTCCCACCAAGATGGCTGTCTCCTGCCTGTCCTCTGTACATTTGTTTTTCATTTTGTCTTTACAGTGCCCTTTGGGTGTTTTTTTCTCCTTACTGTTGATTCCTTAGCCATGTCCCCTGCCCCCACTTTTGCAATTTTAAATTCTGTTCTTCACTAGTTTTGTACTTAGCTTCAGAATATCCCAGGCACAATGCACTTGCAATGTGGCCACACACCTTTTTTTCTAAGAAGAAATGTGCTAGTGAAAAAAGACAACCAATGCTAACAAAATGCATTTTGTTAACTGATACAAACACGAATATATTTGCTCAGATCAGATGACATACCATATTGTATAGCTGTGGTTAAAGTTCATGTGCTTCCTAAATATCTGTTAAACTGTTCTATTTCTCTCCATCTTGACTGCCACCATCCCAGTCCCAGCTACCATCACCTTGCTCCTGGCTTACTACAGTAGTCTCCTGTATACCCACATCCACTGTGATCCTTTTCCAGTCACTTCCACAGCAGCTTTAGTGATCTTTTCAAAATACATATAATCATGGCGCTTTCCCACTTAAAACCCTTCTGACTTTACTTGCCCTTAGATACTGACAAAACTTTTTAACACAGTTTACTCAACTATAAATGGTGCTCCTTGCCCATCTGTCCAGCCTTTAACCTATGCTCCCTCACTTAACCTGTTCCAACTATAATGGACTTCTCTTTATCCCTCTACCCCCATTCTCTCCCCGCCACCTTTGCCCATTTGATTTCCTAGTTAACTTATATTCATCTTTAGAGTTGAGCTCATGTTGCTTCTTCCATGAAACCTACCTTGCCTTTCTTAAGTAGGTCAATAGGCTATCATAGAACCAAGAATCTTCATGGTAGCATTAATTACAGTCACACTCATCAATTTGTATAATTATTTGATATGTTTTTGTTAGAGTAGAACACAGTAAGTAGAACACATCTATTACTGTTCACCAACATATATACCAAGTGCTTAACATAGTGTCTAGGACAAATATATGTTGAATGAATGGGAAAGGGAAAGGAAGAAGTAGGGGAAGGTTAGTCCTAGGTGAGGCAGTCTTGGAAAAAGGCATCAGGAATGCCAAGCAAGGCTGAAGGAGCAAACTTTAAAAAACCTGAAGGGGGAAAAAAAACATCTGAAGGAGTATTGTAATACCTTGTGCCTAACTCAAGGGGGTGCATTCCTACAGGTGAATTTTGTGGCCCTCTTTCACTGTAATGTAATTTCACAATCCTCTTCCAATGTCAGCCTCCAACAAATCCCTCAATAACCTGCGTCTGATGCCAAGGGTGAGAGAGAAAGGACATTATCCAGAAAAGATGGATGTGCTCATTGCAATTCACCTATCTTTAAGTCCAATTTCCCTTAAAAGCCCACTCTCCCTTAAGCGAGCAGCTCTCCTATCTCAACCCTCGCATATCTTAATTTTTTAAATTAAAGTATACATATAATAAAATGCATATGCTTTAAGCATACAGCTTCATGAAGATTTACAAAGTGAACATGCTTATTTAAACACCATCCTGCTCAGGATAGGGAACATTGCCAGCACCCAGAAACCTTCAAGCCCCCTCCAGTTGTTACCCCACAGGGAATCCTTCCTCTGACTTGTATCACCATAATAGGTTTTGGCTGAGTTATATATAGATGGCATAGTATTTTATTGTTGGAAGTTTGGGCTCCCCTTGAGAGAGTTTATCTGGGGGGTGATTCCACGAAACAAGTGAGAAAGTGAGAAGAGCCAGACAGTTAAGGAGGAAAAACCAATATAAGGGTTTGTTGTTGAGATTGGATATATAATCCTTCCCAGAATTGTCTGAAGGATGGGAGAATAGGAGACCCTGTTTATATACTGGCTCCTGTTCCCCATTGACTGAGGGATGCCACAAGGAGGTTAACTTCCCTGCAATTCTGGGCTGTAACTGATCTTAGATTTTGGCATCATTGAAAGACATTTGGATTGTTTTCAGTTTGGGATAATACTTCTGTGAACATTCTTGTATATGGCTTTTGAGAACACGTGTACACATTTCTTTTAGTTATATATACAGATGGAATTGTTGGGTATGTGTATATTCAGTTTTAATAGATATTGCCAAACATCTCAAAGTGATTGTACTAATGTATATTTTCACTAGCTGTAAATGAAATTTTAAGTATTTTAGGTTTTTTAATGGGTGTACAGTGGTATCTCATTTTGTGTTTATTACCTTTTGGGTAAACTTTTTATTGCAGCATAATTTAGATACAGAAAAGTACATAAATCATGTGTACTGCTGTTACTTTTCATACACTGAACACACAACAGCAAGAAATCAAGAATTGGAAGATCAGCAGCACTACCAAAGTCCCATGCATGTGTGCCCTCTTCCCGCCACTATACTACCACACCAACAATGTTACTATCCTGACACTATAGATTCGTCTGGCCTGCTTTTGAACTTCAACTAAATGGGATAATATGTAGGGGGGTTTTTTGTTTAGCTTCTTTGATTCAGTATTATGTCTGTCAATTCATATTGGTTGCATGTTGAGGTTTTTTCATTCATACTGTTGTATAGTATTATAGTGTATAAATATACTGCAGTTTATCCTGTGAGGCATTTGGACTTTCCAATTTTGTCTATTATGAATAAAGCTGCTATGAACATTCTGGAGCACGTCTTTTTTTTGAACATAAGTATTTATTTCTGCTGGCAATAAAACTAAGAATGATGCCCTGGCTAGTGTGGTTCAGTTAGTTGAGTTTCATCTCATGCACCACAAGGTCACTGGTTCAATTTCCAATCGGGGCACATGCCCACGTTGGGGGCCTGATCCCTGATTGACGATCCCAGACCAGCGTGCATGTGGGAGGCAGTCAATCAATGTTTCTCTAAAATCAATAAACATTGAAAAAAAGTGAAATTAGTGGGATATAGATTATTACCCCACACCATTGCCTAACTGCTGTTTTTTTCTCAATTTTAGCCATTCTAGTAGTGGTGTCACATTAAAAAAAAATCTTTGAGAACCGGAAACAGTGTGGGTCTCTTCCCTCTTGCGGCCATCGTAGGAGCGCCAGCGGTCAAAATGAAGTTCAATCCCTTTGTGACTTCTGACCAGAGCAAGAACCATAAAAGGCATTTCAATGCACCTTCCCACATTCGAAGGAAGATTATGTCATCTCTTTCCAAAGAGCTGAGACAGAAGTACAATGTTTGGTCCATGCCCATCCGAAAGGATGATGAAGTTCAGGTTGTTTGAGGACATTACAAAGGGCAGCAAATTGGCAAAGTAGTCCAGGTTTACAGGAAGCAATATGTCATCTACGTTGAGTGAGTGCAACGGGAGAAAGCTAATGGTACAACAGTTCATGTGGGCATTCACCCCAGCAAGGTCGTTATCACTAGACTAAAGCTGGACAAAGACCGCAAAAAGATCCTTGAACGTAAAGCCAAATCTCGCCAAGTAGGAAAGGAAAAGGGAAAATACAACGAAGAAACAATTGAGAAGATGCAGGAATAAAGTAATCTTATATACAACTTTCATTAAAAACTTGAAAAAAATTATTTGCTTTTTAAAAAATAAGTTTTTAATGTTGGGATAATGTTAGATTTACAGTAAAGTTGCAAAGACAGTAGAGAGAGCTCCTTGCATACCCATTGTTCAGTTTCCCCTAATGTTAACATTTTATTTATTTATTTATTTTTTTAAATATATTTTATTGATTTTTTACAGAGAGGAAGGAAGAGGGATAGATAGTCAGAAACATCGATGAGAGAGAAACATCGATCAGCTGCCTCTTGCACACCTCCCACTGGGGATGTGCCCGCAACCAAGTTACATGCCCTTGACCGGAATCGAACCTGGGACCTTTCAGTCCGCAGGCTGACGCTCTATCCACTGAGCCAAACCGGTTTTGGCCTAATGTTAACATTTTAAAACTATCATGTCAGTACAGGCAGTCCTCGGGTTACATCGGATTCAACGTAAGTCATTTCGTGGTTACTTCACCATCTCCGATTTATTTATAAAAAAAAAAAGTTCCATCATTTCGGCGTATGTACATATGTGCTTTATGTTTTTTATTATTTATTTACCACAAGTAAAGGTCAGGAATTGTTACCTTTTAATTTTTTTTACTGTTTCACTTCATTACTGCTGTGTATGTGCTCCATGTGAGTAACATAGGTGCTTATGTAGGTGGGTTCCAATTTACAGCGAAAATCGCGTTATGTTGCGCGGTAGTAACGGATCTCCCACATAACCCAAGGACCTACTCTACTGAGAAACCAGCTCTGGCAGGGTAGCTAAGTTGGTTAGAGCATCATCCCAATACACCAAGGTTGCAGATTTGATTCCTGGTCAGGACATGTACAAGAATCAATCAAAGAATACATAATTAAGTGGAATAATAATCTCTCTTGCTGACTCTCGTTCTAAAATCAATTTAAACCCTCACCCCCAAAATCCTGAGAAACCAACACTGGTACATTACTATTAAACTCCAGACCTTTCTTAGATTTCACCAGTTTTTACGTGTGTGTGTAGTTCTGCACAATTTTATCCACATATAAATTCATGTGACCACCACCACAATGAATGTATAGAACTGTTCCATTGCCATAAAGGATCCTTTGTACTATTTACTATCACATCACATTCTCCATCCTCCCACTACTCTACCTAACCCCTGGAAACCACTAATCTGCTCTTCAACACTATAATTTTGCCATTTCAAGAAGTTATACAAATGGCATCATACAGTATGTAACCTTGAATTCCATTCAAGTTGTTACATGAATTAATGTTCCTTTTTATTGTACCAGTTTGTTTACCCATTTATCTGCTGAAAAACATTTTTGATGTTTCCAGTTGGGGCTATTACAAATAAAGCTACTATGAATATTTCTGTATCAGTTTTTATGAGCATCAGTTTTTAATTTCTCTGGATGCGGTGACTGGGTGTGATCACCTGTGATTGTGGTGGCTGGTGAGTAGTATATTAAGTATATGGTTAGTTTTGTAAGAAACTGCCAAAGTGTTTCCAAGTTGCTCAAATTATTTTACATTCCCACCAACAGTGCATAAGAAATCACTTTCTCCACATTCTTGCCAGGATTTGAGATTGTCACTATTTTTAAAAATATATATTTTTATTCATTTCAGAGGGGAAGGGAAAGGGAGAGGGAAACTTCAATGATAAGAAAGAATCATTGATTGGCTGCCTCCTGCATGCCCCATACCTGGAATCAAGCCCGCAACCCAGACATATGCCCTGACCAGGAATCGAACCGTGATCTCCTGGTTCATAGGTTGATGCTCAATCACGGCCCACACTGGCTGAGCTCACTAGTTCTTTCATTTTTTTATACGTATGTAGTGGTTTTTGTTTGTTTGTAGTTTTTGTTTGCATTTTCCAAATGGCTAATGATGATGGTCATCTTTTCATGTGCTTTTCTGCCATCCATATATCCTCTTTGGTGAAATGTCTGTTCATGCCTTTTGTCCATTTATTTACTGATTCTTTTTAAATTGTTGAACTTTTAGAGTTCTTTATATATTTTAGACACAGGTTCTTTGTCAGATGGTTTGGAAATGTTTTCTTCTAGTCATTCTTAAAAGAGCCTTTGTAGAGCAAAAGTTTTTAATTTGGATGATGTCCAGTTTATCAATTTTTTAAGTTTATCGAGTATGCTTTCAGTTTCATTTCTAAGAACTCTTCACCAAGCTCTAGGTCCTGAAAATTTTCTCCTGTATTTTTTTTGTATAAGATTTCAGGTTTAGACTGAGTTTTTGTTTTGTTTTTGACATGGTTGTTCAATTGCTCCAGCACTGTTTATTGGAAAGACTAAACTTCCGCTGAACGGCTTTGGCATTTTTGTCAAAAATCAATTGAGCATACTTGTATGGGCTATTTCTAGGTTCTCTATCTTGTTCCATTAATCAATGTATTTATCCATCTGTCCATACCATGCTTTTGTTAGCTGTAGCTATATAAAAAAATATTAAAAGTGGGTAAAATAGCCCTGACTGGTTTGGCTCAGTGGATAGAGCGTCGGCTTGCGGACTGAAGGGTCCCAGGTTCGATTCCGGTCAAGGGCATGTACCTTGGCTGCGGGCACATCCCCGGTGGGAGGTGTGCAGAAGGCAGCTGATCGATGTTTCTCTCTCATCGATGTTTCTAACTCTCTATCCCTCTCCCTTCCTCTCTGTAAAAAACCAATAAAATATATTTAAAAAAAAAAAAAAAAAGTGGGTAAAATAATTCCTTTCACTTTATTTTTTCAAACTTATTTCAGTTACATTTACATATACATTTTAGAGTTTTCTTGTCTATATGTAAAACAATCTTATTCAGTTATGTTAAATCTATAAATTAATGTGAGGAGAATTGACATCTTTACCATGCTGTATCCTTTAGCCTATGAACATGGGTGTCTTTCCATTTCTTTTAAACTATTATTTATTTCATCAGTGTTTTGTAGTTTTGAGCATACAGATTCTGCACAGTTTTTTCTAGATTTACAACTAAGTATTTAGGAACAATCACAAATGATATTGTGTTCTAATTTCAGTTTTTACATAGTCATATTTAGTACATAGGAATATAATTCTTTTCATTTTTTCAATTACAGTTTACATTCAATATTATTTTTTATTAGTTTCAGGTGTAGAGCATAGAGCTTAGACAATTACTTTACAAAGTGTTCCCTTGATATTATCAGTACCCACCTGGCACCATACATAGTTATTACCATTTGACTATATTCCCTATGTTGTAACTTTACATTCCCATGACTATTGTGAAACTACCAATCTGTACTTCTCAATCCCTTCACCTTTTGCACCCAGTCCCCCACCTCTTTCCCCTGTTTTCTATCTAAGAGTCTGATTCATTTTGTTTGTTCGTTTATGTTACTCTTTAGATCTCATAAGTGAAATCATATGGTATTTGTCTTTCTCTGACTAATTTTACTTAGTATAGGATCCATTTTTATATCTTGATCTTGTATAATCTACTTTTTCCCCTTTTTTGTAGCTTTATTGAGAAATACATGGTCTCTATTCATTGAGAGTTTTGTAGATTCAGCTACCTATTCAGTCATGTCATCTGTAAATAGGGATAGTTA
Source organism: Plecotus auritus (assembly GCF_963455305.1). NCBI lineage: Eukaryota > Metazoa > Chordata > Mammalia > Chiroptera > Vespertilionidae > Plecotus > Plecotus auritus. Next base: position 82,250,297 of record NC_137770.1, on the reverse strand, counting down.
TATTTCATCTTTTAAGAAAATCTTTATTGTTGAGGGCATTACAGATATGTTCCCTTCCCCCCCCCCCAATTGTCCCCCTCCATCTGGTTACTGCCCTGTCCCAGGCCTTCACCACTCTATTGTCTGTGTCCATAAGTAATGCATATATGCATGTAAGATCTTTTTCTTGTCTGTGAAGCTCTTTATTTGGCTTTCAATTCTAAATGTTAGCTTTGCTGGATAAATTAATCTTGGTTGTAGGTTCTTGCTATTCATCACTTTGATTATTTCTTGCCACTCCCTTCTGGCCTGCATAGTTTCTGTTGAGAAATCAGCTGACAGTCATATGGGTACTCCCTTGTAGTTAACTAACTGCTTTTCTCCTGCTGCTTTTAAGATTCTCTCTTTGTCTTTAACCTTTGGCATTTAATTATGATGTATCTTGATGTGGGCTTCTTTGGGTTTATCTTATTTTGGACTTTGTGCTTCCTGGACTTGTAAGTCTATTTCTTTCACCAGGTAGGGGAAGTTTTCTGTCATTATTTCTTCAAATAGGTTTTCAATATCTTGCTTCCTCTCTTCTCTTTCTGGCACCCCCATGATGTGAATGTTGGTAGGCTTGAAGTTGTCCCAGGGGCTCCTTTCTCTATCTTCATATTTGTTTATTCTTTTTTCTTTTAACCATTCTTTTTTTAAAAATATATTTTATTGATTTTTTAAAAATTTTTTACAGAGAGGTAGGGAGAGGGATAGAGAGTCAGAAACATTGATGAGAGAGAAACATTGATCAGCTGCCTCCTGCACACCCCCTACTGGGGATGTGCCCCCAACCAAGGTACATGCCCTTGACAGGAATCGAACCTGGACCTCTCAGTCTGCAGGCCAACGCTCTATCCACTGAGCCAAACCTGTCAGGGCTTAACCATTCTTTTTTAAAAATATATTTTTATTGATTTCAGAGAGGAAGTGAGAGGGAGAGAGACAGAAACATCAATAATGAGAATCATTGATCAGCTGCCCTCTGGCACTGCCCCCACAACCCAGGCATGTACCCTGACATGACCTCCTGATTCATATGTCAATGCTCAACCACTGAGCCACCCCGACCAGGCAGGTAATTATTCTTTATTTCAGTTACTGTATGCTTAACTTTTGACTGGTCCTTTCGCATGTCTTTGACATTCTTACTAAGACCGTTGAAAGTCTCACTAAGCCCCTTGAAGCTTTTATTAAGATCCTTGAGCATCCTTTTAACCATTGTTTTGAACTCTGTATCTAGTAGTTTTCTTGTTTCCATTTCATTTAGTTGTGTGTTTTTTTCTGGAGATTTCTTCTGTTTTTTCATTTGTGACATGTTTCTTTGTCTCCACATTTTGGCCGCTTCCCTGTGTTTTTTTCTATGTATTAGGTAGAGCGGCTATGTCTCCTGGAATTGGTAGAGTGGCCTTGTGTAGTAGGTGTCCTGTAAGGCCTAGTGGCTCTGCCTCCCCAGTCACCTGAGCTGGGCCCCTGTGTGGGCTGTGTGCACTGTCCTGTTGTAGTTGAGCCTTGATTGCTGTTGGTGTCAGTGGGAGTAATCACAGCCATTTGGCTGTGAGGAGCAGCTGTGACTACAGTAGAAAAGCTGCTGTGCAGGAGATACCCCTATCGAGCAGGACTTGCTTCAGTGGGGCTTTGGTGCTCACTGAGTCTGCCCCTTGAGTGTGTTGCTCATGGTTTTTACTGTCCACCAGGTGCACTGACTCTGGGGCCCTCCTGGAGGTGCAAAGTTAGCTGCTGCCTGGGGCCACCTGTCAGGAGATACAGAATAATCTGCAGATGGCTGCTACTTGTGTTGGGCTTGGAAGTGCCCAGGAGAGGCCAAGCTGTGAAGCAAGGCAGGCTGCTGCTAGTGCTGTGTCTGGGTCCTCTTATTGAGAGGTATGGGGCACTCTGAATCCAGCTGCTGCTTGTTTGAGAGATTTTAGGGAAGTCTGAAGCCTCATCCAGGATAGGCCATTCATCCAGGAAAAACTGCTGCAAACAGCTTGAGTGGGGCTGCAAATTGGGTGGGGTGGAGTTTCAGGGAATCATCAGGGCAGAGTGAACAGTATGAGCCAGGTTAATGGAGACTCAGATATGGCTCCTGCCAGTCAGGTCTGTGATGGAGGAGGTCTCAGCATAAGAGCAATGACCCCTGCTAGAACCCCTGTCTGGGAGAAAGCTGCCCCCAAGTTCTTGCTCCAATGCCAGACAATCCAGTTCCTCCCCATATGTCCCTGGATCCCCCCAAGCCTCTGCCCGAGCGCTGGAGCTCAGAGGGAGTGAGACCTGGTAAGGCTGTGCACTAAACCCTTTAAGAGGAAATGCCTAGGTCTAAAGCAGCCTCTGTGTGACTCAGCCACAATTCCCACTGGTTTTTACAGCCCAAAGTTATGTGAACTTCTCTTTCTGGCACTGGACCCCTAGGCGGAGGGATTTGGTGTGGGGCTGGGACCCCTCATTCCTCATGGGAGGCCTCTGCAGCCAAGATATCCTTCCCTATAAAAAATGCCACACGTGGGTGTGGGTGTTAGACCAACTCGTTCGGTGCCTCTGCCCCTCCTACCAGTCTCAATGTGCTTTCTTCTTTAATTCTCTAGTTGTAGGACTTCCATTCAGCCAAATTTCAGGTGGTTCTGAATGATGGTCTATATTTTACTAGTAGTTGTAATTTTGATGTGGTTGTGAGAGGCGGCGAGTCCCGTGTTTACTTACTCTGCCATCTTGGTTCCTATTCTATAGGGAATTTTTAAAAATGAAATTTAAAAGCCCTGGCCAGTGTGGCTCAGTTGGTTGGAGTGTCATCCCCTACTCCAGACAATGGCGGGTTTCATTCCCAGTCAGGGTACATATCCAGGTTGTGCATTCGATCTCTGGTCAGGGCAAGTGCAGGAGGCAACCGATTGCTGTTTCTCATTTCGGTGTTTCTCTCTTTCTCCCTTCCTTTCTCTCTAAAATTACTAGTAATAGAAAAGCAGAATTAAAAATTGTATTAGCTGTGGGACTATTCAGATTATTTCTTTTTTGTTTTTGTAGATTTAAATTAGTTCTTCTATTTTAATTCCATTACAAATTATTGGCATAATGTCCTTTTATCTTTTTAATTTTTGTAATATCTCATTAATATTACGATTTATTTTTTGACTCAGGTTATTTAGAAATCTATTGCTTCATTTCTTAAGTCTTGTTTAATTTCTAAGCCAGAATTTATGGTTATCTTCTTGTAGATTTGTAGCTCAATTCCACAGCATTTAGATAATGTACTCTTTATACTTTAATTATTTCAAATTTGTTAAGACTTTTACTTTATTGCCATGTATAGGTTTTATTTTGGTAAATACCTATATATGTTGGAAAAGAATGTGTATTCTGTGGTGTTTGGATGCAGTGTTCTATATATGTCAATTATGTCAATTTTATTGGTTGTTTGTTCATATCCTTTATATCCTTGCAGATAGATTTTTTTTCTTAGATTGTCGTATCATTTACTGAGAGAGATGTGTTAAAATCTCCAACTGTGATTCTAATTTATATATTTTTTCTTTATTTTTTGTCATGTTTTGCTTTATATATTTTAGGTTATGTTATTAAATGCATTCTATTTTAGGAGTTTTACTTCCTCTTGTTGGCTTGGTCCTGTTATCATTATTAAATGTCTCTAGTTTCTAGTAATGATCTTTCTCTTAGTGTCTACTTTAATATTAACGTAGCTAAACCAGCTTTCGTTTGGTTAAAGTATGCATGGTATATACATATTTTTCATTCTCATATTTTCAACTTTTCTTTGTCCTTATATTTTAGATGCAACTCACATAGGAAATGCAGGATAAATGTTTGATTCTTTCTCTTTATTTGCTAACTAAAGGCCCAATGCACGAAATTTGTGCAAGAGGCTCGGCCCTTGCAGCTGTGGCTTTGTCCAGAAGGTCGTTCGGCTGTCTGGTCTAATTAGCATATTACATTTTTATTATTATAGATTTTCAAGATACGAATTGATTCCCTTGTGTCTTATAAGAAACTAGAGGCCCAGTGCACGAAATTTGTGCATGGGGTGGTGTCCCTCAGCCCAGCCTGCACTCTCTCCAATCTGGGACCCCTTGAGGGATCTAAACAGGCGGTTGGACATTCCTCTCACAATCCAAACTGCTGGCTCCCAGCTGCTCGCCTGCCTCTACCTGATTGCCTCTAAGCGCTTCTGCCTGCCAGCCGGATCACACCCTAACTACTCCCCTGCCAGCCTGATTGATGCCTAACTGCTCCACGGCCAGCCCGATTGTCCCTAACTACCCTCCCCTGATGGCCTGGTCACCCCCAACTGCCCTCCCCTGCAGGCCTGGTCACCCCCAACTGCCCTTTTCTGCTGGCCCGGTCACCCCTAACTGCCCTCCCTGCTGGCCTGGTCACCCCTAACTGCCCTCCCCTGCAGGCCTGGTCTCCCCCAACTGCCCTTTTCTGCTGGCCCGGTCACCCATAACTGCCCTCTCTGCTGGCCTGATTGCCCACAACTTCCCTCCCCTGCAGACCCTGTCACCCCTAACTGCCTGCCCCGTCACCCCTAACTGCCTGCCCCTGCAGACCTGGTCTCCCCCAACTGCCCTCCTCTGCCGGCCTGGTCACCCCTAACTGTCCTCCCCTGCAGGCCTGGTTCCCCCCAACGGCCCTCCCCTGCAGTCCTGGTCCCCCCCAATTGCCCTCCCCTGCTGACCTGATCTCCTCCAACTGCCCTCCTCTGCCGGCCCGGTCACCCCTGACTGTCTCCCCTGCAGGCCTGGTCCCCCCCAACTGCCCTCCCCTGCAGGCCTGGGTCCTCCCCCAACTGCCCTCCCTTGCTGGCCTGGTCTCCCCCAACTGCCCTCCTCTGCCAGCCTGGTTAACCCCAAATGCCCTCCTCTGCTGGCCTGGTCACCCCTAACTGCCCACAACTGCCCTCCCCTGCAGGCCATCTTGTGGCAGCCATCTTGTGTCCACATGGGGGCGGCCATCTTGTGTCTTGGAGTGATGGTCAATTTGCATATTACTCTTTTATTAGATAGGATAAGGTGAGCCCCAAATTCAGGGGTCCTGGTAGAACACAAAGCATACTCGGGAGCCAGGCAGCAAGGCAAATATCTTTACTCCTGCAGGAGGGTACGCAGCACATGGTCTGGAAGCACACGCACACTGAGCAGGCGGTCTGCTCAGCTTTTTAATCCTGATGCACATCACCTGTCCCTCACTCTTAAAAAATATATATTTTATTGATTTTTTTACAGAGAGGAAGGGAGAGGGATAGAGAGTTAGAAACATCGATGAGAGAGAAACATCGATCAGCTGCCTCCTGCACACCCCCTACTGGGTATGTGCCCACAACCAAAGTACATGCCCTTGACCGGAATCGAACCCGGGACCCTTTAGTCCGCAGGCCGACGCTCTATGCACTGAGCCAAACGGGTCAGGGCTGTCCCTCACTCTTGACTGGAGCTCTGGCATACAGTATTTTGAGATTGGCTAATTTGAAGGGAGGGATTGGACTTTGCCGTTTCAAGATGGCGGCCCCCAAGGGAGCTGCAAGTCATGTGGCCAAAATGGTGGCTGCCAAGTCACGCAGTCCAACATGGCGGCTGTCTAAACTGTTCTTTGACAGAAAAGATGACTTGTTTATTCTCACAATTTCTCCTTTTCTTTATTTAAACTCTTTTCTTCAAACTCGGCTGACATTCATTGACTTTCATGCTCTACAGTGTCTAGGAGAAGACTAATTTGCTGTTTGATTAATGCGGTTTCAATTAACCCTTGGATAAGGCCCTCCATACATGGGATGATGTAAAATCCCATCATTGTAACTCCTAATCAAAGGGGTGAAAATAGACACCATCGCTTCTTCCACTTTCCAAACCATTGCTCTAGTGAATCAGAGAAAGAATCCTCAATCCCAGATTCCAGCTCACTCATTAGCTAGAGCTGCCAGTGCCTTAGGGCCTCAGTGGTGGTCCATTTGGCTGTGTTGTCCAGGATAAATGTATAGCACTGACCCCCAACATTATACATATTCCTCCTTTTTATGCCAGAATCAGATCCAAGGCCAACCTACTCTCCCAGGTCATCCTGCTGGTGGCATCTAGTTGTTCAGCTATCTCTTTAACTGCGTCTTGAATATAGTTAACAATTCTTTGCTGGTTATCCTATATAATAAAAGCCTAATATGCAAATTGACCAAACAGTGGAATGACCTGTGGAACTATTGGTTGCTATAACATGCACTGACCACCAGGGGGCAGACGCCCAATGCAGGAGCTGCCCCCAGCCTGCAGGCCCCAGGCCAGCCAAGGCAGGTGCCAGTGAGGGCCCCTGGAGTACCCCACCAGTTGCCCCGAAGATGGAGGCGACTGGCGGTGGGGGGTGGGGGGCAGGGCCGGTGAGCAGGCAGCGCCAGGCCAGCCAAGGCAGGTGCCAGTGGGGGCCCCCCAATTGCCCTGCAGGTCAGCCCTGATCGCCAGCCAGGCCTAGGGACCCTATCCATGCACAAATTTTGTGCATCGGGCCTCTGTTAGTAAATATAATTAATCTAACTCACATTCTTCTTTACCAGAACAGGACAGATTCAAATCCCATGGAAATCTGATTTCTAGCCTTATACTCCTTTGGCACTCCTCCTGGAATCCCAATAGTATCTGTGTATATATGGGGATCAAAGGAGCCCCCTAGACTCTCTCTCCTCTTCCTAGTCTGTCTGTCTAGGAAAAGGTTTACGATATGCCAAAGTGAAAGGGATAGACAATTGTATCAGAGCACAAGTTTCACTCCATTTGCTGGGCAAGGCCATAAGTAAGGGTCCCCCATGATACCACTAGACATCAGCATGGGGCATCAACAGTGCAGCATGATTGGCTTCTGAGGAGACTTGGCCATTTACGCATCCGGATAAATTTCCCATAAACTCCGAGCACTGTTCCCCGTCTTGAGAGGCAGGAGGTGTAGTTTACGTTGGAGGATAGGGGCCAGATTGTTTTGGGGGGTCCTTGCTCTTTACCTTTGTTGAATGGGAACAACCGGGCAAGAGTCTTACAAGAAGAGTTTCCCCAGGCGGTTTCCTCCTGGTACAAGGCAAGCACATATTCCATCCCATTACTGCCTGAGGTCCATCTGAATGGAAATGGGACCACTTGGGCCTCTGGCCTTCCTGCCGCACAAGCGTAACAATCACTTTTATTTAGGGCGAGTACAGAATATTTAATTCATTCCACCCAGGCATTCATTCCCTTATATCCTACTTCTATTTGCATGGTGGTGGCAGTGGCCTAGGACATCTTGTCCTGTGACATCTACTCCTAAATTTAGTCCTAGCCAATCTTTTGACCTAAAGGCTGAAATATTCAAGTCATTCAAGTTATCTATAATCAATAACTTAACTAGGTAAGCATGACCCAGATTGTACACATTACTCCAGCCCACATTGTAGGCCCCTGAAATTTTCCAGATTTCTAAAGCAAACAGAACTCAGTACATGATGGTTATTAAGATAGTTCACAGTTTTTAGAATCAATTTCAAGGGGATATGTCCTGGTATGGCTGTTCAAGTTGAGGTGTGTCCACCCTTAACCCATGTGTGATGGGTCCCACCTCGCTCTGCAGTCCAAACAGCAGTCTCTGTGGGAAGCAAAACGGAGTAGGGTCCTTCCCAGGAGGGTTCCAACTTGCTTCTTTTCCAAGTGTTGATTAGAACAAACATAGTCTTCTGGTCGATGGTGATGAACCAGAAACTCAAGAAGAGGGCCTTGGGTCAGGAGGACTTCTAACTTGAGAGAGATTAAAATAGAAGAGATACCCAGTACATAGTTCTTAAAAAATCTGGTTCTTAGTTTTCATTGTAGGAAGATCTTGAGGCATTCCAGGGTCTATTGGAATCACCTACAGCTAAATATAGGTAAAAAAAAAAACACAACCTTTTCTTAAAACTTAAACCCTAGTAAGGTTGTCAAACCCATTCTACCAAAAGATTATATAGCATTCAAAATAACAAGAGGGTATTATTAAACACAAATATAAGCTGGTAGAACTTCAGTTCCCACAACTAAGATTACTTTTTAAATATCTGATTAATATAACATAATAATTTATAGAACTTTTGCTTCAGAAAAGGACTAACCAAAATAAGGTTTATTTTCTAACTTCATTTGTCCTTGGGTGAGGTCAGCAAATGACACTAATTGGATTTCTGCTATCAGTCTCCCTTAGTACATTGATATAAGCTATTTACTCTCTATTTAGGGAGGCAAAATGCAAATCATTTACTCTTAAGTGTCCTTGGTTTAGGGAAGATAGGATTTACTAGATGGCTCAAATTGCTGTTTAACTATTTCAATTTTCCTATTCTAGTTATCCTGGCTTACTGGCCTGTATCATTTATTCAACTTCTCTTCAATATTTTTCTTTACAAACATTTTATAACTTTAACAAATCTTTCTTTAGAAACCTTACAACTTTCAGAAATAACCAGCTTTAGAAATCACTTTCTTTCTTCTTTGAAATGCATTTTCATGCCTCATGCTTTCTTTACTATACCAAAACCATAATTTCTTTCCATAATTTTAGAATTCTTAACCCTTAGAAACCTTAATTTTTAGGTGGCATGTAAGTAATCAATATTCCTCAGATTAGCAATACATTCACATTTTAAGAGAGATTTCAAATAAAATACAAGATTTATTAATTAATAGATTCAAATCCATCCTCTATTTTTCCCCTAAGAGGCAAACTTAAATTAATTAATGTTTTGGTATCCTGTTATTTCAAAATATTTAGATGTTTATCATTTAATCTAGTAATGCTCCAAAGCCTTTAAGTTATCAAAGACTTTGGAAAATTATGTTTAGGCCTATGAAGCTGGATAAAAGGGCAGGGGGAGAAGGGAGCAGGCCCCACAGCCTGTTCTCAGAACTCTAGCTGCTTGGATTAAAAACTGCCACATTTTCCCTTAGAGATAACATGCTAAGGTTTGGGTGATAATGAGTTCAGCTTCTGATAGTAGCTGGACTGTTGGGATCTAAAGGCTCTGTGAGGGGTCCCTTCCTTTTTCTCTCTGACCCATATGCTCCCTTTCCCAGATAGCCATACCTGACCTTCAAATCATTCCCCCTTCTTTTCCTGAGAATAGTATTCCCAAGATAGACATTAACTTGGGTCTACATAACACTTGTGAGCCCCAGAATTGAGTCTAGCTGGTCAGCTAAGCCACGTGGGTCTTCCAGAAGAGGTTTTAACTATTTTTTTTTTACACTGCTCCAACTCCTTTCACAACCTAGAAAAGCTGGTTCCTGGTGGTGCAGAGGCCTCAGGGCCAGTTGGAGCCTTATCAGGACAGCCCTCCTCCTGAGGGAGAGTCTGGGATTGTAAATCGCCATCTTGGATGTTCCCTCAGATTGTCCCTTGGTCGAATGGGGGGGGAGGTAAGGCAAGGGATCCCCTTTCTCTGTCTGCCCTTGTTCTCTTTTAGACTTCTCTGCCTTTACAGGGAGAAGGATGACTGGCCCCTTCCTCCAACAGAGCACACAGTCAGTCTCCTCTTGAGTGACTGGACTTTTATTATTAACATATTTATAATTATTACTGAAAAGCTCTATCATAAATCCTTCATTTTAGTTACATCTATTTATCATATCTTAACAACTTTGAGATTTTAAAGCCAATTATTACCTAAAGCATTTTCTTGACCAATTTTGTAAGAGGGATAACTCAATGTGAAAGTACTATTTTATTTTTCTTTATGAAAACAGGAGTGCCCCTGCTTCACAGCTAGAGGGTGCTTCTACAGATCTGTTTCTTCTAGTGTTATGGGGTAAAACAGAAAATTGGGGAATAGTTATGGTTATGGGAAATATTAATTATGCTGTTAACCATGATTGCCCTTTCTGTTCAAAGAAAGGACATACCAACCTGGCTGGGAGTCGTATGCCCCTGGGACCTGGGAGTCACCCTTGGAATGCGGTCCATCCTCATTCAAGAACTGCCCATTATCATGGAAGCATTAACCTTGTTGCCCAACCCAGCCCGTATAGCTTACTTCCCCATGTTCATAAAACAGGGAAGAGCAAACTAAAGTCCCGAAAGATAGAAAGTCAACATTAAATTACAGACACACAGACAGAAATCTCACTAGCTAAGAGTTTCTGGTGGCTAACACTCTGAGAGAGAGAGCAGGAAGAGTCCCCAAGATTAAAAATTCTTGGCACCTGCTGGGATTTTCCTGTAGTCTCTGTCACATGTTCAGCCCCACCACACATAACTAGGCTTCCCCAAAGCGGGACTTCGTCCCATTTTTAAACAAACAACAAAGAGACATAAACATCAACAGAAACACTCTTATACATGCATGCTCAACACACTAAAAGGTTACACCACAGAATGCCCGGCATAAACGCCCCGCCCCCCAGAGCAATGTCTTCTGTCTTTGGTTCGGGAGCTGCCCCTCCCCAGAATCTCAGCATTCTCCCAATGGACTATTTCAGGAGAATGTATTCCCTAGGCCTAGAATTTCTGTTTCCCATTCTCGGCAGGTCCTTTGTGACTATGTACTCAACCCCCCATATTGGAGATTTCTCGTACTCCCCAAGATCTGCTTCATTCCTCTCTGGCTGCTTCCCTTGAAGGAGAATGGAACCACAGATCAGAACTTTGCACTCGCTTTATGTCCAAGACACATCCCAGTCACATATGCCCAGCCACATATGCTCCCGAGGATACCCAATCACCAAAGTAGTATTCAGTCCAATTTCCCACCTTTGGCTCATGCGTGAGGTTACCTGATTGCCATGGGTCTTGCTTGGGGCCCTTCATGCGTTGCTGGCTGACTCTCGATCCTGAGCTTGTAGTCGGCCCAGGGGGTAATGGCTGTCCCTCCTCACTGAGGCCGCCACAACTCAGCAGCTGGGCGCACCTCTTCAGGAAGGGGGTCCAATTTCCCCGTGATGACAAACGGTATCCCGGGGAGCACCCCCAAATTATAAGAAATAAGGTGAGCCCCCAAATTCAGGGGTCCTGGTAGAACACAAAGCATACTTGGGAGCCAGGCAGCAAGGCAAACACCTTTACTTCTATGCAGAAGGTGTGCACAGCACATGGTGTGGGAGCACGTGCACACCCAGCAGGTGGGCTGCTCAGCTTTTTAATTCTGACACACGTGACCTGTCCCTCACTCTTGACTGGAGCTCAGGAGCACAGTGTTTAGCGATTTGGCTAATTCGAAGGGAGGGGTTGGCCTTTGCCGTTTCAAGATGGTGGCCCCCCAGGGGAGCTGCAAGTCATGCAGCCAACATGGCAGCTGCCTAAACTGTTCTTTGACAGAAAAGATGACTTGTTTATTCTCCCAGTCTTCCAATCTGACTCTGATAGCAAGCCCACAGTGATCTTCACCAGCCCAGAGTTAGGGGTAACCAATAAAATATTGTGAAAATAATGGTGTGTGTGCTTTCTTTTTTTTTTTTTGTTTCCAAATTTTTATTAAGGTATTATATATGTACATATCTTACCATTGCCCCCCCACCCCCACCACCCCACTCCCATACATGCCCTCACCCCCCCAATGTTTTGCATCCGTTGGTTACTCTTAGGTGTGTGCTTTCTGAGACTCTCAAGCTCTTAAGTATATTGTGGCTTCCTCCTTGCATTGTCTTTGTTTCCTTCCTCTGCAGGGGAGGTCCTTGTCATGTCGTGAGGACAGTCCTGTGGGAAGACCCAGGTGCAGAGGCACTGAGGCTCCTGCTGACAGAATCAGCACCGGCTCCGTGAGTGAATTACCTTGTCAGCGTATCCTCCAGGCCTTCAACTGACGGCAGACCTATGGACATCTTACCTGCCATCCCACAGGGGAGCCGAAGTCTCTCAAATTTCTTACCCTCCCCCAAAACTGTGTGAAATATGAAGTACTTAATGTTCTTTTAAGCTGCCAAACTTTAGGGCAATTTGACACACAGCCACAGATCACTAATACAGATTTTGGTCCATGGGAGTGAGCTGCCTGTCCCAGCAAAAACCTAAAAAGTTGGCGAGAGGCTTTGGCAGCAAGGAGGAAGTTGGAAGAACTTTGATGGGAACAGCCCGTGAAGGGACTAGTGAGCATAATTCTGATGGCCTTTTGAGGAGGCTGCCCGTGTGGACTTAAAGAAACAGGAGGAAAAATGGTTTTGGAAACTGGAGAAAAGGGAGCCTTTTTTATGAAGTGGCAGAACGTTTTAGCAACAAAGCTGCCGGGCAGCGGTGCCGAAGGTAGACAATGTACCTGATGAAATGGGTGACCTATGCAAGAAAGAGATGTTTGGGAAAGGTGTTGAAATGTGTTGCCTAATTTCTTCTAGCTTCTTAGAGTGAAATGTGAGGAGAGAGAGACAAGGTGTGGGAATGGTTGTTCCACAAGAAGCAGCAAGGATTCTCAGGTCAGAAAATCCCCCAGCCTGTTCAGATGGCAAGTAAAGCGAATACTAACAGTGGCAAGCGGGGAGAGAGCATGTTTAGGGTGTTCTCAGGGAAACAGTGTCTGAAGGTGAAGCTGAGAGGGCGAGAGTAAAATCTTTTGCTAAGACCTGAGAACCATTCAAGGTGACGCTTCAAAGAATAGTTCAGCCAAACAGGAGGATTCTAAAAAGCCGGAGCGCGTCATCCCTCAGCACTCTCAGCTGAGGTCAAGGCACAGAGCTGTCTCAAAGAGGCAGTTGTCTTACAGAGATTTCTGTGTAACGGAAAAATCCCAGCAAGATTCACAGAAGACCTCAGAGTGGCAGAACCACAGCAGCTTGACCTGTAAGACAGTAGGAAATGAAAAGAAGCCTTTCAACCCCCAAACTTCTTCAGACAGGAAGCAAGCTGAGACCACTCGGCTACAAACACAGACTTGCTTTCATAGAAAGTGAAGGGTGGTTCAGTGGGCAGAATCATGATCTCAGAGAGTGGAGCACACAGCCCACAGAGAATTATTCCCAGAACTTGAATCCTAATGAAAAGGATTGCCAACAAGTGCCCTACTGAGCTTCAAAATTTCTATGACGCAGTGACTCCTGCGTGCCTGCCCTTCCCCCTTCCTCCTCCTCCCACTTTTCCCCCCGTGGTGTTTCTTTTATACCTGCCCTGTGTTATATGTGTGCATGTAGAAGCCAGGTGTAACTTGTGTGTTTAGTTAATCAGTTTCGTGATTGAGAGGCACTGTTCTGGAGAGACTCTATGTAGGGAACCATACCTGATGAGCTTCATCCATACATGATTTAGGTGATGTAATTATGGACCTTGAGCTGACACTGTAATGGGAAGTGACTTTTCAGGGTCTTAAGGAGCGGTGTGAGTAAATTTTGCATGTAAGTGTGGACATGAATCAGTGAGGGCCAGAGGGCAGACTCTGATAGCCAGTCTTTAAGATAGCTCCACGGAGTCTCACCCCTGATATTCATGCCTTTGTATAGTCCACTCCTACAGTGAATAAGGCTGACCTGTGTAACCAAAAGAATACTGCAGAGCCCTAAGCCGGCTTGAGCCTCAGCGGATAGAGCGTCAGCCTGGGGACTCAAGGGTCCCAGGTTCGATTCCGGCCAATGGCACAATGCCTGGGTTACGGGCTCGATCCCCAGTGGGGGGCGTGCAGGAGGCAGTCAATCAATGATTCTCTTCTTATCATTGATGTTTCTATCCTCTTTCTCCTTACTCCCTTTACTCTCTGAAATCAATAAAGAAAATATTTTTTTTTAAAAAAAAGAAAATTTCAGAAATTAGAGTATGTCACTTCCACGAAGTACAAGATAATAAATGTTTATTGATTTAAAATGCTAGCCCAGAACCGGTTTGGCTCAGTGGATAGAGCGTCAGCCTGCGGACTGAAGGGTCCCAGGTTCTGATTCCGGTCAAGGGCATGTGACTTGGTTGCTGGGCACACATCCCCCGGTGGGAAGGTGTGCAGGAGGCAGCTGATCGATGTTTCTCTCTCTCATCGATGTTATCTGACTATCTATCCCCTCTTCCCTCCTCTCTGTAAAAAATCAATAAAATATATTAAAAAAAATAAAATAAAATGCCAAAATTTGGGATAAAATGTTTGTGTGGGCAATACATAACTAATCCATCTCATTATGAACTAATGAGTTTTAAGCATATTTTAATAGACTATTAAATCAAATATGATTGTTAAGTATTTAAGGAGAGCTACTAATAGAGAGGAATTGGTAGAAGAAAAAAATGCAGTGAAAAGCAAAAGAAATTCTTAATCCAAAAGGAAACAGGAACAGGGTGGGGAGGACAGCAAAACTGAAAAAGTATGACAAATGAAAAAATCAAAGTGAGGTATAAAAATAAATTTAAATATATTCAAAAAGCCCCAAAAATT